>NC_092044.1:48558363-49158363 GCF_003086295.3 Arachis hypogaea | reverse complement strand
TTCTAAGATATTCATTGCACTTCAACTTGATGAATGTGATGATCCGTGACACTCATCATCATTCTCACCTATGAACGCGCGTGACTGACAACCACTTCCGTTCTACCTTAGACCGGGTGCATATCTCTTGGATTCCTTGATCAGAATCTTCGTGGTATAAGCTAGAATTGATGGCGGCATTCATGGGAATCTGGAAAGTATAACCTTGTCTGTGGTATTCTGAGTAGGATTCCGGGATCGAATGACTGTGACAAGCTTCAAACTCTTGAAGGCTGGGCGTTAGTGACAGACGCAAAAGAATCACGGGATTCTATTCCAACCTGATTGAGAACCGACAGATGATTAGCCGTGCTGTGACAGAGCATTTGGACCATTTTCACTGAGAGGATGGGATGTAGCCATTGACAACGGTGATGCCCTACATACAACTTGCCATGGAAAGGAGTAAGAAGGATTGGATGAAAGTAGTAGGAAAGCAGAGATTCAACAGGGACAAGCATCTCCATACGCTTATCTGAAATTCCCACCATTAATTTACATAAGTATTTCTATCCTATTTTATTTATCTTTTAATTATCTAATCCAATCACATTTGAATCGGCCTAACTGAGATCTATGAGATGACCATAGATTGATTCATACCAACAATCTCCGTGGGATCGACCCTTACTCACGTAAGGTATTACTTGGACGACCCAGTGCACTTGCTGGTTAGTTGTGCGGAGTTGTGACTAAGTATAATTCATGTGTGAGAGCTACCAAATTATTGGAGCCATTGTTGATGATCACAATTTCATGCACCACCGATCAAGTTTTATGGCGCTGTTGCCGGAGATTAATTGTGATTACCGGTTGGTTGATTACCTAGATTAGACACTTTTCTTTTTATTCTTGTTCGTTTTTTTTATTTTCAATTTTCTCTTGCTAGTAAGGTGTTTGTGTTATTACCTCACTAAGTATCCCTCATCTGTGACAATGGGGATTCCAATTTCTTTTGGTGATTATTGTTTGAGACGGAGCATTTTGCAAGTAATAATGGAGTCTACCTCACATTTTGATCAATCATATCATATGGGATATTGCCCACCACCACAAAATGATTCAAGTCATTATCCTAATGGTGGCTGGGAATATCACCAAGAAATGATAAATTATGAGCAATCCACCCAATTGGGATATGCTCCAAGACCACAAAATGATCAATCAAATTTCATGGGAAACTTTCCACCACCACAAAATGACTCACGTTATTATGCTCATAGTGGATATGAGTTTCAAGACCATGAAATGGGGTACTTTCCAGAGCCACAAATTGGTCCATATTTTGATCACTACTCAACTTGTGGCTGGGAAAGGGAATTTAATGCTGCATACCCCATTCATCAAGAACCATCACCCAGTAATTGTCCAACCTATGCACCTCCACAAACTCATCAAAAACCTTTTCTAGCATTTGTATTAGAATAACTTTCCCAGACCCAAGCCTCAATTATCCATCTCATTGAGTCCTTAAGGGATAAGTTCTTAAGGAAAAGAATAGAGAAAGGATTAGAGATATGGAAATCTGAAGGAGAAATCATGAAGAGCACATGAGACTAATGGCACAACAATTTGTTGATGAACCAACCAATGTCTTTCCTTGGCCAGGGGAAGAATATTATGCCATTAGCTCAAAGAGTGGAGAAGTGCTTAATGAGGGTGAAAATGAGGAATTGGTAGAGCAAGAAGAAGATATCTTTGTACCAAGAGAGCCACCATTCCAAGAAGTTCTTGATAAAGAGGATACTCCAACCATCCCATAACACACAAGTGTTAAAAACAAAAAAGTGAAGGCAATCAACCAAAGCACTGGAATAAGGATTGTGACCAAGAAAGAAATGACTATATCCATGAAAAAGTGAGGGTCAAAGAACAATCTAACCCCTACTCCAACAAGCAAGTTCACTCAAGCTAACAACACAAGAAAGCTTGCTGGGAGGCACTCAAAACAGGGGGCATCAAGCTTCTCCTCTACTCTTCTGAGATTATATCTATTAATCAATTGGAAGAAGAGGAAGAAAGTTGAGAATAACATGTCAAGCTAATGACATTAAAAGAGCGCTTGTTGGGAGGCAACCCAACCGTAGATAACATTTTTCTTTCCTTGCTTTGATTACTTTCAATAATTTAGCATATGATTGCATTCTAAGTTTGGTGTTGCCATGCAACTATTTGATTTTCAATCTTTCTGGATACTTGCATAAATTTCAAGAGAAAGTGTCACACTAAGTTTGGTGTGCCACTTATTTTTCTATGCACCATATCCAACAACACCCTTTTGGTTATGCAATCATATTGTCTCTGTATTTACTTCTTGTGCCCTTATTATATCCTTATCTTTATTTGCTTGAGCACATGCAGTACTCACATTCCATTATTTAAGACATCCATGAAATATCATAAACCCCATCACCACTATTTTATTTTTTGCTTGAGGACAAGCAATCATTCTAAATTTGGTGTGGAAAAGGGAGGAAAGTGACAACAAAAATGAAGATGAACTACAAGGTGGTAAAGTTTCTTTTCCTCTTATTTGTTTCCAGTACATTTAAATTGCACGATTGTCTTCTATTTTCTCTGTATGCATGTGTGTTGTGAATAAGCATAGCTTGATTGTTGAACTGTAACATGTGCTATGTGATCATAATTACCATCTTGAATTTTGTGAGTTCAAAGCAATTTAGATTCATGATCATAAACAAACAAGGTAATTAAAGAAGAAGCTAGCAAGAGCATATAAGTATTGGGAAGTTAGCATGACTATTGTTGCTCAATTGCATTTGAATTTGTTTAATTGAAGTTTTCATCAAGGGCATTTTATGAAATTTTTGAAATCATGAAAACCTTGAAGAAGCAAATGCAAATAAGGCAATAAAAGAAAAGGGAAAGAATGAGAAAGTTGAAGGCTCTAAGTACCAATGACAATTCATTTGTTAAGTACTTGTGGTGTTTATGTATCAAGCAAAAAGCTTGAAAACAAAACACTTAGAGTCAAGGCTAGGCTCAAGTGCAAAAGCACTCCCTCAAAGCTCAAGGCTCTGAGCATCACTGATTAGAGAGTAAAGAAAAGAAACAAATGAGCTTAAAGAGTCCTCTAATTAAATGCTTGTGGTGCTTATGTATCAAGTGGTAATACTTGAAAACAAAGCATTTAGAGTCGTAGCTTTCAACACATGGTGCAAAGCACCCAAGAAGCTAAGATAAGAAAAGAATTAAAAACTTGCTTCAAGGAAGAAACATAAAGAAAAAAGGTTTCATAAAATGAGATAGATAGAAGCATCAATCATTTGAATTTTTTTTGTGATTGTAGCATGCATAAGAAACTAGCCAACCATGAACATAAATATTGCTATTCTTCTCACCTTGGTTTGTCAAACTTTATTGCATGATTCTTGTTTGCTTGAGGACAAGCAAAGTTTAAGTTTGGTGCTGTGATGACTGCGCATCATGTACCCTTTTTCTTATCTAAAAGGACCATAAAAAAAGCATAATCTCATTAATCAATGCAATTTCATGAACCAAATGATAAATATTATGGTACATTTCTTTGAAATGGGGTTGTGTTGAATTTCAGGGAAAAATAAGCAAAAAAAAGCACCAAAAGAAGCAAAGAAAGCTGGCGTGCCACTTGGAGATCTGGGCGTGGCACGCCAGGCCAATGAAATAGAGAAGGTTTGCTTAACACAACATAATGGGCGTGCCACTTGGAGCTCTGGGTGTGGCACACCAAGTTGTGAAGCCAAGTCTCAAAGAGGGCATGCCACTTGGTGCTATGGGCATGGCACACCATGTTTGTGAAGCCAAGATCTCAAAGAGGGTGTGCCACTTGGTGTCTTGGGCATGGCACGCCAGGCTTAACTTCCAGAGTAGTGATTTTGAGCCCCACTATGGGCGTGGCACGCCAAGCATTGGTGTGGCACGCCGGGGCATATGCCAGCCTGACCTCCTCTCATTCAAATGAATATATCTTGAGCTAGACAACTCCAAATGGAATGATTCTAGTGCCATTAGAAAGTAGACAAGCTTTTCAACCATATATAACACTTTATAATGGACACTAAAATTGAGGAAGATATTGACCCCAAAAACACAAGAAGAAAAACACATCAAGAGCTTTCCAACGACATGTAACACTCTATGGTGGACGTTAAAACAAGAGGAGAAAAAGGCCATTATTTTAGCATTGCAAAACCTGGGCGTGCCACTTGATATCGAAGGCGTGGCACGCTAGCTTTATTTTCATAATGGGCGTGCCACATAGAATTCTGGGCGTGGCACGCCAGTTCTAATAGCCAGAGAGGAGATTTTAGTGCATCATTGAGGGTGTGGCACGCCAGTTTTGGGTGTGGCACGCCAGTTTTACAACATATGGGGCGTGGCACGCCAGAAGTGGGTGTGGCACTCCGGGCTACCTGACAAACTGACCTAGTCACCTTCAAATGGGCATAAATTCAGCTACAAAAGTCCAAATGAGTTGATTCCAAATGCGTTAGAAAGCTAACATCTAGGGCTTTCTAAAAATATATAATACTTTATAGTGGACATTAAATTTGAGGCCCAACCAACTCCATACTTTCATCGTTGCAAAGTGGGTCATACTCAAAAGGGCAAAATCAAGTGGGAGTGGCACTTGGAACCACACACCAACTTCTTCCTGCATCCCCCAACCTTCAACCAAGCCCACTCCAACTCTCATTCAAGCCACAATTGTTAACCAATCAAGGCCACAAGAAGCATCTAGAATAGTTTATTTTCATTTCATTGTAATTTGCTTTTAATTTCATTTAAGTTTGTAATTTAGGAGAGCCTATATAAAGGCCTTAGTTTCATAGAATTAAGGATCATATCTATTAGGCTGGACACATTTAGAGGAGTGAGTCTTCGGACCCTCCTTCCCACCATTCTCTTCTCCTCTTCCATTTTGTTACTTGTAAATATTTTTAGTTATGAATTACTAACTCTTTCCATTGGGAAAGATAGCTCTATTGTTTTTCAATGGATTGATTATTTTTATTCTTCTTCTTCTCTTCATCTCTCTTTGATTTACTAGAAGGGATTTTGTTATTCATTCTTGCATTCAATTATCTTGAAAAAGAGATTGAATGTATTTGGGTTTTATGGGAACCTTGGAAGAGGAATCATAAAACCATGCTTGAAATCCTTTCTCACACTTGAGTAGGATCTAGGTTTTGGTGTTTGGATATTGTGACATATAATCCTCCCTCTACTTGGACCTATGAGGATGTGTGGTATAATTAAGGAACAAGTTTCATCTCTTCTCATGAGCAATTAGACCAAGGAATTGGCTATTGATCAAGATTTGAGAGATTGAGTCACCAAGGAATTGGGACTCAATCAATCATGATTGCCAAGAGGTCAATGAATTGCATTATTGAAGATGAGATGAAATCAATTAATACGGAGAATGCAATATCTTTTGATCCAAATGTTTATTTTATCTTTCTTTCTTTTATTTACTTGACAGTCTTTTTTTTTTGCACTTTACATTTCCAGTACTTTACTTTCTTATACTTTACTTTCTTTGCCATTTACTTTCTTGCACTTTATTGCTTTCCTTTACTTTCATGTTATTTACAATTCCTTGTTGATTACCACTCAAAATTGAATCGTCTAACTAGAATAATTAATCAACTATTGCTTGCTTAATCCAATTAATCTATGTGGATACGATCCCACTCCTAGTGGGTTATTACTGGACGACAATTTGGTGCGCTTGCCAAAGAACAGATTCATTATATGTGGGTAGTGAATTCCGGCCAATCACCCCTTCTCCGACATGATACACTTCTTTAAAGTGTCTTTTGCGGGATGACTTAGAGATCTCTCCTCCTGCGAATCCTCCGTTTATCATGTGAACATGTCTCTCAGGGGTGTGAGGGGGACGTTTAACTCGTCCGACCACTTCATCCCTTCTTCTCTTTTTTGGTTCATCCGCTCTACTTGCTAAGAACCTATCTAGTCGCCCTTCTCGTGCCAATTTTTCTATGACATTCTTTAGGTCATAGCACTCATTGGTAGAATGCCCGTAGATTCGGTGGTTTTTGCAATACTCGGTCTGACTTCCTCCTCTCTTGTGTTTAATCGGGCGAAGGGTGGGATCTTCTCAGTGTTGCATATCTCCCGATAAATGTCCACAAGAGACACCCGAAGAGGGGTGTAGTTGTGGTACTTTCTGGGTTTCTCAGTAGATTGGTATTCTTTCTTCCTGGAATCTTTATCCTTGTCCCGAGGTGGGTAGGAGAATCCATTCTTTGAAGTTTCTCCTAATCGGGAGTTCTCCTCCATATTAATGTATTTTTCTGCCCGTTCTTGAACCTCGTTGATAGATGTTGGATGCTTTTTGGATATGGAGTGACTAAAGGGTCCTTCTCGTAGGCTATTGATGAAACCCAGGATGGCTGCTTCTATTGGAAGATTTTGTATGTCCAAGCACGCTTTATTGAATCTCTCCATGTAACTGCGGAGGCTTTCCCGATCTCCTTGCTTAATCCCTGGCAAGCTTGGAGTGTGCTTGGCTTTGTCTTTCTGGATGGAGAATCTAGCTAAGAATTTCTTAGCGAGGTCATCGAAGCTTGTTATTGACCTTGGTGGCAAGCTGTTGAACCACTTTATTACCGTCTTGGTCAAGTGGTCGGGAAGGCTTTGCAACGGATTGCATTTGAGGCATCCGTGAGATACATCCGACTTGAGAAATTATTGAGATGATGGCTCGGATCAGACATACCATTGTACAGGGTCATGTTGGGGACTTTGAAGTCTTTTGGGACTTTAGCTTTCGTGATCTCCTTTGTAAACGGGTCTTGGTCCTTGTGAGGGCTATCTTCGCAACTGGATCGAGTGGTCTTAGTTTTGAGGTCAGCTTCGAGCTATAGGAGCATATCCTCCATCTCTCGATGCCGTCTTGTTCTCTCCGAAGGTCTCTCTCGGCCTCTCACTGACATTCGGCCTCTTGTTTGAGCTATTTGACGCGATCCTACTGTTCATGGATGGCATCTAAGATTTATGTGTTTTGAGTCTGTTTGTTTCCCTTGGGCTAGTGTGTATCTTTTGGGGAGGTGGTGTGGCATCCGTGTTCTTGAGTGGTGTTCCTTCTTCTAATCCGGAGTTAAGGTCGTTGGCAAGGTTGTTTGCCATGTTGATGGGATGACTTCCAGATTCCCTGGCAACGGCGCCAATGTTTCGGGAGTTACTTGAAACTAGAGGTCGATCTCGGACGAGATCTTCTGGTGTACTCAGAGCTATTGTGTCCGACTTGCTGGATCTTGTGGTGCTACTGATCGTTGGTCACCGGAGGGTGGTGGTACCTGCAAGAGACTCCGATGCTTACGTTAGCACAGGCTTTAGGCAGGTTTTTTGTAGAATTGAAGTATTAGTTATACCTGGGTGCTCCAGTGTATTTATAGTAATATGGAGTGACCTTCCTTGAGATAACTTTGTTATCTTATCTTATCTTTTTGAAGGTGAGTGATAAACCACTATTTTATGGTTTATATTGTGTTTAATTATGTGGTTTTATCACGATCCTTACCCACTTATTCATTAATTTAGCATGCATTTATATTTCCTTCCTGAAATTACTACATGGTTGAAAACTGCTTCCTAGAGACTTTTTAATTATGCATTTTAGTTCTCCTTTATCCCATTCGATGTTGTGATCTGTATGTTAAGTGTTTCAGGCTTTATAGGTCATGGATGAGTTGGAGAATGGAAGGGAAGCTAGCAAAAATGGAAGGAACACAAGAAATTGAGGAGATAACCAGCGAGAAGTGATGCGGCCGCATTGCTCAGGCGTTCGCGCGAAAGAGGAGAAATCGCAGTGACACGGCCGCATAGCTCACGCGACCGCGCGGAATGGAAAAGCACAAGTGACGCGGAGGCATGGATGACGCGAACGCGTGGCAGGGAAAAACGCGAATGATGCGTCCGCATGGATGACCCGATCGCATGACGTGCGCGATCTGCATAATCTGCAGGATTCGCTGGGGGCGATTTTGGGCCCTATTTTAACCCAGTTTTTGGCCCAGAACAGCAGACTAGAGCCAGAGAACATGCAGAAACCAGAGACAACAATTCATTCTACACAGTTTTAGTTTTAGATCTAGTTTTTACTCCTCCTCTAGGTTTTTCTCTCTAGACATTCATAGTTCTTAGGATTTTATTTTTCTACCACTTTTTGCATTGGGATACTGAGAAGAGTTATTACCTCATTAGGACTTCGTCATTCTAGTTCGTTATTTTTACTTGGCTTTACTCTTCCATGTCCTTTGCTTTGTTTAATTTTACCATTGGAATATTTTTAGGATTATTTAATACAAGGATTACTTTTATTTTTTATTGATTATTTTTTATTTTTATTTACAATGTCTTTCTGATGCGCGAAAAACTTGTCTCTCAACAAATCTCCCTTCGGAAAGTAAACCGAATTGTCGTCAAGTAATAACTCACAAAAGAGTGAGGTCGAATCCCACAGAGATTAACGGATTAAGCAATCAATGGTTAATTGATTATCCTAGATAGATGAATCATATTGGAGTGATAAGCAACAAGGAAATGTAAATGGCATAAAAGTAAAGAAAGCAATAAAGTGCAGAGAAGTAAAATGGCAAGAAAAGTAAATGTAAGAACTAAAAATAAAATGAACATTGGGATCAAGAGATATTGCAATCCTCCAGATCAAGTTCATTCTCATCTTCTTCCTCAATCAATGCATTCATTGATCTCCTTGGCAATCTTAAACGATTGGATCCCGATTCCTTGGAATTCAATCTCTCAAATCTTGATCAATAGCCAATTCCTTGGTCAATTGCTCATGAGAAGAGATGAAGTATGGTCACTGATTATACCACATGCATTCCCAAATCAAGTGTTGGTAGGATTATAGTCACATATCCATCCAAACCCAATTTGGTCCAGCATGAGAAAGCATTTCTAGCATGATCTCTTCATTCCTCTTCCAAGGTTCAGAAGAGATCCAAGTATGAATAGCTTATTTTCCAAGATAACTACCCAATTGGATGAAGATCGAAAGCTCTCTAGTAAAATCAAGAGAAAAGATAGAAGAAAAAGAATGAAAACTAATATTGATCCATTGTATCACAATAGAGCTCTCTAACCCAATGAAAGAGATAGTTGATCATTGCTCTACAAAAATAGAAAAGAAAGAAAGTGCAGAAAAGTAAAGATGAAGATTAAAAATAAAATTAAAACTTCAAAATTCATAAATGAAAAGTACAAAGAAAAGAAAGAGAAGGAAAAGTGTGTGAGGGGAGGGAGTCCGAAGACCCCTCTTTAATCCCCTATTTTTCGAATGTCCCTCAATGTAAAAACTAAGGCCTTTATATAGGCTCTCCTAAATTACAAAATGAAATTAAAAGCAAATTACAATTAAATGAAAATTCCTATTCTAGATGCTTCTTGTGGCCTTGATTGGTTGACACTTGTGGGCTTGCTTCCTTGAGGTTGGGTGGTCCTTGAAAGAGAAGTGAAACAAGTTGAGGTCCAGGTGCTAAAGTTAGTGATAAAGTTAGCCACACTAACGCTACAAGTGTGGCGTTAGTGCTAAAGTTATTGTGGCTAACGTTGCACTTGCTGCCCAGTTGGTGTTTTTGAGGCTTAAAAGATGCCTCTTGTTTGTGCTCCAATTTCGTTTCCACTATAAAGTATTATATATCGTTGGAAAGCTCCGAATGTCAGCTTTCTAACGCAACTGGAATCACCTCAATTGGAGCTTTGTGGCTCAAGTTACGCATGTTTCAAGAAGGCATGGTCTGGCTGCCAGGTGGGACTTTTGCCCACGTTAGTTAACGTGGAAGTTAACGTGGGTCTTTTTGCTTTGCCAACGTTAGTGGCACTCAATTTTTCCACTAACGTTGGCATCTCCCTTTCCTTCCACGTTAACTACCACGTTAACTTAGTTAACGTGGCTGTTAACGTGGGTCTTTTTGCTTGACTAACGTTAGTGGCACTCACTTTTTCCACTAACGTTAGCATATACCCCTTTTGCAAGTGTTATTGGGGCTCACCTTCCCCATTAACGTTGCTTGGTGCCTTTTTTCCCTACGTTAGAGTTCACATTAGTGTAGCTAACGTGACTCTTAACGTGGGTCTTCCTTACTAACGTTCCATGCTCTCCTTCTTCAAAGTTAATGCCACTAACTTTTCTCACTAACGTTGGGGCTTTCCTTCCTTCCACGTTAGTGCCCACGTTAGTGTAACTAATGTAGCCACTAACGTGGCTCTTCTCTTCTTCTTTTGGCCTGAAATCAATCAAACAAAGTGCATAAAAGTCTTGCTCTTAATCATGGGATCATGCATCATCCAATTTATCATTCAATTTATGCATAATTCTCATGAAATCATTCAAAATTCACAATGTTTGCTTGAATCATGGTCTGATTGTTTGAAAATACTTGCTTATTTCCTAAGAAAATGCATGAAACCAACCTAAAGCATACAAAAAAATGGCTAGTAAAACTAGCCAAGATGCCCTGGCATCACAACACCAAACTTAAAGCTTGCTTGTCCCCAAGCAAGAAAAGAACTATGCACAAAGAATTCTCTTTAATTGGAATGTATTGAAGAATTGCTTATGATGCCTTAGTGGGTGAAGTGAATAAGTGACAGTGGGGTGAACTCTAATTTGTATGCATATGCAAGGATTCCAGTGCTCATTAGTCCTCACATTTTGGAAGTCTTAGATCTTAGGATTTTCATTCAAATGATATTATGGAAGTCTCTTTATAGATTGTCACCTTGAAGCAGCACTTATTTTCTAGCATTTTTTTTCTTTTTGTATCTTGGCCTCGACCTTAGGTGTCATGTATCAAAGTGGCTTTTTAAGATAAGCTTTCAATCAATACTCCCAAACCAGTTGGTCTAAGGTATTAGGTGTTGAAGCACCCCTTAGGATTTACTTGCTCAAGCCTCTCTCTTTGATGCAAATCCACCACAAGCATTTAACTAGGACAATAACTCTTTGAGTTCTTGTTTCTTTCTTTTTCTTCCTAGTAATTGATGCTCAGAGCCTTGGGCTTGTTCTTTGTTTTTTTTTCTTTTTCTTTTGTTTTCTTTTGTTATTGCTTCTTGGATCAATAGATGTTTGAGAAATTCTATAATACTTCTCTAAACTTCATTTCCTGTCTATGAGCTCCCATGCAAGTTTTCACAAACATGCAACCTCAATACGCAATCATACAATCAGAACCTCCACTCCTTTTAATCTTTTTCTTGCCCCATGATTTATAAAATTCTTCAACATTTTCCTTTCAAAAGAATGATTTCTTTGTTGCATTCTAAAAGATTTTGGGTACAAGTAAAACTCAAGATGATAATCATGATATCATAGCAACATGTTACAAATCAAATATCAAATGATGCTTATTCACAAGGAGTAATCACACATGCATACAAAGAAAATAGAAGACAATCATGCAATTTAAAGTGCTGGAAATAAGTAAGAGGAGAAAGAAACTTTACCACCTTGTAGTTTATCTTCATTGTTGTTGCCCTTTTATTCCTATTCTTTCCCTTCCCACACTAACCTTAGAATGCTTGCATATGCTCAAACAACAATTAAAACAGTGGTGATGGGGTCTATGATGGATCATGAATGTCTTAGAATGAAGTGTGAGTATGCATGTGTTTCAGCAAGCAAGATTAAGGACATAATAAAGGCACAAGAGATACAAACATAGACATTTTGATTGCATTAATAAGTGGTGTGCTTGGTACCTTGCATGAAAAATAAGTGGCAACACCAAACTTAGTGTGACACCCTCAATTTAGAATGTTGCAAGTACCCAATGAAGATTGAAAATGAAATTGTTGCATGGCAACACCAAACTTAGAATGCAATCATATGCTAAATTATTGAAAGTAAACTAAGCAAGGAAAGAAAATGTTACCTACGGTTGGGTTGCCTCCCAACAAGCGCTCTTTTAATGTCATTAGCTTGACATGTTGTTCATGACTTTCTTCCTCTTCTTCCAGTTTGTTAAGAGGAATGACCTCAAGATGAAAGAGGATCCAGTTAATGCCCTTTCTTAGAGTGCCTCTCCCCAGCAAGCTTTCTTTTGTTGTTAGCTTGAGTAGACTTGCTTGTTAGGGTAAGGATGGGATGGCTTTTGATTGACCTTTTCTTCTTCATGGATATTGTCCTTTTTTTCTTGGTCACCATCCTCTTTTTAGTGCTCATGTTGACTGCCTTCACCACCTTGATTTCAGGACTTGGGTGTTGTATGATGGTTGGAGCATCCTCTTCATCAAGTGCTTATTGAATTGGTGGCTCAATGAACTCACCCTTTATGCAACTCTCTGTTTCATTGGAGTGTGGGCTCCCTTGATTAACTTCCTCCCTTGTTCTTGACCGTTGAATGCACTCCTCTGTTTCTGGAGAGAGTGAAGTGGTCTCTCTTTGTGATTTCAGCTCTTCAATGAATTGTTCTTCAGAATAGAGTTGTGCATTCTGTCTCAATTTTTCTTCATGGTCCCTTTCTGCTATTTTCTCCTCTTCGACTGTCTTCATTATTTTTTTAAGGAGGAGTTCTATCCTAGTGAGTATATCTTCTTCTCTACTTCTTTTGAGTTCTTCAAGGATGAGTTCCATCCTAGCAAGTCTATCTAAAGGAGTTTGGGTAGGTTGTAATGGTTGGTTGTTTTGTGGTTGTGTGTTCTGAAAGTGGTATGAGTCTTGTGGGTAGTGGATTGAGTTTTGTGGATGATGAAATGAATTGTATGGATTTGGGATAAACCTTTGTGCTGAGGCATACTCAAATAATGAAGGATTTAGGCATGTGAAACTTGGAGGTGAGGTTGTATAATTGAAAGGTGATGACTCTTGATTAATGGGGTATGAATGAGTGAAATCTCTTTGACTTTGATCTTCACAGCCACAACTTGAGCAGTGATCAATTTCACCAAAATATGGACCATTTTGTGGCTCTAAAAAGCACCCCGTTTCATGTTCTTGATATTCCCAACCACCATTACCATAATAGCATGAATTATTTTGTGGTGGGGAGAAGTATCCCAAGTAACTTGATTGACCAAAAGATGATCTATACTCCATTTTTCTTCAAATTACTCTGTATCAAACAACAATTACCAAGGTAAAAGAGATTGGAATTCCCCTTGTCACAGATGAGGAAATTCCCAGTGAGGCAATATCACAAATAGTTAGTTAGCGAAAGAAAATAAAGAAACAAAAGAAAACAAAGACAAAAGAAAAGTGTCTAATCTAGTAAATCAATCAACCGGTAGTTTGTTAATCACAATTAATCCCCGGCAATGGCGCCATAAACTTGATGCGCAGAAAACTTGTCTCTCAACAAATCTTCCTTCGGCAAGTATACCGAATTGTCGTCAAGTAATAACTCACAAAAGAGTGAGGTCAAATCCCACAGAGATTAACGGATTAAGCAATCAATGATTAATTGATTATCCTAGTTAGACGAATCATATTGGAGTGATAAGCAACAAGGAAATGTAAATGGCATAAAAGTAAAGAAAGCAATAAAGTGCAGAGAAGTAAAATGGCAAGAAAAGTAAATGTAAGAACTAAAAATAAAATGAACATTGGGATCAAGAGATATTGCAATCCTCCAGATCAAGTTCATTCTCATCTTCTTCCTCAATCAATGCATTCATTGATCTCCTTGGCAATCTTAAGTGATTGGATCCCAATTCCTTGGAATTCAATCTCTCAAATCTTGATCAATAGCCAATTCCTTGGTCAATTGCTCATGAGAAGAGATGAAGTATGGTCACTGATTATACCACATGCATTCCCAAATCAAGTGTTGGTAGGATTATAGTCACATATCCTTCCAAACCCAATTTGGTCCAGCATGAGAAAGCATTTCTAGCATGATCTCTTCATTCCTCTTCCAAGGTTCAGAAGAGATCCAAGTATGAATAGCTTATTTTCCAAGATAACTACCCAATTGGATGAGGATCGAAAGCTCTCTAGTAAAATCAAGAGAAAAGATAGAAGAAGAAGAATGAAAACTAATATTGATCCATTGTATCACAATAGAGCTCTCTAACCCAATGAAAAGAGTTAGTTGATCATTGCTCTACAAAAATAGAAAAGAAAGAAAGTGCAGAAAAGTAAAGATGAAGATTAAAACTAAAATTAAAACTTCAAAATTCATAAATGAAAAGTACAAAGAAAAGAAAGAGAAGGAAAAGTGTGTGAGGGGAGGGAGTCCGAAGACCCCTCTTCAATCCCCTATTTTTTGAATGTCCCTCAATGTAAAAACTAAGGCCTTTATATAGGCTCTCCTAAATTAAAAAATGAAATTAAAAGCAAATTACAATTAAATGAAAATTCCTGTTCTAGATGCTTCTTGTGGCCTTGATTGGTTGACACTTGTGTGCTTACTTCCTTGAGGTTGGGTGGTCCTTGAAAGAGAAGTGAAACAAGTTGAGGTCCAGGTGCTAAAGTTAGTGCTAAAATTAGCCACACTAACGCTACAAGTGTGGCGTTAGTGCTAAAGTTATTGTGGCTAACGTTGCACTTGCTGCCCAGTTGGTGTTTTTGGGGCTTAAAATATGCCTCTTGTTTGTGCTCCAATTTCGTTCCCACTATAAAGTATTATATATCGTTGGAAAGCTCTGAATGTCAACTTTCTAACGCAACTGGAATCAGCTCAATTGAAGCTTTATGGCTCAAGTTATACGTGTTTGAAGAGAGCATGGTCAGGCTGCCAGGTGGGACTTTTGCCCACCGTAATTACCATGTTAACTTAGTTAACATGGAAGTTAACGTGGGTCTTTTTGCTTCGCCAACGTTAGTGGCACTCACTTTTTCCACTAACGTTGGCATCTCCCTTTCCTTCCATGTTAACTACCACGTTAACTTAGTTAACGTGGCTGTTAACGTGGGTCTTTTTGCTTCGCCAACGTTAGTGGCACTAACTTTTTCCACTAACGTTGGCATATACCCCTTTCGCAAGCGTTATTGGGGCTCACCTTCCCCATTAACATTGCTTGGTGCCTTTTGTCCCTATGTTAGAGTTCACGTTAGTGTAGCTAACGTGACTCTTAGAGTTCAAATTCTCCAATTTTATTTTCTGTTTACTCAACTCAAACCTTTTTGAAAACATCTGATTAATAAAATAGCACACTTTTCTGCAACTCGTTGGGAGACGACCTGGGATTCATACTCCCAGTATTTTAATTTTAAATTCCTATGAAACCTTTCTAAATTGATAAGTGGATTTCTGGTGAGTTAAGAACTATACTTGCAACGTATATATTTTAATGATTTTTAATTCACCAATTTTCGCCGCATCAATTTTTGGCGCCGTTGCCGGGGAGTTGTAACAGTGTGTTAATTTATTGATTAGTATTTATTTTTTATTGCAATTTTTCTTCTCATTCTATCACTATGAGCTGTACATTTCTTTCGTTAAATGACGCGTTCACTTCCTGATCCAAGCTTGCCAGCATTTGACCCTGAGATTGAAAGAACTCTTTCACATATAAGGCAAGCTAGGTGTCGGTGACTCCTCTTTGAGGACGAACCGGAACCGTCATCTAAGGAAGAAACAAGCTCCCTCTCTACTGATCCAGTTCATTTATGTGCAGGTGACATGGCAGCGCCTAGAAGAGTCACTATCCAGGAGAAAGGAGCCCCTAATTTTACGCTCCAACCATTCCAGGCGCACCACCCAGCAGTAGCTATAGATTTTGAAATAAAGTCTTCACTACTCAACTTGATACCCAAGTTTCATGGCTTACCTGCTCAAGAGCCTATCAAGCATCATAGGGATTTTCATACTGCTTGTTCTACTGTTAAGCGTGATGGCACTGATGAAATCTCTATTCTATTGAAAGCCTTCCCATTTTCTCTAGAGGAAAAGGCAAGAGAGTGGTACTACACTCAACCTGGAGCAACCGTTTCCAACTGGGATGCACTTAGGAGAGAGTTTCTGGATAAATTCTTTCCAGCTGAAGTTGCCAATAAGCTGAGGAAGGACATGTCTATGATCATTCAGGATGAATCTGAGACCCTCTATGAGTACTCGGAATGATTCAATACTCTTCGAGATGCATGTCCCCATCATATGATTGACAAGATAGTGTTGCTCGGTTACTTTACACAGGGTTTTAAATGTCAAGATAGGACCACACTGGAAGGTGCTAGCAATGGTTCTATGAAAAAGTACAAGACTACGGAAGAAGCATGGCAATTGATCAGCGACTTAGCTGACTCTACTAGGAATCATAGGCAGAGACAAAGTCGGTCAAGAGCTGTTGCAGAGGTATCCACTAGTAAAGAGACTGCTGCTATAGCTCAGAGCTTATGTGAAATGACTAACTTGCTGAAGCAGATGCAACTGAATCAACAATAACCTCAGCAAGTTCAGCCTTCTCCACCACAGCACAGCCAGCAGTTAGTTCCACAAAGAGTGTGCAAAATCTGTGCAGATTACAGTCACTATGCCGATGAGTGTCCGCAGCTCCAACAAGAAGACAACACTGTAGCAGCCACTCATAACTTTTATGACCGTCCCAATCAAGGGTACAATCAAGGTGGCAACTATAACCAATGATGGCAGGATAATTCTAACTAAGGCTGGAGAGATAATTCTAATCAGGGTTGGAGAGATAATCATAACAGAGGAGGCAGAGATAACAATGAAAATCAAAGGTGGAATAATAATAACAACTTCAGGCAGCAGAATCAGACTCAGTACTACAGAGCATCTCATTTAAGACAGCCTCAAGCATCTCAGCAAACCTCTCAAATCACTTATCCCTCTTCATCTCCTAAAGATGAATTACTACAATTCAATGATCGGAGGCAACAGGCCACGAAAAACAACCTTACTTATACTCTGAATGGTTTGAATTCTATTTTGCAAGCCCTTGTCTCACAGATTGGATCAATGAATAACTCCAACAATCAGTCCTCAAGCTTTGGTGGACTCCCCTCTCAACTATTACCTAACCCAAAGGGTGGTATTAATGCCATCACCCTAAGGTCCGGAACCACATTGCAGGAGAGGAATTAGGAGGAGCCAAGCCCACCAAAACACGCCTCAGCTGAAAAGGTAGTAGAAATAGAAGATGTTGAAAAGGAAGAGGACATACAGGACATAGCTGAAGAAGAAGAAGCTCAACCACAGGAGGAAGCACCAAAAGGCGTAGACACTGCAGAAAACACCACTCCCATTCCATTTCCACAACTTGCAAGGAAGCCCAGGAAGCAGTTGGAACCTGACCCCAAAATGGTAGAAATCTTCAAAAAGGTTGAGGTAACTGTTCCCCTTTTTGATGTCATTCAACAGGTACCTAAATATGCAAAGTTTCTAAAAGATTTGTGCATACATAAAGGCAAAATTAATGAATTAGAAACTATTTCTTTAGGAAGCTCTATATCTGCTTTAATGGGAAATTTACCTGAAAAATGTAGTGACCTAGGTCCTTGTATAGTTAGTTGTACTATTGGTGGTGTAGTAATTTATGATTGCATGTGTGATTTAGGAGCATGTGTTAGTATAATGCCTTTATCTGTATATGATGTTTTGAGGCTTCCTCCCTTAAAAAGGTCGGCAGCTTATTTTGTGTTAGCAGATAAAAGCATTATTGCAGTGGCTGGAGTTGCTGAAGACGTTTTAGTGAACATTAAAGGGCTCACATTCCCCACTGATTTTTATATCTTGGAGATGCCCCATAATGACTCAGATAAGCCATCATCAATCCTACTTGGGAGACCATTCCTGAAGACATCAAAATTCAAATTAGATGCTTTTTCAGGAACATACTCCTTTGAGATAGATGGCCGAATAGTAATCTTCAATCTGAATGGAGTCATAAACAACCCTCAAGAAGATCGTTCAATCTTCCAGTGTGACATCATAGATGAAACCGTAGCTGAAATTCACCAGGAAGAGTTTGATGATAAGTATATAGGACAAGGTCCAAGTGTGGGGAATTCCGAGGACAATGCAGGTACTCTACCACTGTCACTAGTTCCAGATAATCCAGAGCCAGACCATAACCAGAAGTTGGAATTAAAATCTCTCCCTCCACACCTCAAATATGCTTACCTTGAGGACCAGCGGAAGTTTCCAGTTATTATTGCACAGGACCTCACTCCTGAATAGGAAGAGCAGTTACTTAGTGTGCTGAGGAAGCACAAGAAAACAATTGGGTGGAGTTTAGCAGACATAGTAGGCATCAATCCTCAGGTTTGTGAGCATAGGATATTTTTAGAAGAAGGAGCAAGACCTATTCATCAACCCCAAAGAAGATTGAACCCCACTATTTTAGAGGTTGTCAAGAAGGAAGTGACCAGATTATTAGAGGCAGGTATTATCTACCCCATCTTAGATAGTGAATGGGTTAGCCCAGTACAAGTGGTGCCCAAGAAGTCTGGAGTGTAACTACAGTGAAGAATGAGCATGGAGAGCTCATAGCAACCAGAGTACAGAACGCTTGGAGAGTCTGCATTGATTACAGGCATCTCAACCAAGCTACTCGTAAGGATCACTACCCACTCCCATTCATTGATCAAATGCTAGATCGTCTGTCAGGTAAATCACATTATTGCTTTTTAGATGGCTACACAGGCTACTTCCAAATTCATATAGCTCCTGAGGATCAGGAAAAGACTACCTTTACATGTCCTTTTGAGACTTATGCCTACAAGAGAATGCCCTTTGGCCTGTGCAATGCACCGGCCACTTTCCAAAGGTGCATGATGAGTCTTTTCTCTGATCTGATTGAGGACTGTATGGAGGTTTTTATGGACGATTTTAGCGTTTATGGTGATTCTTTTAGCCTTTGCTTAGATGGACTATCTAGAGTATTAGATAGATGTGTCAATAGAAACCTTGTATTAAATTTTGAAAAATGTCACTTTATGGTAAAACAAGGGATTGTACTAGGACATGTTGTATCTAATACTGGCATTTCTGTAGACCCAGCAAAGGTGAATGTTATTTCTAGTTTACCTTACCCCTCCTCTATGAGGGAAGTCTGTTCGTTCCTTGGTCATGCAGGTTTTTACAGGAGATTTATTAAGGACTTTAGTAAGGTAGCACTTCCCTTATCTAGATTACTGCAGAAGGATATTGAGTTCGAGTTCAGTGAGGATTGCAAACAAGCGTTTGATAAGCTGAAGACCGAACTGACTCAAGCTCCAATTGTGAGAGGACCAGACTGGAGCCAGCCGTTTGAAATCATGTGCGATGCTTCTAACCATGCAGTAGGAGCAGTGCTGGCTCAGCGTGAAGGTAAGGATCCTTTTGTTATTGCTTATGTGTCTAAGACTTTAGACGCTGCCCAGTCCAATTATACTACTACTGATAAAGAGCTTATTGCTATTGTTTTTGCTCTGGATAAATTCCGAGCTTATTTACTTGGTACTAGAGTAGTAGTGTATTCGAACCATGCAGCTTTAAAGTATCTATTAGCTAAAAAGGAGTCCAAACCAAGGCTCATACGTTGGATACTGCTATTACAAGAATTTGATTTAGAAATAAAGGATAGGAGTGGTAACCAGAATCTAGTGGCAGACCACTTGAGTCACCTTGAGCACATCAAGGATGATTCTACTCCTATAGATGATAATTTCCCACTGGATAACCTGCATGCAGTATCTGAAGTAGTCCCTTGGTATGCACCTGTAGCTAATTATCTAGTTAGCCGCACATTTCCTCCACACCTTTTTAAGCATCAACTAAATATTATATATGGGATGACCCATATTTATGGAGATGTGGCACTGATCAGGTAATTAGACTTTGTGTGCCTCAATCAGAATTCCAGTCCATTTTAGAGGCCTGCCACTCATCTGCGAGTGGAGGACATTTTGGCCCTCAAAGAACAGCTAGAAAGATCTTAGATTGTGGATTCTGGTGGCCTACTCTTTTTAGAGACGCTGCTGAGTTTTGTAAATCTTGTCTCCCATGCCAAAAATTTGGTAATATATCCAGGAGGGATGAGATGCCTCAACAAATCATGCTTTTTTGTGAAATTTTTGATGTTTGGGGCATTGACTTCATGGGTCCGTTTCCAAATTCTAATGGTTATTTTTATATATTGTTAGCTGTGGATTACGTTTCCAAATGGGTGGAAGCAATTCCTACCCACACTGATGATGCTAACACTGTTGTTTTCTTTGTGAGAAACCATATTATTTGCCGCTTTGGATCACCACGAGCAATCGTGAGCGATCAAGGCACCCATTTTTGTAATAGGAGACTAACAGGATTAATGAAGAAGCATGGGATAATTCATAAGGTTGCAACAGCATACCATCCTCAGACCAATGGGCAAGCCGAGGTGTCAAACAGAGAGATAAAGCGTATCTTGCAGAAGATAGTCAAACCTCATAGAAAAGACTGGAGCACCAGGCTACAAGATGCACTATGGGCATATAGGACAGCATATAAAACACCCATTGGGATGAGTCCTTTCTGCTTAGTTTATGGAAAAGCTTATCATCTCCCAGTTGAAGTAGAGCACAAAGCCTTTTGGGCAGTCAAGGAGTGCAACATGGGAATTGAGAAAGCCAGAGCTGAAAGGAAGTTGTAACTGCAAGAACTGGAAAGCCTTCGCCTAGAAGCTTATGAGAACTCAAGAATATACAAGGAGAAGATGAAGGTTGTACATGATCAGCACATCAAGAGCAAAGAGTTCCAACCTGGGATTTAGTCCTCCTTTACAAATCTCGACTGAGGCTCATGCCAGGCAAGTTGAGATCAAGATGGGAAGGTCCATACAGAGTAGAGAAGGCCAAACCATATGGAGTTTATCACCTAAGCCATCCTTCAAGCTCTGAACTTATCAAAGTTAATGGACAACGTCTGAAGCTGTACCATGGCGAGAAGATGCAGAAAAACAAAGAGCTTGAGATCTTCCTCTTGGAAGATCCCCACATGGTAGAAGATTGAGCTAATGGAGCGTCCAACTTACGGACGTTAAAGCAAAGTGCTAGGTGGGAGACAACCCACCATGGTATGATCGTTCTTTTCTTTTTAGTTTTTCTATTTAATAACTCTTCTCTTTATCAGCACATTTCGTGCATCTGCATTTGCATAAAAAAAATGCCACGCGACGCGACCGCATCAGCGATGCGTCCGCGTCGCAAGGAGAGGGGAAAAAATATAAAACGAACAGAGAGTCACGCTGGAGCATGGTTGGAGGCGTGCCAGTGGCACAAATCGTCCCACGCGACCGCGTCGCTGACGCGTCCGCGTCACATGGGGATAATGCCCACCCACGCGACCGCGTGCCCCACGCGGCCGCGTGCCCTGATTTTCGACGTAAACAGGGGTGCACAATGAAATATTGTGCGAGAGTGGTGCTGGAATGGTGCTGGACGCACCAACCCTATCACGCGACCGCGTCGCTGACGCATCCGCGTCATCCCTTCTGAAGCCCACTCACGCGATCGCATGCCCTACGCGATCGCGTCACCCCAAATTCGGCAAATATATCAATTTGAACAGAGAGTTGTGCAGGTGCGAGGCTGTACTCGCGCCAGAAGCATAACATGAGTCACGTGACCGACGCGACCATGTCAACTAATTAAAGCGCAATCACGCGAACGCGTGCCCCACGCGGCCGCGTCGCCTGCACCGCACAGCTCAACCAAAATTGCCAAAATATCTTATCTTTCTCTCCTCCAAATCCTAATTTTTCTTTTCCCTCCTTATTTCTTCCTTCTCCTTTCTTCCTTCTATCTCACCTTTCACACACTCTCTCTCTCTCACCTCCATTAACAAGGTTTTATTTTCTTTTTCCCTCCTTCCTTTTCCATCATTCTTCTTATTTTATATGTTATTTTCTTTTCTTTTCTTTTTTTTCATTATCCATATTTCCTTTCTTCTCTTTCCTTTTTACATGGTGTTAGAAATTTATTTGAGTCCTTATTCCTCATTATATATTTGGCAATTATATATTATTTTCTTTAAAGGGTTGCTTGCATGTTTGCTTTAATACTTTTTATAACTTATTTACCATGCATGCTATGTGTTTGTGAAAAAGCCCATATGGCATTATGCACTTCTCTATTATACTTCTTACTATTCAAAGCATGTTTTTCACATATTCCCTTTACTATTTTATTAACTGAATTTAATTGCCAGTACAAACGTGATAGTTTGTTACGAAGTGATGCTTGATCTATGCTACTCATGCCCTTGCCGGCATGCCAATAAACATCTTGCATCTACTTCCCTATCGTGCACTTATTCTATTCCCTTTCTTGATCTTTTCACATGTTGTCATGACCATGTGTTTATTTCATTCATCTTTACCGTGCACTGATTTTCACTCACTCTTTCCCCTTCCTTGTTTTATTTCTTCGGATTTAACTTACTTTCTCTTCCCTTTTTCAGAATGGCCACTAAGAATGGCAAAGAGAAAGCTACCCCTAAACCCATAGCAAGGAAGGGAACGAAGAGAGCATTAGTGGCAGGACCTTCTTCAACTGCAGTCAAGCCCTCAACAAAAAGAATTAAAAGGATTATCAAGGTTGATGAAAATGAGAGAGCCTTCCCAGCCAAGGACACTGCACGATTTTCAAATCACTACTGTGAGCAGATGTTTCCTATTCTAGCAGCTCGAAATTACAACAATGAACACCTTCTTATCCTTTTGCCTCGTATCGCTGAATTTGTTGAGCCACAAATTGCACAAAGACATTGGGGATTCTTACAGAGACAGCCACGACAGGTTAATCTTTCTTGGGTTGTTGAGTTCTACTCCAACTTCCACCTGCCGCCTCTGCAGTCCATCTATTTACGCCAAAAGCAAGTCCCCATTACAGAAGAGGCCATACAGCAAGCCTTAGATCACCCACCTGCTCCATAAGGATTGGACGCCTTTCAGAAAGCCGCAATCAAGCGCCAGGCATACACCTTTGACTGGGACGCTGTTCTCAGAGTTATCGCTTGACCTGGCAGTAAATGGATCTTCGGATACCATCGTTCCCGTCCTAAGGGAATCTCAGCTTCTACACTCACCTTAGAGGCTCACGTATGGGCACAGATTATGTCCCATTACGTCTTTCCGAGTACTCATGAGTCCTCCTTCACAGCAGACATGGCCGTTCTACTATGGTGCATCCTCACAGACCAGCCTCTTAATTTACCGAGACATATCCGGAATGCTATGAAACATGTGCAGATTGCGGGCAACCTACCTTTCCCCGCATTGGTCTTTGATCTTATCTCAGCAGTCGGAGCATCCTACAGAGCTGGAGACACCAAAGTCATTCTTCCACGGGATGATCAGTATGTCCCTAACGGGAGATATCTCAGGCCACAACTTGCCACTACTAGCCAGTCCACAGAGGATGCTACAGCTCCTCCCCCATCTACTAGCCAGCTGCTGCATCAAATACTGAAGCGGTTGGAAGCACACGAAAAGAAAGCCAAGCTCTGAGAGCGCCGCAACCAACGCCGTTTCAACTACCTCAAGGAGCTCCTCACAGGCAATCACAGACCCGATGACAATCCAGGCACTCCGGACTCCACTTCCTTCACCAGCACAGGGAGCCATGATGGCCCCGACTGTGGAGACACTGCCACCAGCCCACCACTGTTCCTGACAGATGGCACCGAGGACGGTGCAAAGCCTTAAGTGTGGGGAGGTCGGTCAGTACCTGACTTTCGGAGGTAATTTCTCTTCCCTAGCACCAATAAATTAGGATATTTTAGTTAGATTTTCTTTCTTTTATAGAATAGGATAAATTGCATAGTAATAGGTTAGTTGCATGCATGCTTTACTTGATTGAAAAGACAATAAGTTTCTTCTAAAAAGCTATCTTTGGAACAAAATTTCACTAATTTTAATCAAAACTCTTATGTTAAAATTGCTTGAAGTTGTATTTGGAACATGATTTTTGAGCTAAAGAACACACAACCTGTGAAAATTTGAGCCTTTATGCATGGTTACATTATTTAACCATAATTATTTTATTCTTGTGTGTTTATTTCTCTGTGGTTCAAGAGTTTTATGCTAATGCATGGATCACTAGGAACCATGATCAAAGTATGAACCCGAATCCAAAGAATTGGCTTATAATGGTTCGGGATGAGAAATCCTTGACCCATCAGGATCTGTGGACCCCACAGGATCCCCACCTACCCCACCTCTTTCTCTCTCTCCCCCTCACACAACTCTATAACACTCTACCCAAAACACCATTCACCAATCAAATCCTATCCACTTCCCTATATTCTCTTCACCAATCACATCCATATCTCTTCCCCAAAAACCCCACCTACCTCACTTTCAAATTCAAATACTTTTTTCCCTCCCAAACCCACCCAATTCCATTCGGCCACTCTCTTTTTCTTTCCCTATATATACCCCTCTTCACTCCTTCATTTTCACACATCACAAACACCTTATACCCCCTTGGCTGAATTCACTATCTCCCTCCATCTCCTCCATTTTCTACTTCTTTCCCTTCTTTCTTTCTTCCTTTGCTCGAGGACAAGCAAACCTTTTAAGTTTAGTGTGGTAAAAGCATTGCTTTTTGTTTTTTCATAACCATTTATGGCACCTAAGGCCAGAGAAACCTCTAGAAAGAGGAAAGGGAAGGCAAAAGCTTCCACCTCCGCATCAAAGGAGATGGAGAGATTCATCTCAAAGGTCCATCAAGACCACTTCTATGAAGTTGTGGCCAAGAAAAAGGTAATCCCTGAGGTCCTTTTCATGCTCAAGAAAAATGAGTATCCGGAGATCCGACATGAGATCCGAAGAAAGGGTTGGGAAGTTCTCACCAACCCTATTCAACAAGTCAAAATCTTAATGGTTCAAAAGTTCTATGCTAATGCATGGATCACTAGGAACCATGATCAAAGTATGAACCCGAATCAAAGAATTGGCTTATAAGGGTTTGGGGGAAAAACTTAGATTTCAGTCCGAAAAATGTAAGGTTGGCGTTCCACTTTCCAATAATGCAAGAAAACGTACGCCTCTACACTAGAATGGTCAACTTTGATCAAAGGTTGGACCAAGTCCTCATGGACATATGTGCGGAAGGAGCTCAATGGAAAAGAGACTCAAAAGGCAATCCAGTTCAATTGAGAAGATCGGACCTTAAGCCTGTGGCTAGAGGATGGTTGGAGTTCATCCAACGCTCCATCATTCCTACTAGCAACCGATCTGAAGTAACTATGGATCGGGTCATCATGATCCATAGTATCATGATTGGGAAGGAAGTGGAAGTTCATGAGATCATACCTCTAGAACTCTACAAGGTGGCTGACAAGTCATCCACCTTGGCAAGGTTAGTCTTTCCTCATCTCATTTGTCATCTATGCAATTTGGCTGGGATTGACATAGAAGGAGACATCCTCATTGAAGAGTACAAACCCATCACTAAGAAAAGGATGGAGCAAACAAGAGAGCCCACTTATGGACCTCAACAAGAGCATGAGGAAATTCCTCATGAAATTCCTGAGATGCCTCAAGGGATGCAATTTCCTCCACACAACTATTGGGAGCAACTCAACACCTCTTTGGAAGGCTTGAGTTACAACATGGACCAACTAAGGGTGGAGCACTAAGAGAACTCCATCATTCTCCATGAGATTAGAGAAGATCAAAGAGCTGTGAGGGAGGAGCAACAAAGGCAAGGAAGAGACATAGAAGAGCTTAGGCATTCCATTGGACCTTCGAGAGGAAGAACTAGCCGCCATCACTAAGGTGGACCCGTTCTTTAATTTCCTTGTTCTTATTTTTTCTATTTTTCAATTTTTATGCTTTATGTGCTATCTATGTTTGTGTCTTCATTACATGATCATTAGTGTCTAGTGTCTATGTCTTAAAGTTATGAATAACTCCATGAATCGTTCACCTCTCTTACATGATAAAATATGCCTAATTACAAAAGAACAAGAAGTACTTGGATTTCAAATTTTATCTTGAAATTAGTCTAATTATTTTGATGTGGTGGGAATACTTTTTATTTTTTGAATGAATGCTTGAACAGTGCATATTTTTTATAGTGAAGTTTATGAATGTTAAAATTGTTGGTTTTTGAAAGAATGATGATCAAAGAAAAATGTTATTGATAATCTGAAAAATCATGAAATTGATTCTTGAAGCAAGAAACAGCAGTGAAAAAAAATTAGCGAAAAAAATGGCAAAAAAAGAGAAAGAAAGAAAAAGAAAAAGCTAGCAGAAAAAGCCAATAGCCCTTTAAACCAAAAGGCAAGGGTAAAAAGGATCCAAGGCTTTTAGCATTAATGGATAGGAGGGCCCAAGGAAATAAAATCCAGGCCTAAACGGCTAAATCAAGCTATCCCTAACCATGCGCTTGTGTCATGAAGGTCCAAGTGAAAAGATTGAGACTGAGTGGTTAAAATCTAAAAAGGTTCACCCAGTTATGTGTCTGTGGCATTTATGTATCCGGTGGTAATACTGGAAAATAAAGTGCTTAGGGCCACGGCCAAGACTCATAAAGTAGTTGTGTTCAAGAATCAACATACTGAACTAGGAGAATCAATAACACTATCTAAATTCTGAATTCCTATATATGCCAATCGTTCTGAATTTCAAAGGATAAAGTGAGATGCCAAAACTGTTCAGAAGCAAAAAGCTACTAGCCCCGCTCATCTAATTGGGACTAAGTTTCACTGATATTGTGAGATTCATTATATATTTTTATTAGTTTTTAAGCAAAATTCACATTTCTGGACTTTATTATGATTTTGTGTGTGTTTTCTGTGATTTTAGGTATTTTCTGGCTGAAATTGAGGGACCTGAGCAAAAATCTGATTCAGATGCTGAAAAAAGGACTACTGATGCCGTTAGATTCTGACCTCCCTGCACTCGAAATGGATTTTTTTGGAGCTACAGAAACCCAAATTGTGCACTCTCAATTGCGCTGAAAAGTAGACATCTAGGGCTTTCCAGCAATATATAATAGTCCATACTTTTCCCGAGTTTAGACGATGCAAACTAGCGTTCAACGCTAGCTTTCTGCCCTATTCTGGCATTAAACGCCAGAAACAAGTTGCAAGCTAGAGTCAAACGCCAGAAACAAGTTACAAACTGGCGTTTAACTCCAAAGAAGGCCTCTACACGTGAAAGCTTCAATGCTCAGCCTAAGCACACACCAAGAGGGCCCGAAAGTGGATTTCTGCATCATTTACTTATTTTTGTAACCCTAGTAATTAGTTTAGTATAAATAGAACTTTTTACTATTGTATTAGACATCCTTGGATGATCTTTTGGAATTTATCATCTTGGATGCTGGGATCCTTTGATCATCTTTTGATCTCTTGATCACATTTTGGTGAAGGAAAACTTGCTGCTAATTGGAAAGGGCCATATAAGATAAGTGAAATCCTAGAAAAAGGATTTTACAAAGTAACTGACTTGAGTCATGCCGAGCTCCCAAGGTTGTGGCATGCTTGCAACATGAGGAGGTATTATAATTAGAAGTGAACTCCACTCCCTGATGTACTCTTTTTCCCGACTTCTTGGTTTTTTCCCAAAAAAGGATTTTCTTGAAACGATTTTAATGAGGCATTAAAGTGGAGGCTAAGGGTCAATAAGTGTTAAAATTCCCTTAGTAGCTAAGATCAAAAGTTACCTCCATCAAATAAAGATTTTATTCTGTCTCTTTATAATTCCATTATTGCCATTATTGTTCTATGAAACGCACCAATTTATGCTGGAAAAAATGTGAAAATCCCATGCCCGACCTAAGTGGTCGACAGGATAAAATGACGATGTACAAGTCGTATAAAGAGGTTATGAAGACGATTATAATAACTCAGGAATATTATCACTAAACGACCTACTAGTCAGAAAACTCGAGAAAAATCAATATGCATCGCAAGAATAACCTAAGTCATGAAAACAATTCAATAAGCAAAAATTGAATATGTGAGGAATATAAAAGAGATAGGAAAAATCCCTCAAAGGCAAAGGCTGCCTCAAATCTTTGAAAAAACCTTACGGTAACTTAGACAAAAACAGCCCACCTAGTAAAAAAGATTTTTTCAACAGGTTTTTTCATAAAAATCTCACAAAAATTCACAACAAGGCACGCACGCGCAAAAAATATTTCGTAAAAAGCCCTTATTCAAAAGGGGCAACCAACCAAGTAACATATTTTGTTAATGACCAAAAGGCCAAAAAAATCAGGAACCATCACAACAAACATATAAAAAGATAAATTGTTCAAAGGGAGCCCACAAGTCGGGCCCCAAATAGCCAAAATCAATTGGAAAAAGGATTGGAATCACCAAGAGGAAGGGCGCTTGGGTTTGCAACGGAGGAAGTTGGAGTAATGTCATCGGTAGCTGAAGTCGAAACCTCTAAAGAACTCGGCAGGGGCCCCTCTTGTTGCTCCTCATGAGGAGGAGACTCAACCATCCTTTGCCCGCGAGTCTTCATCTTGGAGTCTGTCTCAGGACGAGGAGGGGAGACAATAGCTCCATCAACAACGATCTTGTAGGGATGGAGAGGAGAAAGGTCTAAGTCAGGAGCGATAACTCCGACCTGTTCCTTGAACACCCTTCAAGCCTCCTCTAAGCTCTCCACAATCGAGTCCTCCAGCTCCTGATAAGCTTCTCGATTAGACTCCAACTGCCTTTGAAGATCAATATTTTCAGAGAAGACCCTGTCATAGTTTTGCTCCGTCTTTTCCTTCAGACCCTCCGCCATGGCACACTGGCCGATTAGCTTCTTCTCCCTCTCCTAAAGCCGGGTCAGTTCCTCCTTCAGCCAGGCAACCTCCCCCTGAAGTTTCTTCTCCTCTTCTTGATAAAGGACAATCCTCCCCTAAAGCTCTTCCACAATTTTTTGAGAAGGCTCCAAAGTACTCAAAGGAGTTTTGTCCAAAATATCAAGAAAAGCAGTGCAGACTCCAGCAGTTCGAACACCCCCCCCCCCACCGAACCAAAATTTAAAGATGATTTCGAAGGGAAGCATCATCCATAGCAATTTGGCTATGAGAAAAGATGTGCTTCCGAACGAATTTGGGACCATCAAAGTTGGCCTCTCCAGAAGAAGAAGAGCCAGACTCCGAGGTCTTGCATTTCTTTTTTTCAAGTTCGGAGGGAGGTCAGACTGGGGGATAGGAGAAGGAAGAGGAGAAGCAATGGCAGTGGTTACCAAAACAGGGTGAGAGGAGGTTCCCAAATCATGAGGAGAAAGCGGAGGAACGCCAATAGCCCCGACTCTAGCTGCATTAGCTCGGGCGCGAGCCCTCCTCTTAGCCTTCAGGACTTTCTGGTAGGAAGCACTGGAGTCGCTCTTCACCATCTCCGAAAGGGAAAGACAAAAAGTGAATCAACTAACAAATCAGAAAATATAAGTCGAAAATTTTCAGAAACAACTACAAAAAAGAAAAACTACCTAGTTTGATCCGCACAAAGCTTGGAGAACCCAGAAGAAATTTCTTTGTATCCAGATGGGGAGCCCTTCCCTAAGGCTCTCGAAAAAATCCCACAATGACCTCCTTAACCTCGTCCAAATCCTCCAGACCATACTTCTCATCAGGGGAGGCCTCCAATCAATAAAGAGAAAATCAGGGTTCATGGTTATCACTCAAGAAAAAAGGATGGTGGCCCTCTACGGCCTAGACCCTAAGAAAAAAGTTTTTGAAGTTGTGGAAAGATTTATCAAAGATTGAAAAGACCTTCTGACCCTGAATGGCTCGGAGGGATACCCACTGTTGTTTATTAATCTGAGCGCTAAATGGTCTGGTCAGATGGAAAAGATAGAAAAAGATCTTTAAAGAAGTCAGAAAATCTATCTCTCGGCTAACAAGTTGGTAAATTTTCATAAAACTCTAAGAGTTGGGGTGGAGTTGAGAAGGAGCAACTTGGCAGTGCGACAGTACCTCTATTTCAAAACCAGAAAAGGGGAAGGAATCCCCCAGGCGGGTAAAAAGACAATCATATATAAAGAAAAAGTCAGGGTCAAAATCAGCAACCCTCCCACAACAAACTCGGTCTTCAGAACCTGGGGCCACCAACTCGTATTTAGACTCATCGGCCTCTGAACTACAGATCCTATAGTGAATGCGAAGTTCAGTAAAGTAGTCAGTGTCTACTAAAAATTTCTCCTCAAAAACAGAATCATCTACCCATCTCGAAAGGATCTCAGTGACACGGGAAGACATTTTTTCTAACAACTAGGAGGAAGATATAAAAGCAATAAGACCTACAAAGAAAAATAAGAAAATCATTAAAAACACAGGGCTCCCAAAGTCTAAACGAATCCTTTCCCAAAAGCAAAGCAAGAAAAAAGAACCACCAGATTACAACAACAACAAATGCCAACGCCTCACAATGCAAACAAAGAAGTAGTAGGAAAGCAGGAAAAAACACCTCAAAACACACAAAGCCCAGAGATAAAGTGTCACACAAATGATAAAAGAAGATGAAGAAAAGGATAACCTTTCTCTGTAGACTTGAGAAGAAGTAGTCACAGCAACGACGAAGCACCCAAAGAGGAAGGCTAAAGGAAAATTCTTTTGAATGAGTGAGAAGTGCAAGCAAAGAACTTCGAAGACGAAAGAAAACAGAGGAAAGAGATGAAAAAGTATTTATAACACACCAGGGGCACAATAGTAAAACGATGCAGTCATTAAAGAAACGCGCCGTTACCAATGTAACTGCCCCCACGTGTAAATGCGAAACCCCAAACGGATGCGACGTTTGATTAGACACGACGGTTGAGAAGCCTAGAATCACGTCGATTTCAAACTAAAAATCACGTCGGTTCCGACTTGAACAACCCCGAGTTCAATTAGTACTCAAATCCGACCCATAATAAAAGAGATCAGACTCAAGTAGGGGCACTGTTCATACCTTGCCCCACACTATGACCCAGATCCAAATAAGCCAAAAAGGCCCAATCCAAAGATTGGCTTTCACCACCCACCCGACCTCGTCTAAAGAAGTCGGGCTCGACATAGGCTCCTCCCCAAAGAGGTCGAGCTAGACATAAGCTGGCAGATAATACTCATTCAAATAAGTAACTGCCCCTAAAATTTATCAGCCCACTTTCAGAAGCAATATCCCAACCACCCTAAGATAAAGGGGCGGTTATCCACATTTAGAAGTGGGACTACTCCAATAGTGGTTATTGGATCACCACTATAAATACAGTGACACCCCTCAGGTATCACTAAGTTCCAATATATTCTAAACCTGTTTAACCCCTTGCTGACTTAGGCATCGGAGTGTCTTTGCAGGTAACACCCCCCATTCTTTCACATACACAACTCAGACGACAGCTCCCAAACATGAACCAAGTCAGAGACGACCTTCTACTGACGTTTGGACCAATCTTTCAAGTCCAATCTACCTATCTCAAGTTACTCACGTAACAATTATGTATAGAAGAAAATATTCCAGGATGCACTTACCAATTATCAAACTTCTTCATAGCAGGAACACATCAAGAAGGTACCAAGGTAATAATCCATTCCTTGTCTTTTGGGTACATTAAAGAAAATACAAAAAAAAAAAAAAACAAATACAACAACAGATATGAAATGCAATTGAATAGAATTTTATCGATTAATTGCCAAATTCAAATTTTTCTTCCACTAGTTGCCATTTTCACTTTGCCCTCCCTTAACAGCATGCTGCAACAATTAACAAAAATAGAATCAGTCTCACATAGTCATATCCTAAGAGAGTCAGATACAATTTAGATAAATAACTTAATTAGGAAATTTTTTATAAAAAAAAAACTTAAAATATAAAAACTTATATTAAAAATAATTTATAAATAAATTATTGTATTTGGATTTTTAGTCACAAAAGTATTTATTTTAAAAAAGTGATAGACAACTTTTAGAAGAGAAGAAATCACTTTTTTAATTTCTTCATAAACATTATAAATAACTTTTTCAAAAAGTTACAAATTAATTTTAAAAATTATATCAAACATTAATACGGTGAATTTTCATAATTCAAACGTTGAAATGTAACTTTTAGACCTTGTCTCAGTACAAGACAAATGCAAGTTAAATAACAAAGTATATAAACATAGCATCTACTTCTATTCAATATTCATCACCTGAAAGCATGACAAGGCATATTGCACATCACTTGCTGAAATTTGGTGGTGGAGGACAATCCTAATTCTGAAACAAAACGCAAACACTGTCATTAGCTTCTTGCCCTATCAAATAAAAATACTCCCCATATAGTGTGGAATAGATGATATGGATATCTTTGTTTATTTCTCATAAACAATAATTATGTGGGAGTAGCAAGACAAATGAAGGAGTACCATGGTATAATATAAGCTATTCTTGGGAGAACTCAATGTAAGTTCATCCGTTAATCTAATTTGATAAGGAAAATACAATATGTATATTGTCAAACATGAAAATATATTTTAACATCTCATTGAACTCTTAAGCTTAGGGAAAATGCAGCCCCTGCTTTTTAGTATTAATGCCAAGCCAGAATTCGTTAACATATGAAGTACTATCATATCAGATGTATTCAACGATAACACGTTGAAAATTTTGAAAAAATGAGAGAAGATCTGCGCCATGGTTTCTAACTTCACACATTTGGACACAAATAAAGAGGTATTAATTAAGAAATATACAAATCAAAACAGTATTATTTTGAAGTTAACAATTATTTCGATTATTTATAACAGACTGAATGTTGTTGAAGGAAGAATTAAACCTTGATGGGCTAGCATCCATCACAAGGATACCACGTTCTTCCAAGTTCTTGACTATCTTTCCTGCTGATATGTGCAAACCCTCTTCAATTTCAACATATACCTAGCCTCACGAAAGAAAAGAGTTAGTTGTTCAGATAAGGATATATAAAGAAGACAAGTGTTATATCGAGACAAAACCTATGTGCAATGACGCTGTGATATAGAAAGATGAAATTGAAATAATGGTCCAAAACTGGCACAAACAGAGCAGTTTCGGTATCCTAACAAAGATACTTTACACTAGATAGTAATACTCACAATATTAGTCTCCACTGGATCCACTCTCAGTCCTTTCATTTCGTTTAATCCATCTGAAATGAAGAGGAAGTTATAGCTTTCTTGGGATCACTTGATGTGGAAATAATTAAAATTTGTATGATAATATTTACCAGCTAAAAGTCTAGCTTTCTTGTGATCACTTTCCAGCTTTCCAACATTTTCTTGCAAGGCAACAAGTGCTGCGGCGGCGATGACACCGACCTGCCTCATTCCACCACCTAAGGTTTTCCGCAGCCGTCTAGCCTGAAAAAAAAAAAGAAAGAAAAACACTTCAAGTTCAAACCGTTTCAATAGCATATATATTAAATCCTTCTTTCAATCCAAAACTATAAGAAAAAAATGAAATGAATTGAATTACCTTGGCAATGAAGCTCTTTGATCCAACAATAACAGATCCAACCGGTGCACCTATACCTTTGGATAGGCAAACCTAATGTTTTCAAAGGAATCATAGGTTGGTTAGGGTTATTAAATTTTTATTAATATGGTATAGAAATAACAGTAAAATTTTGATTTGAAATTAGTGGTCAGTCCTGTGTAACTTTCTTGAATAAGGTAGATGAAAATGTGCAGTTCAAATAGCCATACTGAATCCTATGTGGAAAAAGGAAAAGGAAAAAGAAAATCACACCGAAACGGAATCAGCTGCTCGGACAAGCCTATCCACAGGAACCCCAAGTGCCTGAAAAACCAAAATTTTTTGTTAAGAAATTCAATGTTTGTTGGTACCCAGTATACAGTAGCAGCTATGAGGAACAAGGAACAAAAAATTACAGGACAGGACCTACAAAGCTCTCAACTAGATACATTGTAAAAGGCATCATATTGTTCTCAAAACTCAGACCAACACTAAGAAAAAGTGTTAAACAAGAGAATCAAGTTACTCAATCATGCAAAAAAGTGTTAAACAAGATCATTTTCTAATCAAGATCTATGTATACAGTAATTTATTAAGCTTATAAAGCAACAAACCATGAACAGAATACCAATTTACTTACAACTGAAGAGTTAAAAATACGGGCCCCATCAATGTGAAGCTTCAGATCATGCTTCTTAGCAAGCTCTCCAACTTGATCTGTATATTCAGCTGAAAGACATTTGCCACCAGAGCTACATTCAGGAAAGATATTAGTCACAATTCTTTTGTAAATTTCAATCAATTTAGAAATGGAATGGATTTTCATAAACCAAAAGACATATCTGCAAACTGCATAAGCACACTATCATTCTAATGTCTTGTAAAAATTGCAAACACTAAACAGGGCAATAAAATAAATCTTCTAATAATCAATTAAGGCTACACAGAAAGACAGCAGTTCTTCCCACAAGGATCAAAATATACCTAAAAAGAAAGAAAGTTACAATTATTTGCAAACAAAGATCTGTGACGCAGTGATATATGATATTTGAACACTAGAATTTGAGACCTATAATTAAAGCTTGAGTGTCCAATGGAGACCTAACCTAATCCAATGGTGAAAAATAAGAATTTGAACATTAGAGTCGGGGCTACACTGAAATTCAAGGGTAATAAAGTAGGCGTCGGGACAGCATACGAGAATTTAAGTGTTCAAAATTATTTGGTCTTATGCAATTAACATCATAAATAAGTAACTTTTTCTTCCTGATTTGCTGCATGCAGCAAAAATAAGTATTGATGTAGAAAATCTAATCTGTTGTGGTATTAAGATCACTCTCACGGTGAACAAGGAACACACCCAAAAACAAAGCCTTGTCCCATTAAGTAAACATTGATCAGAAACTTTTAACAAAAAATGTGAAATAAGGGTTGCTTACTTTGCGTGAGTATTTTCCAAGCAAATAAGCCGAGTGGTTGGATACACTATCTCTCCGCTTGGATCCCTTATAGCAGCCTCAATCAAATCAAGGTCCATGGTTCCGTCACTATTATTCTTCACCGTCCTCGGATGCACTCCACCAATGGTTGAAATCCCTCCATTCTCATAGATAAAGATATGGCAATTGTCCCCAAGAATTACCTCACTTCCCCTAATATCGCAATGTGTGAGCACAGATATGAGGTTCCCCATTGTCCCTGATGGCACAAAAAGAGCTGCTTCCTTTCCCATTCTCTTCGCCATCTCGGTTTCTAAGCGGAATGCGGTAGGGTCGTAGCCGAGCACATCGTCGTCGACTTCAGCAGTGGCCATGGCAGCTCTCATTGCTTCAGTTGGCTTTGTCACTGTGTCTGATCTAAGGTCCACTGTTCTGGTTACCATTTTCTCTGCAACTGAAAAACAATCTAAAAACTTCGAAAATATCTTTATGAAGAAAAAATGGCCAATCTCAATCGCAATAACGGTGTTGCATAGTGGTAGAAAGTAGAAACACACTATAACCAACATGGGCTGGTCAAGCAATCAGCCCATTTGTCTGCTTATACAAGTGTCGAATGTTGGCCTTAGATACTCAACTCTAATTACATTCGGAAAGAGATTAGTGCCATTCCTTCATTATAGGGAGGGCCATGCACATGGAAACCAAGAAAATTCTCAATTTCGCACCAATTTCCAAAAAAAAAAAACAAAACAAAGTCATCATATTAAAACTGTAAAGTCATTCATGCTTACAGGGACATTTCTCCGCCACCATTGTTGGATTGGTTTAGAATTCAAAAAATTAAAGAAAATAACAAGTTGCAGACGCACACACATTTTCCATGTATCAGTAGTACTAGTAGTCTCCGCAACGCACGTTTTCATTTAAAAAAAAATAATAATAATTAAAAAGAAACTTGGTGAAAATTCCCAAGAATTTAGGTGCTGAATTGAACAATTCTACAAAGAAAAAACGAGGAAAAAAAGCATCAAATCTTTCCCGAAAAAATATGAGGTATGCTGTGATCTTTGAAACAGTCTCAATGAAATTCAAGCCGAAAATGAAAAAAATAAAACAAAATTATGTATAACAGCAAAAAAAAAAAAAAAAAAAAAAAAAAAAAAAGAGAGAAGGAAAGAAAGAAAAAATTACGTGATCGAGTCCTTCTCTGAATCGAAATAATTTGCTTTCTTCCCTATCAACAGCAACAAAATTCAAGAAATCATTAGAAGCTGCAAATTCTCACATAACAGTGACATAACAGTAACGGATATGATGATTATTAATTACAATTTACAACCTTATGTATTAATTAAACCAATCAGTACCTAAGGTTTAAAAAGAATCAGAGAAAAAAACACTATGATACTCGAGTATTTGCAGGGAATATTGGTACAAAAAATGTGATAAATCATGCAATGAAACAACACATCAAATATATAGCCCGTGAAATACTGTAACAAAAACTTTGGTTTTTAGAACTTTTTGTAGTATAATTTGAATATTCAGCAGCTTTTTATGGTAATAATTTTGGCATGAAATAAGGGAAGAAAGAAAGAAAAAAAGAGAGTAAAGTTGATAATGGTGTTTGTTTTTTTGTGATCATGTAAGTAACCTTAGTGTGGTTGAGATAGGAACAGCGAGGTCGCGTCACGATGACTCACCAAAATATGTCAAGAGCTTTCAAATGAGGTGCCGAAGATACGGCTGATGCTAATGATTTCAAATTAAAAAAATAAATAAATAAAAATTTGGTGTTTTTTTAAAAATTAATTTATTATTAATAATTAAAAAAATTTTAAATTTTCAATTTTCAATTCTAAAATTCTAAATTTGAATCATTAATATAAATTATAATAAATAAAGAACAAAAATTTATTTAATTAATAAAAAATATAAAACTCTTTATTTAATAAGGAGAACGTTTAAAAATGATCTTAAAATTACTTAAACAAAAATTTAAAAAATACTGTTTACTTTGTTGTAAAATTATTTATTATTCTGGTAATTAATTATTTTATTACAAAATATATAAGACAATATGTATAAATATATTTAAATATATAATAATTCATTTAATTATTAATTTTTTATATTCAAAGAGATTCTTCTTTAGTATAATGTATGTAATTTTAATATGAGTATATAAATGTTTTTAACACAAATATATAGTAATTCAAATAAAAAATTATATTTTCATCTAAAATAAACAAAATTTTTAACACATAATAATACAAATACGTTTATGCATAAACTAAAATAGACTTTTCAACACAAAAACTAAAATATGCATATTTTTATACGCATAATACACATTGAAAAGATATATTGGATACTTGCTATATGTTTTGGTATTGTATAAATTATTGATTACATAAAGTATGTCTGAGAAGGTCATGTGTCATTCTAAAATTACTTACAAAAGAATAAGAATATAAGGTTATTCATTAGAGGCCATGTTACGGACAAGAATAATGTTCACACTATTACATAGATTCATCAAAATTTGATGATCAAATAAACCAATTATTTTGACTCTAGGGGATATTTTTCTATTGTTAACATATCTTTCGTGAATAATTTTGGTGCTTTACTTTTTTCACTTTTTTTCAGAAAACCTAAATTGTTGGGTTTGAGTTTTGTTTACAGGACCAAAATACAGAGAGAATTAAATACTATGTTTCTTTTTTATGTTTTCATAATAAAAAAGTTTATGTATTTATTATCTCATGATAGTATTTTAACACCTTATAGAGAGAAATGACGATAAAAGAAATTATTGCGTGTATATTAGGTAATGTTTGGTAATAAATACCGCGACTGATATCGGAGAACTAGAACTCAGTATTATGTTCAATGGTTAGAAACTAAAACTATAATTTTAGTTTTTATACCTAAAATTTCAGTCTCTTCAATACTACCAAAAAATGAAAACACATAAGACTAAAATATTTTAGACGAAAATTAAAACTTTGATAAGATTTTTTTTTTCGAAAACACCCTCATTTAACCTTTCAAATTCTATTTCTACCCTTTCACAACCACCATCCCCTTTTCCTCCACCATCACCGCTCCCATGTTCTTCAGCCGCCATCATCTCCCTCTTCGGGAATCAATACAGCAGAAGCAAAAATAAATCTAACACAACACAATAGAGAAGAATAATGAAATAGAAGTGATAGAAAAAACAACAAGCTTCCCACCATCACCAACGATGACGAATAGCAAATTTCGTAGACAATGAAGGCGGTGGGAGGGGGAGAGAGAGAGAGAGAGAGAGCTTCCCGCCATAACCAACGATGACGAATAGCAAATTTCATAGACAATGAAGGCAGTGGGGAAAACTAGTTATTACAGACGAATATTTCTGACAGATTTTATCCCACAGAAATACAGACGAAATTTGCGAGGAATTTTTTGTCGGAAACAAAAAAATGAATTAGCATAAACTACAGACAGAAGAAAGAATCCATCAATAATTCTGTCGGAAAAATGATATTTTTTTTTGTAGGAAATAATTACCAACGAAAAATTTGTTTGTAATTTAAAATATTCCATCGGAAAAGTTGAAATAAGGGTTTTGCTTTAAGCGTGTCTCCTCATTTCACATGATGCTTATCCGCGCCTCCACACCCCTCTCTTCCAAATGCTCCATCGGCGGCACCTCTCTGCCTTGCACCGCCGTCGCACTGAACTTTCGTTACACCGAATCTCCGTCATACCCCCTCCCGGCTCTTCTTCGTGTGTTGCTCGCGTCGCTTCGTATTGAACCCTAATGTGCAGAAATTGCAAAAAATCGCTCCATTTCGATCTCGCCTCAGTTGTGCAGGTAACCCTAATCTTTTCCACGCCTTTATCACTCTTCCTATTCGCTGATACTCTGACGCCAGCCTCTCTTCCTATTCGCCATTTTCATTCGAGCTTTTCTGCATCTCGTCTGATCCACTGTCTCTCCTCGAACTTTGTAGCACGCTGCCGTCGTTTTAGTCTTGGAATGGTTTCTGTGGTTCATTTCTTATTGTTTTTGCTATCCTCTTACGCATGCATAGCTATTTTGTTTTATTTTTCTTTTGCTTTGTTTCTTTCTTTCTTTCTCCTTCGTTTTTCTTCTCACACTTCTGGATCTGCTACCACTCATAGAATTTCTTGTTTTAGAATATCGAGAATCTATCCTCAGATAATCTACCACTCCTTAAATTGGTGTTTTGTTCTCTGACCAAATGGATCTGTTTGGTGTTAATATCTGTTTTGGTCAAACTCTCATGATGCTTGTGAGATGGATTTTATCTTATTTTATTTTATTTTTATTTTTTGTTTTTGTTTCTTGTCTTAATTAGTTGAGTTGATGGAGTATGATTTGGTGAATTATGTTATGCATGGTTCAATGCTTGATGTTTGGTGGCAACATCAATCTTTTTTTGAACTGTAGAGTATTGAAATGGGAACCTGATGAATAATGATAAAAAAACAATTGAATGTGTGTTAATTTCAGGGAAGAAGCTGAATTCGGTTACTTAACCATTATGTTGGGTTTGTGTAGGATGACCATTTTGCTTGGTTCACCTTCTTCAGAGAAAACTACTCTTTTACTTGCATTGGCTGCAAATTGGACCCTGAGTTGAGGGTATATTTTTCACTCCTATCATATATATTATTCAAATATCATGCCATGACTCATGATACTACTACATATTATGTTGATCATACAATTCACTATTTGGCTTGATGTGAATGAAATAGGTGGAAGGAGAAGTTACAATGGATACAAGACTAAAGAGTTTGTACCAAGAAAGACTTAAGCATACATCAGCCAAAATGATGTACATTTGGGTGGAATGACTGTCAAAGAAACTTTTGATTTCTCGTCTAGATGCCAGGGTATCAGAACTCGATATGGTAACTCGAATCAACTTATCTTAAATCTTGGTTTAATGTTTGTATAGATCAAGATCAATGTGCTCATAATTTTGGCTTTCTTTCTCTAATAATGTTATTATAGAGTATAGAGCACAATGTAAGTGTAAAGAAGTTGCATATATAAAAGGCATGGGTGAGTCATTAATTATTGACTAGTGTCTAGTGGAATGTCACTGTTTTAACTTTAGAATACTATATACTATACTATTCTAATTAAGATGCTTTCAGTGGCTATTATATATATTAATTAAAAACCAAAGTAGAAATAACTGATTTTTAGTGTAGTATATTAGATTTCCATGTCTAGAAGAACTCCCTGCCAAATCTTACTGGAATGAACTCCCTGAAATAATTGTAAGTAGACAAGCATTTGATTTTAGATAACTGCATTATCATTGATCATGATAGTTTTGGTAAGTTAGTTTTAGTTTTAGGCCTGTAATATTTTATATGTACTCAAATTGATTCTTAACAGATTAACATATCAACATATTAACGTTGATTCTTATTTCTTAACTTATGTTGCGATGAATTGAATGTTTCTTGTAATAAAATGGTGAAATTCTCTCCATCAAGGTATCCATTACCTACTAATACATCTTTCCCATTCTGTATTTTTGTATTGATCAGAGCTTGCTTCTCTTGCCATAAGTGCGATGTAGTTACTAGCTCTAGTATATCTTATTTGTTACTAAATCGGATTTCTCTATTGACTTTAGGTAGACGAAAGGAATCCCTTATTAACTGTGCCAAGACCAGCATGTCGTCAAAGTTGATAGCTGGTGACAGCGACTTCTTTGCCAACTTGGTACATTTGAAGTTTAGTGCTCAAAAAGGTTAAATTTTGGGGATATGGACTGCGCAATTGCAAAAAGCAGTTTTAGTTCTCATCATGTGGGCTTATGGTTCTGGTGGTTTTGGTTATTTACACAATTTGTAGAGGCAGTGCAAGCTATAAAGATGACCAAGCTATAAATACCCAATCAAGGTTGGTTTTTCGAATTCCTTTTCATCTTATTGTTTATATAGCTTGCTCCTAGGTGAAACTAAAACATTCTATTTTTAGCATGTGTTGAGAATCTGTGATGTGTACTTCAATTAGTTAAATCTTGCCTTTACGTGCTTTAATTATCACGGTCTTTCTCTGGATTTTATCCTCTGTCCTTTTTTTTGGTTCACCATTATTATAGGGAATCAATATATTGAAGGCTGACGGGCAGAAAATTGCCGATTAAGAATTTATATTGGAAGTAACGTTGCGAGTACAGTTCTTAACCGACGAAAATTTCGCTTATCAATTTAGAAAAGGTTGTCACAAATTTAAGAATAAAATACTGGGAGTAGAATTCCCAAGTCGTCTCTCAACAAGTTGACAAAAGAGTGCAATTTATTGGTCAGGAGTTTTCTCAGAAATTTTAGAGTTGGAGAATGGACAAATAAATGATTATAATTAAAGCAATGGAAATTAACGGAAGATTTTTATATAATAAAAAGCCTTGACTAGGAGAAGATTGATCGGAAGTTCTATCCTTGTTGGATTTTCCCAAGAGTAATAGTAAGAGGTTGTTGTTTTTACTTAATTAACCTTTACAGAATAAAGGAAAGTCAAATAATTGAGCTAACTCTGATTCTTAATCCTCTCCCTTGGGAAGGATTAGCGTTAGTGACTAGAGAGCAAGCCAACAACTTCCAATTACAAGTTAACTCTTGAGTATTCCAACTTAAGGGTCTCTTATTAATCAACTCCAAAGTCAAGTTGAGAACCTACTCCATTGACATGGATGCCATTTTCACATGCATGTAAAGGGAGTAGAAAGAAGGCATGGTAATTAAAATTAATTGAAAATAATCAACAAATAATGAAATTAAATAGAAAAATATCATTACATTAATAAATTCCAAAATCGAACGTATCTATATGTAACTCATAACAAAGTAAATGGGAAATGAAAGAGTAAGGAAGTAGAAAACGAACTATAATTATAAAAACTTCAACGGAGGTAGTAACTCTTCTCAATATCCAATCAAAAGCATAAAACTAGAAAATCTATGAATCTATGAATATGAAGAACCCTAGAGGAAGTGATATTCTCTCTCTAAGATTCAAAACTGAAACCAAAACTAGTGAATGTGAATTGTGTGTTGAGTCTCTACTGTTTCCTGACTCTAGTCTGTGTTTCTGGGACGAAAATTGGGTCCAAACTCAGCCCAAAATCGCCCGCAGTGTTTTCTACAGTTGCAGTATGTTACGCACGTCACACGTACGCGTCAGTCACCCATACGTGTCAATGGTCTTCTGCGCGTGTCACGCGTACGTGTCAGTTATGCGTATGTGTTGATCCTCGCTGGTCAGCTCCTTGGTTTCTTGTGTTCCTTCGATTTTTGCAACCTTCCTTTCCATCCTCTAAGCCATTCGTGACCTATAAAGCCTGAAAACACTTAACACACAGATCACGGCATCAAATGGTATAAAGGAAAATTAAATATTGACAATTTCCTTAGGAAGCAAGTTTTCAATCATAGAACAAAATTGGGAATGATTTGTAAAACCATGCAGTTTGTATGAATAAGTGTGCAAGAAACTGATAAAACCACTCAATTTAGCATAATATAAACCATAAAATAGTGGTTTATCAATTCCCCACACTTAAACATTAGCATGTCCTCATGGTAAACTCAATGGGATCAAAAGAATGAATGGGTGAAAGCAAGACTCATGCAATGCAACCTATGTATATTAATGCAACTACATGCTAAGATGTTTCTACCTACTTGGTTAAAAAAAATGAACAAGTTCTCAAGACAAATAAAAATCAGATTACACCAATTCAAATCACACAATAAAAGACAAGTAAACTTGTAAGAAGATAGCTCATGAAAGCCGGGAACATAGAGTCAAGCATCGAACCCTCACTGGAAGTGTATATGTACTCTAATCACTCAGGTGTTTAGGGTTGATCCACTCTAGTTCCCCCTAGTCATGCTTTCTAAAACCTTGCTCTTCATCTAACCAATCAACAAATATCTAGTGTACAAATGCAGACATCATGAGGTCTTTTCAAGGTTGTAATATGGCTAAGGTAAGGGTGAGGATATATGTATAGCCAAGTGAGCTATAAACTGAATCTTTGACTAACCTAAGTTCTCACCTAACACATACACACACTCTATATGCTTCTAAAATCATGCCTAACTACCCATAATCTCACTTTTGTATTTATCACATACTCATGTATCTAATTTTCTTTTATTTTAGCTCATATGCATTGATCTTTTTATTGAACTTAACATTAGGGTGATTTTATTCCCTTTTTTTTTATATGAAAGCATAGTAAATCAAAGCATATGGTTTTCATAATTTCACATGAGTAGCACCCAAATTCTCAATATTTGTCAATAAAATAATATACATTTTCATCAACCACAGTTTCAACAATTTTCCACACTTAATTGACACACAATCTCTATCTTAAACTAACCAAAGATTCAATTAGGGTAATTACTTATTTTTCCACTTAAGGCTAGTGATGTGGTTACATAAAGAACAATTGGGGGTTAAAAAGGCTCAAAGTGGCAAACAAAGGTAGATGAAATGGTAGGCTAATTGGGATAAGTGAGCTAATAACAAATGATGGCCTCAGTCATATGTATGTATGAATATACACTAAACAATGGACATATAGAATGGAACAAACCATAGATTGCAATCACAGAGGAGAAAAAACATACAAGAATAAAAAATCATGGTTAAATAATGGAACCATATAATTAAGCTCAAAATCTCACAGGTTGTGTGTTCTTAGCTATAAACCATGTTCCAAATTACAATCTTCAAACAAGTTTAACAAAAATTTTAATTTGAATTTAGTGAAATACTATAAAATAATGTCTTGAAAAGAAACTCATTACTTCAACCAAGCAGAACATATATGCAAGAAATTATTATCATATAATCTATCCTATCTAACAAAAGGAAAATAACATATTGGTGTCAAGAGAGAGAGAGATTACCTCCGGATATCAGGTACTGACCTCCCCACACTTAAGGCTTGGCATGATCCTCCGTGCCATCAGTAAGGAGCAAGGTGGGGCTGGTAGCATCACCACCACTGTCGGGCTCGTCATGGCTCCCGGTGCTGGTAGGGGAAGTGGAGTCCGAGGTATCCTTCTCTTCTAGAGGTGGGTGAGTACTAACAATGAGCTCCTTCAGATAGATGTATCGGGCTTGTTGCGGCGCTCCAGTTGCTCCATCTGCCGGTCTTGCCGGTCTAACCTTTGAAGGATCTGAAGGAACATCTGAGTAGTGGATGGTGTAGAGATGTGGGTGATGGTAGAGTGGAAGTAGGAGGGGTGTCTAGAGGTGGGCCTGCAGGCCGGCTGGCAGAAGGTACAGGGGGTTGGATATACGTCCCGTTCGAGACATACTGATCAGCCAGTGGGAGCATGGCTCTGGTATAGGAGACTCCTACTGCAAAGACAAGATCCGAAATCAGTGCGGGAAAAGGTAGGATGCCCGCAATCTGCACATGTCCCATGGCCTGCCGGATGTGTCTGGGTAAGTTGATGGGCTGCTCAGTAAGATGCACCAGATAAGAACAGCCATGTCTGCAGTGAAGGTGGACTCGTGAGTGCTCGAAAAGACATAGTGGAACATAATCTGGGCCCACACGCGAGCCTCCAAGGTAAGTGCTGGAGCCGAGATGCTCTTAGGTCGAGTCTGATGTTGGCCATAGATCCATGTGATGCCAGGTTGTGCTATAACTCCAAAGATGCTATCCCAGTCAAACTGGAATGTCTGACGCTCGAGAGAGGCCTCTTGATAGGCGTCTAATCCCTCTGGACTAGATGGAAGATCCAATACCCTCTGAATGGCCCCTTCAGAGACAGGTACTTGCTCGTGGGTTGTGGATGTCATAGGCGACACGTAAGCGTCAGTCACGCGTACGCATGACTACTGGCCATGCTAAAGGCATAGTACCAGCACCAAGATAGCAGAACTTTCGGCCAAACAGCCACTTACACCGATTTTTGACCCACGCGTACGCGTCGTCCACGCGTACGCATGGGTTGGCTCATGCGTGTGGCACTATTCCTGCACCACTCCAGTGTAACTCTCTGCCTATTTTTATTTTTGCGCACATATGCATGACGTGTATGCGTCATAAATGCTTGCGCGTGGATGCGCTCTTCTTATTTTTTTTTTATGTGCAGAATGCAAGTGATGATGCAGAAATTAGGAATGAACACTGATAAAAATAAAATAGGACTAAGAATAAAAAGAGACGATCATACCATGGTGGGTTGTCTCCTACCTAGCACTTTTCTTTTACGTCCTTAAGTTGGACGGTCCACAGGCTCAGTCTTCTTCTGTTGGTGGATCCTCCAAGAGGAAGATCTCCAGCTCCTTGTTGTCCTTCATTTTCTCACCATGGTACAGCTTCAAGTGGTGGCTGTTGACTTTGATAAATTTGGAGCTTGAAGGATGACTCAGGTGGAAGACGCCATATGGCTCAGCCTTTTCCACCCGGTAGGAACCTTCCCATCTTGATCTAAGCTTGCCTGGCATGAGTCTCAACCTGGAGTTGTAAAGGAGAACTAACTCACCAAGTCGGAATTCTCTTCCCTTGATGTTCTTATCATGCACAACACTCACCTTCTCTTTGTATTGCCTGGAGTTCTCATATGCTTCTAGGCGAAAGCACTCCAGTTCTTGTAGTGGCAGCTTCCTTTCAGCCCCTGCTTTCTCGAATCCCATGTTGCATTCCCGCACCGCCTAGAAAGCCTTGTGTTCCACCTCCACTGGGAGGTGACAAGCCTTTCTGTAGACTAGGCGGAAGGGACTCATTCCGATTGGTTTCTTGTACGCTGTCCGGTAAGCCCAAAGCGCATCTGCAAGCCTGGTACTCCAGTCTTTTCTATGAGGCTTGACGACCTTCTCCAAGATACACTTGATCTCTCTGTTAGATACCTCAGCTTGTGCATTGGTCTGGGGGTGGTAAGCCGTCGCCACCTTGTACACAATGCCATGTTTCTTCAGTAGACCTGTTAATCTCCTGTTACAAAAGTGAGTGCCTTGATCACTCACAATTGCTCGTGGTGATCCAAAGCGACAGATAATATTATTTCGAACAAAGGAGACAACAGTGTTAGCATCATCATTATGGGTAGGAATTGCTTCTACCCATTTGGAAACATAATCAATAGCCAACTGTATGTATAAGAAACCATTAGAGTTTGGAAATGGACCCATGAAGTCAATTCCCCAAACATAAAAAATTTCACAGAACAACATAAGTTGTTGGGGGCATCTCATCCCTCTTGGATATTTTCCCAAACCTCTAGCATGGAGAGCAAGATTCACAGAAAGTAGTTGCATCTTTAAATAGTATGGGCCACCAGAATCCACAGTCCAAAAGTTTTTTAGCTGTTCTTTGAGGACCAAAATGTCCACCACTCTCAGAAGAGTGGCAGGCCTCTAAAATTGAATGGAATTCTGATTGTGGCACACACCTTCTAATTATCTGGTCAGCACCACATCTCCATAAATATGGGTCATCCCATATATAATATTTGGACTCGCTTTTAAGCTTGTCCCTTTGATGCTTAGTAAAATTAGGAGGGAAGGTACGACTAACCAAATAATTAGCTATAGGTGCTTACTAAGGAACTACTTCAGATATTGCGTGCAAGCTATCAAATGGAAAAGCATCATTGATAGGAGTGAAGTCATTTTTAAATTTGCTCTAGGCGACTCAAGTGGTCCGCCACTAAATTTTGGGAACCACTCCTATCTTTGATTTCCAAATAAAATTCTTGCAGCAGTAATATCCAATGTATTAACCTTGGTTTGGACTCTTTTTTAGCTAATAAATATTTTAGAGCTGCATGGTCTGAGTATACTACCACCTTAGTACCAAGTAAGTAGGCTTGGAATTTATCCAGAGCAAAAATAATAGCCAGAAGCTCTTTTTCAGTGGTAGTATAATTGGACTGAGCAGCGTCTAAGGTCTTAGAAGCATAAGCAATTATAAAAGGGTCCTTACCTTCGCGCTGAGCCAGCGCTGCTCCTACCGCATAGTTGGAGGCGTCACACATTATCTCAAATGGCTGGCTCCAGTCTGGTCCTCTCACAATTGGTGCTTGAGTCAAGGTGATCTTCAGCTTATCAAATGCATCCATACAGTCCTCACTCAGCCCGAATTCAACATCCTTCTATAGCAGTCGAGATAAAGGCAGTGCTACCTTACTGAAGTCCTTAATAAATCGCCGATAGAAACCTGCATGACCAAGAAATGAACGGACTTCCCTCACGGAGGAGGGGTAAGGTAAACCAAAAATAACATCTACTTTTGCTGGATCAACTAAAACACCACTATTAGAAACAACATGTCCTAGAACAAAACCCTGTGTTACCATAAAATGTCATTTTTCAAAATTCAATACAAGGTTTGAACTAACACACCTGTCTAATACTCTAGCTAAACTATCAAAGCAAAGGTTAAATGAATCACCATACACACTAAAGTCATCCATGAAAACTTCCATACAGTTCTCAAGAAAATTTGAGAAAATGCTCATCATGCATCTTTGGAACGTAGCCGGTGCATTGCATAAGCTAAACGGCATCCTCTTATATGCATACGTTCCAAAGGGACATATAAAAGTAGTTTTCTCCTAATCTTCAGGAGCTATATGAATTTGAAAATAGCCAGTGTAACCATCTAGAAAACAGAAGTGTGATTTACCTGACAGGCGATCAAGCATCTGATCGATGAAAGGCAGTGGGTAGTGATCCTTGCGAGTAGCCTGGTTGAGGTGCCTATAATCAATGCACACCCTCCAGGAGTTCTGCACTCTAGTTTCTATGAGTTTTCCATGATCATTCTTCACTGTTGTGACACCAGACTTCTTCGGGACTACCTATACGGGGCTGATCCATTCACTATCCAAGATCGGGTAGATGATGTCAGCTTCTATCAGTCTGGTCACTTTCTTCTTCAAAACTTCTAGAATGGTGGGGTCCAGCCACCTTTGGGGTTGACAGACAGGCCTTGCTCCCTCTTCTAAAAATATACGGTGCTCGCAGACTTGAGGGTTGACGCCTACTATATCCGCCAAGCTCCACCCAATAGCTTTCTTGTGTTGTCTCAGCACACCAAGCAACTGCTCCTCCTGGTGGAAAGTGAGATCCCTTGTAATAATAACTGGGAGCTTCTAATTATCCTCAAGGTAAGCATACTTGAGGTGTGCTGGAAGGGGCTTCAACTCCATTTTCTGCTCGTGGTGAGGCACCTGATCTTCTGGAGCCATTGGTGGTGGCAAGGTATCTTCAGTAAGCTTAGAGGGTTTCCCCACACTTGCACCTTGCTCCATGTTCATCCCGAATACTTCTTTGTGGTGGACTTCAGCCACGGTCTCATCAATGATGTTGCATTGGAAGATGGAGTAATCTTCCAGTGGGTGCTTCATAGCTTCATCCAGGTTGAAGCTCACTGCTCTGTCATCTATCTCAAAAGAGTAAGTTCCTAAAAAGGCATCCAATTTGAACCTTGAAGTCTTTAGAAATGGCCTTCCAAGCATGATGGATGATGGTCTTCCTGAGTCATTAGAGGGTATCTCCAAAATGTAGAAGTCGATAGGGAATGTTAGCCCCTTAATGCTCACTAGCATGTCCTCAGCAATTCCAACCACCGAGATTATGCTTTTATCTGCCGAAACAAAATGTGCTGCCGACATTTTTAAGGGAGGGAGTCTCAAAGCATCATATACAAATAATGACATAATACTCACACATGCACCTAAATCACACATGTAGTCAAAAAATTATACACCCTCAATAGTACAAGTAACCATGCATGGACCCGGATCACCACATTTTTTCGGTATGGCACCCATTAAAGCTGAAATAGAGCTACCTAGAGGAATAGTTTCTGTTTTGAGGGTTACCTGAAACTGTAGGCCGATCTCGGATGAGATCTTCTGTGTTGGTCGGAGCCGACGTGTCCGGCAAGTGTACGGCAACCGGAGCTGATGTGTCCGACTTGTCAGACTTGGTAGTGGTGCTGATCCTTCGTTCCCGGAGGGTGGGGGGTACCTGCAAGGGACTCCGATGCTTAAGTTAGCAAGGGTATTAAGCAGGTATTGAGTAGAATCAGAGTATGAGTTATACCTGGGTGCTCCAGTGTATTTATAGTGTTGAGACGTGACCTTTGTAGGATAAGATAAGTTAGTTATCTTATCTTATCTTTATCTTTAGGGTTGAGGTCAGCGTGTCTTCCGCGGAACTGCCCTTATCTCTATAGGCTTAGGCCGCCTTAGGATTTGGGTCGTGTTCCTCCATTTGGGCCCTTTACTGGGCTCTCTTGTCGATTTGGCCGAGCTCTCTGAAAAGAGGTCGGATAGTCTGACCTGAAGAGGTCGGTCGCTTTATCTTCAATCATCCCAGGTAGGATAGCTCGACCCAGGGTATGAACAGTGCCCCTGCTTGAGCTCGGTCTTCTTTCCTGAGGTCGAGTCCTAGACTTCGGTCCTTTCTTGAGGCCGAACTCAAGCATTTTTGTCGATTCCCTTTGTAGAAGTTTTTGAATGTAGAATGTTTTCTTCTAAAAGCGCGCGCTTTTATATCGGCGCTTTGGAAACGTGCGAGGGTTTAATGCCTTTTATTTGACATTAATTGCCCCGTTTCTCCTAGGCCCTTTTATTTTGATTTTGAAAACCCAGAAACGGTTTTTCTTCTTCACGCATTTCGTAACTTCTTCGTATTTCTCTCTTCTCCCGTTTTTAACTTTTCCTTTGTGTTTGCTCTGTTTTGCCTTACTCTTTCTCTGCGCCGTTTCGTTTTGGTACTCTGTTGGTGCTTCTTTTGAGAGACGTTTTCCTGCCCCAGCTTTCCATTTTCTTCAGAACTTTCCAGGTTTGGTTTCTACTTTCTGTTTCTTTACTTCTTTTACTTTTTGACCTTCGTTTTATGATAAAGTTTTGGTTTTGCTTGCATGCTTGTTTGGAAAGTTTGAATCTTTTTGCATTTGTCGTGCCTGTTTATCACCGTGTGTTCTGGAGCTTCATCATTTTCTGCATGATCGCTTTTTGCTTAATGCCTTTAGGGCTTTCGCTTGTCATTGCCTTTCCCGTTTGTACCTTTGATGGTGTTTTTGCTTAATTCTGGAAAAGGTTGTATCTTTGGTGTTTGTTCTGTTTGGCATTGTTGATGTTGACAGTGCTTTTGCTGGTAGACTGTAGAAAGATAGTCGCTTTAATGACTTTTGCGTTTTTTATCTTGCTGGACGAAATGCTTGTTGCTTTAGGCCTTGTTTCCTTGTTTTCGAGAGACGTTGGGGTGTAGGTTTTTCCCAAGGACCCTGCTTTGTTGTTGCTGCCTCCAAAGGATGCCCCAAGACTTTTGCCTCGTCTGTATGATATTTAAGTTTGCTTTCTACCTTCTCCGAGATGTTTTTAGTAACCCCGTCTTCTTTTCTTCCTTGTAGGATTAGTTGGCCCTATGTCTTCTCGCAATAACATCGTAGAGATGTCTTCCAGAGTTCCCGAGGGGATGTCGGACTGGCTGGACTCCCTTGTCTTATTGTGTGTTTCTGTTGTGGATGCCGAGTTCTGTGCCGAACTGAGGAAGCGCCATAGGATTTGTGGTAACAACGCTCATGAGGAGGATTATGAGCTTGTTGCCCCTGACTCTGACGAGAGAGTTTGCTTTCCGACTTCTGTCGAGGGAGAGCGTCCCTTCTTTTATGTTTACGAGTACTTTTTCAGTCAGTTGAACGTTTCTTTTCCTTTTACCGCTTTTGAGACCGACCTGCTGTGGTCGTGTAATATTGCTCCTTCCCAGCTTCACCCCAATTCCTGGGGTTTTATTAAGATTTTTCAACTTCTCTGCCATGAATTGGATGTAACTCCTTCCCAGACTTTGTTCCTTTATTTGTTTGTTTCCGCCAAGCCTGGTGGTTCCTCAAAAAAGAAAGCTTCTTGGGTTTCTTTTCGGTCCGCTCAGGGGCACAAAGTGTTTGCTATGTATGATGAGTCCTTTAAGGACTTTAAGAACTACTTTTTCAAAGTTCGAGCTGTTGAGGGGGTCCGCCCCTTTTTTCTTGATGAAAACGACGAGCCCTCCTTCCCCCTAGAGTGGCAAAAAGATGTTCGAGTATCTTGCTACACTTGGGAGATGCTAGATGACGTTGAACGCGCTTTTGTGGTTGTTCTCGAGGATCTTTGGGGGAAACCACCTCATCTTGATACGAAGAGATTCTTGAATGATCCTTCCTTGGTTCGAATTGTTCTGGGTATTTTGTTTGGCTTTGCTTTTATACTTGTTTTTCCTTTCTCTACATTACATTTGTAACTCTTGGCTGTTGCTATGTTTGCAGAGATGTCGAAAAATACTAATTCTTTGAAGGCCTTTAAGAAGGCGAAGAAGGCCACTGCTGCTCTGAACATCTCGGCCAAGGTGGCCGAAAAGGGATCTTCTCAGATTCCTTTGAAGCCTCCTGTGCCGAGTTCCCCTGGACCAAGGAAAGCAATTCCTATTCCTCGGGTCCGCCTAGTTGATCCTCCCCAATCATCTACTGCAGCTTCTGGTCCCCCTCCTAGTAAAAATCAAAAAACCATTGAACCCTTCAATCTAGATGCCCCAGACTTTGATGCCGTTGAATTTATTGATCAGTAAATTGCTCCCTATGGGGGACTTTCCATGGACGATGTGTCTCTCCTTCAGCACCTGTATTTTATGGCCAAGAATAGTGTGAAGATGGCTCATATGAGTGCGGCTATTTTCCGGACAGTTCAGGGGATTCCGATTCATGCCACCAAGTCTTTTATGGAGGAGGCCAAGTCGGAGTTTAATCGGATCAAGGGCCTGAAGGAGGAGTTGGAGGTGAAGTTGGCAAAGGTGGAGAAGGAGCTGGAGGGTGAAAAGGCTAGTTCTATCGCCCTTGCTGCTTCTTTGAGGCTGGCTAAAGACATGGCCCTGAAGCATAAGGACAGCTATGTCTCAGCTTATAAGGAAATTATGCGCCTTCGGAGTGAGTTGGAGACTGCTCGGGCTGATTATGGTGAGCTTCAGGGCCATCTTGTGGGTAGCGTAACTGCTACCTCCGAGAATTTGATGGAGCAGTTTCGCGTTGTTGCCCCTGATGCCGACCTGTCTCTTGTCAGCTTGGATAATGTGGTGAGGGATGGCAAGGTTGTCCCTGACAACCAAGATGATGATTATGCTGACCCTCCTCCAGTTCCTTCTCTCAAAGTGTCAACCTCCTCGGTTTCTCCTGTTACAGCTGATCCGGATTGCCAAATCTTGAACCGGGATGATGGAACTGTTGACGCTGTGTCTATTCAAGCTCGCCCTCCTTCTCCTGATTCTGATGCCACCAAAAAAGCTCCCGATGCTGCCAAGAAAACTTCTGTTGATTTGTAGTTGGCTCGACTTGTGGGCGTTTTGTGGAAAATTTTTTATAACTTTTCCAATGTGTGGGCTTTTTTTTGAACTCTTTTTTTTTCTATTTCTCGTTTGACATTTTTAAGTTGCTTGCCTGGTAGCTTCATTTTGAAAAACAAAAGGCCGCTTTCTGATGTTGATTATGGTGGTTTTTCGAAGCTTCGTATTTATGCTCTCTTTGGCGTGATATCCTTTTTTTGCATTTTGTTTCTTGGCTTCTTTGGATTGCTTTGCACTTATTGCTTGTAGCTCGGATCCTTTGAGACTGTGGTTGCGTGGGTCCGACGTTCTTCCTAGTTTTTTCGCCATTGCTTTGTATTTTAGTACTTTATAGCCAGCTTCTTCGCGTTGGTCCCTTTATGAGTTATTTTTATAATCCTCTTTCTTGGACCTCTGTTAGGTCTCTTTCAGGGATTACTTTTATAACTTTTCAGTAGCAGGAGTCCGACTTTGTTATGTCGGTCTCCTTTTAAGTTATTTCTGTAATCCTCTTTTTTGGACCTTTGTCAGGTCTCTTCCAGGGATTACTTTGATAACTTTTTAATGGTAGGAGTCCGACTTGGTTATGTCGGTCTCCTTTAAGTTATTCTTCGTAGTCCTCTTTCTTGGATCTTTTGTTAGATCTCTTTCAGGGACTACTTGATAACTTTTTTAATGGTAGGAGTCCGACTTAGTTATATCGGTCTCCTTTAAGTTATTCTTCGTAGTCCTCTTTTTTGGATCTTTTGTCAGATCTCTTTCAGGGACTACTTGATATAACTTTTCGTTTTGGGCAGACTTTTATTATGTTGGGCCCTTCTAAGTTAAAGTAATCCTCTTTAATAGGGTTGGCCAAACCTCTTTCCAGGGTTTACTTATAACTTGGGTTGACTTGGTCCGACTTCCGCACGTCGGCCAGTCTTTAAGTTATTATTTTAGCTATCCGTAAGACCTCGTCAGGTTCTTTTTTGGATTGATTTCGATAACTTCTTACATTATTCTGTGTTCATCTTTGCCGATTTGTAGAAAACGGTTGGCATCTTTAGATCGTCCTTTGGGTGAATCGTATTTTCACCTTTATCGGACGATTATCTTTATCGTGGTCGGGCAGTGAATTTGTTTTTCATTTTCTGCCGACCTGTTGCTTTACAATCGGACGATGAATACTTCAGATTAATGCATCTTGGACTCTTGTAGGATATCTAAAATATATTTTATTTAAAGGAAAATGTGAATATATACATGTAGGATTGGTCTAGGTCTCGACCTGGTGCCTCATTAAAAAACCTTTTCAGGAAAAAGAGTGTATCCATTTAGTGATACCTTTTACCTTTTCTAACTATAGTACCTTCGTAGGTTGCAGGCGTGCCATGATCGGTGAAGCTATCGTCCATCAAGCTCGGACAGTTTGTAGTAGCCCTTCCCCAGTACTTCAATGACTCGGTAGGGTCCTTTCCACTTTGCTGCCAGCTTTCCTTCTCCGGGTCGAGCTGTTCCAATGTCATTTCTGATTAGGATGAGATCATTTTCTGCGAAGCTTCTCGGCACTACCTTTAGATTATATCTGGGAGCCATTCATCGTTTTAGAGCTTCTTCCCTGATCCGAGCTCTTTCTTGGATTTCGGGTAACAAGTCGAGTTCTTCTCTCTGAAGTTGAGAGTTTGCTCGTTCATTGTAGTGGACTACTCGGGGGGATCCTTCTTCGATTTCTATTGGAATCATTGCCTCCGCTCCGTATGCCAGTCGGAATGGTGATTCGTTTGTAGTAGAATGGGAGGTTGTTCGATATGCCCATAGGACTTGTGGGAGTTCCTCGGTCCAGGCTCCTTTTGCTTCTTGTAGCCTCCGCTTTAGTCCGGCCAATATGACTTTGTTGGCCGCTTCGGCTTGCCCATTGGCTTGGGGATGTTCGACGGAGGTGAACTGGTGTTTTATGTTCAAGTCGGCCACCAGTTTTCTGAAGCATGCCTCCGTAAATTGGGTACCGTTGTCTGTTGTGATGGAGTATGGTACCCCGAACCTCGTAATAATGTTCCTATATAGGAATTTTCGACTTCTTTGAGCGGTGGCTTTTGCTAGGGGTTCTGCCTTGATCCATTTTGTGAAATAGTCTACTCCTACTATGAGGAATTTTACTTGTCCCGATCCCTGTGGGAAGGGTCCGAGAAGGTCGAGTCCCCATTTTGCAAATGGCTAGGGCGAGGTCACGCTGATGAGCTTTTCTGGTGGGGCGATGTGAAAGTTGGCATGCTTCTGGCATGGTGGGCATGTCCTCACAAATTCTGTAGCATCCTTTTGTAGAGTTGGCCAATAGAATCCCGCTCGGAGTATCTTTTTGGTGAGGGCTTGTGCTCCGAGATGATTACCACAAATGCCGTTGTGCACTTCTTCCAAGACTTCCTTTGTGTTAGAAGTCGGTACGCATTTTAGTAAAGGTGTTGATATCCCTTTTTTGTATAGTGTGTTGTCTATGATAGTGTAGTACTGTGCCTCCCTTTTTAGCCTTTTTGCCTCCTTTTCATCTGTAGGGAGTGCTTCTGTTTTGAGGTAATTTATTATGGGGGTCATCCATCCTTGATCCTGACCTATTATGGCTAGGACTTCTTCTTCTGATATTGACGGGTTCTGTAGTATCTCCTGGATGAGACTTCTGTTGTTGCCCCCTGGTTTGGTGCTGGCTAATTTTGAAAGTGCATCAGCTCGGGCATTTTGCTCTCGGGGAATGTGGTAGATCCTGTATTCTTCGAGTTGTCCGAGCTGTTCTTTGGTTCTATCCAAATATTTTTTCATGATCGGGTCTTTAGCTTGGTAGCTTCCTGTTATTTGTGAGGTAACGACTTGTGAGTCGCTGTAGATGTTGAGTTTCTGAGCTCCAACCTCCCTAGCCAGCTTCAAACCGGCTAGTAGCGCTTCGTATTCCGCTTGATTGTTCGAGGCCGGGAATCCGAATTTAAGGGAGAGCTCAAGTTGAGTTCCTTGGTTGCTTTCAATTATCACACCCGCACCGCTTCCTGTTTTATTTGAGGATCCGTCGACGTATATGTTCCACTCTATGGGGATTTCCGGGATGTCTGTGAATTCTGCGATGAAATCGGCCAGGTGTTGTGATTTGATGGCTGTCCGTGCCTCATATTGGAGGTCGAACTCGGACAACTCGATTGCCCATTGTAGGATTCTTCCTGCCAGATCTGTTTTCTGTAATATCCCTTTTATGGGCTGGTTGGTCCGAACTTTGATGGTATGTGCCTGGAAGTATGGGCGAAGTCGCCGGGATGTGAGTATCAGAGCGTATGCAAATTTTTCTATTTTCTGGTAGTTCAGCTCTGATCCCTGTAGTACTTTACTAATGAAGTAGACGGGTTGTTGGCCTCTTTCGTCTTCTCGAATCAGCGCTGAGGCTATTGCCCGACTTCCTACTGCGAGGTATAGTATGAGCAATTCTCCCTCTTGTGGTCGAGATAGGATAGGTGGTTGCCCCAAGAATTCTTTGAAGTTTTTGAAGGCTTGTTCACATTCCGCTGTCCATTCGAAGTTCTTTCCCTTCTTCAAGGTAGCGTAGAAAGGGAGGGATCTTATCGCTGATCCTACGAGGAATCTGGACAAGGCTGCCAACCTTCCATTGAGTTGTTGTACCTCTTTGACGCAGGTTGGGCTCTTCATGTTGAGTATGGCCTGGCATTTATCTGGATTTGCCTCGATTCCCCTTTGTGTGAGCATAAATCCTAAAAATTTACCTGCTTCAACTGCGAAGGTGCATTTAGCCTGGTTGAGTCGCATACCGTGCTTCCTTATGGTATCGAATACTTGAATCAAATCGGTTAATAATGTCTCTTCGCTTTGTGTCTTTATCAATATGTCATCCACGTAGACCTCCATGATTTTTCTGATGTGATCTGAGAAGACTTTATTCATTAGCCTTTGATAAGTAGCTCCTGCGTTCCTGAGACCAAAAGGCATCACTATGTAACAGTAGTTTGCTTTCGGTGTTAGGAACGAGGTTTTTCTTGATCTGGTGGATACATAAGGATTTGATTGTACCCTGAATATGCGTCCATGAATGAGAGATACTTATATCCTGATGAAGCATCCACTAGAGCGTCGATGCTTGGGAGTGGATAGGGGTCATTTGGGTAGGATTTGGGAGTGGATTACTCTGGGTGATCCTTCTTCGACCTCCACTGGGATCATCGCCTCCATTCCGTAAGCTAATCGGAAAGGTGACTCCCTTGTCATGGAATGTGGAGTCGTTCGATATGCCCATAGGAATTGTGGGAGCTCCTCAGCCCAGGCTCCTTTTGCATCCTGTAATCTCCATTTTATCCCTGCTAATATAACTTTGTTAGCAGCTTTGGCTTGCCCATTGGCTTGGGGGTGCTCGACAGAGGCAAATTGTTGTTTTATATTCAGCTCGGCCGCTAGTTTTCTGAAGCCTGCATCTGTGAACTGGGTACCATTGTCTGTAGTGATGGAGTATGGAACTCCGAACCTTGTGACGATGTTTCTATACAAAAATTTCTGACTTCTTTGAGCTATGGCATTGGCTAGGGGTTCTGCTTTGATCTATTTTGTGAAGTAGTCTATTCCTATTATGAGGAATTTGACTTGTCCTGATCCTTGAGGAAAAGGTCCGAGGAGATCGAGTCCCCATTTTGCGAATGGCCAAGGTGAGGTTACACTGATGAGTTTCTCTGGTGGAGCGGTGTGGAAGCTGGCATGCTTTTGACATGGCGAACATGTCTTTACGAATTTTGTGGCTTCTTTTTGTAGGGTTGGCCAATAGAATCCTGCCCGTAGTACTTTTTTGGTGAGTGCTTGCGCTCCGAGGTGATTGCCACAAATGCTACTATGTACTTCTTCTAAGATATCCTTAGTGTTGGGAGTCGGCACGCATTTTAGCAATGGTGTTGAAATCCCTCTTTTGTATAAAGTGTTATTTATGATGGTATAGTATTGTGCTTTCCGTTTTAACCTCTTTGCCTCTTTCTCATCTGTAGGAAGGGCCTCTGTGGTGAGGTAATTAATTATGGGGGTCATCCATCCCTGATCGCGATCTGTTATGGATAAGACCTTTTCTTCTTCTGAGATTGATGGCTTCTATAAAATTTCTTGGATAAGGCTTCTATTGTTGCCTCCTGGTTTGGTGCTGGCTAGTTTTGAGAGTGCATCAGCCCGGGCATTCTGTTCTCGGGGTATATGTTGAATCTCATACTCTCCGAGTTGTCCGAGCTATTCCCTAGTTTTGTCTAGATATTTTTTCATTGTAGGATCTTTGGCTTGGTAGCTACCTATTATTTGTGAAGTGACTACCTATGAGTCGCTGAAGATGATAAGTTTTTGAGCTCCAACCTCCCTAGCCAGCTTCAAACCAGCTAGTAGTGCCTCATATTCCGCTTGATTGTTTGAGGCAGGAAACCTAATTTTGAGGGAGAGTTCGATCTGGGTCCCCTGGTCGCTTTCAATTATTATGCCTGCGCCACTTCCCGTTTTATTTGAGGAGCCGTCCACGTATAGATTCCATTCTGTGGGGAATTCTGGTGTGTCCGTGAATTCCGCAATAAAGTCGGCCAGATATTGAGATTTGATGGCCGTTCGAGCTTCGTATTGAAGGTCGAATTTGGACAACTCGACTGCCTATTACAAGATTCTGCCTGCCAAGTCTGTTTTCTGCAGGATTCCTTTTATGGGCTGGTTGATCCGAATTTTAATGGTGTGAGACTGGAAATATGGGCGAAGTCATCGAGATGTTATTATGAGAGCGTAAGCGAACTTTTCTATTTTTTGGTAGTTCTGCTCGGACCCTTGTAACGCTTTGCTGATGAAGTATATGGGTTGTTGCCCACTGTTTTCTTCTCGGACTAGTACTGAGGCTATTGCCCGATTTCCTACTGCGAGGTACAAGATGAGTGGTTCTCCTTCCCGTGGCCGACTTAATATAGGTGGCTGTCCCAAAAATTTTTTGAAGTCTTGGAAGGCTGGCTCGCATTCAACTATCCATTTAAACTCCTTTCCCTTCCTTAGAGTGGCGTAGAAGGGGAGAGATCTTATTGCAGATCCCGCCAAGAATCTGGACAAGGCTGCCAACCGCTCGTTGAGTTGTTGTACCTCTTTGACACAAGTCGGGCTTTTCATGTCGTGTACGGCCCTGCACTTGTCCGGGTTTGCCTCGATTACTCTCTGTGTGATCATAAAACCCAAGAATTTACCAGCTTCTACTACGAAGGTACATTTTGTGGGATTGAGTCGCATGCCGTGTCATCTTATGGTGTTGAATACTTGTGTCAGGTCGGATAATAACATATCTTCGTTTTGCATCTTCACTAGCATGTCGTCTACGTAGACCTCCATGATCTTTCCGATGTGATCCGAAAAAACTTTGTTCATTAATCTTTGGTAAGTGGCTCCCGCGTTTTTGAGACCGAAGGGCATAACAATGTAGCAGTAATTTGCCTTTGGGGTTAAGAAAGAGGTTTTTTCTTGGTCGGGTGGGTACATTGGGATTTGGTTATATCCCGAGTATGCGTCCATAAAGGAGAGGTATTTGTATCCGGAGGAGGCATCTACTAGTGCGTCGATGTTTGGGAGTGGATAAGGATCTTTCGGGCAAGCTTTGTTGAGATCGGTATAGTCGGTGCATATTCTCCACTTCTCATTTGACTTTTTTTACCAAAATGACATTAGCAAGCCATACCGGGTATTTGACTTCTCTTATGAAGCCTGCCTCCAGTAGAGCTCATACCTGTTCTTCCACTGCTTGAGAGCTTTCTGGTCCTAGCTTTCTGCGCCTTTGTTGTACCGGCCGAGATCCTGGGTAGACTGCTAGCTTATGGCACATTAGTTTGGGATCTATGCCTGGCATCTCTGTGACTTTCCACGCAAAGAGGTCGGCGTTGTCGCGTAGGAACAGTATGAGTGATTCTTTTATGTCCCCTTTCAGGAGTGTGCCGATGTTGGTTGTTTGGTCTGGGGTGTTCTCGATCTGGATTTTCTCTATTTCCCCTTCAGGTTGTGGGCAGAGCTCCTCCTGCCTCCGAACTCCACCAAGCTCGATTGTGTGGAATTCTTCTCCCCTGCCTCCGAGGTTTAGACTTTCGTTGTAATAGCGGCGTGCCATCTTCTGATCTGCCTTTACTGTGGCTATTCCTTCTGCGGTTGGGAATTTCATGCATAAATGCAGAGTCGAGACTATTGCACCGAGTTGATTTAACATTGCCTGACCTATTAGGGCAATGTAGGCTGAGCTTACGTCAACGATGATGTAATCTATTTTGAGTGTTCTTGACTGACTTCCCTTTCCAAAAGTTATGTGGAGCGGGATGTATCCCATTGGTTGAACCGGGGTATCACCTAACCCGAACAGGCTGTCTGGATATGCTCTGAGTTCTTTATCTTCCAAGCCGAGTTTGTCGAAGGTGATTTTGAATAAAATATCGGCAGAGCTCCCCTGGTCTATCAGTGTACGATGAAGATTTGCGTTTGACAGTATAATAGTGATGACCATGGGATCGTCATGCCCTGTCGCGATGTCGGATGCGTCTTCTTTGGTAAAAGTGATTGCCGGGATGTTGGGTGCTTCCTTCCTTTCTGCGATGTGATATACGTCTTTGAGATGTCTTTTGCGAGATGATTTGGAGATTCCTCCCCCGGCGAATCCACCGTGTATCATGTGGACGTGTCTTTCTGGCATCCGGGATGATCGTGTAGTTGGTTCGACAACTTCTGCTCTTCTTCTTTTCCTTTGTTCATCCTCATGGGTGGCCAGGTATCGATCTAGCTTTCCTTCTCGTACGAGCTTTTCTATGACGTTTTTAAGTCAAAACATTCATTGGTGGAGTGCCCGCGGACCCGATGGTATTCACAATATTCAGCCCGGTTTCCTCCTCCTTTTTTGCCTTTGAGTGGTTGAGCTGGTGGTATTTTTTCTGTGTTGCAAACCTCTTTGTAGACATCCACGAGAGACACCCGAAGAGGGTTGTAATTGTGGTATTTTTTGATTTTCTCTCCATGTCGATCTTCCTTTTTTTCTAGAATCTTTGTCTTTATCCCGAGGGGTGAACCCTGCTTTTGAGGTATCTCCTAATTGGGAGTTTTCCTCCATGTTGATGTATTTTTCCGCTCGCTCCTGTACCTCGTTCAGGGATGTGGGGTACTTCTTTGACATGGATTGACTAAAAGGCCCTTCTCGCAGGCCATTAATGAAACCCATAATGGCAGCTTCTGTTGGAAGGTTTTGTATATCCATGCATGTTTTGTTGAATATCTCCATGTAGTTACGCAGGGTTTCTCGCTCTCCTTGTCTGATTCCCAGTAAGCTTGGCGCATGTTTTGCTTTGTCCTTTTGGATGGAGAATTTGGCCAGGAACTTTTTGGCCATGTCGTCGAAACTCGAGATGGATCTTGGAGGGAGGTTATCGAACCATTTAATTGCCGTTTTTGTTAAAGTAGTTAGAAAGGCTTTGCATCGAACTGCATCTGAGGCATCGGTGAGGTACATTCTGCTTCTGAAGTTGCTGAGATGATGGCTAGGATCCGTAGTGCCATCGTATAAGGTCATGTCTGGGAGTTTAAAGTCTTTTGGGATTCTTGTCTTCATGATCTCCTTGGTGAATGGATCTTGGTCCTTGCGGGTGCTTTCTTCGGGAGTAGATTGGCTGGCTTTAGTCGTGACATCTACTTCAAGTTTTAGGAGTTTGTTCTCCAATTCCCAGCGTCACCTTATTTCTCTTTGTAGATCCTTCTCGGCCTCTCATTGACGTAGAGCGTCTTTCTCAGGTTGTTTTAACCGGTCTTGAAATGCCTCCAGGGTTCCCTCGTTTGGGGAGTCCTTATTGTTGATTTGGGGAGTGTCTTTTGGTGTATTGTCTATATTTTTGTGCGGCGTTCTATCCTCTAGATCTGAGCCGTGGTTGTTGTCATGGTCGTCCACCATGGTGCTGGGATGACTTTCAGGTTCCCCGGCAACGACGCCAATGTTCCGAGGGTTACCTGAAACTAGAGGTCGATCTCGGACGAGATCTTCTATGCTAGTCGGCGGTGCAGAGTCCGATCTGATGATCGTGGTCAGAGTTGCTGTGTCCGACTCGTTGGACTTGGGGATGATGCTGATCCTTCGTCCCCGGAGGGTGGGGGGTACCTGCAAGGGACTCCGATGCTTAAGTTAGCAAGGGTATTAAGCAGGTATTGAGTAGAATCAGAGTTTGAGTTATACTTGGGTGATCCAGTGTATTTATAATAGCGTAAAATGATCTTCGTAGATAAGATAAGTTAGTTATCTTATCTTATCTTTATCTTATCTTCAAGGGAACCGCCTTTATCTCTACGGGCTTGGGCTGCCTTTGGATTTGGGACATGTTCCTCTATTTGGGCCCTTTGTTTGGGCTTTATTGTGACTTGGCCGAGCTCTTTGAGAAGGGGTCGGGTTGTCCTGACTTGAAGAGGTCAGTCGCTTTGTCTGTAGAACATCCCGGGTCGAACAGCTCGACCCAGGGTATGAACAGTTTCCACCTTGGTTATAATTACCGCTTTATTGATAGTATCCTTGATTCGGGCAGTCATAAAAATTATGGGTAGCTGCCAAGGTGTTATTTTCTTGTTGGAGTTGCGGACATTCATCAGTGTAATGAGTATAGCAGGCACATATTCTGCACACTCTCTGAGGAACCAACAGTTAAAACTGTTGTTGTGGAGGAGGCTGAGGTTGTTGTTGATTTAGCTGTAGCTACTTCAGTATGTTGGTCATCTCTCCCAGAGTCTGTGTGAGAGCAGCATTCTCCATACTAGAGGAAACCTTCGCAATAGCCTTGGGATGATTGTTCCTCTGCCTTGCATTTTAGGTAGACTCAACCAGATCGGCGATCAGTTGCCATGCTTCTGTCACCGTCTTGTACTTCTTCAGAGAGCCATTACTCGCCGCATCTAACGTAGTCTTGTCTTGAGGCTTCATGCCTTGTGTGAAATAGCTAATCAATACCAACTTGTCAATCTTGTGGTGGGGACATGAGTCTAGGAGGTTATTAAAGTGCTCCCAATACTCGTGAAGAGTCTCTGATTCGCCTTGGATAATACAGGAAATTTCTTTCCTCGGTCTATATGTACCCTTTGCTGGAAAGAACTTCTCCAGGAATTCCCTTTTGAGCGAATCCCAGTTTGTAACAACTGCTTCAGGTTGAGTGTAAAACCACTTCCTTGCCTTTCTCTTAAGAGAAAACGGGAAGGCAGGTAGCAAAATAATAGTCTCATATGCACCATGATGCCTAATAGTTGAGCAGGCTGTCTGGAAATCTCTGAGGCGCTTGATAGGCTCTTGAGCAGGTAAGCCATGAAACTTAGGCAGTAGATTGATTAGCGCAGTCTTTAACTCAAAAGCTGCAGCCAGATTTGGATGACGTGCTTGATACGGTTGCAGTGTGAAGTCCAGATCTCCTTCTTCTTGGAGAGTAATCCTTCTGGGCTCTGCCATATTACCTGTGCATAAATCAATAGAATCAGTAGAAGAGGAGCTTGTTTCTTCCTCAAATGGTGCTTCAGATTCACCCCCAGATAGGACTGGTGAATTGGTGGTAACCACTTCACTACCCTTAGAGGCTAACCGATGCCGAGCTCGCCTAATACGTGAAATAGTTCTTTAAATTTTAGGATCAAAAGTGGCTAAGCTCGGATTAGGTAGTGAACACGTGATTCAATGAAAGAAACATACAGCTCATGGTAATAAAAGAAAATGAAAATATGCAAATATGTAAAATTAAAAATATTTACACTAACCAATAATTTAGCACACTATTGCAACTCCCTGGCAACGGCTCCAAAAATTGACGGGCAGAAAATTGTCGATTAAGAATTTATATTGGAAGTAACGTTGCGAGTACAGTTCTAAATCAACAAAAATTCCACTTATAAATTTAGAAAAGGTTGTCACAATTTAAGAACAAAATACTGGGCGTAGAATTCCCAAGTCGTCTCCCAACGAGTTGACAAAAAAGTGCAATTTATTCGTCAGGAGTTTTCTCAGAAATTTTAGAGTTGGAGAATGGACAAATAAATGATTATAAATTAAAACAATGGAAATTAACGGAAGATTTTTATATAATAAAAAGCCTTGACTAGCAGAAGATTGATCAGAAGTTCTATCCTTATTGAATTTTTCCAAGAGTAATAGTAAGAGGTTGTTGTTTTTACTTAGTTAACCTTTACTGAATAAAGGAAAGTCAAGTAATTGAGCCAACTCTGATTCTTAATCCTCTCCCTTGGGAAGGATTAGCATTAGTGACTAGAGAGCCAGCCAACAACTTCCAATTACAAGTTAACTCTTGAGTATTCTAACTCAAGGGTCTCCTATTAATCAACTCCAAAGTCAAATTGAAAACCTACTCCATTGACATGGATGCCATTTTCGCATGCATGTAAAGGGAGTAGAAAGAAGGCATGGTAATTAAAATTAATTGAAAATAATCAACAAATAATGAAATTAAGTTGAAAAATATCCTTGCATTAATAAATTCAAAAATCGAAGGTATCCATATGTAACTCTGAACAAAGTAAATGGGAAATAAAAGAGTAAGGAAATAGAAAACAAATTATAGTGATAGAAACTTTAACGGAGGTAGTAACTCTTCTCAATATCCAATCCAAAAGTATATAACTAGAAAATCTATGAATCTATGAATATGAAGAACCCTAGAGGAAGTGATATTATCTCTCTAAGATCCAAAACTGAAATCAAAACTAGTGAATGTGAATAATGTGTTGAGTCTCTGCTGTTCCCTGGCTCTAGTATGTGTTTCTGGGCTGAAAACTGGGTCTAAACTTAGCCCAAAATCGCCCCCAGCATTTTCTGTAGTTGCAGTACGTTACGCACGTCATGCGTACTGATGAATCCGTATTTGATGATGATTTTTTGTTAGAATTGAGCAGATTTCATGACATAAACTTGTACTTATTTCCTTGAATAGCATGCTTTTGAACCTTCCTCCCCAATTGTGCTTGATTATGAAAATATGCTCTTTTGTGCCCAATTTGATATATTTTATTCCATTTGCCTTCCATTCGATGCCTTGATCTTATTTGTGAGTGATTTTAGGTGTATAATATGGGAATGGTTTGGAAAAAATGGAAGAAGAGCATGCAAAGTGGAGGAAACATGAAGAATCAAAGGAGATGAGTTCAGAGACGTGTGTGTGCGCACAACCTCTTGTGCGTACGCACAGAAGCCCAAGCAGAGTGCGTGGATCATTTTGAATGGGTCACGCATCCAGGCAAGCATCGCCTAGTGTGTTTGAGCACAGGTACTTATGCGTACGCACAGGATGGGATTTTCGCAAAGTGTGCAGACGCACACACCTGTACGTCTGCACAGGTGTCCGTGCATGACTTCATTAAAAAAGCATGTGACTCACGATTTGAGGGCTTTTGAGGTCCATTTCTGAAGTCTCTTAGCTCATATTGGAGGGGGAATGAAGGACATAACATAGCATATCATTAGTATAGTTTAGGAGTAGTGGTAGAAGGTTTTTAGTTTTAGTTTTCTCTAAGTTTTTCATCATCTCTACTAGATTAGGATTTTACATTCAAGTGCCATTTCCATTTTTGATCTTGGATTTTGCTAATTTCATTGTAAGTATTCTCTTGTTATCACTCTTCATAGTTACATTGTCATCACTCTTTCTTCTAGTTCAAGTTATAGTTCAATTTCACTTCTCTTTTGCAATTTCAATCTCTTGTTGATGAATTTAATGTTTGATGTTTGTTCTATGATTTCTTATGTTATTCTTGTTGATTGAGATCAATTGTTGCTTTTAGTTTCAAGTCTTTTCTCATTTTTTTCATGTTTAAGCTTTTTGCCCACCAAGTGTTTGACAAAATGTCAAACATGGTTTTAGGCTAAATTTTTGTCTCTTGGCTTGGGGAAGGTGAGCTATTGGGTTCCTAGAGTTAGAATGTCCAACATTTAGTGTTAATTCTTGGATTGTTAATTGTTCTTGTTCCCACTAACGCTAATTTGTTCCTAAAGCAATTAGCAAGCAATTTAGGATTTGTGGGTTAAGAACACTTATGCTCATTTAACTTATCTTCCGATGTGAGGATTGATCAAGTGAGACTAATCCATCATAATTGTCATAGTTGTGGTTCCAACAAGGAAAGGACCCTTAGCTCACTCCAAGCCAAGACCCCTTTTTATGCTTTCAATCTTTTATACATTGCTATGTTAATCTCTTTTATACTTTACTTGTTTATATTACATAGTCGGTTCTTTAATTTGTTTTTTAGTTCAATCATTATAATTTTGCATGTTCTTTTATTGTTTTACATGTTCATTTCTTCATTGACAACCCCTTGATCATTACAACCGGAATTTGCACACTCATTGCCCTCAAGTGATTCCTTGGGAGAAGACCCGGGAGTCAAATACTCTCGGTTTTAAATTGATTTTGAGTTGTGATACATCTTGTGAATTTCCAATTTGATCGGTGACCGACTGTTGAGTTTGGTCTATGCTTGCAACGTTAACCCTCTTTTAGTGTGAAAAATCCAAACTCAAGCAATTGGCAATATCATCAATCACCCATTAAAGTTTTAGCGCCATTGCCGGGGAATTCACTTTAAGTGCAATCAGTGCTATGATTTTGGTTGTGTAAATATGTGAATAGTGTGAATATTTGGTTTTTGGTTTGCTACTTGGCACTAATTGGTAGGAGGCGCCTCTATCTTAGTATTGATAGCAACTAACACTTTTTGTTTGTCTAGTCCTAGATAAATAGATATAGTTAGAGTATATATACTCATTTGTTTATTGCTTTTATTGATATCATTGCGCGTTATTTTTCCTATTCATCATGAATTATCATCCTTTTGTCTTGGAGTCTAGTTGTTATCATGTTGTAGGGGGTAGCAATTCCAATGTTGGCTCACCACAAGGTATGGGAGGTCAACTCGAGGAAGGGTCGCAAGCAATCAATTCTTGGCAACAAGGACCGTTGCGAGGGCCCCATGATCTAGTGTCTATCAACCTCTCACACCTCGTGGAACATGGCCTCATTATAATTTTGTCCCTCGATATGTTCATGTTCCATGCCCTCAACATGAGACACAACCATCATATCCTCAAGCCCCTTTACCTTTTCCACCACCAATTTTCTCTCCACCCACCTACCTATCGCCACAGTTGGGACAACCTTGTTTCCACCACCATCCTATCCCGATTAACTCCCCTTATGGGGAGCTTAGCTTTCAAGTCCTCATCCAAGAGCAGAGGGAATTTCAAAGGAAGCAAGAGAATTGCATGGCGACTCTTGCCGAGGCTCTGTCACGACTAGCTCCCTCTCACTCTACCCCTAACAACCTTGCTCCTCCACCCTTGTCACACCCATCAATTCCAATATCTAGCATTGATGCTATAACCCCGGAAGGAAGTGAGCCGCTTGATGAGATTCACTCTCAACCCACTCTTCCGAGGGAGGAATCCATTGATGGGGTTAGAATTTCATTGAAGATGGGAAAGCGGAGGAACTTGAGGTATGTATCACCCATGAGCTTCAAAGAGGTCTAAGTGATAAAGAAAGTTCATAAGAGGTGGGCCTTGAGGGTGAAGAAGATGAAAGTGCCACACGAAGTCCCCACAACCAAGAGGATAAGTTACCTCGCCAAGAAGCAAGGAATGATTTGAAACCACTACCACCCGGTGTTAAATATGCGTTCCGTGATGAGGAACATAGATTCTTGGTGATAGTGGCAGCCGACCTCTCCGATCAAGAAGAGCAACAACTCCTTGAGGTTATCCAGAAGTATAAGAAGGCGATCGGATGGAGCCTAAGTGACAATATGGGGATAAGCCTTCAAGTGTGCCTCCATAGGATTTTCTTGGAAGAAGGCACTGGTGCACGAAATTGTGATCATCAATGGCGCCATCAACATGGTACGCTCAATTGCAATCTCAATTCTTTATCAAAACTTCACACAACTAACCAGCAAGTGCACTGGGTCGTCCAAGGAATAAACCTTACGTGAGTAAGGGTCGATCCCACGGAGATTGTTGGTATGAAGCAAGCTATGGTCATCTTGTAAATCTCAGTCAGGTGGATTCAAATGGTTATGGAGGATTAATGATTAAAAGATAAATAAAACATAAAGTAAAGATAGAGATACTTATGCAATTCATTTGTGAGAATTTCAGATAAGCGTATGGAGATGCTTTGTCCCTTCTGTTTCTCTACTTTCCTACTGTCTTCATCCAATCCTTCTTACTCCTTTCCATGGAAAGCTGTATGTTGGGCATCACCGTTGTCAATGGCTACAGTCCCGTCCTCTCAGTGAAAATGTTCAACGCGCTCTGTAATAGCACGTCTATTCATCTGTCGGTTCTCGATCATGTCGGAATAGAATCCAGTGATTCTTTTGCGTCTGTCACTAACGCCCCACAATCGCGAGTTTGAAGCTCATCACAGTCATTCAATCCTTGAATTCTACTCAGAATACCACAGACAAGGTTTAGACCTTCCGGATTCTCAAGAATGCCACCATCAATTCTAGCTTATACCACGAAGATTCTGATTAAGGAATCCAAGAGATATCCACTCAATCTAAGGTAGAACAGAGGTGGTTGTCAGGCACACGTTCATAGGTGAGAATGATGATGAGTGTCACAGATCATCACATTCATCAAGTTGAGGAACAAGAGATATCTTAGAACAAGAATAAGCTGAATTGAATAGAAGAACAATAGTAATTGCATTAATACTCGAGGTACAGCAGAGCTCCACACCTTAATCTATGGTGTGTAGAAACTCCACCGTTGAAAATACATAAGTGATAATGGTGATCATTCGCTTCGGCCCCAGAGAGGGAACCAGCAGAACCAAGATGAAAATACAATAGTAAAAGATCCTATTTATAGAGAACTAGTAGCCTAGGGTTTACAGAAATGAGTAAATGACGTATAAATCCACTTTCGGGCCCACTTGGTGTGTGTTTGGGCTGAGTATTGAAGCTTCTATGTGTAGAGACTTTTCTTGGAGTTAAACGCCAGCTTTTGTGCCAGTTCCAGCGTTTAACGCCGGGCAGTCTTGAGATGATTTGGAACGCCGGTTTGGGCCATCAAATCTCGGGCAAAGTATGAACTATTATATATTTCTGGAAAGCCCAGGATGTCTACTTTCCAACGCAATTGAGAGCGCACCAATTGGGCTTTGTCGCTCCAGAAAATCCACTTCGAGTGCAGGGAGGTCAGAATCCAACAGCATCTGCAGTCCTTTTCATCCTCTGAATCAGATTTTTGCTCAGGTCCCTCAATTTCAGCCAGAAAATACCTGAAATCACAGAAAAACACACAAACTCATAGTAAAGCCCAGAAAAGTGAATTTTAAATAAAAACTTATAAAAATATAATAAAAGCTAACTAAAACATACTAAAAACATACTAAAAATAATGCCAAAAAGCGTATAAATTATCCGCTCATCACAACAGCAAACTTAAATTGTTGCTTGTTCCCAAGCAACTGAAAATCAAATAGGATAAAAAGAAGAGAATATACTATAGATTCTAAATTATCAATGAAACTTAGCTCCAATTAGATGAACGGGACTAGTAGCTTTTTGCCTCTGAACAGTTTTGGCATCTCACTTTATCCTTTGAAGTCCAGAATGATTGGCTTCTATAGGAACTCAGAATCTGGATAGTGTTATTGATTCTCCTAGTCAAGTATGATGATTCTTGAATAGAGCTAATTATTGAGTCTTGGTCGTGGCCCAAAGCACTCTGTTTTCCAGTATTACCACCAGATACATACATGCCACAGACACATAACTAGGTGAACCTTTTTCAGATTGTGACTCAACTTTGCTAGAGTCCCCAATTAGAGGTGTCCAGGGTTCTTAAGCACACTCTTTTTGCTTCGGATCATGACTTTAACCACTCAGTCTCAAGTTTTCACTTGACACCTTCACGCCACAAGCACATGGTTAGGGACAACTTGGTTTAGCCGCTTAGGCCAGGACATTATTCCTGTAGGCCCTCCTATCCACTGATACTCAAAGCCTTGGATCCTTTTTATTACCCTTGCCTTTTGGTTTAAAGGGCTATTGGCTTTTTCTGCTTGCTTCTCTCTTTTTTTTTTTGAATTCACTGCTTTTTCTTGCTTCAAGAATCAATTTGATGATTTTTCAGATCCTCAGTAACATTTCTCCTTTTCCATCATTCTTTCAAGAGCCAACAATTTTAACATTCATACACAACAAATTCAAAAGACATATGCACTCTTCAAGCATACATTCAGAAAATAAAAAACTATTGTCACCACATCAAAATAATTAAGCTAGTTTTAAGGATGAATTCGAAATCATGTGCTTCTTGTTCTTTTGTAATAAAAATAGTTTTCATTTAAGAAAGGTGATGGATTCGTAGGACATTCATAACTTTAAGGCATAGACACTAAGACACTAATGATCATAAGACACAAACATAAGCATAAGCATAAAAATTTCAAAAAGCAGAAAAATAAAGAACAAGGAGATTAAAGAACGGGTCCACCTTAGTGATGGCAGCTTGTTCTTCCTCTTGAAGATCTTATGGAGTGCTTGAGCTCCTCAATGTCTCTTCCTTGTCTTTGTTGCTCATCTCTCATGATTCTTTGATCTTCTTTAATTTCATGGAGGAGGGTGGAATGTTCTTGGTGCTCCACCATTAGTTGTCCCATGTTGGAACTCAAATCTCCTAGGGAGGTGTTGATTTGCTCCCAATAGTTTTGTGGAGGAAAGTGCATCCCTTGAGGCATCTCAGGGATTTCATGGTGAGAAATTTCCTCATGTCCATGAGTGGGATCTCTTGTTTGCTCCATCCTCTTCTTAGTGATGGGCTTGTCCTCATCAATGAGGATGTCTCCCTCTATGTTAATTCCAACTGAATTACAGAGGTGACAAATGAGATGAGGGAAGGCTAACCTTGCCAAGGTAGAGGACTTGTCCGCCACCTTATACAGTTCTTGGGATATAACCTCATGAACTTCTACTTCCTCTCCAATCATGATGCTATGAATCATGATAGCCCAGTCTATAGTAGCCTCAGACCGGTTGCTAGTGGGAATGATTGAGCGTTGGATAAACTCTAACCATCCCCTAGCCACGGGCTTGAGGTCATGCCTTCTCAGTTGAACCAGCTTCCATCTTGAATCTCTCTTCCATTGAGCGCCCTCTTCACAAATGTCTATGAGGACTTGGTCCAACCTTTGATCAAAGTTGACCCTTCTAGTGTAAGGGTGTTCATCTCCTTGCATCATGGGCAAGTTGAATGCTAACCTTACATTTTCCGGACTAAAATCTAAGCATTTCCCCCGAACCATTGTAAGCCAATTCTTTGGGTTCGGGTTCGCACTTTGATCATGGTTCTTGGTGATCCATGCATTGGCATAGAACTCTTGAACCATTAAGATTCCGACTTGTTGAATGAGGTTGGTAAGAACTTCCCAACCTCTTATTCGGATCTTATGTCAGATCTTTGGATATTCACTCTTTTTGAGTTTGAAAGGGACCTCGGGGATCACCTTCTTCATGGCCACAACTTCATAGAAGTGGTCTTGATACACCCTTGAGATGAATCTCTCCATCTCCCATGACTCGGAGGTGGAAGCTTTCGCCTTCCCTTTCCTCTTTCTAGAGGTTTCTCCGGCCTTAGATGCCATAAATGGTTATGGAAAAACAAAAAATAATGCTTTTACCACACCAAACTTAGAAGGTTTGCTCGTCCTCAAGAAAAAGAAGAAAGAAGAGAGTAGAAGAAGAAGAAAAAGAGGAGATGGAGGGGCCTTTGTGGTTCGGCCAAGGGGGAGAAGTAGTGTTTAGGTTGTGTGAAAATGAAGGAGTGAAGAATGGTTTATATAGGGGTGGAGAGAAGGGTAGGGTTCAGCCATTATGAGTGGGTTTGGGAGGGAAAGTGGTTTAAATTTAGATGGTGAGGTGGGTGGCGTTTTTATGAAAGATGGATTTGAGTTGTGAAGAGAATGGTGGGACTTGATAGGTGAGGGGTTTTTGGGGAAGAGGTATTGAGGTGATTGGTGAATGGGTGAAGAAGAGAGAGAGTGGTGGGTATGTGGGGATCTTGTGGGATCCACAGATCCTGAGGTGTCAAGGATAATTCATCCCTGCACCAAGTGGCGAGCAAAAATGCTCCTTCTGCCAATCCTGGCGTTAAACGCCGGGCTGGTGCCCATTTCTGGCGTTTAACGCCAGCTTCTTGCCCATTCCTGACGTTAAACGCCAGTCTGGTGCCCCATTCTGGCGTTAAACGCCCAGAATGATGCCAGACTGGGCGTTAAACGCCCATTTTGCTATCTTCATTGGCGTTTAAACGCCAACAAATTTTCCTCCAGGGTGTGCTGATTTTCTTTCTGTTTTTGCTTTTTCAATTGATTTTGTGACTTCCCATGATCATCAACCTATAGAAAACATAAAATAACAATGGAAAATAGATAAATATAACATTAGGTTGCCTCCCAACAAGCGCTTCTTTAATGTCAGTAGCTTGACAGTGGGCTCTCATGGAGCCTTACAGATACTCAGAGCAATGTCAGAACCTCCCAACACCAAACTTAGAGTTTGAATGTGGGGGTTCAACACCAAACTTAGAATTTGGTTGTGGCCTCCCAACACCAAACTTAGAGTTTGACTGTGGGGGCTCTATTTGACTCTGTTTTGAGAGAAGCTCTTCATGCTTCCTCTTCATGGTTACAGAGGGATATCCTTGAGCCTTAAACGCAAGGGATTCTTCATTCACTTGAATGATCAATTCTCCTCTGTCAACATCAATCACAGCCTTTGCTGTGGCTAGGAAGGGTCTGCCAAGGATGATGGATTCATCCATGCACTTCCCAATTTCTAGGACTATGAAATCAGCAGGGATGTAATGGTCTTCAATTTTTACCAGAACATCCTCTACAAGTCCATAAGCTTATTTTCTTGAATTGTCTGCCATCTCTAATGAGATTCTTGCAGCTTGCACCTCAAAGATCCCTAGCTTCTCCATTACAGAGAGAGGCATGAGGTTTATGCTTGACCCTAGGTCACACAGAGCCTTCTTAAAGGTCATGGTGCCTATGGTACAAGGTATTGAGAACTTCCCAGGATCCTGCCTCTTTTGAGGTAATCTCTGCCTAGTCAAGTCATCCAGTTCTTTGGTGAGCAAAGGGGGTTCATCCTCCCAAGTCTCATTACCAAATAACTTGTCATTTAGCTTCATGATTGCTTCAAGGTACTTAGCAACTTGCTCTTCAGTGACATCTTCGTCCTCTTTAGAGGAAGAATACTCATCAGAGCTCATGAATGGTAGAAGTAAATCCAATGGAACCTCTATGGTCTCAGTGTGAGCCTCAGATTCCCATGATTCCTCATTAGGAAACTCATTGGAGGCCAGTGGACGTCCATTGAGGTCTTCCTCAGTGGCGATCACTGCCTCTTCCTCCTCTCCAAATTCGGCCACGTTGATGGCCTTACACTCTCCTTTTGGATTTTCTTCTGTATTGCTTGGAAGAGTACTAGGAGGGAGTTCAGTAACTTTCTTACTCAGCTGACCCACTTGTGCCTCCAAGTTTCTAATGGAAGAGCTTGTTTCAGTCATGAAACTTTGAGTGGTTTTGATTAGATCAGAGACCATGGTTGCTAAGTCAGAGTGGCTCTGCTTAGAATTCTCTGTCTGTTGCTAAGAAGATGATGGAAAAGGCTTGCCATCGCTAAACATGTTTCTTCCACCATTATTGTTGTTGAAACCTTGTTGAGGTTTCTGTTGATCCTTCCATGAGAGATTTGGATGATTTCTCTATGAAGGATTATAGGTGTTACCATAGGGTTCTCCCATGTAATTCACCTCTTCCATTGATGGGTTCTCAGGATCATAAGCTTCTTCTTCAGATGAAGCGTCCTTAGTACTGCCTGGTGCAGCTTGCATTTCAGACAGACTTTGAGAAATCATATTGACTTGCTGAGTCAATATTTTGTTCTGAGCCAATATGGCATTCAGAGTATCAATCTCAAGAACTCCTTTCTTCTGATTCGTCCCATTGTACACAGGATTCCTTTCAGAAGTGTACATGAATTGGTTATTTGTAACCATTTCAATGAGTTCTTGAGCTTCTGCAGGCGTCTTCTTCAGATGAAGAGATCTTCCAGCAGAGCTATCCAATGACATCTTGGACAGTTCAGACAGACCATCATAGAAGATACCTATGATGCTCCATTCAGAAAGCATGTCAGAAGGACACTTTCTGATCAATTGTTTGTATCTTTCCCAAGCTTCATAGAGGGATTCACCTTCCTTTTGTCTGAAGGTTTGGACTTCCACTCTAAGCTTACTCAATTTTTGAGGTGGAAAGAACTTTGCCAAGAAGGTATTGACTAGCTTTTCCCAAGAGTTCAGGCTTTCTTTGGGTTGTGAGTCCAACCATATCCTAGCTCTGTCTCTTACAGCAAAAGGGAATAGCATAAGTCTGTAGACTTCAGGGTCAACCCCATTGGTCTTAACAGTGTCACAGATTTGTAAGAATTCAGCTAAAAACTGATGAGGATCTTCCAATGGAAGTCCATAGAACTTGCAATTCTGTTGCATTAGAGAAACTAATTGAGGCTTAAGCTTAAAGTTGTTTGCTCCAATGGCAGGGATAGAGATGCTTTTCCCATAGAAGTTGGGAGTAGGTGCAGTAAACTCACCTAGCACCTTCCTTGCATTGTTAACATTGTTGTTGTTTTCGGCTGCCATGTCTTCTACTTGTTTGAAGATTTCTGTTAGGTCCTCTACAGAGGGTAGTGGTTTAGCTTCTCTTAGCTTTCGCTTCAAGGTCCTTTCAAGTTCAGGGTCAGCCTTAACAAGAGTGCCTTTGTCTTTGTTCCTGCTCATATGAAAGAGAAGAGAACAAGAAAATATGGAATCCTCTATGTCACAGTATAGAGATTCCTTGAGGTGTTAGAGGAAAAGAAGAATAGAAGGGGAAGGTAGAAGAATTCAAACTTATCAAGAGAGATAGAGTTCGAATTGTGCATTGAGGAGGAGTGTTAGTCCATAAATAGAAGGATGTGAGAAGAGGGAAATAAATTTTCGAAAATTAAAGTGAATTTATGGTAATTGATTTTGGAAAACTAAGATTGGGAAAGAAATTAAGTGATTTTTGAAAAAGATTTTGAAATTAGAAATCAAGAAGATATGATTGAAAACTATTTTGAAAAAGATGTGATTAAGAAGATATGATTGAAAAGTTATGATTTTAAAAAGATATTATTGAAAAGATATGATTGAAAAATAATTTAAAAAGATTTGATTTTTTAAAATTAATGACTTGGCTAACAAGAAAAGATATGATTCAAACATTAAACCTTTCTCAACAGAAAAGGCAACATACTTGAAATGTTGAATCAAATCATTAATTGTTAGCAAGTATTTTTGAAAATGGAAAGAAATTGATTTTGAAAAGATATGATTGAAAAGATATGAGTTGGAATAGATTTGATTTTGAAAAATTATGAAAACTTGAAAAGAATTGAATTAAAAATAGAATCTTCCCTCTTGTGCCATCCTGGCGTTAAACGCCTAGAATGGTATCCATTCTGGCGTTTAACGCCCAAAACTCTACCCTTTTGGGCGTTAAACGCCCAGCCAGGTACCCTGGCTAGCGTTTAAACGCTAGTTTTCCTTCCTCACTGGGCGTTTTGAACGCCCAGCTTTTTCTGTGTAATTCCTCTGCTTTATGTTCTGAATCTTCAATTCTCTATATTATTGACTTGAAAAGACACAAATTAAAAAAAATTGAATTTTTAATGATGAGGAATAATCAAAATGAAACTAACATCAAATAAACAATGCATGCAAGACACCAAACTTAGAAGTTTGTATACTACTGACACTAACAAATTGAGAATGCATATGAGAAACAACAAAACACACAAGACAAGAGAATTTAAAGATCAGAGCAAGTAAATCATCAAGAACAACTTGAAGATCAATGAAGACACATGAATGAATTCGAAAAATGCAAAAAGAACAGAAACATGCAATTGACACCAAACTTAAAATGAGACACTAGACTCAAACAAGAAACATAAAATATTTTTGATTTTTTATGACTTTGTAATTTTTTTGGGTTTTTCAAAAATTATATGGAAAAGAAAATAAAGATATTCAAAATTTTTAATAAGAATTCCAGGAATCATGCAATGTTAGTCTAAAGCTTTAGTCTAAAGAAATTATACTTGGCTAGCCAAGCTTCAGCAGGACATTACACTCAAGAGCTAAATTGATGAAAATCAATTAGCTTTGGTGATGATAAGAACATCACCTTGAAACTCTAGAATTCATTCTTAAAAATTCTAAAAAAAAATACCTAATCTAAGCAACAAGATGAACCGTCAGTTGTCCAAACTCAAACAATCCCCGGCAACGGCGCCAAAAACTTGGTGCACGAAATTGTGATCATCAATGGCGCCATCAACATAGTACGCTCAATTGCAATCTCAATTCTTTATCACAACTTTGCGCAACTAACCAGCAAGTGCACTGGGTCGTCCAAGTAATAAACCTTACGCGAGTAAGTGTCGATCCCACGGAGATTGTTAGTATGAAGCAAGCTATGGTCATCTTGTAAATCTTAGTCAGGAGGATTCAAATTGTTATGGAGGATTAATGATTAAAAGATAAATAAAACATAAAGTAAAGATAGAGATACTTATGCAATTCATTTGTGAGAATTTCAGATAAGCGTATGGAGATGCTTTGTCCCTTCCGTTTCTCTGCTTTCCTACTGTCTTCATCCAATCCTTCTTACTCCTTTCCATGGCAAGCTATATGTTGGGCATCACTATTGTCAATGGCTACAGTCCCGTCCTCTCAGTGAAAATGTTCAACGCGCTCTGTCACAGCACGGATATTCATCTGTCGGTTCTTGATTAGGTCGGAATAGAATCCAGTGATTCTTTTGCGTCTGTCACTAACACCCCACAATCACAATTTTGAAGCTCATCACAGTCATTCAATCCTTGAATCCTACTCAGAATACCACAGACAAGGTTTAGAACTTCCAGATTCTCAAGAATGCCGCCATCAATTCTAGCTTATACCACAAAGATTCTGATTAAGGAATCCAAGAGATATCCACTCAATCTAAGGTAGAACAGAGGTGATTGTCAGGCACACGTTCATAGGTGAGAATGATGATGAGTGTCATGGATCATTACATTCATCAAGTTGAGGAACAAGTGATATCTTAGAACAAGAATAAGCTGAATTGAATAGAAGAACAATAGTAATTGCATTAATACTCGAGGTACAGCAGAGCTCCACACCTTAATCTATGGTGTGTAGAAACTCCACTGATGAAAATACATAAGTGATAATGGTGATCATTGGCTTCGGCCCCAGAGAGGGAACCAGCAGAACCAAGATGAAAATACAATAGTAAAAGATCCTATTTATAGAGAACTAGTAGCCTAGGGTTTACAGAAATGAGTAAATGACGTATAAATCCACTTCTGGGCCCACTTGGTGTGTGTTTGGGCTGAGCATTGAAGCTTCTATGTGTAGAGACTTTTCTTGGAGTCAAACGCCAGTTTTTGTGCCAGTTTGGGCGTTTAACTCCCATTTTTGTGCCAGTTCCGGCGTTTAACGCCGGGCAGTCTTGAGCTGATTTGAAACGCCGGTTTGGGCCATCAAATCTCGGACAAAGTATGGACTATTATATATTGCTGGAAAGCCCAGAATGTCTTCTTTCCAATGCAATTGAGATCGAGCCAATTAGAAATTTGTAGCTCCAGAAAAGCCACTTCGAGTGCAGGGAGGTCAGAATCCAATAGCATCTGCAGTCCTTTTCAGCCTCTGAATCAGATTTTTGCTCAGGTCCCTCAATTTCAGCCAGAAAATACCTGAAATCATAGAAAAACACACAAACTCATAGTAAATCCCAGAAAAGTGAATTTTAAATAAAACTAATAAAAATATAATAAAAACTAACTAAAACATACTAAAAACATACTAAAAACAATGCCAAAAAGCGTATAAATTATCCGCTCATCAGGCACCAAGCTGGTCTGACAACCGCAAAGATGGCTAAATCCCACAATCCTTGATGTATTCAAGAAGGAAGTAACTCGACTCTTGGAAGTGGACATTATTTACCCTATTTCAGATAGTGAATGGGTAAGTCCAGTCCAAGTAGTGCAGAAGAAGTCCGGAGTAACAATGGTGAAGACGAAGAGTGGAGAGCTTATGGCCACCCGAGTCCAGAATACTTGGCGACTGTGTATTGATTACCGCTGGCTGAATCAAGCAATGCGGAAGGACCATTATCCGTTGCCGTTCATTGACCAAATGTTGGATTGCTTGACAGGTAAATCCCATTACTATTTTTTAGATGGATACACAGGGTACTTCCAGATTCACATAGCTCCTGAGGATCAGGAGAAAACTACTTTTACTTGTCCCTTTGGAACGTTTACATTTAAGAGAATGTCGTTTCGCTTATGCAACGCACTGACAACGTTTCAAAGGTGCATGACAAGTATTTTCTCGGATCTTTTGAAAGATTGCATGGAAGTCTTTATGGATGATTTCAGTGTGTATGGTTGCTCCTTTTATGCTTGTTTAGGGAAATTAGCAAGGGTACTAGAGTGATGCACCAATACTAATCTTGTCTTGAATTTTGAAAACTGCCACTTAATGGTGAAGCAAGGTATAATATCGGGTCATATTGTTTCTAAAGATAGAATCTCCGTCGACCCGGCTAAGATCGATGTTATTTTAAGTTTACCTTACCCCTCCTCGGTGAGTGTTCCGAGGGTTACCTGAAACAGAAGGTCGATCTCGGATGAGATCTTCTGTACTAGTCGGAGCTGTTGTGTCTGACCTGTTTAGAGCTGGTGGCCGGAGCTGTCATGTCTGACCTGTTGGATCTGGCGGCCGGAGCTGTCGTGTCCGACCTATTGGGCTTGGCAGTGCTGCTGATCCTTCGTCCCCGGAGGGTGGAGGGTACCTACAAGGAACTTCGATGCTTAAGTTAGCAAGGGTATTAAGCAGGTATTGAGTAAAATCAGAGTATGAGTTTATACCTGGGTGCTCCAGTGTATTTATAATGGCGTAGAGTGACTTTCTTAGAAAAGATAAGTTAGTTATCTTATCTTATCTTTATCTTTGAGCGAGGTCATCTTATCTTTAAGGGAACCGCCTTTATCTCTATAGGCTTGGGCCGCCCTTGGATTTGGGTCGTGTTCCTCTGCTTGGGCCCTTTTATTGGGCTTTCCTGTGACTTGGCCGAGCTCTTTAAGAAGAGGACGGGTTGTTCTAGCCTGAAGAGGTCGGTCGCTTTGTCTGTAGAACATCCCGGGTCGAACAGCTCGACCCAGGGTATGAACAGTGCCCCTGCTCGAGCTTGGTCTTTTATTTGGCGGTCGAGTCTTGGTTTTAGGACTTCAAGCCTTCTCGGGTAAAGCTGAACTCAAGCATTTTGTCGCTTTATCTTCCGTAGAGCTCTTTCTTGAACGCGGAACGTTTTTGTTCTGTTTCTTCTGAAAGCGCGCGCTTTTGTCTTTTAGCATTTTCCTTGGGAATGTGCGAGGGTTTTTAATGCCCCCATTAATTTGTTCCATTTCTCTTGATTTTCTCTTTTCAAATTTTTGTATTCAAGAGACGGTTTTCCTTTCCCTGTAACTTCCCTTTTCTTTTGCCGTTTCCTGTTCTGCACTTCTCGTCTCTCTGTGAAGCTTTGGCCTTTGCTTGGTGCTTCTGCTTTGTGATCGATTCTCTGCTACTCACTTTTCAAAGGTTGGTTTTGCTTTCTTCCTCACCTTTTTTATTTCTGCTGCTTTTGCTTTTGATCCTTTTGATGACGCCTTGATTTTGTATGCTTGGAAAGATTGAACCTTTTCTTCGTTTCTGTTTTTACTTTGGAATGTGATTCTTCAATAAAGTTTTGATTTTGCCTGAGTTGTTGTTGGAAAGCTTGAATCTTTTTGTACCACTATACTCGACTGTCGCTATGATGTATGTTTCTGATTTTCTTTTCGCCTTTCTGTATGCTTTCGGCTGGATTTCCTGGTGGTTTAGTGCCTTTAGGGTTTTGCAAGTTGCTGCGTTTTGAAAAAGGGTTGCCCCTTTGGTGGCTTTGTTTTGTCGATAGTTTTTCCTTTTGGCGGAGATGATGATTTCTTGATGGTTTCTGGTTAAGAATGAAGGGTCGTTGCTGGGGTGTGAACTTGTAGGTCCTTTGAGTTCTTGTTCTGTGGTTGCCTCCAAAGGACGCCCCTGGTTCTTTCGTGTAGGTCCTGGGTCTCCTTTTGTTCCTCATACCGTGCTTGATTGTGTAGCCGAGTTGTTTTGCTGTTGTCCGAGATGTGTTTTAGTAATCCAATATTCTTTTCTTATTGTAGGACTAGTTGGCCTCATGGCTTCTCGCAAAAATCTTGTTGAGACGTCTTCCCAAGTCCCTGAGGGCATGGCTGATTGGGTGGATTCTATGGTTCTTCTATGTATTTCTGTGGTGGACTCAGATTTTTGTATAGAGCTACGAAAGCATCTAAGGGTTTATGGTAGTGATGCCCAGGAGAGGGATTATGAGCTTGTAGTGCCTGGTTCTGACAAGAGAGTTTGTTTTCCCACTTCACTCGAGGGAGAGCGTCCTTTCTTCTATGCTTACGAGTATTTCTTTAGTCAGTTGAACGTTACTTTTCCTTTTTCTGCCTTTGAGACCGACTTGTTGTGGTTATGTAACGTTGCTCCATCCCAGCTTCATCCCAATTCGTGGGGTTTTATAGATTTTTCAGCTGCTGTGTCAAGAGTTAGGTATCAAGCCTTCTCTAACTCTTTTCCTCTATTTGTTTGTTTCGGCCAAGCTTGGGGCCTCTTCAAAAAAGAAAGCTTCTTGGGTTTCCTTTAGATATGCTCAGGGGCACAAAGTTTTTGCCATGTATGACGAGTCTTTTAAGGACTTCAAAAACTATTTCTTTAAAGTTCGAGCTGTTGAGGGTGTTCACCCCTTTTTTCTTGATGAAAATGATGAACCCGCTTTTCCTCTTGAGTGGCAAAGGAATGTCATGGTGTCCCGGTATACTTGGGAGATGTTAGACCAGATCGAACAGGCCTTTGTGAGTGTGTTAGAGGATATTTGGTGGGAGCCCCCGAATCTGGATACTAAGAAATTTCTGGGGGACCCATCTTTAGTCCGAAATGTGTTGAGTACTGACTGACATGTTTTTAGTTTATTTTATCTTTCCCTGTGCTCCATGACTTCATTTGTTGATTCTGTCTTTCCTGTTTTTCAGAAATGTTGAAGAACAATGACTCCATGAAGGCTTTGAAAAAGGCTAGGAAGGTAGCCGCTGCACAGAATATCTCGGTCAGGGCGGTTGGGGAGGGGTCTTCTTAAACCATCCTGAAGCCGCCCTGGCCGAGTTTCCCTGGGCTAAGGAGGGTGATTCCTACTCCTCGGGTTCGACTAGCAGATCCCCCACAAACTTCTGTTGCTGCTTCTGGTGCTCCTCCCTTAAAAAAGCAAAAAACATTTGAGCCCTTTAACTTGGATGCCCCAGATTTTGATGCTGTCGAGTTTGTTGACCAGCAAATTGCCCCCTATGGTTGGCTCTCCATGGATGATGTGTCTCTTCTTCAGCATCTGGATTTTATCACCAAAAGTAGTGTGAAAATGGCACATATGGGTGCGGCTATTTTCCCAACTGTTCAGGGGATCCCGATTCATGCCATAAAATCCTTCATGGAGGAGGCTAAATCAAAATTTGATCGGATTAAGGGTCTGAAGGATGAGTTGGAGGTGAAGTTGGCGAAGGTAGAGAAGGAACTAGAAGGTGAGAAGGCCAGCTCTATTGCCTTGGCTGCTTTTTTGAAGTTGGCTAAGGACATGGCACTGAAGCACAAAGATAGCTATGTTTCGACTTATAGGGAGTTGGTGCATCTCTGTGATGACTTGGAAACTGCTCGGGCTGATTATGCCGAGCTCCATGGTCACCTTGTGGGCAGCGTGACTGCCACCTGTGAGAATCTGATGGAGCAGTTCCGGATTGTTGCCCCTGATGCTGATTTGACTCTCGTTAGTCTTGATAACGTAGTAAAGGATGGCAAGATTGTCCCAGTTGATCCCGATGATGATGTTGAGCCACCTCCAGTGCCTCCTCTGAAAGCTTCTACCATGCCGGTTCTTTCAGCCCCCTTGACCGTAGTTGAGCCAGATTCTGATTGTCAGATCTTGAATTGAGGCGACGGGACAGTGGATGTAGTGCCTCTCCAGACTCGTCCTCCTTCACCTCCTATTGATATTACTACTGGGAAGCCTTTGGACTCTCTTTGATTATTCTTGATAAATTTGTGCATAGCCCGGTCTGTGGGCGTTTGAACTTTTTGTAAATGGTGTTTTGTTTGACTGTTGACACTTTCTAGGGTTGCTCGTTTAGCAACTTTAATTTTGAAAAACAAAGTATTTATCGGACTTCCAGGGCTGGTCTTTGATGGCTTCTGGAGTTTATTGTCGTAACTCGGTAGTTTCTATATTATGTCTGTTTGCACTTGTCTTGGCCCGTTCGTAAGTTCCTATCTGACATGATTAACTTGATCCTTTGGCCTGACGTTGCTCTCATCGATCGTAATAAGCCCTTTCTTTCAGGGATTACCTTTGTTGTTTTGTGTCTTGGGCTGACTTTGTCATGTCGGACTTTTGGTCGAGTTACTTGATAATCCTCTTTTTGGACCCCATTCAGATCTCTTTCAGGGATTTATCTTTGTAGCTTTTATCTGCCCAGGCCAACTTTGTTATGTCGGGCCTTGTCGAGTTACTTGATAATCCTCTTTCTTGGACCTTGTTCAGGTCTCTTTCAGGGATTATCTTCGTAACTTTATCTTTTCGGGCCGACTTTGTCACGTCGGGCTCTGTCGAGTTACTTGATAATCCTCTTTCTTGGACCTTGTTCATGTCTCTTTCAGGGATTATCTTTTTGTAACCTTTTGTAGGAGTCCGACTTCGTCACGTCGGGCTATTCGAAGTTATAGTAATCCTCTTTCATAGGGTTGGCCAGACCTCTTTCCAGGGCTTTACTTATAACTTGGATTGTTGGGGCTGGCCGACTTTAGGTGTCGGCCAGCCTTTAAGCTATTTTATAGCAATCCATTTTATTAATACCTCGTCAGGTCCTTTCTATGGATCACTTTCTATAGCTTCTTGTATTATTCTATTTTCATCTTTGCCGATTTTGTAGAATTTTGGGTTTTAACCCTCGTTTTTATCGTGATCGCACAGTGAATTTGGTTTTCACTTTCTGTCGATCTGTAGCTTTATAATCGGGCGATGATTGTTTTTAGAATAATACGACTTGAACGTTTGTAGAAAATATGAAAAATTTTTATTAAGAGAAATGCAAATATATACACGTGGGGGTTAGTTTGTAGGTCTTGGGCCTGGCACCTCGTTAAAAAACCTTTTCAGGAAAAAGAGTGTGCCTTGTCCCAAGGTCCCTTATCCTCCCTAACTATAGTACCTTCTTAAGTTTGCAGGCGTGCCATGACCTTGGCAGCTCTCGTCCATCGAGTTCGGAAAGCCTGTAGTAGCCCTTCCCTAGCACTTTTATGACCCGGTAGGGTCCTTTCCAATTTGCAGCCAGCTTTCCATCTCCAGGTCGAGTGGTTCCAATGTCATTTCGGATTAGAATGAGGTCATTCTTCATGAAGGACCGCCGTATTACTTTTTGATTGTATCTGGAAGCCATTTGTCGTTTCAATTCTTCTTTCCTTATCCGAGCTCTTTCTCGGACTTCTAGGAGTAATTTGAGTTCTTCCCTTTGAAGTTGGGGATTGGCTTTTTCACTATAGTAGATCACTCTAGGGGATCTTTCTTCAACCTCTACCGGGATCATAGCCTCCATTCCGTAAGCTAATCGGAAAGGTGATTCCCTTGTTGTGGAATGTGGGGTCGTTCGATATGGCCATAGGACTTGTAGGAGCTCCTCAGCCCAGGCTCCCTTTGCATCCTGTAATCTCCGTTTTATCCCTGCTAATATAACTTTGTTGGCAGCTTTGGCTTGCCCATTGGCTTGGGGATGCTCAATAGAGGTGAATTGTTATTTTATATTCAGGTCGGCCGCTAGTTTTTTGAAGCCTGCGTCTGTGAACTGGGTACCATTGTCTGTAGTGATGGAGTATGGAACTCCGAACCTTGTGACGATATTTCGATACAGGAATTTTCGACTTCTTTGAGCTGTGGCATTGGCTAGGGGTTCTACCTCGATTCATTTTGTGAAGTAGTCTATTCCTACTATGAGGAATTTAACCTGTCCGGATCCTTGGGGAAAGGGTCCGAGGAGATCGAGTCCCCATTTTGCGAATGGCCACGGTGAGGTTACGCTGATGAGTTCCTCGGGTAGAGCGGTGTGGAAGTTGGCATGCTTCTGACATGGCGAACATGTCCTTACAAAGTCTATGGCTTCTATTTGTAGGGTTGGCCAATAGAATCCGGCCCGTAGCACTTTTTTGGCGAGTGATTGTGCTCCGAGGTGATTGCCACAAATGCTACTGTGTACTTCTTCTAAGATGTCCTTAGTATTGTAAGTCGGCACGTATTTTAGCAATGGTGTTGAAATCCCTCTTTTGTATAAAGTGTTATTTATGATGGTATAGGATTGTGCTTCCTGTTTTAACTTCTTTGCCTCTTTCTCATCTGTAGGGAGGGCCTCCGTTGTGAGGTAATTAATTATGGGAGTCATCCATCCCTGATCGCGACCTGTTATGGCTAGGACCTTTTCTTCTTCTTAGATTGATGGCTTCTGTAGAATTTCTTGGATAAGGCTTCTATTGTTACCTCCTGGTTTGGTGCTGGCTAGTTTTGAGAGTGCATTGGCCCGGGCATTCTATTCTCGGGGTATGTGTTGAATCTCATATTCTCTGAGTTGTCCGAGCTGTTCCCTGGTTTTGTCCAGGTACTTTTTCATAGTGGGATCCTTGGCTTGGTAGCTGCCTGTTATTTGTGAAGTGACTACCTGTGAATCGCTGAAGATGATAAGTTTTTGAGCTCTGACCTCCCTAGCCATCTTCAAACCTGCTAGTAGTGCCTCATATTTCGCTTGATTATTCGAGGCGGGGAACCCAAATTTGAGGGAGAGTTCGATCTGGGTCCCTTGGTCGCTTTCCATTATTACGCTTGCACCACTTCCTATTTTATTTGAGGATCTGTCCACGTATAGATTCCATTCCGTGGGGACTTCCGGTGTGTCCATAAATTCCACAATGAAGTCGGCCAGGTATTGAGATTTGATTGCCGTCTGAGCTTCCTATTGAAGGTCGAATTCGGACAGCTCGACTGCCCATTGCAAGATTCTTCCTGCCAAGTCTGTTTTCTGTAAGATCCCTTTTATGGGCTGGGTAGTTCGAACTTTAATGGTGTCAGACTGGAAATATGGGCGAAGTCGGCGAGATGTTATTATGAGAGCGTAAGCAAAATTTTCTATTTTCTGGTAGTTTAGCTCAGATCCTTGTAATGCTTTGCTGATAAAGTATATGGGTTGTTGTCCGCTGTTGTCCTCTCGGACCAGTGCTGAAGCTATTGCCCGATTTCCCACTGCGAGGTACAAGATGAGCGGTTCCCCCTTCCGAGGCCGACTTAATATAGGTGGTTGTCCCAGAAACTTTTTAAAGTCTTGGAAAGCTTGCTCGCATTCGACTGTCTATTCAAATTCCTTTCCCTTCCTTAGAGTGGCGTAGAAGGGGAGAGATCTTATTGCATATCCCGCCAGGAATCTGGACAAGGCTGCTAGCCGCCCGTTGAGTTGTTGCACCTCTTTGATACAAGTCGGGCTTTTCATGTCGAGTACGGCCCTGCACTTGTCCGGGTTTGCTTCGATTCCTCTCTGTGTGATTATAAAACCCAAGAATTTACCGGCTTCTACTACGAAGGTACATTCTGTGGGATTGAATCGCATGCCGTGTCGTCTGATGGTGTCGAATACTTGTGTCAGGTCGGATAGTAACATCTCTTCATTTTTTGTCTTCACTAGCATGTCGTCTACATAGACCTCCATGATTTTTCCGATGTGATCCGAAAAAACTTTGTTTATTAATCTTTGGTAAGTGGATCCTGCATTTTTGAGACTGAAAGGCATAACAATGTAACGGTAATTTGCCTTTGGGGTTAAGAAAGAGGTTTTTTCTTGGTCGGGTGTGTACATTGGGATTTGGTTATATCCCGAGTATGCATCCATAAAGGAGAGGTATTTGTATCCGGAGGAGGCATCTACCACTGCGTCGATGTTTGGGAGCGGATAAGGATCTTTTGGCTAAGCTTTGTTGAGATCGGTATAGTCGGTGCACATTCTCCACTTCCCATTTGACTTTTTTACCAAAACGACATTAGCAAGCCATAGCGGGTATTTGACTTCTCTTATGAAACCTGCCTCCAGTAAAGCTCGTACCTATTCTTCCACCGCTTGAGGGCGTTCTGGTCCTATCTTTCTGTGCCTTTGTTGTACCGGCCGAGATCCTGGGTAGACTGCTAGCTTTTGGCACATTAGTTTGGGATCTATACCTGGCATGTCTGAGGCCTTCCACGCAAAGAGGTCGGCAATATCACGTAGGAACTGTATGAGTGATTCTCTTATGTCCCCTTTTAGGAGTGTGCCGATGTTGGTTATTTGGTCCAGGGTGTTTCTGATCTAGATTTTCTCTATTTCTCCTTCAGGTTGTGGGCGAAGCTCCTCCCGCCTCCGAGCTCCACCAAGCTCGATTGTATGGAATTCTTCACCTCTACCTCTGAGGTTTAGACTTTTGTTGTAACAGCGGCGCGCCATTTTCTGGTCTGCCTTTACTGTGGCTATTCCTTTTGCGGTTGGGAATTTCATGCATAGATGCAGAGTCGAGACTATTGTGCCGAGTTGATTTAACGTTGTCCGACCTATTAGAGCATTATAGGCTGAGCTTACGTCAATGATGATGTAGTCTATTTTGAGTGTTCTTGACTGACTTTCCTTTCCAAAAGTTGTGTGGAGCGGAATGTATCCCATTGGTTGAACTGGGGTATCTCCTAATTCGAACAGGCTGTCCGGATATGCTCTGAGTTCCTTTTCTTCCAAGCCGAGTTTGTCGAAGGCGGTTTTGAATAAGATATTGGTAGAGCTCCCCTGGTCTATCAGTGTGCGATGGAAATTTGTGTTTACCAGTATGATTGTGATGACCATGGAATCGTCATGTCCTGATGTGATGCCAGATGCGTCTTCTTTGGTAAAAGTGATCGCCGGGATGTCGAGTGCTTCCTTCCTTTCCGCGACGTGATATATGTCTTTGAGATGTCTTTTGCGGGATGACTTGGAGATTCCTCCTCCAGCGAATCTGCCGTGTATCATGTGGACGTGTCTTTCTGGTGTTCGGGATGATCGCATAGTAGGTCCGACATCTTCTACTCTTCTTCTTTTCCTTTGTTCATCTTCATGGGTGGCCAGGTATCGATCTAACCTTCCTTCTCGTATGAGCTTTTCTATGACATGTTTTAAATCAAAATACTCATTGGTGGAGTGTCTGCAGATCCGATGATATTCACAGTATTCAGCCCAGTTTCCTCCTCCTTTTTTGCCTTTGAGTGGTCGAGCTGGTGGTATTTTTTCTGTGTTGCAAACTTCTCTGTAGACATCCACAAGAGACACCCGAAGAGGGGTGTAATTGTGGTACTTTTTGATTTTTTCTCCATGTCGATCTTCCTTTTTCCTGGAATCTTTGTCTTTATCCCGAGGGGTAAACCCTAGTTTTGAAGTCTCTCCTAATCGGGAGTTTTCCTCCATGTTGATGTACTTTTCTGCTCGCTCCTGCACCTCGTTCAGAGATGTGGGATACTTCTTTGATATGGATTGACTGAAAGGCCCTTCTCGCAGACCGTTAATGAGACCCATGATGGTAGCTTCTGTTGGAAGGTTTTGTATATCCATGCATGTTTTGTTGAATCTCTCCATGTAGTTTCGCAGGGTTTCCCAATCCCCTTGTCTGATTCCTAGTAAGCTCGGAGTATGTTTTGCTTTGTCTATTTGGATGGAGAATCTGGCCAGGAATTTGTTAGCCAAGTCGTCAAAATTTGAGATGGACCTAGGAGGGAGGTTGTCGAACCATCTAATTGCTGTTTTTGTTAAAGTGGTTGGAAAGGCTTTGCAACGAACTGCATCTGAGGCATTGGTGAGGTACATTCTGCTTCTGAAGTTGCTGAGATGATGGCTGGGATCCGTTGTGCCGTCGTACAAGGTCATGTTTGGGAGTTTGAAGTCTTTTGGGATTCTTGTTTTCATGATCTCCCTGGTGAATGGATCTTATTCCTTGCGGGTGCTATCTTCGGGGGTGGGATGGCTGGCTTTAGACTTGACATCAGCCTCAAGTTTTAGGAGTTTGTTCTCTAATTCTTGGCGTCGTCTTATTTCTCTTTGTAGATCCTTTTTGGATTACCTCCAGGGCTCCCTCTTTTGGGGAGTTTTTATCATTGACTTGAGGAGTATCCTTTGGTGTAGTGTCCACATTTTTGTGCGGCATTCTTTCTTCTAGATCTGAAGAGTGATCATTGTCATGGTCTTCCACCATGGTAATGGGATGACTTCCAGGTTCCCCGCCAACGGCGCCAATGTTTTGAGGGTTACCTGAAACTAAAGGTCGATCTTGGATGAGATCTTCTGTACTGGTCGGAGCTATTGTGTCTGACCTATTTAGAGTTGGTGGCCAGAGCTGTCGTGTCCGACCTGTTGGATCTAGCGGCCGGATCTGTCGTGTCCAACCTGTTGGGCTTGGTGGTGCTGCTGATACTTCATCCCCAGAGGGTAGGGGGTACCTACAAGGAACTCCGATGCTTAAGTTAGCAAGGGTATTAAGCAGGTATTGAGTAGAATCAGAGTATGAGTTTATACCTGGGTGCTCCAGTGTATTTATAATGGCGTAGAGTGACCTTCTTAGATAAGATAAGTTAGTTATCTTATCTTATCTTTATCTTCGAGCGAGGTCATCTTATCTTTAAGGGAACCGCCTTTATCTCCATAGGCTTGGGCCGCCCTTGGATTCAGGTCGTATTTCTCTGGTTGGGCCCTTTTATTGGGCTTTCTTGTGACTTGGCCGAGCTCTTTAAGAAGAGGTCGGGTTGTCCTAGCCTGAAGAGGTCGGTCGCTTTGTCTGTAGAACATCCTGGGTCGGACAGCTCGACCCAGGGTATGAACAGTGAGGGAGATCCATTCCTTCCTTGGTCATTCAAGCTTTTATCGTCGGTTCATCAAGGATTTTAGCACGGTCGCCATACCTCTCTCCTGCCTACTGCAAAAGGACGTGGAATTTTGTTTTGATAAAGATTGCAAAAAGGCTTTTGACAAGTTGAAGGAAGCGTTAACCACCGCCCCTATTGTGCGAGGCCCAAACTGGAATCAACCTTTTGAGATCATGTGCGACGCCTCGAATTATGCCGTAGGTGCCACGCTAGCACAACGCGATGGTAACGTTCCTTACACTATAGCATATACATAAAAAATTTGGATTCGGCTCAGTCGAATTACACCACCACCGAAAAAGAGCTTTTAGCCATTGTTTTTGCTCTAGACAAGTTTCGACCTTATTTGCTAGGCTCTAAAGTGGTGGTGTATTCGGACCATGCCGCTTTGAAATATTTGCTAAAAAAGAAGGAGTCAATGCCTAGGCTCATTAGGTGGATATTATTTTTGCAAGAATTTGACTTGGAGATCAAAGATAGAAGTGGGTCCCAAAATTTAATAGCGGACCATTTGAGTTGGCTTGAACATTTAACTCCGGATCCCACTCCTATCAATGGTTCATTTCCCTTAGATACCTTGCAAGCAATCCCAAAACACCCCTTGGTTTGCCTCGATAGCTAATTACTTGGTCGCCCACGTCTTTCCCCCACAATTTTCAAAGCATCAAAATGATAAATTGAGAAGTGATGCTAAATACTATCTTTGGGATGATCTACATCTGTGGAGACGTAGGGCAGATCAAATAATTAGGAAGTGTGTGCCGGAATCTGAGTTCCAGTCTATCTTTCAATTTTTCCACTCCTCTGAGAGTGGGGGTCACTTTGGCCTGCAACGAACAGCAAGGAAGGTTTTAGACTGTTGGTTCTGGTGGCCCACTTTATTTAGGGATGCCAACTAATTTTGCAAACTTGTCATCAATGCCAAAAATCTGGGAATACCTCACAAAGGGATGAAATGCCCCAACAACCGATGATTTTTTGTGAGATTTTTTATGTTTAGGGCATGGATTTCATGGGGCCGTTTCCACATTCCAACGGGTTTGTGTATATATTGTTTGTAGTGTATTACGTCTATAAATGGGTGGAAGCAATTTCTACCTGTTGTAACGATGCTAATACCGTTGCTTCATTTCTAAAAAATAACATTGTTTGTAGATTTGGGTCGCCACGAGCAATCGTGAGCATCCAAGGAACCCATTTTTACAATAGGAAAATTGAGGCATTGATGAAAAAGTATGGGGTCATTCATAAGGTTTCCACAGCCTATCACCCCTAAACCAATGGGCAAGCGGAAGTATCCAACCGGGAGATCAAGAGAATCTTAGAGAAAGTGGTTAACCCACAGAGGAAGGATTGGAGTTCTAGATTGGGAGATGCAATATGGGCCTATAGGACCGCTTACAAGACTCCAATCGGAATAAGCCCCTTCCACATTGTTTTTGGGAAACCTTGCCATCTTCCGGTTGAGATCTAACATATAGCCTATTGGGCGGTGAAGAATTTCAGTACGGACTTAAAGGGGGCGGAAATGGAATGTAAGCTCCAATTGGATGAATTAGAATGCCTTAGGTTGGAAGCATATGAGAATGCTCAGTTCTACAAGGAAAAAGCTAAGGCATTTTATGACCAAAATATTAGGAGGAAGAACTTCAAGATAGGCGACGGAGTACTTGTTTACAATTCAAGGTTACGATTGATGCCCGGTAAACTCAGATCTAGATGGGATGGGCCATTTAGAGTGGTGGATGTCAAACCTTATGGGGTGGTGGAAGTGATTCACCCTACCAATGGAGTTATGTTCAAGGTTAATGGTCATAGGGTGAAGCTTTATCATACTCAACCAAAGCAAGCCAAGGAGCTAGAGATTTTCCTCCTTGGCGAAATTTCTAAATGACCAATGAAGCCATGCAAGTCCAACTTAGGACTCTAAATCAAAGTGCTTAGTGGGAGACACCCCACCATGGTGACATTTTTCCAATTCTATCTATTGTTTATAGCTTTTTGAACTACTTGTTTTCTTATGATATAATGATTAGCTTAGATTTAGTTGGATAATTTTGAGTTGTATAAGTTAAATTACTTGTGGACTATGAATTTGTGCTTGTTTGAATGATTTGAGGTTAGTATGTTATTGTGCTAAAGTTGGGAACCTTAGTTTTGAAGAGAAAAGAAATTTCTGAAACAGGGCATCTGTGCGTACACACCAATCTGAGCGTGCACATAAAACTGTGTTTTTCACCATCTGTACGGATGCACAAGCCTGTGTGTCCACACACGTATTAACATGCCCTCTGGTCGCGTCCGCACACCAATTGTAAGGCCCTCTGGTGGGAGCGAGGGAACAGCTTGTGCGCGTGAACAGCCTCTCCCATTCTTCTCCTCTGTGCGTGTGCACGAACCTGTGTGCGCACGCACACCTGCTTCTGTTCACATAAAAAAAGTAAATGAAAGAAGACATCCCTTTGTGCGAGAGCACACCTTTGTTCGCCCGCACGCCTTAATGCAGCCTCTCTGGTCGCCGTGTTCGCACGCTGTGTGCGTTCACACTTTTCCAAGTTTTTGCTTCTGTGCGTCCGCACAGGTCGCATTCTGAGCATTAACAGGGCAATCTGCCCTATTGAGAGGCAGCCCTTCTCTTTTCTTTTTTCTTTCTAGCTGCCCTCTGTCTCTTCTCTGCCCATCTTCGTCGGTCCCTGCCGCCGGCCACCGCCACCGTCAGCCCATCGCCGGCGATCACCATATCTCTCTCTTTTTCTTACCTCTCTTCTCTTTTCTTTCTTTCTCTCTTTCTCTTCTCTTCTTTCTTTTCACCACCAGTGAGTTCTCTCTTCCGGTGCTTTTTCCGACAAACCCAACCGCCGTGATTTCGCAGTGGCTATAAGAAGTGCCATTGTTCCTCTCTAGTTCTTGTTCTCTTTAACCTCTATACCTAAGGTTCTTGTTTCTTTCTCTTTCTATTTATGTTAATATTTTTGTATTTGTTTTAATTTCTTTTATGTTGCTTAGATTAAATTTATTGCTTTCTTTGTTGCTTCTCTGTATTGCAAAGTGTTGTTGCTCGATTATTGGGTTGGTTAAGATCAATTTTTACCTTAAATTGTGATGAACTTGCACATTGCATACCACATGTTCGATAAAATGCCTCAATGAACATCTTGTTTGATTCATATGACTTGGCCATCATATGCTTTCGATTTATCTTTTGTTAGGCATTTTGTATGAATTGTGCAACTTTATTTGTAAATTTTAATGTTGATCAATTTGTTTTACCAATGCATTTCGTTGTCGGTATACTTTGCTTCAATTGTGCATTTCCATGTTTTGTACCTTGTTAATGGGTGACTTTAGTTGTAAATGCATTATGTTAGTAGAATATTAGTTCATTGTTCATCTTGGGATTTAAATTGAGTAACCACTTTATGAATGTTCAACTTTTGGTTATGTCTTGATCAAACATCTTTTGGCTTCAAATTAAGAGCATTGTATATGAGATTATCACTTGTTAAAGATGAACAATTGACAATTCCCTTTTTGGTGCTCGCTTGAAGTTGCTTGCATTTCTATGTTTTCTATTTGCAACTTGAGCACTTAGGTGGGAAGCTTTAAAATTTTAGTTGCCTTAAGAGTGTGTTTGCCGTTGTGTGCGGCCGGTGTGTGTGTTCCAACCACGCGCACTATTAGAATATACACACCGTCATTCTTGTGAATCACACTATCTTCAAGCTTCCAACTAAGAATTTGATTTCTTGACTCTATTAAGTGCTTCCTCATTTTTCTTAATTTGTTGTTGTCCTATGACCTTGATAATTGCTCTTTTCTTTGTAGGATGCGAAAGAAGGGTAAGAAATCGGTCGCTTTACCGTTTGTGCAACCTACTACCTGCGCATCCAGACCATGTTTTATGGATCGCCCGAGTAATGACCCGAATATCTTGCTCAACCAGAGAGCCAAGTTCCAATTTGAAAAATTTGAGAAAAGGTCAATTCATTGGGAATGAACGCTTAAGGTTCCGATCAAGTACACAATGGTCATCCATGAGCGGATCACCTCACTTCATTGGAAGTTTCTTAAGCAAGACATATTTGGAGTCAATGAAACCATGATGCGGGAATTCTATGCCAACTACCAAAATTGGGAAGCAGAGTCGGTATTCCTCCGGGGGAAGAGGTTGGATACATCCAACCGAGCTCTCGAAGCTATTCTGAAGATCCCCCACATTCTGCCTGAGAATAATGACTATACAAGGATCAAGGCGAGTGTGTCCAAGGGGGGATGTCTTTGACTCCCATACTTGTGAGAATTGGCCATCCCGGTGCTTCATGGGAGTATAGCAAAGGGAGAAAATCTGTTCCCGCAACTATAGCTTACTCCAATTTGAATGTCGAAGCTCGTATATGGCATCAAATTGTGGCAGACTACATTTTTCCCAGCACCCATGCTACCCATATGAGATTCAAGACTGCGTTGCTACTTTGGGTTATTATGGAAGGAAAGAACATAGCCATTATGCCTTTATTACACACATCGATATGGGAACTAATTCAGAAGAAGAACATCAGCATCTCTTTTCCATCGATGGTGATGCGTCTAGCAACAGCATGTTCAGGGATCCTAAAGGCAACAAGTTCATTCCGAGGGGAGATTTGGAGAGATCAACAAACACAACACGCTCCGAGAGGAAGCTACCCAAAGCACTACCACCAAGTTTACCAACTTCGGCAACTGCTTTTCGTACTCTTCCACCGCAATGAGCATTTGGAGCAAAAGCGTTTCGAGTGGATAGTGGCAAGGCTAGAAGGAAGAGACCCCGGCCCACCTCCTAGAGCTTCATCCGAGCTAGCTGGGGAGGAGCATGATGCAGTTGATCAACCCACTTGCGAGTCCACTGATGAGCGGATAATTTATACGCTTTTTGGCGTTGTTTTTAGGTAGTTTTTAGTATGATCTAGCTACTTTTAGGGATGTTTTTATTAGATTTCTTGCAAAATTCACATTTCTAAACTTTACTATGAGTTTGTGCATTTTTCTGTGATTTTAGATATTTTCTGGCTGAAATTGAGGGACCTGAGCAAAAATCTGATTCAGGCTGAAAAAGGACTGCTGATGTTGTTGGATTCTGACCTCCCTACACTCAAAATAAATTTTCTGGAGGTACAAAACTCCAATTGGCGCAATCTCAATTGCGTTGGAAAGTAAACATTCAGGGCTTTCCAGCAATATATAACAGTCCATACTTTATTCGAGTTTAGACGATGCAAACTGGCGTTCAACGCCAGTTCCACGCTGTATTCTGGAGTAAAATGCCAGAAACACGTCACAAACTATAGTTAAATGCCAAAAACACGTAACAAATTGGTGTTTAACCCCAAGAGAAGCCTCTGAACGTGTAAAACTCAAGCTCAACCCAAGCACACACCAAGGTGGGCCCTGGAAGTGGATTTCTGCACTTAGACTTATTTCTGTAAATCCTAGTAACTAGTCTAGTATAAATAGGACATTTTTACTATTGTATTAGACATATTTGGTCTCAGTTTTAATCGATTGTTCATCTTAGGAGACTATTGATCACGTTTTGGAGGCTGGCCTGTTGGCTATGCCTGGACCTTGATCACTTATGTATTTTCAACGGTGGAGTTTCTACACACCATAGATTAAGGTATGGAGCTCTGCTGTACCTCGAGTTTTAATGCAAAGTACTACTGTTTTCTATTCAATTCATGCTTATTATTGTTCTAAGATATCACTCGTACTTCAACCTGATGAATGTGATGATCCGTGACACTCATCATCGTCCATCCTTATGAACGCGTGCCTGACAACCACTTTCGTTCTACAAGAGAGAGCTAGAGTGTGTGTCTCTTGGATTCCTTAATCAGAATCTTCGTGGTATAAGCTAGAATCCATTGGCGGCCATTCTTGAGAATCTGGAAAGTCTAAACCTTGTCTGTGGTATTCCGAGTTGGATTCAGGGATTGAATGACTGTGACGAGCTTCAAATTCACGAGTGTTGGGCGTAGTGACAGACGCAAAAGAATCACTGGATTCTATTCCGACATGATCGAGAACCGACAGATGACTAGCCATGCTGTGACAGAGCATTTGGACCATTTTCATTGAGAGGATGGGAAATAGCCATTGACAACGGTGACGCCTTACATACAGCTTGCCTTGGAAAGGAGTAAGAATGACTGGATGAGTCTAGAGTCAAGTTTTAAGTTTGATGTCAATTGCATCTTTTTAATTTTCAAAAAAAAATTTCGAAAATTCATGCATGGTGGTCTTCATGATCTTCAAGTTGTTCTTGACAAGTCTTCTTTTTTGATCTTCATATTTTCTTGTTTTGTGTCTTTTGTTATTTTTCATATGCATTTTTGCATTCATAGTGTCTAAGCATTGAAAATTTCTAAGTTTGGTGTCTTGTATGTTTTTCTTTTCTTGAAAATTTTCAAAAATAAGTCTTGATGTTCATCTTGATCTTCAAAGTGTTCTTGGTGTTCATCTTGACATTCATAGTGTTCTTGCATGCATCATGTGTTTTGATCCATAATTTTTATGTTTTGGGTCATATTTGTGTTTTTCTCTCTTATCATTAAAAATTCAAAAAATAAAAAAAAATATATTTTCCTTATTTTACTCATAATTTTCGAAATCTTTGGGTTGCCTTAGTCAAAAATTTTTAAAATAAGTTGTTTCTTGTTAGTCAAGTCAAGATTTCATTTTTTAAAAAAAATCTTATCTTTTCAAAATCTTTTTCAAAATCAACTCTTTTCTTTTTCCTTTTATATTTTCGAAAATATTTTTAAAATGGATTTTCAAAATATTTTTCTTAATTTTATTTCATAATTTTCGAAACTTTACTAACAATTAATGTGATTGATTCAAAAATTTGAAATTTGTTACTTTCTTGTTAAGAAAGGTTCAATCTTTAAATTCTAGAATCATATATTTTAGTTTCTTGTTAGTCAAGTAATCAATTTTAATTTTAAAAATAAAATCTTTTTCAAAATAAATTTCAATCATATCTTTTCAATCATATCTTTTTCAAAATCAATTTCAAAATCTTTTCTAACTTTTTATCTTTTCAAAAATTGATTTTCAAATCTTTTTTAACTAACTAATTGACTTTTTGTTTGTTTTACTATTTCTTATCTTTTTCAAAACCACCTAACTAATTTTATCTCTCTAATTTTCAAAAACTCCTCTCCTTTTTTTCAAAAATTCTTTTTAATTAACTAATTGTTTCAAATTTTAATTTTAATTTTATTTCTTATCTTAATTTTCGAAAATCACTAACCATTTTTCAAAAACAACTCTCATCTTCTTCTATTTATTTATTTAATTACTAACACTTCTCTTCTACTCAAAATTTGAACTATCTCTTCTCCTCTGTGTTCGAATTTTTCTCTTCTATTAACATAAAGGAATCTCTATACTGTGACATAGAGAATTCCTCTTCTTTTCTATTCTCTTCTTTTTCATATGAGCAGGAGCAAGGACAAGGACATTCTTGTTGAAGCAGATCCTGAACCTGAAAGGACTCTGAAGAAGAAGCTAAGAGAAGCTAAAGCACAACAATCCAGAGAAAACCTTACAGAGAATCTAAAAAAAGGAGACATGGCCGAACCCAATAACAATGGTGGAGGCGCAAGGAGGATGCTTGGTGATTATACTACACCTACTTCCAACTTTTATAGAAGAAGCATCTCAATCCCTGCCATTTGATGCAAGTGCATATTTGCTTTATTAGTTAGTTAGTTTAGTTAGTTTTAGCTTAAATTCACTCATTTTCTCTAAATAAACAAGTCCTTTTATGAGTTTTGTTTCCATGCATGATGATATCAAGGAACATGTTAATTCTAGCCAAATTCATGCAAATGATTTAAGGAATGCATATATGAATGAGTATGAATGAATCTCATGAAATTTATTGCTTGAATTGGTAAGACTTTGAAGCTATTTCCCTTGTTGATGATAGGTGATGAAACAAGGAAGCATGGAAGCAAGAATGATGCAAGCTGGGCAAGAAGTTGGCGTTGCCAACTTGGGATCCACGTTGCCACCATTGGAGTAAATAATTTTGAGCTGAGCCTCAACTAGTTGCTCTAATGCAACAGAACTGCAAATTTCATGGACTTCCATCAGAAGATCCCCATCAGTTTTTAACTGAGTTCTTACAGATCTGTGATACTATTAAGACTAATGGAGTAGATCCTGAAGTCTACAGGCTTATGCTTTTCCCTTTTGCTGTAAGAGACAGAGCTAGAACATGGTTGGACTCACAACCTAAAGATAGCTTGGACTCTTGGGATAAGCTGGTCACGGCCTTCTTGGCCAAGTTCTTTCCTCCTCAAAAGCTGAGCAAGCTTAGAGTGGATGTTCAGACCTTCAAGCAAAAAGATGGTGAATCCCTCTATGAATCTTGGGAAAGATACAAGCAATTAACCAAAAAGTGTCCTTCTGACATGCTTTCAGAGTGGACCATTTTGGATATATTCTATGATGGTCTATCTGAATTCTCTAAGTTGTCACTGGACCATTCTGCAGGTGGATCCATTCACCTGAAGAAAATGCCTGTAGAAGCTCAAGAACTCATTGACATGGTTGCAAATAAACAATTCATGTATACTTCTAAAAGGAATCCTGTGAATAATGGGACACCTCAGAGGAAGGGAGTTCTTGAAATTGGTGCTCTGAATGCCATATTGGCTCAGAACAAAATGTTGACTTAGCAAGTCAACATGATTTCTCAGAGTCTGAATGGATGGCAAAATGCATCTAACAGAACTAAAGAGGCATCTTCTGAAGAAGAAGCTTATGATCCTGAGAACCCTACAATGGCAGAGGTAAATTACATGGGTGAACCCTATGGGAACAACTATAATTTCTCATGGAGAAATCATCCAAATTTCTCATGGAAGGATCAACAAAAGCCTCAACAAGGCTTTAATAATGGTGGAAGAAACAGGCTTAGCAATAGCAAGCCTTTTCCATCATCTTCTCAGCAATAGACAGAGAATTCTGAGCAGAGCCCCTCTAGCTTAGCAAACATAGTCTCTGATCTATCTAAGGCCACTTTAAGTTTCATGAATAAAACAAGGTCCTCTATTAGAAACTTGAAGGCACAAGTGGGTCAGCTGAGTAAGAAAATCATTGAAACTCCTCCTTGTACTCTCCCAAGCAATACAGAAGAAAATCCAAAAAGAGAGTGCAAGGCCATTGATATAATCAAAATGGCCGAATACACAAAGGAGGAGAAAGACATGAATCCCAGTGAGGAAGACCTCCTGGAACGTCCTCTAAACAAAAAGGAGTTCCAAACTGAGGAACCTAAGGAATCTGAGGCTCACCTAGAGACCATAGAGATTCCATTGAACCTCCTTTTACCATTCATGAAATCTGAGAACTATTCTTCCTCTGAAAAGGATGAAGATGTAACTGAAAAGCAATTTGCTCAATATCTAGGAGCCATCATGAAGCTAAATGCCAAGTTGTTTGGTAATGAGACTTGGAAAGGTGAACCTCCCTTGCTCATTAGTGAACTAGATACATGGGCTCGGCAAACTCTACCTCAAAAGAAACAAGATCCTGGTAAATTCTTAATACCATGTACCATAGGCACCATGACCTTTGAGAAGGATCTGTGTGACCTGGGGTCAGGTATAAATCTTATGCCACTCTCTGTAATAGAGAAACTGGGGATCTTTGAGGTACAAGCTGCAAGAATCTCATTAGAGATGGCAGACAAGTCAATAAAACAAGCTTATGGATTGGTAAAGGACGTGTTGGTAAAGGTTAAAGGCCTTTACATCCCTGCTGATTTCATAATCTTAGACACTGGGAAGGATGAGAATGAATCCATCATTCTTGAAAGACCCTTCCTAGCCACAACAGGAGCTGTGATTGATGTTGACAGAGGAGAGCTAGTCCTTCAATTGAATAGGGACTACCTTGTGTTTAAAGCTCAAGGATCTTCCTCTGCAACCATAGAGAGAAAGCATAAAAAGCTTCTCTCAATACAGAGTCAAACAAAGCCCCCACAATCAAACTCTAAGTTTGGTGTTGGGAGGCCACAACTAAACTCTAAGTTTGGTGTTGAACCCCCACATTCAAACTCTAAGTTTGGTGTTGGGAGGTCCCAACAATGCTCTGAACATCTGTGAAGCTCCATGAGAGATCACTGTCAAGCTATTAACATTAAAAAAGTGCTTATTGGGAGGCAACCCAATTTTTAATTATTTATAATTTTATTGTTCTTTTATGTTTTATTAGGTTTAAGATCATGTGGAGTCACAAAACAATTGCAAAAATTAAAAACAGAATAAAAAATAGCAGAAGAAAAAGCACACTCTGGAGGAAGAGCTTACTGGCGTTTAAATGCCAATAAGGAGCATCTGGCTGGCGTTCAACGCCAGAACAGAGCATCAAGCTGGTGTTAAACGCCGGAAACAAGCATGGATGTGGCGTTCAATGCCAGAAACATGCTGCAGATCAGCGTTGAACACCCAAAACAAGCATGGAAGTGGCGTTAACACCAGAAATATGCTACAGTCTGACGTTAAACGCTAGGATTGTATACAAAGGGCATTTTACATGCCTAAGGGATGCAAGGATGAGAAATCCTTGACACCTCAGGATCTGTGTACCCCACAGGATCACCTCAGGATCTGTGGACCCCACAGGATTCCCACCTACCTTCTCCCTCTCTCTCTCACCTTTTCATAACACTCTTCCCCAAACATCATTCACCAATCACCTCAATCACTCTTTCCCATCACCTCTTCACCACTCACATCCATCCACTCTTCCCCATAAACCCCACCTACCTTCAAATTCAAAATCTCTTTCCCACCCAAACTCACCCTACATGACCGAAGCATAAACCCATCTCTCTCCACTATATAAACCCCTCCATCCTTCTTTATTTTCACACATCACTACCCTCTCTTCTCCCCTTTGGCCAAAACCTACTCCACTCTCGCTCTCCTCTATCTCTTCTTATTCTTCATCTATTCTTTCTTCTTTTGCTCAAGGGCGAGCAACATTCTAAATTTGGTGTGGTAAAAGCATAGCTTTTTTGTTTTTCCATAACTATTTATGGCACCTAAGGCCAGAGTAACCTCAAGAAAGAGGAAAGAAAAGGCAATTGCTTCCACCTCTGAGTCATGGGAGATGGAGAGATTCATCTCAAGGGTCCATAGCTCAGTAGTAGAGCATTTGACTGCACATCAAGAGAGCCCACTCATGGACCTCAACAAGAGAATGAGGAATTCTCTCATCAAGAAATCCCTGAGATACCTCAGGGGATACATTTTCCTCTAAACAACTATTGGGAACAACTCAACACTTCTTTAGAAAGATTGAGTCATAACATGAACCAATTAAGGGTGGAATACCAAGAGCACTCCATCATTCTCAGTGAGATTAGAGAAGATCAAAGAGCTATGAGGGAGGAGCAACAAAGGCAAGGAAGAGACATAGAGGAGCTCAAGAACACCATTGGTCCTTCAAGGAGAAGGCACCACCATCACTAAGGTGGACTCATTCCTTAAACTTCCTTGTTTTTATCTCTTTGTTTTTCGATTTTTGAACTTCATATTTGTCTATGTTTGTGTCTTTATTACATGATCATTAGTGTCTAGTGTCTATGTCTTAAGGATATGAATAATTCTATGAATCCTTCACCTTTCTTAAATGAAAAATGTTTCTAATACAAAAAGAATAAGAAGTACATGAGTTTCGAAATTGTCCTTGAAATTAGTTTAATTATATTGATGTGGTGACAACACTTTTTGTTTTCTGAATGAATGCTTGAACAGTGAATATTTTTTATCTTGTTTATGAATGTTAAAATTGTTGGCTCTTGAAATAATGATGAACAAGAGAAATGTTATTGATAATATGAAAAATCATGAAATTGATTCTTGAAGCAAGAAAAAGCAGTGAATAACAAAAGCTTGCAAAAAAAGTGGCGAAAAAAATAAAAGAAAAAGAAAAAGCAAGCAGAAAAATCCAATAGCCCTTAAACCCAAAAGGCAAGGGTAAAAAGAATCCAAGGCTTTGAGCATCAATGGATAGGAGGGCCCAAGGAAATAAAATCCAGACCTAAGCGGCTAAATCAAGGTGTCCCTAACCATGTGCTTGTGGCATGCAGGTCCAAGTGAAAAGCTTGAGACTGAGTGGTTAAAGTCTTGATCCAAAGCAAAAGGAGTATGCTTAAGAACTCTTGACACCTCTAACTGGGGACTTTAGCAAAGCTGAGTCACAATCTGAAAAGGTTCACCCAGTCATGTGTCTGTGGCATTTATGTATCCGGTGGTAATACTGGAAAACAAAGTGCTTAGGGCTACGGCCAAGACACATAAAAGTAGCTGTATTCAAGAATCAACATACTTAACTAGGAGAATCAATAACACTATATGAAATTCTGAGTTCCTATAGATGCCAATCATTCTGAATTTCAAAGGATAAAGTGAGATGCCAAAACTGTGCAGAAGCAAAAAGCTACAAGTCCCACTCATCTAGTTAAAACTAATATTCAATGATATTTTGAGATTTATAGTATTCTCTTCTTTTTATCCTATTTGATTTTCAGTTGCTTGGGGACAAGCAACAATTTAAGTTTGGTGTTGTGATGAGCGGATAATTTATACGCTTTTTGACATTGTTTTTAGGTAGTTTTTAGTAGGATCTAGCTACTTTTAGGGATGTTTTTATTAGCTTTTATGCAAAATTCATATTTTTGGACTTTACTATGAGTTTGTGTGTTTTTCTATGATTTCAGATATTTTCTGGCTGAAATTGAGGGACCTGAGTAAAAATCTGATTCAGGCTGAAAAAGGACTGCTGATGCTGTTGGATTCTGACCTCCCTGCACTCGAAATGGATTTTCTGGAGCTAAAGAACTCCAATTGGCGCGCTCTCAATTGCCTTGGAAATTAAGCATCCAGAGCTTTCCAGAAATATATAATAGTTCATACTTTATTCGAGTTTAGACGACACAAACTGGCATTCAACGCCAGTTCCATGCTGTATTCTGGAGTAAGACGCTAGAAACACGTCACAAACCAGAGTTAAACGCCAAAAACACGTTACAACTTGGCGTTTAACCCCAAGAGAAGCCTCTACACGTGTAAAGCTCAAGCTCAGCCCAAGCACACACCAAAGTGGGCCCCGGAGGTGGATTTCTACACTTAGACTTATTTCTTTAAACCCTAGTAACTAGTCTAGTATAAATAGGACATTTTTACTATTGTATTAGACATCTTTGGTCTCAGTTTTAATCGATTGTTCATATTAGGAGACTATTGATCACGTTTTGGAGGCTGGCCTTGATCACTTATGTATTTTCAAGGGTGGAGTTTCTACACACCATAGATTAAGGTGTGGAGCTCTGCTGTACCTCGAGTTTTAATGCAAAGTACTACTATTTTCTATTCAATTCACGCTTATTCTTGTTCTAAGATATCACTCGTACTTCAACCTGATGGATGTGATGATCCGTAACACTCATCATCATCCATCCTTATGAACGCATGCCTGACAACCACTTCCGTTCTACAGGCAAGAGCTAGAGTGTGTATCTATTGGATTCCTTAATCAGAATCTTCGTGGTATAAGCTAGAATCCATTGGCGGCCATTCTTGAGAATCCAGAAAGTCTAAACCTTGTCTGTGGTATTCCAAGTAGGATTCAGGGATTGAATGACTGTGACGAGCTTCAAACTCGCGAGTTTTGGGCGTAGTGACAGATGCAAAAGAATCACTGGATTCTATTCCGACATGATCGAGAACCTACAGATGATTAGTCGTGCTGTGACAGAGCATTTGGACCATTTTCACTGAGAAGATGGGAGGTAGCCATTGACAACAGTGACGCCCTACACACAGCTTGCCATAGAAAGGAGTAAGAATGATTGGATGAAGCAGTAGGAAAGCAGAGATTCAGAAGGAATACAGCATCTTCATGCACTTATCTGAAATTCTCACCAATGAATTACATAAGTATCTCTATCTATATTTTATGCTTTATTTATCTTTATATTCGAAAACCATTATAACCTTACTCACGTAAGGTATTACTTGGACGACCCAGTGCACTTGCTGGTTAGTTGTGCGAAGTTGTGACAAAGTGTGATTCACGTTTGAGAGCACCAAGTCTATTGGCACCATTGTAGATGATCACAATTTCGTGCACCATCCACCAGCTGAAAGTGGCCCCTCTTTACCCTCCCGGAGCATAAGCATGCACGGTCCTCCGTGCACAAACCAAGTGTGGGGGAGGATCGATGATTTCAAGGGGGGTAAAATCTCTCTTTTCAAGGCACTTTGCAAAGTTTCTTGTAGTACTTTTTCTTTAATTTGAGTAGTTTTAAGCATATTTCATCTTGTTTAGTTTGTCTGTAAATATTTCTTTATTATCTATGAATATTTAGTAGTTAGTATTTGTATGTTGCATGGTAGAATGAATAAGTTGGTGAAACACCAAGAAATTTCCATGAAATCTTTTTCTAGTGCGTACCATTGATTGAATTGAAGGAGTTATTATGTTTGCCAACTTGCTTGGAGTAAATTGTTTGTCGAACATGGAAAAAGAGCTCTAACAACATACCTTGTGAGTCTTGAGCTTTAATAGATGGTCGCATCTTTTCAACCATAATTTTGTTCTTGTGTGTGATTATTACTCTTTTTTTATTGTGATCATTGATTTGCATGATTCTTTATGTCCTGTATTTGTGCTTGGATGCATTTAGCATAATTAAGGCCATTTTTGATGATAAACTCACTAACCTATATGGCCAACCCTTGCATGCACCTTTGTGAACCCCTTTGAGCATATGGATTCCCATTTGTTCTGATGATAGCACATTACTTCCCTTAAGCGGAAAACCATTGATGTCCCCGAATTACTCTTTGATTAGCTTGGATGGATTAGTGTGTAAATTCTAAATGTGGGAGAATTTTGGGAAACATTGGTGATAGAGGCATGAACTTATTGTGAAAAAATTTTTTGGCAATTAGGTAATGCTCATGCATTTCATTAGTGAAAACATATGCATTCATAGTTCAAAAAAATACTCTCGGTTTTAAATTAATTTTGATTTGTGAGACATCTTGTGAATTTTCAATTTGATCAGTGACTAATTATTGAGTTTGGTCTACGCTTGCAACATTAACCCTCTTTTAGTGTGAAAAATTCAAACTCAAGCAATTGGAAATATCATCAATCGCCCATCACGTACGCGTCGATAGTCTTCTGCATACGCGTCGATCCTCATTGGTCAGCTCCTTGGTTTCTTGTGTTCCTTCCATTTTTTCAAGCTTCCTTTCCATCCTCTAAGCCATTCCTACCCTATAAAGCCTGAAAACACTTAACACACAGATCACGACATCGAATAGTATAAAGGGAAATTAAAGATTGACATTAAAGGCTTAGGAAGCAAGTTTTCAATCATAGAACGAAATTGGGAAGGATTTGTAAAACCATGCAGTTTGTATGAATAAGTGTGCAAGGAACTGATAAAACCACTCAATTTAGCACAATATAAACCATAAAATAGTGGTTTATCAAAGGCTCATGGAAAAAGTGCTAGATACAGCTTTCTGATGATTGGTTATGTTCTAAATACTGGCCGTGCAGCTTAAGGAATGCTTCTTAGGGTTGCCCCTGCAAAAACTGCCTGTCTTGATTTTAATCTTCGGAAGACTAAAATGCAATTGGGTGTTCAAGTATTAGTTACTGATCCTAGAGAGCTTGAGAAAATTTGTCAAAGGTAATATTAGTACAATTTATGCTTAAATCTTCTGTCAGTGACATATGATCATGCCTTCCATATTATTCTAAAAAAATCCTGCCAGACTCCCTTTCATATTTCAGTGGGAATATTTATTTTGTTGTTAAAAATTAAATAGTGTTATATACTAACACCGTTGCTGTTCACCATATATTGCTAAATGTTAAATTTTAAAATGGTCTTAAGAATTGGCCAGGGGTTTCCTGTTGTATGCACTGAAATTTTCCCTCTATAGATTTTTCCCTTTAATTATTGTTATGGTTAATAATTCTATAATTTTGCAATTCCTTAAAATAGTAAATAACTGTGTAATGCCAATGTCTTTTATTGTGGAAATTTGCTTGTGCTTTGTCTAAAACAATATTGTTACCACCTCGGAAATAAAATAATATCCAAGTTTCACTCCAAGGCTTAGCAATTGGTCATTTTATTTCGTATTGCAGAGAGGCTGATATAACTAAGGAACGCATTGAAAAAATATTGAAAGCTGGAGCCAATGTTGTTCTGACTACTAAAGAAATTGATGACATGGCACTCAAGGTATATTAGTTTCTTTTTTTCTTTGAAATTTTTAATAGTTTTTACTTTCTGCAAGAGACATTAGTTGTAATTATTTCATTTAGGCATTCGAAGAAAATAACTATTTTTCTTTATTATGCTTTACATATTGAGAAGGAAAAGAATGCCTATGTAGGATTAATATAGCTTAGTTACCACCACATCTAGGATTCTTCCTTTTTAGGCATCACACCAAAGAACTTATGTTATGCCTGTAGCTAGATTTTTTATGGAAGTTTTCTTGTCATTTACTATATACATTATCTATTCCTAATATTCTGCTTCCTGAACCAATAAAAGGCTTGAGTTAAATTGATGCATTGTGTGGTTTACTATTTGAATTATGTCTGGTTTCTGACGTAAGAATCATAAATTTTTTCTGTCTTAAGTAATATTCTAATTATTTAATCTATTGTTTCAGTGCTTTGTTGAGGCTGATGCAATTGCTCTAAGACGTGTGCGGAAAGAAGATATATGTCACGTTGCGAAGGCAACTGGTGCTACACTGGTATGCCGTTTTCAACACTTCAATGCAGTTTTTGCCTATTTTTTATGACAAACGGATGCAGTAGGCGAACCTGTTTGGCCAAATACCTGTTGGTTTCTTTAGCCTTCCCTCTTTGCAATATGTGTGAGTTTCACTTTCAGAAATAAAAGAAATCTATCATTATCACTTCTATAATCAATATATTCATTATTGTTGCTGATATTCCAGGTTCCTTAGTCCCCTCAGTGCGGTTCCCCTCATACTAATTTGTGTGTTTGCTCAAAGATTTTTTGTCCAATCCCTTCAACTTTTTGTTTGAATTTCAGGTTAGTGCAATTCTTATGTTGTAAAATCTGTAAAATTTTTCTTTTGTGCTTTCTAATTTTTTGGCCTCGCTTAATGATGCGGCTTGTTCAGAATATGTTGTAGGACTCTTTTTCAGCCAAGAAGTCATTCCCTTGTGCTGTGAAACATGTGGTCTTAAAGATCTGAAAGCCCTTGAGTCAAAATCATTGGAATTGAGGTTTATTCTCTCTTTAGTGATAGTAATATATATTGACTTGTTATAAGAATTTATATTGACTTATTTCTATTTTGGAAATGAAGTGTTGAAGGTGAAGGAGGAAAGAAGGAGTATTAGAAGTAAGAGTCACTATTTCTCTTTTTATAATATGTTTATCTCCTACATATGGATTATGATTTTTAATTGAAAATTGTTTGGCTTACGCAGTTGTTTCTATTTGTTTTTCTATGCTTTCTGCAGTGGTTGTCACTCCTCCACTCCTCCAAAAATATTGTTGCATGCAGAAGAAATCCAGAGGTCTTAGTAGAAGAAGCCGCCAAGAGAAAGAGAAAACGTTGAATAGATCTTAGAAGAATTGAACAACTAATGTCCAGTCTGTGCTCATGTAAGACTGTTCCTTTGGCAAGATTTCCTTGTAAACCAATCTTGCTTGCGGAGTATACTCTCTATATTTAGTTTAATTCTAGACTAGGTTTATGTTTATATTTAGGCTAATTCTGAAAATGGCTAGCTATAAGAGCAGATTATTTTATATCACCTTTAGTGTATGCTACAGTACATGTTTTATAGGTTTTTCTTTTTTCAGTGGTATTTGTTTTGAATAATAGTTGATTGATGAGTCCAAATTTGATGATATATTTTGACTCAAATTGGATGAATTCTAGCACATCAACTCACACTTAAGCACTCAAATAGCACTCAAATGTGGAAACATGCTCTTTTGCACTTATTTTGACTAATTTTATTCCGTTTACCTTCCATTCGATACCTTGATGTTATTTATGAGTGGTTTTAGATGAATAAGGTAGAAATGGCTTGGAGGGAATGGAAGAAGAGCATGCATTAGGGAGAAAGCATGAAGAAAACAAAGTAGGAGAGCTCAGCCATGCGTGTGTGCGCACAAGAATGCGTGCGTACGCATAGAAGGAATCAGCATGCGTGCGTGCAAACAACTACCCGTGCGTACACACAAGAACCCAAGCAGAGTGAATCCAGAGCATCACGAAAGTGTGCATGCGCACAACCATCTGTGCGTACGCACAAGTGGAAATTTGGCGAAGTGTGCGGACGCACACGCCTGTGCGTCTGCACAGGTACTAGCGCATGCCTCCATTAAAAATGCACGTGACTCGCAATTTTGGGGCTTTCTTGGCCCATTTTTGAAGGCTTAGAGGCTGAAATGAAGAGCTATATGAAGGAGCAACAACACATAACAAAGAGAGCCATCTTAGAATAGTTTTTAGGAGTAGTTTTAGGGTAGTTAGCTTAGGTTTTCTCTCTAGTTCATTAGGGTTTTAATTAGGTTTTCAATGTAGAATTTTATAGTTCAAGTTTTGCTTTTGGATTTTGCTTTCCCATTGTAAGTATTCCTTAATTTCCTATTTTATGACATTACTTGTTCTACACTTTCTTCTACTTTTCATTTCTCTTACCAATTTATATAGTTTTGCAATTTTGGATTTCTAGTTGCTTAATTTGATATTTGATGCTTACTTTATGTTTGTTTGAGTTGCCTTTATTGATTTTGATCATTTATGGTTCATAGTGATGCACAAAAACTTGTCTCGCAACAAATTTCCCTTCGACAAGTATACCAAATTATCGTCAAGTAAAAACTCACAATAGAGTTAGGTCGAATCCCACAGGGATTGATTGGTCAAGCAACTTTAGTTGGAAGAGTATGCTAGTTGAGCTAAACAAAATGGAGTTTGAGAATTGCAGAAAATTAAATGGTGGGAAAGTAAATAGCAGAAAATAAAGTGCAGAATCTTAGATGGGGATTTGGGGGAACGAGCATGGAAATAAATGACAGAAAGTAAAGAGAATGGGTAAGATCAGAAATAGAGAATTCATTGGGCTCAGGAGGTGTTGTATTCTCTGGATCAAATTCATTTTCATGTCTTCCTCAATCAAAGAATCTATTGATCTCCTTGGCAATCTTAGGTGATTGGGTTCCAATTCCTTGGCAACCTAGTGCACGAAATTGTAATCACACTCTTGCAATTCCGCACAACTAACCAGCAAGTGCACTGGGTCGTCCAAGTAATACCTTACGTGAGTAAGGGTCGATCCCACGGAGATTGTCAGCTTGAAGCAAGCTATGGTTATCTTGTAACTCCTAGTCAGGATATCAATAATTCTCAGGTTTAATTGTGAAAAGTAAAAGAACATGAAATAAATACTTATTTTGCAGTAATGGAGAACAGGTTGAGGTTTTGGAGATGCTCTATCTTCTAAATCTCTGCTTTTCTACTGTCTTCTTCTTCATGCACACAAGACTCTTTCCATGGCAAGCTGTATGTAGGGTTTCACCGTTGTCAATGGCTACCTCCCATCCTCTCAGTGAAAATGTTCAACGCGCTCTGTCACAGCACGGCTAATCATCTGTCGGTTCTCAATCTGGTTGGAATAGAATCCAGTGATTCTTTTACGTTTGTCACTAACGCCCAGCCCTCAGGAGTTTGAAGCTCGTCACAGTCATTCAATCCTTGAATCCTACTCAGAATACCACAGATAAGGTTTAGACCTTCCGGATTCTCTTGAATGCCGCCATCAATTCTAGCTTATACCACGAAGATTCTGATTAAGGAATCCAAGAGATATTCACTCAATATAAAGTAGAATGGAGGTGGTTGTCAGGCACACGTTCCTAGGTGAGAATGATGATGAGTGTCACGGATCATCACATTCATCAAGTTGAGGAACAAGTGATATCTTAGAATAGAAGCAAGCGTGATTGAATGAAAAAATAGTAGTAATTGCATTAATCCATCAAGACACAGCAGAGCTCCTCACCCCAACCATGAGGTTTAGAAACTCATGTCGTAGAAGATACAATAAGAAACGTGTAATGTCATGAGGTAAAGATACAATGTCAAAAGGTCCTATTAATAGTGAACTAGTAACCTAGGGTATACAGAAGTGAGTAAATGACGTAAAAATCCACTTCTGGGGTCCACTTGGTGTGTGCTTGGGCTGAGCATTGAAGCTTTCATGTGTAGAGACTTTTCCTGGAGTTAAACGCCAGCTTTTGTGCCAGTTTGGGCGTTTAACTCCAATTTTTGTGCCAGTTCCGGCGTTAAACGCCGGGAATTCTGAAGCTGATTTGCAACGCCGGTTTGGACATCAAATCTCGAGTAAAGTATAAACTATTACACATTGCTGGAAAGCCAAGGATGTCTACTTTCCAACGCAATTGAGAGCACGCCAATTGGGCTTCTGTAGCTCCAGAAAATCCACTTCGAGTGCAGGGAGGTCAGAATCCAACAGCATCTGCAATCCTTTTTCAGCCTCTGAATCAGATTTTTGCTCAGGTCCCTCAATTTCAGCCAGAAATTACCTGAAATCACAGAAAAACACACAAACTCATAGTAAAGCCCAGAAAAGTGAATTTTAAATAAAAATTAATAAAAACATACTAAAAGCTAACCAAAACATACTAAAAACATACTAAAAATAGTGCCAAAAAGCGTATAAATTATCCGCTCATCACAACACCAAACTTAAATTGTTGCTTGTCCCCAAGCAACTGAAAATCAATTAGGGTAAAAAGAAGAGAACATACTATAGTCTCTAAAATATCAATGAAACTTAGCTCCAATTAGATGAGCGGGACTAGTAGCTTTTTGCTTCTGAACAGTTTTGGCATCTCACTTTATCCTTTGAAGATTAGAATGATTGGCATCTATAGGAACTCAGAATTCAGATAGTGTTATTGATTCTCCTAGTTAAGTGTGATGATTCTTGAACATAGCTACTTTATGAGTCTTGGCTGTGGCCCAAAGCACTCTGTCTTCCAGTATTACCACTGGATACATACATGTCACAGACACATAACTGGGTGAACCTTTTTAGATTGTGACTCAGCTTTGCTAGAGTCCCCAATTAGAGGTGTCCAAGGTTCTTAAGCACACTCTTTTTGCCTTGGATCACTTTTTATCTCTCTCTCTTTTTTCTTTTTCATTTTTTTTAATTCACTGCTTTTTTCTTGCTTCAAGAATAAATTTGATGATTTTTCAGATCCTCAATAACATTTCTCCTTTTCCATCATTCTTTCAAGAGCCAACAAGTTTAACATTCTTTAATCAACAAATTCAAAAAACTAAGCATTCATTCAGAAAATAAAAAGTATTGTCACCACATCAAGCTAATTCAACTAGTTTCAGAGATGAATTCGAAATCCTGCACTTCTTGTTCTTTTGTGATTAAGGCATTTTTCATTTAAGAGAGGTGATGGATTCATAGGACATTCATAGCTTTAAGGCATAGACATTAAATTTTATTAATCATGAATTAAGAACAAGACTCAAAGATAAACATAAGATAAGACTAATAGTAATAGAAAACAAAAATTTAAATGACTCTAAAATAGACTCCTAATGATAGAGGTTATCACAGAGTTAGGACTCAACAACCTTGATCTTGAGAAGTGTATGCTCCCTCAACTTGTGGGGTATTTGACCCTTCAAGGGAGAGCTTCTGGCACTTCAGCTCCTGTAGCTCACGCCCCTGCTTCTCTTGTTCCTTCAGCAATTTACAGAGCATGCAGTTTTGATTCTGCTGTTCTTCCTTAATTTGTTCCATAGCTTCTTGCAGCTTGGCAACAGATGCTTCTAGGCGGGTCCAGTAGTCAATTTCAGGGAGTTCAGGGAGGAACTCCTGCACCCTCCTTTTGATAGAATTATCTTGCATTTGTCCTTCTATTGACTTCTTGGTGATTGGATGTTCAATTGGGATGAATTCATCTACTCCCATCCTCACCCCAGCATCTTTACATAGTAAAGAGATTAAGCTTGGGTAAGCCAGTTTGGCTTCAGTGGAATTCTTGTTTGCAATTGTGTAAATCTCACAAGCAATCAAATGATGAACCTCCACTTCTTTTCCCAACATAATGCAATGAATCATCACTGCTCTCTTGATAGTGACCTCAAAATGGTTGCTAGTGGGCAATATGGAATGCCCAATGAAGTCTAGCCAACCTTTTGCAATTGGTTTGAGATCTCCCCTCTTGAGTTGGTTTGGGACACCTTTTGAATTGGTTGTCCACTTAGTTCCAGGGAGGCATATGTCCTCTAGAACTTGATCCAACCCCTTATCTGCTCTCACCATTCTCCTATTAAAGGATTCAGGATCATCTTGCAGTTGAGGCAATTTGAAGACCTTTATTATTTTGTCCAGATGGAAGTAAATAATTCTCCCTCTGACCATGGTTCTGTAGGTATGAAAAGCAGTTCCAGTCATTCTCTGCTTATCTGTCAGCCACAGATTTGAGTAGAATTCCTGAACCATGTTTCTTCCAACCTTTGTCTCAGGGTTGGTTAAAACTTTCCATCCTCTGTTTCGAATTTGCTCTTGGATCTCCGGATATTCATCTTCTTTTAGATCGAATTTAACTTCCGGGATCACTGACCTTAGACCCATTATTTTGTGGTAATGGTCTGCATGTTCTTTGGTTAAGAACCACTCTTGACTCCAAAGATCCTTTGGAGCATTCTCTTTCTTACCTCTAGAATTGGTTTGTTTTCCTTTGGGAGCCATGATCTTGATGAGCCTTAGCTTAGTGATCACGGAAAAACACACCAAACTTAGAGGGTTGCTTGTCCTCAAGCAAAAGAAAAGAAAGAGGAGAGAGAGGAGGAGAGCAAATTCGAATGGTGGGGAAAGGGGAATGGCCGAACGTATATTTATAAGGGAGGGGGGAGAGATTTCGAAAATTCTGAAGGAGATTTGAGAATATATGGAAAGAATTTGAGAGATATTTGAGTTTTTTTTTCGAAGAAGATTTGGAAAGGATTTGAAAGAGATTTGAAAAATGATTTTAATTTTTAAGATTTGAAGGTGAATGATGAAAGTTTGAAATGTGTTTATGCAGAAAATTATGGATCAAAACAAGAAAGTTTGAAAAATTTTGAAGTGGAAAGCAAAATCTCTGTCCCCCGCCTATCTGGCGTTAAACGCCCAGAATGGTATCCGTTCTGGCGTTTAACGCCCAAATGTTGGCCATTATGGGCGTTTAACGCCCAGCCAGGTACCCTAGCTAGCGTTAAACGCCAGAAACCCCTTCATCACTGGGCGTTTTGCTGAACGCCCAGGATGCTGTCAACCTGGCGTTAAACGCCTAGATTGGTGCCCATTCTGGCGTTTAACGCCCAAAATGGTACCTTTACTGGCATTAAACGCCCAGAATGGTATCCATTCTAGCGTTTAACGCCCAGAGTACCCCTTACTGGCGTTTTTTCGCCAGCAAGCTCCCTTTCTCTGCTTTTTTCACTGAATCCTTCTGTAACTCTGTGAATTCCTTCAATTTTGATGATTGCCCTTTGAGAATATGTATCAAACTTTTATTAAATAAAACAGATAACCTGCTAATGACTGGGTTGCCTCCCAGCAAGCGCTTCTTTATTGTCTTTAGCTGGACCTTTTACTGAGATTCATTCAAGCCTCAGTTTTGAGCATTCTTGCTCAAAATTGCTTTCAAGATAATGTTTGATCCTCTGTCCATTAACAATGAACTTTTTGTCAGAATCAATATCCTGAAGCTCAACATATCCATATGGTGAGACCCCTGTAATCACATACGGACACCTCCACCGGGATTTAAGTTTTCCTGGGAATAGTCTGAGCCTAGAGTTGAAGAGTAGAACTTTTTGTCCTGGCTCAAAGACTCTGGATGACAACTTCTTGTCATGCCACTTCTTTTCCTTTTCCTTATAAATTTTTGCATTTTCAAAGGCATTGAGTCTGAACTCCTCTAGCTCATTTAGCTGGAGCAATCTTTTTTCACCAGCTAACTTAGCATCCATGTTTGGGAATCTGGTTGCCCAGCAGGCTTTATGTTTCAGTTCCACGGGCAAATGACAAGCCTTCCCATACACAAGTTGGTATGGAGAGGTTCCTATAGGAGTCTTGAAGGCTGTTTTGTATGCCCACAGAGCATCATCCAAGCTTTTTGCCCAATCCTTTCTACGGGCAATAACAGTACGTTCCAGGATTCTTTTTAGCTCTCTATTAGAGACTTCAGCTTGCCCATTTGTCTGTGGGTGATACGGAGTTGCTACTTTGTGGCTAATTCCATATCAGAGCATAGTAGAGTACAACTGTTTATTGCAGAAATGAGTGCCCCCATCACTGATTAGTACTCTGGGAACACCAAACCTGCTGAAGATGTGTTTTTGTAAAAATTTTAGTACGGTCTTGGTATCATTATTGGGTGTGGCAATTGCTTCTACCCATTTAGACACATAGTCTACTGCCACTAGAATATAAGTGTTTGAGTATGATGGTGGGAAGGGACCCATGAAGTAAATTCCCCATACATCAAACAATTCAATCTCTAAGATCCCTTGTTGAGGCATGGCGTAACCATGAGGCAAGTTACCAGCTCTTTGGCAACTGTCACAGTTACGCACAAACTCCCGGGCATCCCTATAGATAGTAGGCCAGTAAAATCCGCATTGGAGGACCTTAGTGGCTGTTCGCTCACCTCCGAAATGTCCCCCATACTGTGATCCATGGCAATGCCACAGGATCTTTTGTGCTTCCTCTCTAGGTACACATCTGCGGATTATTCCGTCTGCACATCTCTTAAAGAGATATGGCTCATCCCATAGGTAGTACTTGGCATCTGAAATTAATTTTTTTCTTTGCACCCTGCTGTACTCCTGTGGTATGAACTTCACAGCTTTATAATTTACAATATTTGCAAACCATGGTTCTTCCTGGATGGCAAAGAGTTGCTCATCTGGAAAGGTTTCATAGATCTCAGTAGAAGGGAGGGATGCCCCATCTACTGGTTTAATTCAGGACAGATGATCAGCTACCTGGTTCTCTGTCCCTTTTCTGTCTCTTATTTCTATATCAAACTCTTGCAGAAGCAATACCCACCTTATAAGCCTGGGTTTTCAATCCTGCTTTGTGAGTAAGTATTTAAGAGCAGCATGGTCAGTGTACACAATCACTTTTGACCCTACTAAGTAGGATCTAAACTTGTCAATGGCATAAACCACTGCAAGTAATTCTTTTTCTGTGGTTGTGTAATTCTTCTGTGCATCATTTAGAACACGGCTAGCATAATAAATGACGTGCAGAAGCTTGTTATGCCTCTGTCCCAACACTGCACCAATGGCATGGTCACTGGCATCACACATTAGTTCAAATGGTAATGTCCAGTTTGGTGCAGAGATGATTGGTGCTGTGACCAGCTTGGCTTTCAGGGTCTCAAATGCCTACAGACACTGTGTGTCAAACACAAATGGTGTGTCAGCAGCTAGCAGGTTACTCAGAGGTTTTGCAATTTTTGAAAAATCCTTTATAAACCTTCTGTAGAATCCTGCATGTCCCAGAAAGCTTCTGATTGCCTTAACATTGGCAGGTGGTGGTAATTTTTCAATTACCTCTACCTTTGGTTGATCCACCTCTATTCCCTTGCTTGAAATTTTATGCCCAAGGACAATCCCCTCAGTCACCATGAAGTGACATTTTTCCCAGTTTAAAACTAGGTTGGTCTCTTGGCATCTTTTCAAAACAAGTGCTAGATGGTTAAGGCAGGAGTTGAATGAGTCTCCAAATACTAAAAAGTCATCCATGAAGACTTCCAGAAATTTCTCTACCATATCTGAGAAGATAGATAGCATGCACCTCTGAAAGGTTGCAGGTGCATTGCACAGACCAAAAGGCATCCTTCTGTAGGGAAATACTCCAGAAGGACATGTAAATGCTATTTTCTCTTGGTCCTGAGCATCTACTGTAATTTGGTTGTAACCTGAATAGCCATCCAAAAAGCAATAATATTCATGACCTGCTAGTCTCTCTAGCATCTAGTTTATGAATGGTAAAGGAAAATGATCCTTTCTGGTGGCTGTATTGAGCCTTCTGTAGTCAATACACATACACCATTCTGTAACTGTTCTTGTGGGAACCAGTTCATTTTTTTCATTATGAACCACTGTCATGCCTCCCTTCTTGGGGACAACTTGGACAGGGCTCACCCAGGGGCTATCAGAAATAGGATAAATAATCCTAGCCTCTAGTAACTTAGGGACCTCGTTCTGCACCACCTCCTTCATGGCTGGATTTAGCCGCCTCTGTGGTTGAACCACTGGCTTGGCATTATCTTCCAATAAGATCTTGTGCATGCATCTTGCTGGGCTAATGCCCTTAAGATCACTTATGGACCACCCAAGAGCTGTCTTATGTGTCCTTAGCACTTGAATTAGTGCTTCCTCTTCCTGCGAGTTTAAAGCAGAGCTTATAATCATTGGAAAAGTGTCACCTTCTCCCAGAAATGCATACTTCAAGGATGGTGGTAGTGGCTTGAGCTCGGGTTTAGGAGGCTTATCCTCTTCCTGAGGAATTTTCAAAGGTTCTTTTATTTCCTCTGGTTCCTCCAGGTCAGGCTGAACATCTTTAAAGATATCCTCTAGCTCTGATTCGAGACTCTCAGTCATATTGATCTATTCCACTAAAGAGTCGATAATATCAGCGCTCATGCAGTCATTTGATGTGTCTGGATGCTGCATAGCTTTGACAGCATTCAACTTGAACTCATCCTCATTGACTCTCAGGGTCACTTCCCCTTTTTGTACATCAATGAGAGTTCGTCTAGTTGCTAGGAAGGGTCTTCCTAGGATGAGAGTTGCACTCTTGTGCTCTTCCATTTCCAGCACTACAAAGTCAGTTGGGAAGGCGAATGGCCCAACCTTGACAATCATGTCCTCAATTATGCCTGATGGGTATTTAATGGAGCCATCAGTAAGTTGGAGGCATATCCGGGTTGGTTTGACTTCTTCAGTCAGCCCAAGCTTTCTGATAGTGGATGCAGGTATTAGATTGATACTTGCTCCAAGGTCACATAGGGCTGTCTTGGTACAAGCACCTTCTAATGTGCATGGTATCATAAAGCTTCCTGGATCTTGAAGCTTCTCTGGTAAGCTCTTCAGAATGACTGCACTGCATTCTTCAGTGAGAAACACTTTTTTAGTTTCTCTCTAATCCTTCTTATGACTTAAGATCTCTTTCATGAACTTAGCATAAGAAGCTATTTGCTCAAGTGCTTCTGCAAACGGAATCTTTATTTCAAGAGTCCTGAGATAGTCTGCAAAGTGGGCAAATTGATTATCCTGTTCCGCTTGGTGGAGTTTCTGAGGATAAGGCATCTTGGCTTTATACTCTTCAACCTTAGTTGCTGCAGGTTTATTTCCTACAGAAGTGGTTGGAGAAGCCTTCTTAGAGGGGTTACTATCAGCACTCTCAGGTTTCTGATTCCTCATTGGCGTTTGAACGCCAGGATTGGGTGAGGAATGGGCATTTAACGCCAACTTTTCTCCCCTTTCTGGCGTTTGAACGCCAGAACTGGGCAGGGAATGGGCGTTTAACACCAACTTTTCCCCCCCTTTCTGGCGTTTAAATGCCAGAACTGGGCAGGGAATGGGCGTTTAACGCCAACTTCCCCCTTTCTGGCGTGTGAATGCCAAAAGTATTCCTCTCTAGGCTCTTACTGTCCTCAGAGAGATTTTGGACAGTGATTTGGTTATCCTCTGTTAGTTATTCCTTTTTTAGCTTTCTGCTGCTTTGAGTTGATTCATTCAATGTTTTCCCACTCCTTAATTTAACAGCTTGGCATTCTTCTGTTATCTGTTTAGATAGTTGCTGTCTTGTCTGATTTAATTGTGCTTCCATATTCTTGTTAACAATTTTAGTTTCTTGGAGCATCTCTTTAAATTCTGCTAACTATTTTGTCATCATGAGTAATTGCTGATTAAGCTCAACCATCTGTTCTTGAGGGTTAGGATCAGTAGTTACTGCCATAGCTTCTTCTTTTATAGAGAACTCACTGCTTGAGTATAAATGTTGATTTCTAGCAACTATATCTATGAGCTCTTGAGCCTCTTCAATCATCTTCTGCATGTGTATAGATCCACCAACTGAGTGGTCTAAAGACATCTGAGCTTTTTCTGTGAGCCCATAATAGAAGATGCCTAACTGTACCCACTCTGAAAACATTTCAGAGGGGCATTTTCTTAGCATACCTCTGTACCTCTCCCAGGCATTATAAAGGGATTCATTATCCTCTTGTTTAAAGCCTTGGATGTCCAGCCTTAGCTATGTCATCCTTTTTGGAGGGTAAAATTGATTCAGGAATTTGTCTGATAACTGTCTCCATGTTTTTATGCTTGCTGTGGGTTGGTTATTCAACCACCTCTTAGCTTGATCCTTTACAGCAAATAGAAACAGTAATAATCTGTAGACATCCTGATCCACCTCTTTATCACGTACTGTGTCAGTAATTTGTAAAGACTATGCCAGAAATGCAGTAGGTTCTTCCTGTGGAAGACCAGAATACTGGCAGTTTTGCTGCACCAGGACAATGAGTTGAGGATTTAGCTCAGAGCTGCTTGCTTTAATGGGAGGTATACAGATGCTACTCCCATATGCAGCTGTAATGGGGTTAGCATATGACCCCAGAGTCCTTCTGGACTGCTCAATTCCACTTAGGTCCATGATGGAGAAAAGGAAATGATATGGATTCACATGTAAAGTATAGAATTTTTTTTCGTTATTAATTAAAAATGACCGAAAATAATAAAATAAATGGAAAAGAAAATAAAATAAAATTTTGAAAACCAAAAGAAAATAAAATCAAAGCAAATTGAAAACTAAATCAATTAATTAATTAAAAAGAGTTTGGAATTAGCAATTAAAAAGATATGATTGAAAATTATTTTGAAAAAGATTTGATTTTTGAAATGAGGAAAGAGAAAAACAACAAAATGACACAAAACTTAAAATTTTTAGAAAATCAAACACAAATTTTTGAAAATTTAAAGAAAAACACAAAGAAGACACCAAACTTAGAATTTTTAAAGATCAAGAAGGGACTAAGAACATGCAAATTCGAAAAATTAAAAGGAAACAAAAGCATGCAATTGACACCAAACTTAAAATATGAAACTAAACTCAAATAAAAGACTCTAAACCAACAAAAATAAAACAGTCCTAATCTAAGCAACAAGATACACCGTCAGTTGTCCAAACTCGAACAATCCCCGGCAACGGTGCCAAAAACTTGGTGCACGAAATTGCAATCACACTCTTGCAATTCCGCACAACTAACCAGCAAGTGCACTGGATCGTCCAAGTAATACCTTACGTGAGTAAGGGTCGATCCCACGGAGATTGTCGGCTTGAAGCAAGCTATGGTTATCTTGTAACTCTTAGTCAGGATATCAATAATTCTCAGGTTTAATTGTGAAAAGTAAAAGAACATGAAATAAATACTTGTTTTGCAGTAATGGAGAAAAGGTTGAGGTTTTGGAGATGCTCTATCTTCTGAATCTCTGCTTTCCTACTGTCTTCTTCTTCATGCACGCAAGACTCTTTCCATGGCAAGCTGTATGTAGGGTTTCACTGTTGTCAATGGCTACCTCCCATCCTCTCAGTGAAAATGTTCAACGCGCTCTGTCACAGCACGGCTAATCATCTGTCGGTTCTCAATCAGGTTGGAATAGAATCCAGTGATTCTTTTACGTCTGTCACTAACGCCCAGCCCTCAGGAGTTTGAAGCTCGTCACAGTCATTCAATCCTTGAATTCTACTCAGAATACCACAGACAAGGTTTAGACCTTCCGGATTCTCTTGAATGCCGCCATCAATTCTAGCTTATACCACGAAGATTCTGATTAAGGAATCCAAGAGATATTCACTCAATCTAAAGTAGAACAGAGGTGGTTGTCAGGCACACGTTCCTAGGTGAGAATGATGATGAATGTCACGGATCATCACATTCATCAAGTTGAGGAACAAGTGATATCTTAGAATAGAAGCAAGCGTGATTGAATGAAGAAACAGTAGTAATTGCATTAATCCATCAAGACACAGCAGAGCTCCTCACCCCCAACCATGAGGTTTAGAGACTCATGCCGTAGAAGGTACAATAAGAAACGTGTAATGTCATGAGGTAAAGATACAATGTCAAAAGGTCCTATTAATAGTGAACTAGTAACCTAGGGTATACAGAAGTGAGTAAATGACGTAAAAATCCACTTTCGGGGTCCACTTGTTGTGTGCTTGGGCTGAGAATTGAAGCTTTCATGTGTAGAGACTTTTCCTGGAGTTAAACGCCAGCTTTTGTGCCTGTTTGGGCGTTTAAATCCAATTTTTGTGCCAGTTCCGGCGTTAAACGCTGGGAATTCTGAAGCTGATTTGCAACGCCGGTTCGGGCCATCAAATCTCAAACAAAGTATGGTCTATTATACATTTCTTGAAAGCCCAAGATGTCTACTTTCCAACACAATTGAGAGCGTGCCAATTGGGCTTCTGTAGCTCCAGAAAATTCACTTCCAGTTCAGGGAGGTCAGAATCCAACAGCATCTGTAGTCCTTTTTCAGCCTCTGAATCAGATTTTTGCTCAGGTCCCTCAATTTCAGCCAGAAATTACCTGAAATCATAGAAAAACACACAAACTCATAGTAAAGCCCAAAAAAGTGAATTTTAAATAAAAATTAATAAAAACATACTAAAAACTAACCAAAACATACTAAAAACATACTAAAAACAGTGCCAAAAAGCGTATAAATTATCCGCTCATCACAACCCAATCTCTCTAAGCTTGAACAATTGCTCAATTCCTTGATTTAATTGCTCATGGGAAGAGATGAAGTGTGGTCACTAATTATACCACATGTATTTCCAAATCAAAGTGTTGGGAAGATTACATGTCACTATATCCGCCTAGACCCCAATTTGGTCCAACATGAGAAAGCATTTCTAGCATGATCTCCTCATCCCTTTTCCAAGGCTCAGAGGAGATCCAATTATGGAGAGTTTCTTTTCCAAGACAACTAACCAATTGAATTAAGATCAAAAGCTTTCTAGTAAATCAAAAGAGAAAAAAGAAGAAGAAGAATGAAAACTATAATTGATCCATCAAATTACAACAGAGCTCCCTAACCCAATGAAAGGGGTTTAGTTGTTCATAGCTCTAGAAATTGAAAATGGCAAAAAATAATACATGCTTAGCTAAAAGTGCAGAAAATAAATATATAGAGGGTAGTTCTCCAAAGTGCCAAGCTCTCTATAGTTCAAAACTACTCCTATATATACTACTCTTCTTGATCTTCTAGTCAGTTCTCCAAGTCCTGGATGTGGGCCTTAGATCTTGAGTCGAAGCAGTTACAATCTTTAGTGGGCTCAGCTTGCAGAAAAGTGTGAGTTAGGCATAGGTGTTAGTGATGTTAACATTAAGTGAGATTGTGGGTTCGAGAACGTTAGTTTCAATCACCTTTTTCACTAACGTTCCAACCCCACGTTAACTCCAACGTTAGTGGCACTAACGTGACCACTAACGTTGCCTTTTGAACCTTCGCAAGCGTTATTGGGACTCACCTTTCCCAATAACGTTGCCTTATGCCCCTTGTCCCTACGTTAGAGTTCACGTTAGTGTAACTAACGTGGCTCTTAACGTGGGTATGCCTCATCTTCGAGAGTGTTAGTGACACTTACCTTTGTCACTAACGCTCCAAGTGCCCCTACTCTCCACGTTAGAGCTCACGTTAACTAAGTTAACATGGCCACTAACGTGGTAGTGAATGCCATCTCCAACGTTAATGACAAAGGTGAGTATCACTAACGTTGGCTCATTAATCTTAGCTCCACGTTAACTTTCATGTTAGTGGTCTTAACATGACCACTAATGTGGGCAATGCTAGTTTGATCCAACGTTAGTGACAAAGGTGAATGTCACTAACGTTGGCATTGTTCCTCTCTTCCACGTTAAAGCTCACATTAACTAAGTTAACGTGACTCTTAATATGGCTTATTGCAAATTTTGGAGCGTTAGTGGTGTTCACGTTTACCACTAATGTTGGAGCTTTCTTTGTCTCCACGTTAACTACCACGTTAACATAGTTAATGTGGCAATTAACATGGGCTTATGATGGTTTCGCAGGCATTATTGGTGCTCACTTTTCTCATTAATGTTGCAAGCTCTTTCCCATTCCACATTAGGGGTCACGTTAACTAGGTTAATGTGGCTACTAACGTGGTTCTTCCTTGCTTCCTTTGTCTTGAAATAAAGCAAATAAAGTGCATCAAAGCTCTAGTCAAAGTCATGAGATTATGCATCATCAATTTGTCATTGAATTCTTGCAAAATCCTCATGAAATCATGTGAAATTCACAATAGTTGCTTGAATCAAGGTGTGATTGTATTTTCATCCAAAACTTGCCTTATTCTCTAAGAAAGTGCATGAAACTACCTAAAACAGTAAAGAAAAGGTCAGTAAAACTGGCCTAGATGCCCTGGCATCACAACACCAAACTTAAAGGTTGCTTGTCCCTAAGCAAGTACTGAAACATAGGAAGAATGGATGAAAGAACAAGAAGACAATATAGAAGTAGAATTCCTGGTTTATGGGGTTTCATGCATATCAACTTAGGTTCATTCCTTTACTAGATTTCAGGCCTTTATCAAGTCCTTGGTCACTCTCTTGATTGCATCCTTTGAGACTTCTTAATTGTTGATCCTTCCCCCATTTTTTTTTCAAGATTTGTTGCATTCTTCTTTTGGCTAAGTGCTATGTAAGAGGGCGACTCTTTATGATAAGCTTTCAGTCAACACTCCCGAACCAGTTGGTTCAAGGTGCTAGGTGTTAAGACACCCCTAAGGACTTACTCCCTCAAGTCTCTTTCCCTCATACATACACACCATAGGCACATGGTTTGTTATTTTTCTTTCTTGAGACCTTGGTGTCCAGCACCTCTTTGGGTTACTAAGTGTTCTGTCGCAAAGGTCACTCTTGATAGTGGACTTTCAGCTGATAATCCCGGATTAGTTAATCTAGGTTACCAAGTGATGAGGCACCCCTAAGAGCTTATTTGTCCAAGCATATCCCTTGCACATGAACACCACAGACACATGCCTCAATCTTAAAACCCTTGGTGCCTAGCATTGTTTCTTATTGTGTTTCTTTCCTTTTCACTTTTATTGCTCTTTCTCTTTTCTTATTGGGATCTTATTATTTAGTTAGTCTCATAGGAGGTGTTTCAAACATAGGATTCAGGACAGATAGTTGCCTTCTTTCCTTGTTGGTGAACCAACTTAGCTAACTAATCACCCTACCACAAACATTCAGAACTTACTTCACAAAATAACTCCACTCTTGTTCTTATCATAACATTTTCTTTTTGATTAACTTAAAGGACAGGCATACAAGTAAGAAAGGTGAAGATGAAAACTAGGGACCTAGACTAGTGAGCATGGACCTAAGCAACACATTTTAAAGCATAATTGAAAATTCCTAAACTACTATGGAAGCATGTTTTGTTTCATACATGATTTTCCTTATTTAAAGCTCTGAAAAAGATAGAACTAAGAAGGAACTCCACCACCTTTCACTTATTGGAATGCTCATGTTCCCTTGTCTTGGGATCCTCCTTGATTGCTTGAGTCCCCATTCCCTTTGCGCTTCCCTATCAGCTTTTTCCAGAAACTAGCATCTTCCATCTTCTTCTTTAATGCTTCCTTTTACTGTTTCACCTTCCCCTCTTCTTGTTCTGTTAAGTCCTTGTGGACTGCCTCATAACTTGGGATGTCAGGATGAAAGTTATGCATATGCCCAGTCATATAAGTTAACTTGGCCTGAGTGTTTATGCTAAATTCTTCTCGATGCAGTTGCCTTCCTTCATTGAGCACACTGAATTTGTTGAAGGCTTTCATCTGAGCTATCTGGCGTTGGTTGAGTTCTTGCAGATGTTTGTCCTAGCTTTCTTGCCTTTTGGACACTTGATTGATGGCTTAGGTGAGCTGGGAGTAATGCTCCTGTTGCAACTCCATTTGCTATTTCTGCCACTCTCTTTGTTGATCCATCCAACTAGAGAGTAGTGTTTCTTGATGATCCATCCTTTGAGCTTGGACATGTAGTTGCTGTTCTTGTCCCTTCATATAGCCACTTGCCATATACTCAATGGCTTCCTTGATGTGAAACAAATTTATGTTGGTTGGATCATATTGTCCTTCTTGCCGGTGCCCTGTTTGTCGGGGTTCTTCTTGGTGAGGTTCTTCTTGGTGGGGTTCTTCTTGTGTAGTTCTTTTCCCTATCCAAGGTCTTCTTTGTTGTTGAGCAGGTGTCACATAGTTTATACGTTGGAACGTGACTAGCCTCCCAGGATTTACCCATTATAGATTGTTGTCTTTGAACACCACCTTGGCTTTCATGCATAGTCTCAGGATGGTGCTGGGGTACCAAAGTCTAGCACCCGGATCATTCTTCTCGGCTGAATCCTGGATTCCTTCAGCTATAATTTCATGCGCATTTATGCTTCCACCTTTCACTAGGCAATGTAACATGGAGGCTCGAGCAATATTGACCTCAGAATTGTTTGCGGCTGGAAGGATAGACCTCCTTACTAGCTCAAACCATCCCTTGACTTCTGGGATAAGGTCTCCTCTCCTAATGAACCTCGGTCTTTTGTCCGAGTATCTTTCCCAATCAGACCCAATAACACACATATCACTCACAATTTCTTCAAGTTCATCTTCCTCGGGAGCATTACTTATTCTTATTTGATAGCTAAACTCATCAAAATGTGGTGATTTCAGCTGAAGAGTCCTTGTTATAGCATTGGGGCTGAAGTCCACCTCTGTTCCTCTTACATAACTTTTGAAGGTGGGAGCCCTAGTACTGTCTTCTCTGACCGCATTTGTATAGAACTCTTTGATAAGGTTTGCAATTATCTTTGTCTCTGGGTTGGTGAGCTTTTGCCAACCCCTCTATGCAATCTTCTCTCTGATCTTAGGGCACTCATCCTCGTTGAACTGGAATGTCAATTCTGGCAAGATTTTCTTGTTTTTGATCCGTTCATATTGAAGCTCATGGAAGGCAGTCTTGATTCTCCCAGCATCGAAAGGAGGCTGCTCCATGGGCTCCTTCCCTCTTCTCCTTTTAGAGCTGGATGAAGCCATGAGTGATGGTTGGTATGGTTGTGGCTCATAAGACGTGGCCAGGAGGGTGTGTATGGAACTTTTTGTGGAGGATGAAATGTGTGTGTTCAAAAGAAGGAAAGGGAGATAAATTAAAACAAGAAGTGTACAGAGAGGGTGCAAAATGAGGATCATTTATATAGAAGAGTGATGGGTGTTTGAAAGGTGTGGATTGCTAGTATTGTTTTGTGATGGACGGTTGGGGCTTGACCTTGGATGAGCACAGGGATCACCTCTTTTATGAGGTTCTTGGTTCGGTCTCCAAGGCTATCCACTTTCCAATGTTGCATGGCAACACTTTCCAAGATACTCCCCTTGGAAACAAATGTATAAGTTCCTTGGCATAGTGGCCGAATCTCCCTTCCTTAATTGTCCTATCAAGTACCATCAATACCCTTTTTTGATTTCATAAACAAGACAAAAGGAATGCAAACGGTTAATTGAAATTGTTGGTGGGAAAGATTAATGTGTGAACTAGCTACTAAAAAAAATCTTTTTCTTTTGTTTTTGAAATATCTAAACAACTAAATGCTTTTCATGGATACAAATCAATCAACCATTCAAGTTCCCATGCATGCAACATAGGTAACACCAAACTTGTTTGTGATCATATGGTGCAACAAGATTTGGAAGGGTTCTCATACTATTGAGTGTGTTCAAGCCCTCTTGGTGTGCCTTGAACACCAAACTTATCATGTACTACCTGATGCATGTAGGGATGCTCATATTGTTTGTCGAAGTTGATTTAGAATCCATGAACTTTGCTTTATTACTACTATTAGAGATTAAAGAGAGAGGGTGTAGAACATGGGTTGCCTCCCATGAAGCGCTTCTTTAGCATCATTAGCTTGATGTTTGGTCCTTGTCAAGGTGGTTGGTAGTGCTTAAAATCTTCCTCCCTTGCAGTGAACATGTTTCCATTGGCTTTGTTGAGAAGTTCCACATCTTCCAGAGATAAGATTTTATTGAGGTGTATACTGGGGGCAGCTGAGATGGAATGGTGGGGAGATGAGGTGGTATAGGTGGGAAGTAGGCAGAGACCACTTCATCTCCTGGAGAGAAACCTTCTGTAGGGATTTTCTTGTTTTTCCATCTTCTTGGGACTTTTTTTCTTGTGTCCTTTGGTGTCACTTTGCTACTTGTGGTTTTCCCTTTGAGGGAAGTTTTGTTGCTTGTCTCATATGACTCTGGTGGGTCTGGTTTCTTTTGGATTGCACTTGGTTGATGTTCTTTTTGATCACATTGGTTGTTAACCACATGAGTTCTTAGGGGTAGTGCTTGAGCTCCCTTGTTTGACTCTTCCTTCAGCTCTTTGTTATCATGATCTGCTTCTTGTGAGGATTTAAAAACATTGAAGGTGAGCTATTCATCATGTATTCTCAATACTAGCTCTCCTTGCTCCACATCTATAAGTGCTCTGGCTGTGGCTAAGAATGGCCTTCCCATAATGATGGGGTGACTAGGATTCTCATCCATTTCCAGGATGACAAAGTCTGCGGGGAGAAAGTAGTTTCCAACCTTCACTAACACATTCTCAACCACTCCTATTGCCTGTTTTTGAGTTTTGTCAGCCAATTTGATGATTACATCTGTGGGTGTTAGCTCATTGATTTGAAGCCTTTTCATGAGGGATAGATGCATTAGGTTGGTACTTGCTCCCAGGTCACAGAGTCCCTTATCAATCATTATTTCTCCTATAGCACAGGGAATGTGGAAACTCCCTGGATCCTTCTTCTTTGTGGGTGGCTTTGTTTGAATAAGAGCATTGCAATCCCTGTTCATCTTTATTGTTTGTTCATCCTTCAATGAACTCTTTCTGGCTAGTAGCTCCTTTATATACTTGATGTAGGAGGGCATTTGCTGGAGGGCCTTAATGAATGGTATATTTACATCAAGGGATGCAAACATGTCGAGGAACCTTGAATACATTCTCCCTGCTACACCACCCTTAAGCCTTTGGGGAAAGGGTGCATATGGGTTCAGTATCTCCCTTTTCTTCAGCTCTTCCTTGAGTGTGAGTTGGGGTGCATGGTTTCTTTCTTCATGGTTTCCTTTTGGACTGTCTTGGAGGTGTTCTACTTCCTCCATACTCCTCTCATCACTTGTGGTGATCATCTTACATTCTTCCCACCTTACTTTCTTTGTTTCTCCTCTTGGATTCTTCGCCGTCTCGCTGGGAAATCCATCAGTGGGTTTGGGAATTTGTTGAGATAGATACCCTACTTGGGACTCCAGTCTCTTGATGTTTTCTCCTTGGTTTTTGATATTGGCTCACACTTCTTCCTTAAACACCTTATTGTCTTGGACTTCTCTACATATATCTTCAAGTAGAGTCTCAATCTTTGAAAGTCTATCCTCGGTTAGTGATGGTGGATTGAGATTAGGTGGTTGAGAAGGGTGGTTAGGTGGGTGTTGATAGGATCTCTGTGAGGTATGTTGGTGAGTTGCATTGTTGTTGGAATTGAGGTTGTGGCATCTCTGGTCTTGGCCTTGGTCTTGTTGATTCCCCCATCCAAAGTTAGGGTGATTTCTCTATCCAGAGTTGTAAGTTTTAGAGTATGGATCATGGATTTGTCTAGGTGAGTTTCCAACATAGTTGGCTTGTTCCCTGTCACCTTCTTCTCCTATGTTCACTCCTTCTTGTGCTGGTGATGAGGTGATGACTGCTGCAACTTGGTTTTCCTCCACCTTCTTGGTAAGATCTGCTAGCTACTTGGTGATCATCTTATTTTGAGCTAGCAATGCATCCATGTAGTTCAGCTCCATTACTCTTTGAGTGTTGCTTCTTTCAGAGGCATAGAAGTAGTCATTCTCAGCTACCATCTCAATGACATCTATGGCTTCTTCAATAGTTTTCTTCTTGTTTAGAGAGCCTCCTGAGGAATGGTCTACAGCCTTCTTTGATTCATAAGAGAGACCTTCATAGAAAATGTGAAGTTGAACACATTCATTGAACATATCTGGTGGGCATCTTCTTGTTAAGTACTTGAACCTCTCTCATGCCTCATAGAGAGTCTCACCATTTTGTTGCCTGAAATTTTGCACCTCAGCTCTCAGCCTGTTAATTCTTTGAGGAGGGTAGAATCTTGCCAAAAATTTGTTCACCACTTCTTCCCAATTTGTTAAGCTCTCCTTTGGGAAGGATTCAAGCCAATTGGATGCCTTGTCCCTGAGTGAAAAGGGGAACAAAAGCAGCCTATAGACATCGGGGTGGACTCCATTAGACTTCACAGTGTCATAAATTCTCAGGAAGGTGGTTAGATGTTGGTTGGGGTCTTCTTGGGCACTTCCTCCAAACGAGCAATTGTTCTGAACAAGGGTGATGAGCTGGGGTTTTAATTCAAAGTTGTTGGCATGTATGGTGAGCTTTTGGATGCTACTTCCACAGTTTCTTGGATTTGGATTGATGCAAGAGCCTAGAACTCTCCTCTCTTGCCCAGCATGATTTGCAGCTCTCTTGCCCAGCATGATTTGCAGGGCCTTCTCTGGCATGGTTGTGAGCTTCTCCCTCATGATTGTTTTCCAAAATCTCCTCCATGTTTATTTTAAAATACTCTTCCTTTTCCTCAGCACCAACAACTTCTTTCCCTCTTACTTCCCTCCTTAGTCTTCGGAGGGTCCTTTCAGGTTCTGAATCGAAAGAAGTTAAATCTCTCCCTCTTCTACCTGTCATACAACTACCAAAGCACACAGCAAGAGATGAAATGAAGTGATTATTCTTGTTAGAGTGATTGTTAGTGTGATTGGTACAAATTATCAAATAGTTAGTGGGTTAGTGAGTAGAATTATAAACAATAACAAAGAAAGAAAGAAAACAGATAGGGTATAGGGGATGAGGAAGAAACTGAACAAATTGAAGATAAACGACTGAATAAAGTAAACAAACAAAGGGAAAAAATGCTCAATCTAGTGAACTTCCAACTTAATCATTGTTGATACAAAATCAATCCCCGGCAATAGCGCCAGAAACTTGATGCACGAAAACATGTCTCGCAACAAATTTTCCTTCAACAAGTATACCGAATTATCGTCAAGTAAAAACTCACAATAGAGTGAGGTCGAATCCCACAGGGATTGATTGGTCAAGTAACTTTAGTTGGAAGAGTATGCTAGTTGAGCTAAACAAAATGTAGTTTGAGAATTGCAGAAAATTAAATGGCGGGAAAGTAAATAGCAGAAAATAAAGTGCAGAATCTTAGATGGGGATTTGGGGGAATGAGCATGGAAATAAATGACAGAAAGTAAAGAAAATGGGTAAGATAAGAAATGGGGAATTCATTGGGCTCAGGAGATGTTGTATTCTCTGGATCAAATTCATTTTCATCTATTCCTCAATCAAAGAATCTATTGATCTCATTGGCAATCTTAGGTGATTGTGTTCCAATTCCTTGGCAACTCAATCTCTCTAAGCTTGAACAATTGCCCAATTCCTTGATTTAATTGCTCATGGGAAGAGATGAAGTGTGGTCACTGATTATACCACATGTATTTCCAAATCAAAGTGTTGGGAAGATTACATGTCACTATATCCGCCCAGACCCCAATTTGGTCCAACATGAGAAAGCATTTCTAGCATGATCTCCTCATCCCTTTTCCAAGGCTTAGAGGAGATCAAATTATGGAGAGTTTCTTTTCCAAGACAACTAACCAATTGAATTAAGATCGAAATCTTTCTAGTAAATCAAAAGAGAAGAAAGAAGAAGAAGAATGAAAACTATAATTGATCCATCAAATTACAATAGAGCTCCCTAACCCAATGAAAGGGGTTTAGTTGTTCATAGCTCTAGAAATGGAAAATGGCAGAAAATAATACATGCTTAGCTAAAAGTGCAGAAAAGTAAATATACAGAGGGTAGTTATCCAAAGTGCCAAGCTCTCTATAGTTCAAAACTACTCCTATATATACTACTCTTCTTGATCTTCTAGTGAGTTCTCCAAGTCCTGGATGTGGGCCTTAGATCTTGAGTTGAAGTAGTTACAATCTTTAGTAGGCTCAGCTTGCAGAAAAGTGTGAGTTAGGCATGGGCGTTAGTGATGTTAACGTTAAGTGAGATTGTGGGTTCGAGAACGTTAGTGGAAATCACCTTTTTCACTAATGTTCCAACCCCGTATAGCCCACGTTAACTCCAACGTTAGTGGCACTAATGTGACCACTAACATTGCCTTATGAACCTTCGCAAGCATTATTGGCACTCACCTTTCCCAATAACGTTGCCTTATGCCCCTTGTCCCTACGTTAGAGTTAACCTTAGTGTAACTAACGTGCCTCTTAACGTGGGTATGCCTCATCTTCGAGAGCGTTAGTGATACTTACCTTTGTCACTAACCCTCCAAGTGCCCCTACTCTCCATGTTAAAGCTCACGTTAACTAAGTTAACGTGGCCACTAACGTGGTAGTGAATGCCATCTCCAACATTAGTGACAAAGGTGAGTGTCACTAACGTTGGCTCATCAATCTTAGCTCCATGTTAACTTTCACGTTAGTGGTCTTAACGTGGGCAATGCTAGTTTGATCTAACGTTAGTGACAAAGATGAATGTCACTAACGTTGGCATTGTTCCTCTCTTCCATGTTAGAGTTCACGTTAACTAAGTTAACATGACTCTTAACGTGGCTCATTGAAAATTTTGGAGCGTTAGTGATGTTTACATTTACCACTAACGTTGGAGCTTTCTTTGTCTCCACGTTAACTACCACGTTAACCTAGTTAACGTGGCAATTAACGTGGGCTTATGATGGTTTCGCAGGCGTTATTGGTGCTCACCTTTCTCATTAACGTTGCAAGCTTTTTCCCATTCCACGTTAGTGGTCACGTTAACTAGGTTAACGTGGCTACTAACATGGTTCTTCCTTGCTTCCTTTGTCCTGAAATCAAGCAAATAAAGTGCATCAAAGTTCTAGTCAAAGTCATGAGATTATGCATCATCAATTTGTCATTGAATTCTTGCAAAATCCTCATGAAATCATGTGAAATTCACAATAGTTTCTTGAATCAAGGTGTGAGTGTATTTTTATCCAAAACTTGCCCTATTCTCTAAGAAAATGCATGTAACTACCCTAAAATAGTAAAGAAAAGGTCAGTGAAACTGGCCTAGATGCCCTGGCATCACATAGCTTTCATCAATTTACCAATTTTTCCATGTTTTATGTTTATGCCCACTATGTGTTCGATAAAATGCCAATTTTGATTATGGGGTAATTTCCACCCATTGGCTTCGGAAAAATGAGTTTATGGATTACTTGAGCCATAATGTCCAACATTTAGTGATAATTCTTGGGTTGTTAGTTGTTATTATTTCCACTAATGCTAGCTTTTTACCAATTAATTTGGTAAGTTAGCTAGGACTTGTGCACTAATAACAATTATGCTCACTTAACTTATCCTTCGATGTTAAGGGTTGACTGTGAGATTAATCCATCATAATTATCATAGTTGTGGTTATGGCAAGGAAGGGATTCCATAACTCACCCCAAGTCAAGGATTCATTTATGTTTTGAACCACTTTTCCATCACTTTAAAGCTTACTTGTTCATATTACATACATAGTTCTTTTATTCCTTTGTTAGTTTATTTATTTCAATTTTGTCTTGTTCTTTAATTCCTTTATTTTAGTACTTTGAATCATTGAAACCCCCTTTGCTCTCTCATAACCAAAATTCTATGCACTTGCAGTCACTAGTTCCTAGGGAGAACGACCCAAGAGTCTAAATACTCTCTGTTTATAATTGATTTGAATTGTGATAATATCTTGGATTGAATTTTGATGGAGAGGATCCATTGACGGTTTGGACTATACTCACAACGGAATTACTTTATCTAGTTTTCCGAATTGGCATAAATTTTCATCTATCAAATTGGCGTCGTTGCCGAGGAGCTAGCGTCATGAGTTCTATATTTTGGTTGTTGTAAATATGTGAATAGTGTGAATAGATACTCTTTTTGGGTTGTTTACTTGTTTTTGCTATTAATTAGGATTTTGCTTCTTTAGTTATTTGATGTCTTTTGTCTTTTTTTTTTATTTCCTCTATGAGTCATCACCCTCTTGGTTTGGAGTTTGGTTGTGATCATTTTGTAGGGTTTGATAACTTTAATTGTGGATTGCATCATGAGTTTGGAACATCAATGTTGGGAGGAGCAACCTCCTCCATATTACAATGAACCATACCCTTGCCAATATGCATACCCAAACCTAAGATATGGTGGATTCCACTATGACTATACACCTCCACCACCATATACCTATGACCCCTACCCTCAACACAACCCTCAATCACCATATTTTCAAACACCACATCAGTACCACCATCCACCTCCTTATACACCACCTCAAGATGCCTATCAACATGAACTACCTCCCACATATACAACCTTCTTCCCTACCAATGAACCTTCTCTTTGACGCCAATGTGAAACTTTCCTACCCTTGACCCAAGACCATCAAGACCTTCAAGTTCTTTTCTAAGAGTAAGAAGGATCCCGAAGAACTCAAGGGCAAATCATGGCCTACCATAGACGAAGCGGTAAACTACTTAATCCTCCTACACTCATCCGATCAAGGCATTCCTCTTGAGGAATGTGAGGGATCAACTAAAGCCTATACTGAAGAGGAGAGCGTGGAGCCACAAGGGGAAGAAGAAAGGTTAGATCTTGAAGTGCAACAAGAGGAAGATAGTGAAGTATGTGAACTGGAGGAGAGAAGGGGAGAATTGAGGGAGGTTGATCAATATGAGGATTCCATCATCAATGATTTTTTGTCCTCCTTGATCAATCCCCTTGATGATCCTAATGAGCCTCTTCCCATTGAGCTTGAGAAAGACATGGAGGTAGACTTCGCACAACCTCCTTGTTGTGATGTGAGTGATAGGGAAGAGGAGGAAGAGGTTGGTAAGGAAGGAGTGGACAACTAAGAGCATATTGAGTGGGTGGCAATTTCACCTATGAGCTTCATTGGCCCCCCACCAATATGCTATCTTGGAGTTGGATTACCAACTCAAGGTCCTTCTTGGGTTGGTACATGGTGGAAGAAGGAGTAGTGGTTGTCGAGCAATTCCAGGGTTCTTCATGAAAATTAATTCAAGAATTGGAGTTCGAGTGGGGTGTAAACCACAATCGGGTGATTTTTGGAATATGTTGTGTTGCTACAAGGGTCAACTGAGACTTTGTTGATCCGGCATAGAGCATAGTGATCAACAAGAAGGTGACCGGACGCCTAGGATATGGGATCCCAGAGGAGCCTTAAGAACCAAGCATGGATGAAGATTCAAGGAGGAGTGGAAATACAAGCCACCCTAGCAAGAGTCTCCTCAACAAGTCCAACTTAAGGACTATAAACTAAAGTGCTAGGTGGGAGACACCCCACCATGGTAACATCTTTCTTACCCTTTCTCTTTGTTTATAGTCTTGGTATTGCATTTTTTGTTTATCTTGGTTAGCTTAGGATTAGTTTAATTTTGAGTTTGGTAGGTTAAGTTTTTGTGTGGATCATGATTTCGGAAATGTTTGCCTGTTTGGGGTTGAAAAATGTGTTGAGCTAAGCTGGGATGCCCTAGATTTTAAAGAAAATTTTTTGAAAAATAGGGCATCTGTGCGTGTGCACCATGCTGTGTGTGCGCACAAATCCGTATTTCTCATCACCTGTGCGGCCGCACAAGCCTGTGCGTTTTCACACCCTTTGAAAACCCCTCTAGTGGGAGCGACGACATGCCTTGTGCGTCTGCTCAACCCACCCCATTTCGCCCTTGTGCGTGCGCACAGACCTGTGCGCGCTTGCACACATGATCCTTCCCTAAAAAAAGTGTTTTGTGCGTGCGCACAGCCCTGTGCGCATGCACACGCCTTGTTTCCCTCTCTGTCAAGAGCACTCGCACAGCTTGTGCGAGCGCACACTTCCCCTTTCTCATGAAGTGTGCGTACACACAGGTGCTGTTTTAGGCAATTTTTGTTTTCAATTCTCCTTAAGCCCTAACACACTCCTGCCACTTCCATTACCCCCTTTTCTTGATCTTTCCATGTTTGTCTACTTGTTTTACTTAGTTTTCATTGCATCTTATTTTCGTTCTAGTAATTATATTAGTTTTACTCTAGTTATTATTAAATAATTTGCAAGTGTTTGTTTGCTAGTGATAGGGTTGCCTCTTGATTAAATACAATGAACTTATACTTTGCTTTAATATGCAAGTACCTAGTGGCTTTGAATACTCATGTTTTGATTATACCACTAGGACAAATTATATAAGTGAATTGGATTAAGTGATTTGAGTTGAAATTACCTGTTCATCATGATTTTCATATCAAATTCATCACATGTCCAGTACTTGTTCCTTGTTAATGCTTTGCATTTGTTTGAGTGACCTAACTTGATTCTTACCAAGCTTATCACTTTTTATAACAAGTACCCTTCCATGTGACTTTTTCATTATGCTTCGTGATGAATAGGGAGTTTCCGTTCATTATTGAATTGGTTGTTGTTCATTGTTCTACTTTATATCAATATTGCTCTTTAACTTGCACAATTACAATAGCCAATATCTTAATCACTCAATTCACTTTCATAGTTACCTAGGGTTGCTTGTGCCTTAAGTTTTGCTCATTCTCCACTTGCAACCTAGGTTATCTAATTGAAAAATATATGCTTACTTTTTTGTGTGGATGCCACGTTAGCCGGCCGTTGTGTGCATTCTATACCACTATGCCAAATTCCTCAATTAGATGCTTATTTACTCTCCCCTTTACCTTTTGCGCTACTTGCCCTATGATTCCTAATTATAGTTTATTCATTTTTTTGAGGATGAGACATACTGGCAAAGAGTCGGGAGAGGAGGAGGACACCAAGAATGGAGATTCCAAGCCCACATTGGACTTGGAGATTTCGCCACAACCTGAGCCCCCCGCATCCACCAGTTGAAAGTGGAGGACCTTAGAGCCATTCTCCTTGTATTATGTTCGTGCACGGAGGACCGCGCAACGCTTAAGTGTGGGGGAGGATCACCACTTTTGGGGGAGTAAACATTCTTTTCCAAATACTTTGCACTTTAATTTTTGTTTTCTTTTCCAATGTTTCATGTAGATATTTAGAGTGTTTTTTATTGTTGCATTGCATTTTCTTCATAGTTTATATCTATTGCTTTTTGCATCATTTGCATGGTATATATTTATAGATAGAAGTTGTGATTGGATGATGTAAACAGCTTATGCCTAGTTCATTTTGATCCTAATTGTTCATATTACTTTTTGCTTATTAAAAATTAGGAAAGAACTAGGAAATTTATAAAAATTTTGCATCCATCACAACATACATACATACATATATAGGAAATAATTTTGGTGAAAAATAATACAAATTTTCCAAGAATTTTGTTTAAGGGAATTCTAGTGAATTAATTTAGAAAATTGTTTTTAAACTTGCTTGAATGAATTTTTATGGAACATAGAAGAGAGAAAGAACAAAATACCTTGTGAGTTTTTGAGCTTTAATGAGTGGTTACAATCTTTAACCACTAATTTTGTTCATTGTGTGCCTTTCTGCTTCTATGATTGTAATCTCGATTTTGCTTGATTCTTTATTTCCAATGTTTGATGTTTTGAATGCATTTAGCATGCTTGAGGCCATTTTTGAATTAAACTCACTCACCCATATGGACCTACCCTTCCATCTACATTTGTTAACCATTTTGAGCCTCTTAATCCCCTTTGTTCTAATTGTTAGCACATCACAACCCTAAGCGGAAAACCATGAATTACCTTGAATTGCATCTTTGATTATCTTAGGTTGAGGAGTGTGTTTCATTTAAGTGTGGGAGAACTTTTGGGAAACATTGGTAGTGAATGAAAAAGTTTGTATTGGGTATGAATTGAAAAAGAAAAATTTTGAAAAATGGGTGCACATTCATGTATCAATTTGCTTTAACCATATGCATTTGTCATAGAAAAAAATATATATAGAAAAATAATAAGAAGGGACAAAAGTTGCCCTAAGAAAAAAAATTGATGAATAAGAAATGGATATGTGGATTTGGATGAAAAAGATGCATGAATGTGTATAAAAAGGGAATGGAAAGTTTGGTTGCATAGTTTGTGATTTGGTTGATATAAGTTGAGTTGGACACTAGAGCTAATCAAAGATTTAATTCCTTAGTCCAGTTAGCCATATTTACCCTACCTTAACCCTAACCCCATTACAATCCTAATATGACCTCATGATACTTGCACTCATGCATCACATATTTATTGATTGTTAGATGAAAAGCAAATCCTTGAAAGCATGATTAGGAGGAGACTCGAGTGAGTTGATCCTAAAACACCGAGCGTTAAGAGTGTATACACACCAAGTGAGGGTTCGATCACTCGACTCTATGTTTCCATACTTCTTATCATGTATTCTTGCAAGTTGCTTCATTTTGATGAGTTAAATAAATTCTTTAGATCTTGAGTGCATTGGATTATTCCTTTGCTTAACCCTATATGTCTATATACTTGCTTGGAAATTTGATTGTTTGTTTTCACCAACCCAATAGGATACTATAGTCTATATAGTTATATATAATATATACATACTTGCATGCATATAGGTAGTTGCATTCAATAAGTTGTTTCCCTTTTGACATTCTCATTGTTGGTTTAGCATGAGGACATGCTATTGTTTAAGTGTGGGGGAATCGATGAGTCCATATTTTCTGATATATTTTAGCTTGATTTGAGTAGATTTCATCATATAAACCTACACTTAAAGCACCATAATAGCATACTTTTGTGTTTGATCCCTAAATTAAGCCTAAATGTGAAAATATGCATTTTTGTGCTTAAATTGAGAAATTTAATCCTACTTTTATTCCATTCGATGCCGTGATATGTTTGTTGAGTGATTTCAGGTCCTAGAAGCATGAATGGATGGCCAAAAGTGCAAGCAAGCATGTACAAAGGGACAAAACACGAAGAAAACAAAGGAGAAGAGCTCAGCCATGCGTGCGTGCGCACGAGGATGCGTGCGTACGCACAAAGCAGAAATTAGTACGTGTGTGTTTGCACGACCCTCTGTGCGTACGCACAGGAGGAAATTCAGTGAAGTGTGCGGACGCACACATCTGTGCATCCGCAAAGGTACCAGCGCATGCCTCCATTAAAAAGTCACGTGGCTTCACGTTTTGGGGCTCTTTTGGCCCATTTTTGAAGGCTTGGATGCTGAAATCAAAGGCTATATGAAGGGGAATTCAACATTAGCTTGGAGGGCCATCTTAGTTTAGGAAAAAACACATAGTAGAAGTAGGAGTAGTATTAGGAAATTCTCTCTTAGGGTTTTAGTTAGGGTTTATAGGATTTTATACTTCAAGTTTGGTTTTGGATTCTAGCAATTTTATTGTAAGTATTTCTTTAATTTCTCTTTCAATTACACTACTTGTTCTACACTTTCATATATTTTACTCTCTTTTGTCAACATTAACATTGTCTTGCAATTTTGATTCCTAGTTGTTTAATTTGATGTTTGATGGCTTTTATATGTTTGTTGAGTTGGTTTTATTACTTTTGATCATTTATGGTTCATAGCTTTCATTAATTTACCAATTTTGCCATGTTTTATGATTATGCCCATTAGGTGTTTGATGAAATGCTTTACTTGTCCATATTACATACATAGTTCTTTAGTTCTTTTATTAGTTTATTAATTGTAATTTTATCTTGTTCTTTAATTCCTTTATTTTGTTTGTTCTCAATTATTGAAAACTCCTTTGACTCTCACAACCAAAATTGTGCACTTATTGGCACTAGTTCCTAGGGAGAACGACCCGGGAGTCTAAATACTCTCAGTTAATTTTTGTAAAATAGGGCACCTGTGCATGCACACCTGCTCGTGCGTACGTACACATACCATCTTTTCGCCACTTTGTGCGAGTGCACAACATTGTGCATCCACACGCAAGCTTGCAGTCCCTCTAGTGGGAGCATTAGCACAGGTTGTGCGCCTGCACCCCTTCTTGCTTCTGTGCGTGCGCACAGACCTGTGTGCGCACGCACACATGATCCTTCATCTAAAAAAAAACAATTTTGTTCTGTGAGTGCGCACACTTCTATATCCCCGTTCTGTTTGGAGCACTTGCACACCTCGTGCGAGCGCACACAACCCCTGTTTTGCCAAGTGTGGTACGCACACATACCTGTGCGTACGCACAACTACTGTTTTGGGAAGATTTTGTTTGCGCTTTTCTTTAAGCCCTAACGTACTTTTGCCTCCTCCATCCCTCTTTTTTCTTGCTTTTTCAATGTTTTTCCTCTTTTCTTACTTAATCTTCATTGTATTTCATTTTTCATTTTAGTAATTAAATAAATTGCAAGTGTTTGATTGTTGTTTGATTAGGTTGCTTGTTGTTTGAAGTTTTCACCAATGCACTTATACTTTGCCTTAATTTACTAGTACCTAGTGGGTTGGAAGACTTATGTTTTGATTGTACCACTAGGACAAATTATATAAGGGCATTGAATTTAGTGAATTGAGTTGAAATTACTTGTTCATCATGATTTTCATATTAACTTCATCACATGACCAGTACTTATTCCTTGTTAATGCTTTGCATTTGTTTGAGTGTCTCAACTTGATTCTTATCAAGCTTGTCACGTTTTGTAACAAGTATCTTTCCCATGTGACTTTTTCGTGATGTTTCATGATGAAAAAGTGATTTTCTTTTCATTGATAGATTGGTTGTTGTTTATTGTGTAATTTTATATCAATCTCGTGTTTCACTTGCACAAGTTCAACATCCAATATTCCAATTACTCAATTCACTTTTGTGGTTACCTGGGTTTGCTCGTGTCTAAAGTTTTCCTTATTCTTCAATTGCTACCTAGGCCATATAATTGAGAAGCACATGCTTACTTTTTCCTTGTGTGGATGCCCTTTTAACTGGCCGTTGTGTGTGTTCCAACCACACGAATAATTGGAAAACACACACGGCTTATCTCATTTTCATCATACCACACCATTATGAAAACTTCCTCAATTAGATGCTTATTTACTCCCTCCTTTACCTTTTTGTGCTACTTGCCCTATGCTTTTTACTTATAATTTATTCATTCTTTTTGAGGATGAGACATAAAGGCAAGGAGCCAGGAGAGGAGGAGGATGCCGAAAAGGGAGATGTCAAGAATGTATTGAGCTTGGCAAGTTTCCTACAACCCGAGCCCATGCATCCGCCAGCTGAAGGTGGAATGCTTAGAGACAATTCCCCCGGATTGTGTTCGTGCACGGAAGACTGTGCAAAGCTTAAGTATGGGGGAGGATTCGCCATTTTGGGAGTAAACTTTCTTTTTCCAAACACTTAGCACTTTCATTTTCTGTTTTCTTTTATTATATTTCTTGTAGATATTTGTTAGTATTTTTGACTATTGCATCCTTACTCTAGTTAATATATATATTGCATTTGCATGGTATATATTAATAGATAAAAAATATGATTGGATGATGTGAATAGCATAGTGCTTAGTTCAATTTTGTCCTAATTGTTCATGTTAGTTTTTGCGATGTTGAAAATTAGGAATAGAACTAGGAAAGATTTTAAAATTGCATCCATCACAACATATATACATACATATATAGGAAATAACTTTGGTGAAAAATAACAAAAATTTTCAAGAATTTTGTTTCAAGGACATTTTATTGAATTGATTTGGAAAATTATTTTTTGTACTTGCTTGAATGATTTTTATGGAACATAGAAGAGAGATAGAACAAAATACCCTGTGAGTTTTTTGAGCTTTAATGAGTGGTTACACATTCTAACCACTATTTTGTTCTTGTGTGCTATGCTCCTTCTATGATTGTAATCTTGGTTTTGATTGATTCTTTATTTCTAATGTTTGATGTTTTGAATGCATTTAGCATGATTGAGGCTATTTCATATTAAACTCACTCACCCATATGGACCTACCCTCGCATCTACCTTTGTTAACCCCTTTTGAGCCTCTTAATCCCTTTGTTCTAATTGTTAGCACATTACAATCTTAAACGGAAAAACCATGAATCACCTTGAATTGCATCTTTGATTAGCTTAGGTTGAAGGTGTGTGTTTCATTTAAGTGCGGGGGAAGTTATGGAAAACATTGGTAGTGAATGAAAAAGTTTATTTTGGGTATTTTATTGAAATTTTTGGAAAATGGGTGTACATTCATATATCAATTTGCTTTAACCATATGCATTTGTCATAGAAAAAAAAAAGAGAAAAAGAAAAAAAATATATGTAATAAGATGGGACAAAAGTCATCCCAAAGAAAAGAAAAAAAATGAATAAGAAATGCATATGTGGATTTGGATGAAAAAGATGCATGAATGTGTATAAAAAGTGTGATTATGGGAAGTTAGGTTGCATATTTTGTTATTTGGTTGATGTAGGTTGAGTTGGACACTTGAGCTAATCAAAGATCCAATTCCTTAGTCCACTTAGCCATATTTATCCTACCTTAACCCTAACTCCATTACAACCCTCTAAAGACCTCATGATACTTGCACTCATGCATCACATATTTGTTGATTGTTAGATGAAAAGCAAAACCTTGAAAGCATGATTAGGAGGAAACTTGAGTGATTAGACCCTAAAACACCGAGCGTTGAGAGTGTGTACACACCTAGTGAGGGTTCGATCACTCAACTCTATGTTTCCATTACAACCCTCTTATCATGAATTCTTGCAAATTGCTTTATTTTGATGAGTAAATCAATTCTTTATATTTTGAATGCATTGGATTATTTTCTTGCTTAGCCCTATATGTCTATATACTTGCTTGGGAATTTGATTGTTTGTTTTCACCAATTTCATATAGATAAATATAGATAGGTATAGCTATATATAGTGTATACATACTTGCATGCATATAGATAGTTGCATTGAATAAGTTGCTTGCCCATTTATACTTCTCCTTTTTATGTGTTTAGCATGAGGACATGTTATTGTTTAAGTGTGAGGGAATTGATGAGTCCAAATTTGATGATATATTTTGACTCAAATTGGATGGATTCTAGCACATGAACTCACACTTAAGCACTCAAATAGCATACTTTTGTATTATCTCCCTAATTTGGACATAAATGTGGAAACATGCTCTTTTGCACTTATTTTGACTACTTTTATTCCGTTTACCTTCCATTCGATACCTTGATATTATTTGTGAGTGATTTCAGATGAATAAGGTAGAAATGGCTTGGTGGGAATGGAAGAGAAGCATGCATTTGGGAGAAAGCATGAAGAAAACAAAGTAGGAGAGCTCAGCCATGCGTGCGTATGCATAAGAATATGTGCATACGCACAGAAGGAATCAGCATGTGTGCATACGCACAACTACCCGTGCGTACGCACAAGAACCCAAGCAGAGCGAATCCAGAGCATCGCAAAAGTGTGTGTGCGCACAACCATCTGTGCGTACGCACAAGTGGAAATTTGGCGAAGTGCGCGGACGCACACGCCTGTGCGTCCGCACAAGTACCAGCGCATGCCTCCATTAAAAATGCACGTGACTCATGATTTTGGGACTTTCTTTGCCCATTTTTGAAGGGTTGAAGGCTGAAATGAAGAGCTATATGAAGGAGCAACAACATATAACAAAGAGACCCATCTTAGAATAGTTTTTAGGAGTAGTTTTAGGGTAGTTAGCTTGGGTTTTCTCTCTAGTTCATTAGGGTTTTAATTAGGTTTTCAATGTAGAATTTTATAGTTCAAGTTTTGCTTTTGGATTTTGCTTTCCCATTGTAGGTATTCCTTAATTTCCTCTTTTATGACATTACTTGTTCTACACTTTTCATTTCTCTTACCAATTTATATAGTTTTGCAATTTTGGATTTCTAGTTGGTTAATTTGATATTTGATGCTTACTTTATGTTTGGTTGAGTTGCCTTTATTGATTTTGATCATTTATGGTTCATAGCTTTCATCAATTTACCAATTTTGCCATGTTTTAAATTTATGCCCACTATGTGTTCAATAAAATGCAAATTTTGATTATGGGGTAATTTCCACCCCTTGACTTGGGAAAAATGAGTTTATGGATTACTAGAGCCATAATGTCCAACATTTAGTGATAATTCTTGGGTTGTTAGTTGTTATTGTTTCCACTAACGCTAGCTTTTTACCAATTAATTTGGTAAGTTAGCTAGGACTTGTGGACTAATAACAATTATGCTCACTTAACTTATCCTTCGATGTTAAGGGTTGACTTAGTGAGATTAATCCATCATAATTATCATAGTTGTGGTTATGGCAAGGAAGGGTTCCATAACTCACCCCAAGTCAAGGTTTCATTTATGTTTTGAACTACTTTTCCATCACTTTAAACCTTACTTGTTCATATTACATACATAGTTCTTTTATTCCTTTGTTAGTTTATTAATTTCAATTTTGTCTTGTTCTTTAACTCCTTTATTTTAGTGCTTTCAATCATTGAAACCCCCTTTGCTCTCTCACAACCAAAATTGTATGCACTTGTTGTCACTAGTTCCTAGGGAGAACGACTCGGGAGTCTAAATACTATCGGTTTATAATTGATTTGAATTGTGACAATATCTTGGATTGAATTTTGATGGAGAGCATCTATTGACGGTTTGGACTATACTCACAATGGAATTACATTATCTAGTTTTCCAAATTGGCATAAATTCTCATCTATCATTGATGTAGGGTTGTTACTTATTATTATAGTTGATGTATCAATATACTTTGTTTAGTTTTGAATTATATTGACTTGCTTGTTTATAGTAATTTTCTTTTAGTTTGATAATACGATGAACTTCTTTAAATTTATATTTATTTTTTAATGAAAAATCTAAAAAAATGCTATTTGATCTTACTGACAGATTTATAGACAGATTTCTATCTGTATTCAGAGTTTGGGATCATTTTTCAAGGTTTCAATTACAGACAAAAAATATGTCAGAAAATCTGTTGCTAATTACCGATGCAAAATCCATCAAAAAATTTGTCTGTAATTATCGACAGAAAATTTGTCAAAAAATCTGTCTGTAATTATCGAAAAATCTATCTCTAATTACTGACGGAAAATCTGTTAGAAAGTTCGACGTTCCAAGAAATAGAAGTGAGAATTTACCGAGGAAAAATCTATCGGTAACTGGTAAAAATCTGTTGGTAATTTTCCAACGGAAAAAATCTGTCGGTAAATAATTTTCAACGAGGCTTTTACAGAGGGACAAAATCTATCGGTAATTTCGTCGGTAACCAAAATTTCGTCTATAATAAAGACTAAATCTGTCTGTAAATCTGTCTGTTTTAAGCAATTTGAATGTGGCTTGGTTTAGGGATTTATTTTTTAATTAATAAAGGCATTTTAGTAATTTCAATATTTTAGTCTCAACTTTTTTCTCAAACCAGACAGAATACTGATACATTATTCAGTCATATATATTTTACACCAAACATAAAATTGGGACTTATTTTAATCTCTGTCTTTCATTCTCTATTTCTCAGTCTTAGTCTCTCTTCTAAATACTAACTTAAGTATTTAGATCATTCTTTATATAAATTTACAAAGTAACATTTTAAATAATACTATAAATCTTATATATATTTTTTCTAAAAGCTAAGGTGCATATAATAATAATAATAATAATAATAATAATAATTGTTCATACCCTGACCCGCTACCTAGCTAGGCCAAAAACAAGTAAATTCCAATCAACAGACATGAGATGGATCAACCCGAGCTCTAGCGCGACAATGTTGTATAAACTCTATTTTCCCGAATCAATAATTAACTCCTACAATCTATCCTAGTCATCTAGAAAGGATATCTCAACGACTTCACTAACAAAAAAGAAGGGTTATCCACCATTAAAGGTGGAGCTACTCTAAAGGGGGGTTCCTGACTCTACATCTACCACTAAAAATGCACTGACACCCTCAGGTATACTTCGAACTCAATCTATAAAAAACCTGCTTAAACCGTTGCTAACCTAAGCATCGGAGTCCCTTGTAGGTACCACACCCTCCCCCTACCTCCTCACGAGAAACTCGAACTGCGGCACCTCGATATCAGTAGACGTCGGATGCTGTCCCTAAAAGAGCCTAGACCTCACGTTTAGGCCCAAAGGAACCCAGTTTCAGGTAACCTTCGAAACATTGGGGCCGTTGCTGGGGACTGGTGCACGAAATTGCAATCACACTTTTGCAATTCGCACAACTAACCAGCAAGTGCACTGGGTCGTCCAAGTAATACCATACGTGAGTAAGGGTCAAATCCCACGGAGATTGTTGGCTTGAAGTAGGCTATCTTGTAATTCTTAGTCAGGATATCAATTATAATTATCAGTTTGAATTACGAAAAATTAAAGGGCACAAAATAAATAATTGTACGCGATTATGGAGAATATGTTGGAGTTTTGGAGATGCTGTGTCCTCTGAATTCCTGCAACATAATACTTTCTTACATGCAAAAGTGCAAAGTTCCTTCCATGGCAAGCTGTATGTAGGGTGTCACCATTGTCAATGGCTACTTCCCATCCTCTCAGTGAAAATGGTCCAAATGCTCTGTTACAGCACGGCTAATCATCTGTTGGTTCTCGATCATGTCGGAATAGAGTCCATTGATTCTTTTGCGTTTGTCATCACGCCCCAACAATCGCGAGTTTGAAGCTTGTCACAGTCATTCAATCCTTGAATCCTACTTGGAATAGCACAGACAAGGTTTAGACTTTCCGGATTCTCATGAATGCCGCCATCAATTCTAACTTATACCACGAAGATTCTGATTAAGAAATCTAAGAGATACTCATTCAATCTGATATAGAACGGAGGTGGTTGTCAGGCACACGTTCATAGATTGAGGAAGGTGACGAGTGTCACGGATCATCACCTTCTTCATAGTGAAGCACGAATGAACATCTTAGATAGGAACAAGCGTGTTTGAATAGAAAACAGAAATAATTGCATTAATTCATCGAGACGCTGCAGAGCTCCTCACCCCCAACAATGGGGTTTAGAGACTCATGCTGCCAAAAGGTACAAATTTCAGATCTAAAAATGTCATGAGATACAAAATAAGTCTCTAAAAGTTGTTTAAATACTAAACTAGTAACCTAGGTTTACAGAAAATGAGTAAACCAAGATGGATAGTGCAGAAATCCACTTCTGGGGCCCACTTGGTGTGTGTTGGGGCTAAGACTTAAGCTTCTCACGTGCTTGGACTGTTTCTGGAGTTGAACGCCAAGTTGTAACGTGTTTTTGGCGTTCAACTCTGGTTCGTGACGTGTTTCTGGCGCTGAACGCCAGATTGCAACATGGAACTGGCTTTGAACGCTAGTTTACGTCATCTATCTTCATACAAAGTATGGACTATTATATATTGCTGGAAAGCCCTGGATGTCTACTCTCCAACCCAATTAAAAGCGCGCCAATTGGATTCTGTAGCTCCAAAAAGTCCATTCCGAGTGTAGGGAGGTCAAAATCCAACAGCATCAGCAGTCCTTTTTCAGCTTAAATCAGATTTTTGCTCAGCTCCCTCAATTTCAGCCAGAAAATACCTGAAATCACAGAAAAACACACAAACTCATCGTAAAGCCCAGAAATATGATTTTTTCTTGAAAACTAATAAAATTCTATTAAAAAATAATTAAAACATGCTAAAATCTATATGAAATTACCCCCAAAAAACGTATAAAATATCCGCTCATCACAACACCAAACTTAAACTGTTGCTTGTCCTCAAGCAACTAGATAAATAAAATAGGATGAAAAGAAATTAAGAAGCAATAATATTTCAGAGTTTTAAGTGAAGTTCATATTCTTATTAGATGAGCGGGGCTGGTAGCTTTTTGGCTTCCGAATAGTTTTGGCATCTCACTTTATCCTTTGAAATTCAGAATGATTGGCATCCATAGGAACTCAGAATTCAGATAGTATTATTGATTCTCCTAGTGTAGTATGTTGATTCTTGAACACAGTTACTTTATGAGTCTTGGCCGTGGCCCTAAGCACTTTGTTTTCCAATATTGCCACTGGATACATAAATGCCACAGACACATAATTGGGTGAACCTTTTTAGATTGTGACTTAGCATTGCTAAAGTTCCCAATTAGAGGTGTCCAAAGTTCTTAAGTACACTCTTTTGCCTTGGATCACAACTTTAACCACTCAGTCTCAAGCTTTTCACTTGGACCTGCATGCCACAAGCACATGATTAGGGACAGCTTGACTTAGCCGCTTAGGCTAGGATTTACTTCCTTGGGCCCTCCTATCCACTGATGCTCAAAGCCTTGGATCCTTTTCACCCTTGCCTTTTGGTTTTAAGGGCTATTGGCTTTTTTTCTTTTTCTTGATCCAATGATTCCTTGTAAATTTTTTTTCACTGCTTTTTCTTGCTTCAAGAATCAAATTCATGATTTTTCAGATCAGCAATAATATTTTTTGTGTTCCTCATTCTTTCAAGAGCCAACAATTTTAACATTCATAAAATTCAAGATAAAAAATATGCATTGTTCAAGCATTCATTCAGAAGACAAAAAGTATTGCCACCACATATAATTAATTATAATTTTTCTTATTAAGAACTCGAAAAATATAAATTACCTCTTTATTCTAAAAATCTACTATTTTATTCATGTTTGATGATGATGAGAAAAATAAATTTTAACTTAATTGAAAATAAAATCAAAATAGATATACTAATTACCACTACTCCTATATAACTTCTAAGGTAAATTCCTATAATAACAACTATCACAGAGTTAAAGCTAAAATTAGAACTCAACAACCTGTATTTTGGGAAGTGGGTGTTCCTCTAGTCTGTGGGGTACTTGGTCCTTCAAGAATTAATTTCTGACGCTTCAGTTCCCTAAAGTCACGCCCTTGCTCCTCTTGTTCCCTAAGCAATTTGCAAAGCATGCTATTCTGATTATTTTGTTCTTCCTTTATTTGGTCCATAGCTTCTTGTAACTTGGAAACAGATGCCTCAAGATGCTCCCAGTATTCAAATTGAGGGATTTCTGGGAGGAATTCATGTGCTCTCCTCTTGCTGGGGTCATCCTGCAACTGTTGTTTTTCCATTGATATTTTAGTGATTGGCCGCTCAACTAAGATATACTTAGTTATTCCCATCCTCACTCCAACATCTTTGTAGAGCATAGAAATTAAGCTTGGATAAACCAATTTGGCATCTTTGGAGTTCTTGTTTGCTATTTTGTAAAGTTCACATGAGATTAGTTGATGAACTTCTACTTCTCTTCCCAACATGATGCCGTGAATCATTACTACTCTTTTAACAGTGACTTCAGAACGGTTGCTAGTGGGCAATATAGAACGCCCAATGAAGTCCAGCCAGCCTCTGGTGACTGGTTTGAGATCTTCTCTCTTGAGTTGAATTAGATGCCAGTGGTGCTGGTGGTCCACCTGGCTCCAGGGATGCATATATCCTCTAGAATCTTGTCCAGGCCCTTGTTTGTTCTCATCATTCTCCTATTAAAAGAGTCTGGGTCATCTTTCAGCTGAGGCAGCTTAAAGATCTCCCTGATTTTGTCAGGGTGGATGTGAACAATCTTTCCTCTGACCAAGGTCTGATAGTCATAGAGGGCAGTTCCAGATATTCTCTGCCTATCTATTTGCCACAGATTAGCATAGAACTCCTGAACCATATTCCTTCCCACTTTTGTTTTAGGATTAGCTAGGATTTCCCAGTTCCTGTTTCGAATTTGCTCTTGGATCTCTGGATATTCATCTTCTTTCAGATCGAACTTGACTTCTGGGATCATTGACCTTAGACCCATTATTTTGTGGTAGTGGTCTGAATGTTCTTTGGTTAAGAACTTCCCTTGATTCCAAAGTGGTTTTGGAATATTCTCTTTCTTGCCTCTTGGAGTGGATTGTTTTTCTTTAAGAGCCATGATCTTAGTGAGTATGTTTTTGTGATCACGGATAAACACACCAAACATAGAGGTTTGCTTGTCCTCAAGCAAAAGAAAAGAAAGGGGAGGGATAGAAGGAGAGCTAATGTCGAATGGTGGATGAGAGGAGGGAGGCCGAATGTGGATTTAAAAGGGAGGGGGTGGGTTTCGAAAAAAAATTTAAAAAAGAGAAGATAGAAGATATGATTTATGAAAGATAAATATAATAAGAAAAAGATATAATTTAAAAATAAAAAGTTGTGAATGATATTTGAAAAAGATAAATCTGAATTTTTATTTTGAAAATGATTTTAAAAGATAATTGAGTTTTGAAAAATTTTGAGAAAAGAGTTGGATTGGATTGGGAAAAATTTGTGTTTATGAACTAAGATACATTTGATATTTTTGAAAAAGGGATTTTAGAAATTAGGGTTTTTAGAAATTAGGATTAAAATTTTTGGAATTGAAGGATGAGAATTTGGAACGTGTTTATGCAAGAAATCATGAATTAAAACACAAAAAAATTAAAAATTTGTGAAGAAAAAACGAATTTACCTCCTCCCCACCATCGTGGCGTTAAACGCCTAAATGCTGCATGTTTTGGGCGTTTAACGCCCAAACGCTGCTTCTCCTGGGTGTTCAACGCCCAGCTGTTGCTTCTTTCTGGCGTTGAACGCCAGGAACTCCTTCGTCACTAGGCATTTTTTTGAACGCCCAGGACGTTGTAAATCTGGCGTTGAATGCCCAGAAGGTGCTTCTTTCTGGCGTTCAACACCCAGAAGGTGCTTCTTTTGGGCGTTTAACACCCAAAACAGCTTTTACTAGCGTTTTCGCACCAGTGAGCTTCCATTTGCTGTTTGTATCCTTTGAATCCTTCTATAACTCTGTGAACTCAAGCAATTTCTATTTTACCTTAAAGATACTTGACATATACCTGTAAAAATCAATTAATTAACAAATAAGCTTTGTAAATGGCTGGGTTGCCTCCCAGCAAGCACTTCTTTATTGTCTTTAGCTGGACTATTAGTGAGCTTTAATCAAGTCTCAGTTTTGAGCATTCTTGCTCAAAATTTCTTTCGAGATAATGTTTAACTCTCTGTCCATTAACAATGAACTTTTTGTTAGACTCATTATCCTGAAGCTCTACGTATCCATATGGTGACACACTTGTAATCACATATGGTCCTCTCCACCAGGATTTCAATTTTCCAAGGAATAATCTGAGCCTAGAATTAAATAGCAGAACTTTCTGCCCTGGCTCAAAGACTCTAGATGACAGTTTCTTATCATGCCATCTTTTTGCTTTCTCTTTGTAAATTTTTGCATTCTCGAAAGTATTGAGTCTAAATTCCTCTAGCTCATTTAACTGAAGGAATCGTTTTTCTCCAGCTAACTTGGCATCAAGGTTTAGGAATCTGGTAGCCCAGTAGGCTTTATGTTCCAGTTCCACTGGCAAGTGACATGCCTTTCCATACACAAGCTGGTATAGAGAGGTCCCTATAGGGGTCTTGAATGCTGTTCTATATGCCCACGGAGCATCATCCAAGCTTCTTGCCCAATCCCTTCTACGGTTAATCACAGTCTGTTCCAGGATTCTTTTAAGTTCTCTGTTAGAAACTTCAGCTTGCCCGTTTGTCTGTGGATGATATGGAGTGGCTACCCTGTGGCTAACTCCATAACAAACCAAAGCAAAGTAAAGTTGTTTATTGCAGAAATGAGTGCCCCCATCATTGATTAATACTCTAGGGGTACCAAATCTGCTGAAGATGTGTTTCTGGAGGAATTTTAGCACTGTCTTAGTGTCATTAGTAGGTGTTGCAATAGCTTCAACCCATTTGGATACATAATCCACTACCACCAGAATGTAAGTGTTTGAGTATGATGGTGGGAAAGGCCCCATGAAGTCAATACCCCATACATCAAACAACTCAATCTCCAAGATCCCTTGTTGAGGCATGGCATAACTGTGAGGTAGATTGCCAGATCTTTGGCAACTGTCATAGTTAAGTACAAACACTCCGGAGTCTTTATAGAGAGTAGGCTAGTAGAAGCCACATTGGAGGACTCTTGTGGCTGTTCGCTCACTTCCAAAATGTCCTCCATACTGTGATCCATGGCAATGCCAGAGGATCTTCTGTACTTCTTTTTTAGGCACACATCTAAGGATTACTCCGTCTGCACATCTGTTGAAGAGATATGGTTCATCCCAAAGATAGTACTTTGTACCCGTGATCAACTTTTTTTATTGCTGCCTACTGTACTCTTTGGGTATGAATCTCACTACCTTGTAGTTTGCAATGTCTGCAAATCATGGCACTTCCTGGATGGCAAAGAGTTGCTCATCCGAAAAGTTTTAAGAGATCTCAGTAAGAAGGAGGGACACCCCTTCTACTGGTTCTATTCGGGACAGGTGATCTGCTACTTGATTCTCTATCCCTTTTCTGTTTCTTATTTCTATATCAAACTCTTGCAGAAGCAACACCCATCTTATGAGTCTGGGTTTTGAATCCTGCTTTGTGAGTAGATATTTAAGAGCAGCATGGTCAGTGTACACAATCACTTTTGATCCCACTAAATAGGATCTGAACTTGTCAATGGCGTAAACCACTGCAAGTAGCTCTTTTTCTATGGTTGTGTAGTTCTTCTGTGTGTCATTTAAAACATGACTGGCATAGTAAATGACGTGCAGAAGCTTGTCATGCCTCTGTCCCAACACTGCACCAATGGCATGGTCACTGGCATCACACAACAGTTCAAATGATAATGTCCAGTTTGGTGCAGAGATGATTGATGCTGTGACCAATTTAGCTTTCAGAGTCTCAAATGCCTGCAGACATTCCTTATCAAAGATAAATGGCGTGTCAGCAGCTAGCAGATTACTTAGAGGTTTGGCGATTTTTGAGAAATCCTTTATAAACCTCCTATAAAATCCTGCATGCTCCAAAAAGCTTCTGATTGCCTTAACATTGGCAAGTGGTGGTAATTTTTCAATTACCTCTACCTTAGCTTGATCCACCTCTATTCCCTTGTTCGAAATTTTGTGCCCAAGGACAATTCCTTCAGTCACCATAAAGTGACATTTCTCTTAGTTTAAAACCAGGTTAGTCTCTTGGCACCTCTTTAGAACAAGTGCTAGATGGTCAAGACAGGAGCTAAATGAGTCTCCAAATATTGAAAAGTGATCCATGAAGACTTTCAGAAATTTTTCTACCATATCAGAGAAAATTGAGAGCATGCACATTTGAAAGGTAGCAGGTGCATTGCACAGACCAAATGGCATCCTTCTGTATGCAAATACTCCAGATGGACATGTGAATGTTGTTTTTTCTTGATCCTGAGGATCTACTGCAATTTGATTATAACCTGAATATCCATCCAGTAAGCAGTAGTATTCATGAATTGCTAGTCTTTCTAGCATTTGGTCTATGAATGGTAAAGGAAAATGATCCTTTCTGGTAGCTGTATTGAGCCTTCTATAATCAATACACATACGCCACCCTGTAACTGTCCTTGTGGGAACCAGTTTATTTTTTTCATTATGGACCACTGTCATGCCACCCTTCTTAGGGACGACTTGGACAGGGCTTACCCAAGGGCTATCAGAAATAGTAATTTAGTAATTTAGTGACCTCCTTCGGCACTACCTCCTTCATGGCTGGATCCAGCCGCCTTTGTGGTTGAACCACTGGCTTGGCGTCATCCTGCAATAGGATCTTGTGCATGCATCTGGCTGGGCTAATGCCCTTAAGATCACTGATGGACCACCCAAGAGCTGTCTTGTGTGTCCTTAGCACTTGAATTAGTGCTTCCTCTTCCTGTGGCTCTAAGGTAAAGCTTATGATCACAGGGAAGGTATCACCTTCTCCCAGAAATGCATATTTCAGGGATGGTGGTAATGGTTTGAGCTCAGGTTTAGGAGGTTTCTCCTATTCCTGAGGTATTTTCAGAGGTTCTATTATTCTCTTTGATTCCTCCAGATCAGGCTGAACATCTTTAAAAATGTCCTATAGCTCTAATTCGAGACTCTTAGTCATATTGACCTCTTTTACCAGGGAGCCAATAATATCAATGCTCATGCAGTCATTTGGGGTATCTGGATATTGAATAGCTTTGACAACATTCAACTTGAACTCATCCTCGTTGACTCTCAGGGTTACTTCCCCTTTTTGGACGTCAATAAGGGTTCGGCCAGTTGCTAGGAAAGGTCTTCCTAGAATGAGAGTTCCACTCTTGTGCTCTTCCATTTCCAGCACCACAAAGTCAGTAGGAAAGGCGAATGGCCCAACCTTGATAATCATGTCTTCAATCATGCCTGATGGGTATTTAATGGAGCCATCAACAAGTTGGAGACATATCTGGGTTAGTTTGACTTCTTCAGTCAACCCAAGCTTTTTGATAGTAGATGCAGGTATTAGGTTGATACTTGCCCCAAGATCACATAGAGCTTGCTTGGTACAAGTACCCTCTAATGTGCATGGTATCATAAAGCTTCAGTGAGGTAAACTTTTTCAGTTTCCCTCCAATCCTTTTTATGACTTAAGATCTCTTTCATGAACTTAGCATAAGAGGGTATTTGATCAAGTGCCTCTGCAAACGGAATCTTTATTTCAAGAGTCCTGAGATAGTCTGTAAAGTGGGCAAATTGCTTATCCTGTTTCGCTTGGCGGAGTTTCTGAGGATAAGGCATTTTGACTTTGTATTCCTCAACCTTAGTTGCTACAGGTTTATTGCCTACAGAAGTGGGTCGGGATGCCTTTTTAGAAGGGTTATTGTCAACACTTGTATGTGTCTGATCCCCCACTGGCATTTGAATTCCAGGGGTGAAAGCTGGAGTGGCGTTAGATGCCAACTCCTTACCTGTTTCTGGCATTTGAACGCCAGAACTGTGCTTCCTTTGGGCGTTCAACGCCAACTCCTTGCTTGTTTCTGGCGTTGAACGCCAGGACTGAGCATGGGTTGGGCGTTCAACGCCAGCTTCCCACCCATTTTCTGGTGTTTGAGCGCTAGAATTATTCCATTCTGGGCTCTTACTATCCTCAGATGGATTTTGGGTGGTTTGCTCATTTTTTGGCTTCCTGCTATCTTGAAGTGAGGTATTTAATGTTTTCCCACTTCTTAATTGAACTGCTTGGCACTCTTCTGTTATTTGTTTTGATAGTTGCTGTTCTGTTTCCTTCAACTGTACTTCCATATTCATATTAGCCATTCTTGTTTCTTGTAATATCTCCTTGAATTCGGCTAATTGTTTTGTTAGAAAGTCTAATTGATGATTGAATTCAGTAGCTTGATCTGCAGGCCTGAGTTCAACAGTTACTATTTTAGCCTCTTCTTTCATGGAAGATTCACTGCTTAGTTACAGATGCTGATTTCTGGCAACTGTATCAATGAGCTCTTGAGCTTCTTCTATTGTCTTTCTCATGTGTATAGATCCACCAGCTGAGTGGTCTAGAGAAATCTGAGCTCTTTCTGTAAGCCCATAGTAGAAGATGTCTAACTACACTCACTCTGAAAATATTTCAGAGGGGCATTTTCTTAGCATCTCTTTCTATCTCTCCCAAGCATCATAAAGAGATTCATTATCTCCTTGTTTGAAGCCTTGGATGCTCAGCCTTAGCTGTGTCATCCATTTTGGAGGAAAATAGTGATTCAGGAATTTTTCTAACAGCTGTTTCCATGTCTTTATGTTGTCCTTAGGTTGGTTATTTAACCACCTCTTAGCTTGGTCTTTTATAGCAAATGGAAATAGTAACAATCTGTAGACATCCTGATCTACTTCCTTATCGTGTACTGTGTCAGCGATTTGTAAAAACTGTGCCAGAAACTCTGTAGGTTCTTCCTGTGGAAGACTGGAATACTGACAACTTTGCTGCACCATGATAATGAGCTGAGGATTCAACTCAAAATTACTAACTCCAATGGAGGGTATACATATACTACACCCATATGAAGCATAGTTGAGTTTGCATATGACCCCAGAGTTCTTCTGGACTGTTCATTTCCACTTAGGTCCATGATGGAGAAAGGGAGATGACTTGGATTTATTTTATTTAATTTATTATAAAAAAATTGATTTTCGAAAGAATAAAATAAATTAAAATAAAAACCGAAATAAAAATAAAATAAAATAAATAAAAAAAGAAAATTAAAAATTAAAAATAATAAAATTAGAGAATATTTTATGAAGATTTTCGAAAAAGTGAGGAGAGAGAAAGTGGTTAGGATATTTTCGAAAAAGATAAAATATATATATATTTAAAATCTTAAAAGGATAAGATTTGAAAAATTTTGAAATTGAAGTCTGTATTTTTATAAAAAAATTTCGAAAAAGTAGCTTAAAAATAGTTAGAAAAGATAAATTTTTTTTGAATTTTAAATTTTATTATGAAAGAGAAAAATACACAAAAGGCACAAGACTTAAAATTTTTAGATCTAATTCTCTTTGTTTTCGAAAATTTTGGAGGGAAAACACCAAGGAACACCAAACTTAAAATTTTAAGATCAAAACACGAAGAAGACTCAAGAACACTTTGAAGATTCACAAGAACAACAAGAACAAAAGAAAGAACACCAAACTTAAAATTTTTAAAAAACTTCAATAAAATTTTCGAAAATTATAAAAAGATTAACAATAAACACACCAAACTTAAAGTTTGGGACAAGATTCAATCAAAGAAAAATTATTTTTGAAAAAGATTTTAAAAAGAAGATACCCAATTACCAAGAACATAAACCAATGCTCTAGCCAATTGAGTTGTAAATGTAACACTTGTTTTGAAGAGGTATATATATATATTGGAAGACTAATGCTTTGGAAAAGCACAAGAAAAATAAGAAAAGACACAGAACAAGAAAAACTAAAGATCAAACAAGAAAAATAAACAAGAACAACTTGAAGATCAAGGAAGAATGAAGAACACAGATTCGAAAAATTAAAAGGAAAATATAAAATATGCAATTGACACCAAACTTAGAACAAAAACTAAACTCACGAAAAAAATTGAAAATTGATAAAGAAAAATAATAATTTTGAAAATTTTTGAAAAGAAAATAAAGGACTCAGATTTAATGACTCTATAGCAACAATACTCTATTCCTAATCTAAGCAACAAAATAAACCTTTAGTTGTTCAAACTCAAACAATCCCCGGCAACGGCGCTAAAAACTTGGTGCACGAAATTGCAATCACACTTTTGCAATCCGCACAACTGACCTGCAAGTGCACTAGTTCGTCCAAGTAATACCTTACGTGGGTAAGGGTCGAATCCCATGGAGATTGTTGGCTTGAAGCAGGCTATGGTTATCTTGTAATTCTTAGTTAGGATATCAATTATAATTATCAGTTTGAATTACGAAAATAAAAGGGCACAAAATAAATAATTGTACGCGATTATAGAGAATATGTTGGAGTTTTGGAGATGCTGTGTCCTCTGAATTCCTGCAACATAATACTTTCTTACATGCAAAAGTGCAAAGTTCCTTCCATGGCAAGCTGTATGTAGGGTGTCACCGTTGTCAATGGCTACTTCCCATCCTCTCAGTGAAAATGGTCCAAATGCTCTGTCACAGCACGGCTAATCATCTATTGGTTCTCGATCATGTCGGAATAGAGTCCATTAATTCTTTTGCGTTTGTCATCACGCCCAACAATCGCGAGTTTGAAGCTCGTCACAGTCATTCAATCCTTGAATCCTACTTGGAATAGCACAGACAAGGTTTAGACTTTCCGGATTCTCATGAATGCCGCCATCAATTCTAGCTTATACCACAAATATTCTGATTAAGAAATTTAAGAGATACTCATTCAATCTGATGTAGAATGGAGGTGGTTTTCAGGCACATGTTCATAGATTGAGGAAGGTGATGAGTGTCATGGATCATCACCTTCTTCATAGTGAAGCACGAATGAACATCTTAGATAGGAACAAGCGTGTTTGAATGGAAAATAGAAATAATTGCATTAATTCATCGAGACGCTGCAGAGCTCCTCACCCCCAACAATGGGGTTTAGAGACTCATGCTGCCAAAAGGTACAAATTTCAGATCTAAAAATGTCATGAGATACAAAATAAGTCTCTAAAAGTTGTTTAAATACTAAACTAGTAACCTAAGTTTACAGAAAATGAGTAAACTAAGATGGATAGTGCAGAAATCCACTTCTGGGACCCACTTGGTGTGTGCTGGGGCTGAGACATAAGGTTCTCACGTGATTGGGCTGTTTCTGGAGTTGAACGCCAAGTTGTAACGTGTTTTTGGCGTTCAACTCTGGTTCGTGACGTGTTTCTGGCGCTGAACGCCAGATTGCAACATGGAACTGGCGTTGAACGCCAGTTTACATCGTCTATCTTCGTACAAAGTATAGACTATTATATATTGCTGGAAAGCCCTGGATGTCTACTTTCTAACCCAATTGAGAGCGCGCCAATTGGACTCCTGTAGCTCCAAAAAATCTATTCCGAGTGTAGGGAGGTCAGAATCCAACAGCATCAACAGTCCTTTTTCAGCCTAAATCAGATTTTTGCTCAGCTCCCTCAATTTCAGCCAGAAAATATCTGAAATCATAGAAAAACACACAAACTCTAGTAAAGTCCAAAAATATGATTTTTGCTTGAAAACTAATAAAATTCTATTAAAAATAATTAAAACATGCTAAAATCTACATGAAATTACCTCCAAAAAGCGTATAAAATATCAGCTCTTCAGGGACCCACAAGTATACACCTAATCATGGCAGATGATTGTCTGGAAGACGGACATACAACATCCAAATCTAAGCCATAATATCACGATGATGATCGTGCGCTCATACTATCTCCATGGCAATGTGGAGCGGACGACCACAATGGGGAAGAGACTTCACGAAACCCCAACCTAGAAGAAAACTGAAATCCATCCACCTGAGAACATTGTAAACCAGAGCTTATGGATCTAGTGCATAGACACTAGGAAAATACAATCTCCAGCAACGCCGCCAAAAAATTGGTTCGCAAAATTAGAACTTGAACAACTTAACTGACAAGAGCACTGGGTCATCCAAGTAATACCTCAGGTGAGTGAATCGATCCCACAAGGATTGTCGGACTGGGCAAGCAATAGTTATCCTATTGGACTTAGTCAGGCAAACAATAAAATATGGTTGTTGTTGAAAATGCAAAAAACAGGATAGTAACGAAAGCAATTAAAGGCTTGGTGTAAAAACAATATAAGAAAACATTTAAGGTCTCGGAGATGTTTATCTTTCTCGATTAAAACTTCTTACTTACTATTTTAACAATGAATGATTTCCTTGATCTTTTAATTTTATAAATCTTGTAGGAGATAAGAAGAAAAAGAAGCAAAGAAGCACAAAAAAAGGAGAAAAAAAGAGCTTTGGGGTGCACTTTGAAGTTGGGGTACACTTTGGAGCCTTAGGCCACGCTTTTAAAAGCGTGGCCCATGACCAAATCAAAGAAGAAAACAACCAGCACGCACACTGCCCTGCCCTTGGCAAGGGAAGGGCAGAATCATGATGAAACAAAGTGAGGTTGGAGCAAATTTTCGCTAAGTTAAAATCTGGCCGCTCACAGCATGACCATGCCTACTTCAAAGTGCTATAACGTGAGCTACAGACGTCCAATTGATGTGCTTTCAGTTGCGTTGGAAAGCTGACATTCAGAGCTTTCCAACGATATATAGCAATCCATATTTGGCGTACAATTGAGGCAGGAACGAAAGGCATCTTTAAGGGCCAAAAACAAGCGAAAATAAACCAAAATGCTTCCACCAAGGCTCGAAGAGGGAGACACAAGGAAACCAAGGAAGTCTGCCCTCAAGGAGAGCAGAATGCCCTCTTGGAGGGCAATGTCGTGTTTTCTTCATGAAAATTCAAGGAAAAATTGCAACAACTTCCTCCACCAAGTTTCGAACACAAGACCTCTAGGAAGCCAAGCCTTAGGCGTGAATTAGGTGCCAAGAAGAAAAAGCCAAGCAATGCACTCCATGAAATTCGAACTTGGCACTCCCCAAAGGAAACATTGCCCTTGCGGAGGGCAGGGCAGCATTTTGGTGGTGCACAGCCAGTGCACCATTCTGGCGCACCAAGGGAAGGCTCGGCAGCACCAGCAGCACGCACAGGCATCACTCGGCAGCACCAGCAGCACGCACGGGCAGAATCTGGTGCACCAAAAATTTCTGCCCTGCCCTCCACAAGGGCAGGGCAGCATCCTGCAGCACCCAACACGCACGCAAGCACCAACACGCACCATTTTCTGCCCTGCTGATGCATTCGCATATTTACCATTTTACTTAGTTAGTTTAGTTAGTTTTAGCTTTGCTTTATTCATTTTCTTTGAAATAAATAGACAAATTTGTGAACTTTTCCTCCATGCATTCATGAACCAAGAATTTAGTGAAATTTGACATAATCCATGCAAATGATTCAAGAAGCTTATATGCAAATTAAGGTGAATGATTTCCTTGAAATTTAATGCATGAGATGGCAAAACTTTGAGAAAAGCTCTTTGGTTTATGATAGGTGATGAAGCAAGAAGACAATGATGCAAGGAAATCTTGGAGCAAGAAGGAGATGTATGTGCCAACTTGATCCTCAAGTTGGCAACGCCCAATTGATGCAACCAGGATGAGAGAGCACGTTGGCAACTTGGTTCCCAAGTTGCCAACGTCCAAAGTGGTGCTGCCAGGAGGTGTAGCACGTTGGCAACTTGGAAACCAAGTTGGCAACGTGCTAGTGCACAATCAGCGGAAATTGCAGCCTGACCTTCCCCTCTTCAAGGATGAATATCTTGAACCACAAGGATCCAATTGGCATGATTCCAATTGCGTTGAGAAGCTGACATCAAGAGCTTTCCAACGATATACAATAGTCCATAATGTGGCAAGGAATGGAAGCTCAAATCAGAGGGAAACTTAAGCCCCAAATGCAAGGAAATGAAGCATTGCAAGTTGCCAACTTGAAGACCAAGTTGGCAACGCCAGAGCCACCAGGGGAGGATGTCACCACGTTGCCAACGCCAACACCAAGTTGGCAACGCCCAGGCAAGCAAAGAGCTGAGCCAAGGAGAGCTCGAGGGCGTTGCCAACGCGGGAATGAAGAGGCGTTATTCAAGGCAACGCACACAAGCAAACTTGGCCCAAGAGGAGGAGAAGCTGGCATTGCCAACGCCAAGTTATGAAGGCGTGTTCCTTGGCAACGTAGCAAGCAACTTTGGCATCAAATGGGGAGCTCGAGCACGTTGTTGAGCTAGGAACCATGGGCGTGTTCCTTGGCAACGCATGCAAGCTAGGAATATGGGCACACGAGGGCGTTGCTAACTTGGAAATGAACTGGCGTGTTCTTCAATAACGCCAGCGACAAGATCTTGGGTGCCAACAACGTTGCCAACGCCAATCTTGGGCACCAACCACGTTGCCAACTTGGGATTGCATGGGCGTGTTCATCAACAACTCCAACAAACCTGGCAGCCTGACCTTGCTCTCTTCCATGGAGTATATCTTGAGTTGTAGACCTTCAAATGATGCATTCTCAACGGCATTGAAAAATAGACATCCAGAGCTTTCCAACCATATATCATAGTATGGGGTTGACATTCGTTTAAAGCTTCAAAAGCGGGCTTCATTTAGAGCTTCAGAATCTGAAGGCGTTGGCAACGTGGAAATACAAAGGCGTTTTTGCCAAAAACGCCTGTGATTTTAGCAGCCTGACCATGTCCCCTTCAATGGAGCATAACTTGAGCTACAGAGATCCAAATGAGGTGATTCCAGTGGCATTGGAAAGAAGACATCAAGAGCTTTCCAATGATGTATGATAGTCCATATTGAAGCAAAGGATAGATACTCAAATTCTGGGCAACATTAGGCATGAGAGAAGAGTCAATAAGAAGAAGAGCAAGTTGTTAGCAACAACTTGGGCCAACAACGCCCAAGTCTCAAACTCACTTCCAGGAAATTGGCATGCACGTTGCCAACGTGCACTAAGGCCTGAGTTATTGCCAATAACGCCCCTCAATGGGCCAGAATTGGTGCCAACTTGCTTTGCTTCCCCTATTCATCACAAAGGCCAACAACTTCTTCAATTGAGCCAAGAATTCAACAAAGAGAAGCCCATATTGCTAAACCAATTCAAGATCTTTGAAAGAGTTTTAGGAGTAGTATAAATAGAAGAGATTGATGTACTTGTAGAGGACTTTTACACTTTTGAATACTTTTCAACACTTAGAATTTTTAGCACTTTTACTTAGCTTATTGTGAGAATTTCGGGGTACTCTCCCGAAAAGCTCATCTTTGGTTTTCTCTTGGAATTTTCCTTCTTCATCTTCAAGTTTTAAGCACTTCATTCTTCTTCTTCATCATCTTCCTCTACACTTAGTTTAATTTTTGTTAATGGCATTTGTTGTTGAGATTGGAGCTATGATTCACTAAACCCCACTTTCATTAGGGGGAGGAGCTCTGTTGGTTGGAATGAATTGGTGAACCATTTTCTCTTTCTCAATTTTAGTGGTTGATCTAAAGAGGGAACTCTTGTTCTTCAAAGATTCAACCACCATCGAGAGAGGGGTTAATCTATATGAATTATGTGGTGAATTTGATGAATGAGCCACATAATTCAGTTTAGAGTTCAACCTTTCATGATTTCCTCAATCAATATACCTTGGTTAGTATGTGAGATGTAACTCTCCTTGGTTGAGATTTTGGAAATTGTGTGGCTGGATTAAAATTGAGCTTCATCTCTTCTCATGAACAATTAGATCACGAGAGTGGCAATTGGCTATGTTGAGAGAGATTGAATCACCAAGAGATTGGGATTCAATCACCCATTTGCCATGGATCTATACCCATGATTGAGGAAGATTTGACTAACATCAATTCATGAAAACTAACATCTCTGATCCCTAATGATCCTCTCTATCATTAATTCTCATTTCTTTTGCTTCTAGTTATTTGATTACCCATTTCCCAATCCCCTTCTACATTCTGTCTATTTACCACTCTTGTTATTTACATTCTGTTCATTTACTTCTTGCCATTTACTCTTATGTTCTTTAAATTTCTGCAACCTTTAATTCCTTGCAATTTATCTTTGATGTCATTTAAGTTTCTTGCACTTTAAGTTTCCGTCATTTACTTGCACTTTATTTCTTAATTTTAGTTCTTTACATTCTTGCCATTTAAATTCTTGCAATTATGTTCAAAAATCAAAATGCTCATGAAATTAAAACTATGTTTGCTTGACTAAATTTACCATTAGCTAAAGTTGCTTAATCTACCAATCTCCGTGGGATCGACCTCACTCTTAGTGAGTTTTATTACTTGATACGACCCGGTATACTTGCCGGTAATTACGTGAAATCTCATTTTTACGCATCACCTGCCCTCCACAAGTGCAGGGCAGCCTCCTGGGAGCAAATAATCATGGGCCAAAAGTTCAATTTCATATAAATTCAATGCCTCACCAAATTGAATAAAGGCCATCCAAGACCCATTCTCCCTCAAATCCAAAGCAAGCAAAAGCCCACTCAACATGACTCAAAGGCACACAAAGAAGCTAGATTAGGAATTTCATTTTTTTTGAATTTGTTTTTAATTTCAATTTCATTTTATTTTCATTTTGTAAAAGAAGCCTATATAAAGGGCATCATTCTCATTTCAGAGGGGGCAGCTCCATTAGAAAGCTCTCTTAGTTTTCATTTTCGTTTTGGAACTTGGGTGGAGAATTGAAGAACTTCTGTTTCAATTCCACCTTGAGATCTCTTGTTAATCTTTCTGCATAATTAAAAATTCATTTGCTGTTTTAAATCTTCTTCTTCTGCAACTTTAGCTTTTCTGTTTTGGATCTTGAATTGAGGTTGAAGAGCTCCATTGATTCAAATTCTGAGAATCATCTTCCACTCTTCCTCTCAATTGATCTAAGGATTGGGTTTTAATCTTCTCTGCTATTTTCAAACCTCAGTTTCTTCTGCAATATATTTTCTGACTGAGCAAAGGAGAATTGAGATCCAAATTTGCTTCCTGAGTTCATTGCTCTTCTTGGATCCTCAAATCCTCTTTTAGATTTTACAATTGAGCTAAGTTTCTTTCTGTCTTGTTCTTCAAGCAATTTTTCATCTCTGTTTGAATCTGTTGCACTTACTTCATCTTTTACTTCTTTGCTTGATTGCATTTTACATTTTCTTATTGAAGTTTTAATTCCCAGCACCCAATCCCTTTTACTTTTCATGCAATTTAATTATTCTGCAATTATTCTAAGTGCTGCTTATTGCTTTCCTTTAAATTTCCTGCACCCAATCCCCTTTACATTTCCTGCAATTTACATTTCTTGTCATTTAAGTTTCTGCAATTTACATTGCTTGTTCTTTAAGCTTCCTGCCTATTTACATTCTGTCATTTACAATTCTTGTCAATTTACTTTCTGTTGGCTACGATTTCACTCAATTTCACTTCAATGTTAGCTTGACTAAACTAATCACCCACTAAAGTTGCTTGATCCATCAATCCCTGTGGGATCGACCTCACTCTAAGTGAGTTATTACTACTTGATGCGACCCGGTATACTTGCCAGTTGGAATTGTGTGTTGGAAAATTTGTTTTTACGCAAAAACACCATCAATGTCCGACCTATTGGACTTGGCGGTGCTGCTGATCCTTCGTCACCAGAGGGTGGTGGTACTTGCAAGAGACTCCGATGCTTAAGTTAGCACGTGCTTTAGCCAGGTTTTTAGTAGAATCAGAGTATGAGTTATACTTGGGTGCTCCAGTGTATTTATAATGTTGTAGAGTGATCTTTTCCTGGAGATAAGATAGTTATCTTATCTTATCTTTGAGTGGAGTTATCTTATCTTTAAGGGAACCGCCCTTATCTTTCTAGGCTTGGGCTGCCTTTGGACTTGGGTCGTGTTCCTCTGTTTGGGCCCTTTTTGGGCTCTCCTGGTGATTTGGCCGAGCTCTTTGAGAAGAGGTCGGTAATGGGCCAACCTTAAAAGGTCGGTCATGGGCCAACCTTCTAAGAGGTCGGTCATGGGCCAACCTTCTAAGAGGTTGGCCAACCCGGTCCTTTATTGCTCAAACCGATGCATGAACAGTGCTCCTGCTTGAGTTTGGACCTTTCCGTGAGATCGTGCTTTCAGAGCTTCGATCTCTTTGGAGAAGTCGTGCTCAAGCATCCTGTCTTTGAGTAGTTTTTCCTTGTGCGAGTCTGGTATTGCCCCTTTTAGTTTGTTGAGGGGGCTTTTTAGCCTTCTTCCGACTTGTTTGTCTTCACTGTTCGGGCTTTTTAGTCATAATCCAACAACTTTTTAGGTAGTGTTCCGATGGGGAACCTTTTTATAGTTTGTTTGGATGACTTTTTAGTGCCATTTTGATTTGTTCTCTTGCCTTTTAAGTAGTGTCTTTTTTCAAGACTTCGTACCTTTCAGCAAAGCATTCCTGGCCTTCCTCTGGCCGTTGTGAGATGTATTTGTCCCTTTTGTGGATCTTTGTAGAGTGTTGGTACTTTGTTGTCCGACCTCTTTTTGATCACTTTTGGTTTTGTCCACTTTCTGCTTTGGTCGATGTGGTCCTTGGAGCTAACTTGTCCGACAACTTTTTAGTGTTCTCGTAGAACACTTTCTAGTCAGTCTGAACAATTTTGATAGCCTTGTCGTGGAGCCATGGAATTTTGGGCAGAGCTGTGTCCCTTTTAGCGCACGCCTTCTGTTGGTCGACTTTTCTTTTCGGATTTCCTCGAGTTATTTCTAGTAATCCATTTTTATTTGGACCTCGTTAGATCTCTTTTTTATGGATTTACTTTTTATAACTCTTTCACTTTAATTGGCTTGGGTCGACTTCTTGATGTTAGTCCCTTCCCAAGGTATTTCTAGTAATCCATTTTATTTGGACCTTGTCAGGTCTCTTTTTATGGATTATTTTTATAACTTTTTGTAGCTTTGTCGGGCCAACTTCATCATGTCGGTCCCTTCTAAGTTATTTCTAGTACTCCTCTTTCTAGGGCTAACCAAGCCTCTTTTTAGGGATTACTTTTTATAACTTTTTGTCCCTTCGATCTGGTCTGACTTCTTTTATGTCGGTCCATTCTAAGTTATTTCTAGCAATCTATTTTTTGTTTCAAACCTCGTCAGGTCTCTATTCATGGATCACTTTTTATAACTTCTTGCATTATTCTGTCGCTTTTCATCTTGCCGATTTTGTAGAAGTCAGGTGGTGAGTTTGGTTCTCACTTGGCCGACTTTGTCAAAATTTGGACGATGAATTCAATTTTCATCGTGGTCGGGCGGTGAATTTGTTTTCACCTTGCTGACCTGTAGCTCTTTCGTGATCGGGCGGTGAATTTTGGTTTCACCTTGCCGACCTGTAGCTTTGTCATGATCAGCCAGTGAATTTGGTTTTCACCTAGCCGACCTTGTAGAAATCGGACGATGAATTTTCGCATTCAAATTAATGCGTCTTGGTAGAAAAAACTTTTGTAGGGAATCTACAAACTTTTAAACAATAAAATGAAGATATGAATAAAAGTGTGTATATGTTAGTGCTTACCCTTCTAGGTCGGGCAATCTTTTAGATCTCGGCCTGGCGTCCTTCTTAGATTGCAGGCATGCCATGACCTTGGTAGCTCTCGCCCCTCGAGGTCGGACACTATGTGGTGACCTTTCCCCAGTATTTCTGAACAACTTGGTATGGTCCTTTGGCTGCTAGCTTTCCTTCTCCTGATCGACCTACCTCGATGTCATTTTGGATTAGGATGAGATCATTGTTGGCGAAGCTTCGCCGAACTACTTTCTGATTGTCTCTTGAAGCCATTTGTTGCTTTAACGCTTCCTCTCTAATCCGAGCTCTTTTTCAGACTTCTGGAAGTAGGTCAAGTTCTTTCCTTTGGTTTTGGGAGTTGACCTCTTCATTGTAGAGGATCATTCTGGAGGATCTTTCTTCGATCTCTACTGGGATCATTGCCTCTATTCCGTAAGCCAATCGGAAGGGTGATTACCTCGTGGTGAAGTGTGGAGTTGTCCGATACGCCCATAGGACTTGTGGGAGCTCTTCAGCCCAAACTCCCTTTGCATCCTGTACTCTTTGTTTTAACCCAGCTAGTATAACTTTGTTGGTGATGTGGTGTTTTATAACCACAGACTAACCGACAAGTGCACCGGGTCGTACCAAGTAATATCTTACGTGAGTAAGGGTCGATCCCACGAGGATTGATGGATCAAGCAACAATGATTGATTGATTGGCTTAGTTAGGTAAGTAGAAAAGGGTTTTGATATATTCAAAAGGTTTAACTTCGAACTCAGAATATCAAAATAATAGACAAATAAATAAGTTGGGAATAAAATATGGAGAAAACAGTCAAGGCTTCAGAGTTATCTATTTTTCCGGATTAACTTTTCTTACTAACGCGTCACTGGTCTTTTCCGCAAATCTTCAAATCACGCGTACGCGTCGGTCACGCGCACGCGTCGCCATGGATACCTCCAAATCACGCGCACGCGTCAGTCACGCGTACGCGTCGCTCCTCGCTGCCATCTCCTTTGATTCTTGTGCTGTAGAAACTCCATCAAATTCCGTCGAATGCTACCTAAAATAAACAAAATTTCAAAAGACTCAAAGTAGCATCCATATTGGCTAAAAGATAATTAATTCTTTATTAACCTCAACAATTTAGATGCAAATTCACTAGGAAAAGATAGAAAAGATGCTCACGCATCACAACACCAAACTTAAACTGTTGCTTGTCCTCAAGCAACCAAAACTAATATAAGCTTAGGATGTGAATTTGCATGAGAATGAGAGTTCGATTAAGCTCATGTCTCTTCTTATAGTAGGGTTTACAACTGCAATCCTAAATAGTTTTGGCATTTCACATTATCCTTTGAAGTTCAGAATGATTGGAATCCATAGGAACTCAAAATTCAGATAGTGTTATTGATTCTCCTAGTTCAGTATGTTGATTCTTGAACACAGCTACTTTATGAGTCTTGGCTGTGACTCTAAGCATTTTGTTTTCCAGTATTACCACCGGATACATAAATGCCACAGACACATAACTGGGTGAACCTTTTCAGATTGTGACTCAGCTTTGCTAGAATCCCCAACTAGAGGTGCCCAGAGTTCTTAAGCACATTTTTTTTACTTTGGATCATGACTTTAACCGCTCAGTCTCAAGCTTTTCACTTGACACCTTCACGCCACAAGCACATGGTTAAGAACAGCTTGATTTAGCCACTTAAGCCAGGATTTTATTCCTTTGGGCCCTCCTATCCATTAATTCTCAAAGCCTAGGATCCTTTTTACCCTTTGCCTTTAAGTTTAAAGGGTTATTGGCTTTTTCTGCTTACTTTTTTTCTTTCTTTCTCTTTATTTTTTATTTTATTTTTTTTTTGCAAGCTTTGTGTTTTTCACTGCTTTTTCTTGCTTCAAGAATCAGTTTTATGATTTTTCAGATTATCAATAACATTTCTCTTTTTTTCATCATTCTTTCAAGAGCCAACAATTTTAACATTCATAAACTTCACTATCAAAAATATGCATTGTTCATGTCATGCATTCAGAATTACAGAAAATACCACCACATTTAAGTAAATAAGACTACTTTTAAAATTAACTCAATTTCTCATGCAATACATCACTTCTATATTTTTTATTTGAATTCAAGCTCAATGAGTAATACATGAGACATCTTTTCAGAATTAAAGCAATTAAGAAAAAAGCTAAACTAGTCCTAAGATTCTAACTAATAAAGGATCATGCAACAAACAAAGCAAAATAGCAGAAAACAGGAACGTAACATAGAAAAAGAGGGAAGGAATAAAAGAAATAAAAGGAACTCAACCACCTTAGTTATCTGAGCAGTTGTTTTATTCTTCAGGTTGTGCTCCTCAGTGAAGATGATTCGCCTCCCTTTTCGGTGCCTTAGGAATAAACATAAAACTCTTAAGCGAAGCGTCAACACCAAACTTAAAGGTTTGCTTGTCCTCAAGCAAAGAAGAACTGAAAAATAGACAGAGACAAATATTATGAAAGAAAAAGAAAAGGATAAAAGAACAAGAGAGAATTAGGATTGGGAGAGGGGAAAAGAAAATTAAAGCTTGGGCGGCAAACTAGTGGAGTTGTGCGGCGCAGGCAACGCGTACGCATACGACACGCGTACGCGTGGGGCGCGAAATTTTCTTACTGACGCGTAAGTGTCAAGCACGCGTCCGCGTGCTCTTGGTTTTGTGCAATTCGCGCGAAGCCATCCGCGCGCATGCTCAACTCTCTGTTCGCGTGGCATTGGGATCCAGATTTTCGTACGACGCGTGCGCATCACTCATGCGCACGCGTTGATTGCCATTTGTGCAGATGAAGCGCCCGCATCAGGGATGCGTACGCTGGTCAATTTTGTGCGTCTAGCACTCTTCCTTCCCCAAGTCAGCATAACTCTTTGCCCAAACACACTTTTACGTCGATTTTTCAAGTCACGCGTACGCGTCGCTAACACGCCCGCGTGAATGGTGAAAATCAAAAACAACAAGCACGCGTGGGTTTGTTTGTGCTAGAGGCATCATTCTTGTGCCACTCCCGAACAACTCTCTGTCAAATTTTATTTTTCACGCACATGCATATGACGCGTACGCGTCAGCGACGCTTGCGCGTCATATGCTCTCTTCTTCTTTTTTTTCCCGGTTCCTGTTCTAAAATAGTTGCATGATCAGAAAATTAGTAAGAACTCAATAAAAATCAAATAAGTAAGAAAGCTACTACTATGAAAAGGAACGATCATACCACAGTGGGTTGTCTCCCACCAAGCACTTTTAGTTAAAGTCCTTAAGTTGGACATGTGGTGAGCTCCTTGTCATGGTGACTTATGCTTGTATTGATCCAGGAATCTCCACCAATGTTTATAATTCCAATGGCTACCGGGATCCCAAACTAGGTGCATAACGCCTTTGAGCAAGTTGAAGCAAGTGGCAAGGCCCCAAGAGTGTTGATTATGGGAATGAATTCCAGGGTCCCAAACCTTGCTTTTACATCCGTCTTCTTGTGGATCACCATTGTTCTCACCGGGTGGCAAGCAATCTGAATCCTCACAGAGACATCCAAACAACCTTCTAGACCCATTCAAGTGAGCTCTACACCAATCCTTGCACTTCAATTTGGAGCATGCAACCATATTGAACCTTGCTTGACATCTCTTGCCACTAACCATCTTTCTCTTACTCTTAATGCCACAAAGAGCTCTAAGTTAATCATCCGTCTCTAGTAGCCCATATTCAAGTGGGAAAGCAAAGGTTGAGGATAGGAGTTTTACCCACTTAAATGTTGTATTGGATGGTGATGGCTTTGGAAGAGGTCTTGCAAGCTCCACTCCCTTGTGCTCTTCTTTGAATTCTTCTACCTCTTTGCAAGCTTCCTCAATTTCAACATCTTCCTCTTGGTAGCTTTCTTCTAATTCAATCTCTTCTTCATTGCTTACCAAAGGCATGGGAGGTTGTGCATCTTCATCTTCTTCCATATGTGAGGGTGAAAAGTTCTCTAATTCACTGGAGTATAAACTCCTTTGATTGGTTTCCTCACTTTCTTCTATAGGATCTTGTATTGTATCTCTTGGGAAGGAATTTGCTTGTTTCTCTTCCTAGTTCTTAATCATCATATGCACATAATTCTCTACATTTTTGACACTCGTCTTTATATCATGTAGGAATTCTTTCATGAGGAGCTCAAGATCTGATGGTATTTAAGATGAATAAGGAGATTGTGGCTCTTGATATGAATAAGAAGGAGATGATGGTTCTTGATATGAATAAGGAGATGATGGCTCTTGGTATGGGTAGAAAGATGTTGGTTCTTGACCTGAATATTGAGATGGTAGTTCTTGATATGAATTTGGAGGTGAAACATGGAGCATTGAAGATTTTTGGTTTTGACTTTGCTAACCAAAATTTGGATAGTTCCTCCATCCATCATAATATGGATCACTACTTGGGTGTGAGTAGTAATCCCTGTGATCTCTCTCCATTATTTTTCCTTAGCAGAAAACACCAAATAGGATTAAACACACCATGTGGTAAACAGGAAAGTAAAGAAGAAAGAACAGAAAAAATTTTTTCAAAAGAAATAAAATAAAGAATAATAAAAATAAAAGAAGAGTTCAAAAATAAATAAAAAGAGGTCAAATAAAAATTCAAAAATTAAACAAAGAAAAATACTAATATTAAAAAAATATTTTTGAAAGAAAACTTAGAGATACCAAACTTAATTTCAAAAATTAAAAAAATATTAGTATAATTTATTTATTTTTTAATTTTTTTAATTTTTTAATTTTTTATTATTATTATTTTTTTAAACTAAATAATAAAAGAAAAAAAAGAAAATGAAATAGGGGAGGGATAGTAATGAAAAAGAAAGAAACGTAAGGAAAAAAAGACGTAAAGAAGAGGAAAAAAATGAAAAATAAAATAAAAACAAACAAAGAAAACAAAAAGGGGGAGGGGGTGATGAACAAAAAGGAAAAAAAATAAAAAGAAAAAATTAAAAATTAATAATACTAAAAAAAATAATAATTTAAACAAAAATTATCTAATCTAAGCAATCAAACAACGAGCATTGTCAATCACAATTAATCCCCGGCAACGGCGTCAAAAACTTGATGCGGTGTTTTATAACCACAGACTAACCGGCAAGTGCACCGGGTCATACCAAGTAATACCTTACGTGAGTAAGGGTCGATCCCACGTGGATTGATGGATCAAGCAACAATGATTGATTGATTAGCTTAGTTAGGCAAGCAGAAAAGGATTTTGAGATATTCAAAAGGTTTAAATTCGAACTCAGAATATCAAAAGAATAGACAAATAAATAAGTTGGGAATAAAATATGGAGAAAACAGTCAAGGCTTCAGAGTTATCTATTTTTTCGGATTAACTTTCTTACTAACTATTTTAAACATGTAGGATTTAATTTATGGCAACTATATGTGACTAGATCCTAATTCCTTAGACCTTTCTAGTCTCTTCTAAAATTTATTAACTGCCAATTCCTTGGTCAATTAATTCCAATTAGAAGGTGAAGTTCAAATTCCAGTTTATATACCACAAAAATTCTAATTACCCAAAAATAAGAGGATTATATGTCACGTATCCTGTTAAATCCAAATAATTAAAATTTAGGAGAAATTGTTTTCAAGCTGTTGTTCAAGTAAAGAGCTTTTTCAAGTTTTACAAGAACTCAAATAGAAAGAGGGTCATACTTCCGTTCCACCCAAATTCATGAGATAAAGAGCAAAAACAATTATTAAATTATAAATCCACACATGAATTAAAATAGAAAAAGCAATAAAATCAATCCATACAAATAGACAGAGCTCCTAACCTTAACAATGAAGGATTAGTTGCTCATGGAATGCAGAATGTAAATTTGTATAGAATTTTCTAATGGAATCCCCCTAATAGAATCTCCCAATAGAATATAAGTCTCTCCTTTTTATAACTAATCCTAATTAATTTAAAATCTAATATCTAAAATTAAGATAATATCTTTTCCTATTTTCAAATTCAAATTTGAATTTAAATCAGAATTAATTAACTACTCCGCGTCTTGTAACGTGGGGACCACTTGCCTTCACTGGATCCGCGCCTAACTTGAGTGCTAAAATGGGGCCCAGAAATCACCCTCAGCGTTTTCTGCGTTCTCTGCACATGGAGCATGTTACGCGTATGCGTCAGTCACGCGTACGCGTCGCTGGTCTTTTCCGCAAGTCAATCGGACACGTCGATCACGCGTCCGCATCGCTGAGCAAATCTTCAAATCACGCGTACGCGTCGGTCACGCGCACACGTCGCCATGGATACCTGTAAATCACGCACACGCGTTAGTCATGCGTACGCGTCGCTCCTCGCTGCCATCTTCTTTGATTCTTGTGCTGCAGAAACTCCATCAAATTCCACCGAATGCTACATAAAATAAACAAAATTGTAAAAGACTCAAAGTAGCATCCAAATTGGCTAAAAGATAATTAATTCTTTATTAAACTCAACAATTTAGATGCAAATTCACTATGAAAAGATAGAAAAGATGCTCACGCATCAGTTGGCAGCTTCTGCTTGTCCATTGGCTTGTGGGTGTTCTACGGATGTGAATTGGTGCTTTATTTTCAAGTCGGCTATGAACTTTCTAAAGCCTGGTCTGTGAATTGAGTGCCATTGTCTGTGGTGATGGAGTAAGGGACCCCAAACCTTGTGACAATGTTTCTATATAGGAATTTTTTACTTCTTTGAGCAATGGCATTAGCTAGGGGCTCTGTCTTAATCCATTTTGTGAAGTAATCCACCCCTACAATGAGGAACTTGACTTGTCCCGATCCTTAGAGAAAGGGTCCGAGGAGGTCGAGTCCCCACTTTGCGAACAGCCAAGGTGATGTTACACTGATGAGCTCTTCTAGTGGATCAATGTGGAAGTTTGCATACTTTTAATGTAAAGCTTTGACTTTGTATTTGGATTTTTGCTCTATTGTTGCCTCCAAAGGGTGCCCTTGGACTTTCGTGTAAGTCATGGGGTTTCCCTTTTACTGTTGCATCTGACACTTAATGTTTTGCTGTTATTATCCGAGTTGTTTCCTTATTTTCCCGAGTTGTTTGGTAGTAACCCCATTTTTCTTTTTCTTATTGTAGGACTATTTGACATATGTCTTCCTGCAAAAACATTGCTGAGATGTCTACTAAGATCCCGAACGGCATGTCTGACTAGCTGAATTCCATAGTTTTAATGTGTGTTACTGTGGCTGACTCTGAGTACTATGTGCAACTTAGGAGGTTCCATAGAATTTGTAGGGATAGGGATGAGGAGAAGAATTATGAATTGGTGTCGCTGGACCCTGTGGAGAGGGTTTGTTTTCCTTTCTTGACTCCGGGGGAACGACCCTGACCTGATATGGTTAAGACCTTTTCTTCCTCCGAGGTTGATGAATTTTGCAGTGTTTCTTGGATGAGACTTCTATTATTGCCCCCTGGTTTGGTGTTGGCTAGTTTTAAAAGTACATCATCTCGGACATTCTGTTCCCGAGATATATGTCGGACCTCATATCCCCCGAATTGTCCGAGATGTTCCCTGATTTTGTCCAAGTACTTTCTCATGGTAGGGTCCTTAGCTTCATAGCTTCCTGCTATTTGTGAGGTGACTACTTGTGAGTCGCTGAAGATGATAAGCTTTTGAGCTCCAACCTCTTTAGCCAGCTTCAAACCAGCTAGTAATGCCTCGTATTCAGCTTGGTTGCTTAGCTCGATTTGGGTTCCCTGATCGCTTTCTATAATTACACCTACACCACTCCCGATTTTTTTTTAAGAGTCGTCCACGTAAAGATTCTATTTTGTAGGAGTTCCCGGGGTGTCAGTGTACCCTGTAATGAAGTAGGCCAGATACTGTGATTTGATGGCTGTCCGAGCTTTATGTCGATGATCGAACTCGGATAATTCGTCTGCCCACTGTGGGATTCTTCCAGGTAAGTCCATTTTCTGTAAGATGCCTTTTATGGACTGGTTGGTCCGAGCTCTGGTAGTGTGAGCTTGAAAACATGGGTGGAGTCGTCGAAAGGTGAGTATGAGGGCGTAGGCGAATTTTTCTATCTTTTGATAGTTTAGTTCAGCCCCTTGTAGAGCTTTGTTGATGAAGTAGACGGGTTGTTGCCCACTTTCATCTTCTCTAACTAGTGCTGAGGCTATTGCCCGACTTCCCACTGCGAGGTATAATATGAATTCTTCACTTTCCCTTGGTCGGGTAAGAATGGGTGGTTGCCCCAAGAATTTTTGAAATCTCGGAAGGCTTGTTTGCACCCCGTTGTCCTATTCAAACCTCTCTCCCTTCCTTAATATACCTATTTGAGGTGTCTTTTGCGAGACGATTTAGAGATCTCTCCTCCTGAGAATCCTCCATGAACATGTCTCTCAGGGGTGTGAGGTGGACGTTCAACTCGTCTGACCTCTTTGGTGTGATACGTTCAACTCGTCCGACCTCTTTGGTGTGCAGACGTTCAACTCGTCCGACCTCTTCGGTGTGAGGTGGACCTTCAACTTGTCCGACCTCTTTGGTGTGAGGTAGACCTTCAACTTGTCCGACCACTTTGGTGTGAGGTGGACCTTCAACTTTGTCCGACCTCTTTGGTGTTAGGTGGACCTTCAACTCGTCCGACCTCTTTGGTGTGAGGTGGACCTTCAACTCGTCCGACCTCTTTGTCCCTTATTCTTTTTCTTGGTTCATCCGCTTTATTGGCTAAGTACCGATCTAATTTCCCTTCTCTTGCCAATTTTACTATGACATTTTTTTAGGTCGAAGCACTCATTGGTAGGATGTCTATAGATTTGGTGGTACTTGTGGTATTCTGTCTGATTTCCTCCTCCTTTTTTGCTTTTGATTGGGGAGGTGGTGGGATCTTCTCAGTGTGGCATATTTCTTGGTAAACATCCACAAGGGACACCCGAAGAGGGGTATTTTCTAGGCTTCTCTCTGGGTTGATCTTCTTTATTCTTTATCCTTGTCCCAAGATGGGTTAAGAGAATCCAGTTTTTGAGCTGTCTCCCAATCGGGAGTTCTCCTCCATATTGATATATTTTTCTGCCCTTTCTTGAACCTCGTTTAGAGATGTTGGTTACTTCTTGGATATTGATTGGCTGAAAGGTCCTTCTCGTAAGCCATTGATGAGACCCATAATGGCTGCTTCTGTTGGCAGACTCTGTCTGTCCAGACATGCTTTGTTAAATCTTTCCATGTAGTTGCAAATACTTTCCCGATCTCCTTGTTTGATCCCTAATAGGCTTGGCGCATGCTTTGTTTTGTTCTTCTGGATGGAGAACCTGGCAAGGAACTTTTTAGCAAGGTCGTCAAAACTTGTGATGGATCTTGGAGGCAAACTGTCGAACCACTTTATTGCTATCTTCGTTAGGGTAGTCGGGAAGGCTTTGCATCGAATGGCATCCGAGGCATCAGTGAGATACATTCTGCTTCTGAAATTACTGAGGTGATGGCTTGGATCCGATGTGCCGTCGTACGGGGTCATGTCGGGAGCTTTGAAGTCCTTTGGGACTTTAGCTTTCATGATCTCTTTGGTGAATGGGTCTTGATCTTTGTGGGGCTATCTTCATGATTGGATCAAGCGGTCTTGGTTTTGAGATTGGCTTCGAGCCTTAAGAGCTTGTCCTCTAGCTCTCGACGTCATCTTGTTTCTCTCCGAAGGTCTCTTTTAGCTTCCCGTTGATGTTCGGCCTCTTTTTTGAGTTGTTTGAGGCAATCCTGCTGAGCTTGTAGAGCCTCTAGAAATTTTGTGTTTGGGGGTTGCTTATCTCCCCCGTTTTGAGATGCATCTTTGGGGGTGGCGTCCGCGTTTTTATGCGGCGTCCTGTTTTCTAGATCAGAATCGTGGTTGTTGTCAAGGTTGTCTGCCATGATGATGGGATGACTTCCAGGTTCCCCGGCAACGGCGCCAATGTTTCGAGGGTTACCTGAAAATGAAGGTCGATCTCGGATGAGATCTGCTGTCGTGGCCAGAGTTGTCGTGTCTGACTTGTTGGAGCTGTCACGTCCGATGTGTTGGATCTGGCGGCCGGAGCTGTCGTGTCCGACTTGTTGGATCTGGTGGCCGGAGCTGTTGTGTCTGACCTGTTGGACTTGGTGGTGCTGCTGATCCTTCATCACTGGAGGGTGGTGGTACCTGCAAGAGACTCCGATGAGTAGGTAGGTTTTTAGTAGAATCAGAGTATGAGTTATACCTGGGTGCTCCAGTGTATTTATAATATTGTAGAGTGATCTTTTCCTGGAGATAGGATAGTTATCTTATCTTATCTTTGAGTGGAGTTATCTTATCTTTAAAGGAACCACCCTTATCTTTCTAGGCTTGGGCTGCCTTTGGACTTGGGTCGTGTTTCTCTGTTTGGGCCCTTTTTTGGGCTCTCCTGGTGATTTGGCCGAGCTCTTTGAGAAGAGGTCGGTCATGGGCCAACCTTCCAAGAGGTCGGTCATGGGCCAACCTTCTACGAGGTCGGCCAACCCGGTCCTTTATAGCTCGAACCGATCATGAACAGACACCAAACTTAAAAGTTTTAGACCTAAGACACTAAATTTTCAAAAATTGAAAGGAAAAATACCAAAAGACACCAAGCTTAAAATCTTTAAGATCAAAACAAGAAAAGAAACAAGGACACTTTGAAGATCAAGAAGAACACCAAGAATAAAACTCAAAGATTTCAAGAAAAACAAGAACATGCAAAGAATACGAAACTTAAAAATTTTGAAAACCAATGACACAATTTTTCGAAATTTGCATGAAAAACACCAAAAGACATCAAATTTAAAGGAATTGAAATCAAACATAAGAAAAATTACTAAGAACAGTTCAAATATCAAGAAAGAAAACCAAAAATAAGTTAAAAGAGATGAAAACCAAAGTGACCAAGGGACACCAAACTTAAAAATTTTTGAAATCAAAGCATATAATTTTCAAAATTTTGAAAAGGAAACACATAAAGAGACACCAAACTTAAGGATTGACACAATACTCAAACAAATGATGCTAATTTTGAAAATTTTTAGAAAAAAAAACAAGAAAATTGGAAATTTTCACAAGAACGAAATCAAAAAGACTCAAACCAAAGATAAAGATCAAAAAATAAAAGCAAAGATTTTTGAAAATTTTTTGAGAAAGAAAACAAGAAACAGGTAAGACTCAAAGTAAGAAACTAAAAAGGAAATACATAGCCAAAATAGAAAAAGGTTTTGAAAAATTTTGAAAAGAAAACAAAAGCCTCAAAATAAAATAAAAAATACCTAATCTAAGCAACAAGATAATCCGTTAGTTTGTTCAAACTCGAACGATCCCCGACAACTGCACCAAAAACTTGGTGCACGAATTCCCACACTTCGTACAACTGAACCAGCAAGTGCACTGGGTCGTCCAAGTAATACTTGAGCGAGTCAGCGTTGATCCCATGAGGATTGTGGTTTGAATCAAGCTATGATTATCTTTTAGATCTTAGTCAGTTGGATAGAAGAGCTGTTAGATTTGTTTAAATGCATGAAAAGAAAAGAAGATGGAATTACTATGTTTGATTATAACCAGTGATAGGAAGATTGTTAAGGATTGGAGATGCTTTGTTCTTCAGGACTAATCCGGTCTTACTGTCTTCTTCAACTGTGAATGATTTCTTCTATGGAAGGCTGTATGTAATCGACACCGGTTCAGAGGTCGCCAATGCTCCTCCAGATCTGAACCCCAGGGTTAGTGTGGATCCATTCTGATTGAGGATGAAGCTCCTGTAGTTCATTCCCCTTAGTGATCCTACTCAAAACGCCACAAACAAGGTCGAATCTTCCAGATCAGAGAATGATGCACCTTTTGATTCTAGCCTCTACCACAAAGACTAATCTCCCCATACCTCAGTTGAACTGGTGTTTCGAGAAATCCCCAATGAAGTCGTGGATTAGCCGTCTAAGAAATGTATAATCAAGATAGTGGTTCAATGCTTTCCAATCATGTATTCACACGAACCCAAGAAGAACACGGGTGGTTGTCAGGCACGCGGTCTTAGAATCAAACACGAATTTAAAAAGAACAGTAGTACTTTATTGATCCATAAAACTCAGCAGAGCTCCTCCCTTCAACCTAGGATGTTTACAAACTCATAATGATAGAAAATACAATGTGTAATTCAAAAATAGGCTGAACAAAACTGTTTAGATGTAAAAGTTCTCAAATAAATACTAGACTAATGACTAAGGATTACATTAAATGGTTAAAATAGTCTTTTAGTGATAAAATCCACTTCTGGGGCCCACTTGGTGAGTGTTTGGACTGAGCTTGATTGAGATCCACGTGATAGGAGGCCTCTAGGGTGTTGAATGCTGGCTAGGGGGTCCTTTATGGGCGTTGGACGCTGGTCTCATCTCCTTTGGGCGCTGGACGCCAGAATAGGGCAAGAGGCTGGCATTGAACACCAATTTTGGGCCTCTAATTCTAAAGCAAAGTATAGACTATTATATATTTTTAGAAATATCTGGATGTTAGCTTTCCATATCCATTAAGAATCCTCTATTTGGACTTCTGTAACTCTAGAAAAGCTCTTCCGAGTGCAAGAAGGTCAGATCTTGACAGCATCTGCAGCACTTTCTCTGTCTCTAAATCAGACTTTTGCTCCAACTCCTCAATTTCAGCCAGAAAATACCTGAAATTGCATAAAAACACACAAACTCAAAGTAGAATCCAAAAATGTGAATTTTACACTAAAACCTATGAAAACTTAATAAAACTTAAATAAAACTTACTAAAAACAATATGAAAATGATGCCAAAAAGCGTATAAAATATTCGCTCATCAGAAGCACATCCTCCAAAAGATGGACATCATAGATCGGATGCTACAATGGGTTGTGGAGTTGTTAGAGTTTGATCTAAAATATGAAACTCGTACAGTGATCAAATCACAATACCTGGCCAACTTCATGGGTGAGTATACAAGAGCCCAAGGAGATCCTATAGTCTAGCATCTGTGTGTAGATGGATCATCAACAAAGCCAAAAGTAGAGCAGGAATAATTCTTGAGAATGAAGAAGAAGCTTGAATAGAGCTTTCACTAAAATTCAAGTTTTCAACCTCTAACAATCAAGCGGAATATGAGGTCATGCTTGCTGGCTTGAGGCCAAAAAAGTCGGAACAGTAAAGTTAATAGTGTTTAGTAATTCTCAAGTAATAACTCCTCAAATAAATGGAACCTACCAAGCCAAAGACTCTAACATGAAGAAGTATCTAGAAGAAACACTAGAACAATTAGCTCAATTCCAGAAAGCAGAAGTCAGGCACATAACTCGGGAGTTAAACAGTTGAGCTGATGCCCTCTCCAAATTGTCTAGCACCAAGCCAGGGGACAATAATAAGAGTCTATTCCAAAAAACTCTCCACATGCCATCAGTGATTAAAGAAGTCGACAAGTCGAACACGCTGATAGTCACAAACCTAAATTTGGGTTGGATGACTCCCATCATCGAGTACCTTAAATTTGATGTCCTCCTGAAAAAAAAGGCGAGGATACTCATAAGGGACGCACAGAACTATACTTTAGTTCAGCATGTACTCTATAGAAGAGGAATCTCCACACCTATACTAAAGTGTGTCCTGACATTATCGACAGAAGAAGTCTTAGAAGAAGTCCATAGTGGCATTTGTGAAAATCACTTGAGGGCTAGATCATTAGCTAAGAAAGTCTTGCAAGCAGGCTTCTACTGGCCGTCCTTACAAAAGGAGGTAGCTGACTTTGTTAAAAAATGATAGCCTTGCCAAAAGCATGCTAATTTTCATGTGACACCACCAGAAGAGCTTATTAGTATCATCTCACCTTGGCCATTTACAAAATAGGGTCTGGATATACTCGGACCATTTCCTCTTGCATTCGGACAGGTAAAATACCTCATAGTCATAATTAATTATTTTACTAAATGGATTGAGGCAGAAGCTTTGGTGTCTATTACGGCCTAAAGAAGTCAAAAATTCCTCTACAATAACATTACTATCCAGTTTGGAGTTCCATACTCCATTACCACAGACAATGGTACCCAATTTGCCGACTCAACATTCATAAGTTTGGTAGCAAGCCTCAAGGTTAAGCATTATTTTATGTCAATAGAGCACCCTCAAATCAATGGACAAGCAGAAGCTGCGAACAAAGTCATACTAGCCGGGCTCAAGCAAAGACTACAGGAGGCAAAAAGTGCATGGGCCGAGAAGCTCTCATAAGTCTTATGGGCATATCAGACAACTCCTCATTCAACAACTGGAGATTTCTATTCTGACTTGCTTACAGTATAGAAGTCATAATTCCCATAGAGGTCAACGAAGAAAGTCTAAGGGTTAGATTCTAGAATGAAGTGGAAAACGTGTGAGCTCAAATAAAAGAACTCGATCTCCTTCCAGAAATTTGAGATCAAGCTCAAATAAGGGAGGAAGCATTGAAACAAAGAATGGCCACATGGTACAACAAGAAAGTCATCAGAAGAAACTTTGCCATGAACAACCTCATATTGATCCGAAATTATATCAGCACACAGAAGTCGAGCGAAGGAAGGTTGGCTGCAAACTAGAAAGTACCTTACAAAATCATTAAAGTCTTTGGAAAAATGTTACTTCAAAGTGTCCGACCTACAAGGAAACGAACTCTCAAAGTCGTGACACGCATATTACATAACATTACTTTTAAATTGCTTCTATTTCTTTTATTTTGTTTCTATTCATTTAAGTTTTTATACTTTTTTATTAAATTTTATCATTTTTATAAGTTAATTTGTCATAACTCTTTACATATTTTTATTATCTATAATTTAAACATTGAGTTTTTTGAATGTTTAAATTATATTTCCTTGTATACTTAATTTCATTAGAAAATTGAGTGATAAAATAACATTAATTAAGTCTGTTGTGCAACTTCTTCTTTGTCGTCGTTTTGATTTGCCTCTTTTTTTGTAAGAATCATGAGTAATTATATACAATGATACTTATGCATAAAGGGTAATTATGAAATTGTATCCTATATTCTCTTAGAAAATTTTTTATTATCTATGTTAAAATAAAAAATATTATAAATTATTTTAAACCAATAAATTTGTCATTGTTGTAAATTATCAAATTTGACTTTTTAAAAATTATAGCACCTATGTTTGGTAAAGTAAACTACAAAATATAATTTTCAATAGGATTTGTTTTGATTTAAATTTTGAAGTTGGAATCTTAGGTAGGAGGGGATTTCGTTTAAATAGAGGAGGCGAGCCCTGGAGCAAGGACTCTTCGTCTTTGTTTTACATTTTTTTTACAAAATATTTTTTTCTGCACTATGAACAACTAAACTTCTATTGTTAAGGTTAGGAATTCTATTTATTTTGATGGATTAATGTTATTGTTTTTCTTCTTTTGATTTATGCATTGATGTTTTATTTAAGAGTAGTTTCATTCTTCATATTAACGATTAGAGTGTAATGGAAAATAACTTTAATCAGAATTGAATTCTTTCATTATCTTGGAAAAGTTAATCTTTAGAATCAGGCTTGAAATTTCTTCTCATGATTCTTTAACTGTTTGAAACTAATTTGATAAGTGACATAAAATCAATTAGGATTGACTCTTAAGAATTATGTGGCTTTTAAATCAGAAATAATTGTACTTAACCTCTTATTATAATTAATTGTTCAAAGAATTGACTGTTGATTAAGTTAAGAGAAATTGAATTGTCAAGGGATTGAAATTTGATTACCTAGGATTTGTCATAAATCACATCTCTGCATGATCAAAGTAAATAGCAATAATTGTTAATTTTAAAATTTAAATACCTCTGACACCTTAACTTTTCTCTCATAATACCTTTTACATGTTTATAATTACTCGTTTTAATTCTCTGCTTTTATGCTATTTGTTATTGAAACCCTTAATTTTGATTGTCTGACTAGAATAATCAGTTGACCATGGTTTGATTAATCCGTTAATCCTTGTGAGAACGATAATCCGTTTTCATTGTATTACTTGATACGACTCGGTATTCTTGTCGATAGTATGAAAATTTCACATCAGTAGTATAAAATAATTTTCTATCTTTTCTTGTATTTCTATTTCTACTTCTATTTTTAGAGAAAAAAATTTTAGGTGGTCAATATTTTTTATCAATATTAGCAACACATTGGCTTAACACTTTACTTTTATACTATTATAGTTTAGAATTTAAGATTTATGGTTTAAAAGTTAGTATAAAAATATTTTTACTGGCTAGATATTAATTAAAATTAATAAATTTTTCTAGCTATGTAGCATTACTGTTAAAAAATACTTTTTTCTACTGCAGAACCAAAGAACTCATAATGCCTTATAAATTGATCACTTAACTTGTACGCGAGTCTCAGTTTTGTCCTTAAAATTTTAATTGCTTTTAGTTAGTTCCTAAACTTTATAAATGTGATTCATGTTAAACGTTAACAAAACGCAGACGTGGACAATCGGATGTCACGTTGAATTCTGTAAAACGACGTCATTTTTTGACACTCAAATAACTCAAAAACATTATAAGTGGTGTTTATTGAAATTTTTTCTACCAAAACAAGTGATACAATGTCGGTTTTAGCTATTTGAGCACCAAAACCAAATCTAAATCATTTTATAGGTTCTAACGTGACATCTGATTGTCCATGTCTGTGCTCTATTAATGTTTGTGTGTAAAAAATCGTCTCAAGGACTAATGTTAATCACATTTGCAAAATTTGAGGATTAAATATATACAAATTAAATTTTAGAGACTAAATTGAGACTTGCGTGCAAATTTAGGAACTAAATTGAGTATTAACTTATTTAATTTTAATACATTATTAATAATTAAAAATGAATAAACTATCATTATTAACCATAAAATTTTAAAACACTAATAAATTTAACACTAAATAAATAAAACTAGTTTTGTACTCGTAAAAGATAATTTTTATATGTGATAAAAAATATCAAAATATTAATTTTATTCATATATAAATTTATTAATATTCTAAACTTTTATTAATAGAAATGACAATTTTTTGTGTCATAACTCATAAGTACAAGTTATTTCTTTTTTGATAAGCATGAATTTGTCAATATTCTGAATTTTTTTTAATAAAGATAATAGTTTATTAGTAAAAGTTTTATATAGAATGGCAAATGAATTTTTTTTAATAGAATAGTAATGACATTAACGACATTAAATTTACGGTATATGAACAGAAACTTTTTTTTTTTAGAAGTTATATTTTAAGATAATAGAAAAGTAACTGTTTTTAGTAGTTTATTTTTCATACACGCACCTTGCAAATATTATTAAATATAGAATTTCTGTTAATTATAGTAAACGTAGGAAAATGTAACATCACAATGTCACGATTTCTTTTTTTTTTTTTTTTTTTACATGCATATACTTTGCAAGTATTATTGAATATTCAAGTTTCATTAAAACGTGACAAGAAGTTCGTTGAAGCAACGCCTGATGATATTTTTATCAATTTTTTTAGTAGTTGATGTAACTACGCATGGATGTAACTGATGACATCATTCTACCTATTAATGGATTAGCACAATTATTTCAAATACAGCACAACTTGACTAGGCCTCCGCCTCCCCAACCAATTGATAATGTTATGAGAGTACATTTTGACGATAATGAGAAATATTTATTCATATATAAGTCATCAGCCCTCATCCCATGTTCAAATTGAAAAATATTATATATATATCTAACCAACTTGTCGATAATCTTGAAAGATTTTTTATACCAAATTTTCTTATTAAATATAAGCGCATGAAATTAAAAAATAGGGGGATTTGAAATGTGTGTACATAACAAATACTTATCTAGTTTTAAATAATTATCTTTTTTAATTACTTTTTTAGATATATTAAAAAATTAATGTGCTTATAATACATTAATTTTTTTTAATATATAGAAAAAGTTAAAGCAACAATTATTTTTAAACAATAGAAATACTCTATAAATACTAAATATTAGCTAGTATATATTTATGTATATTTATACACATGTTTATATATAATTTTTTTTCTTAGAGTAATTAATTAGTAGAATAATCAAACTTTTCACGCCACGAATGTATTTTGTATTTTTAGTCAGTCATATTTTGATTAAATATAAATCTATTTAATTATATTATTTATGAAATTTTATTATTCTTTTCATAAAATTTGATTATATAGGTGAATTTAGTTTGATTACATTGTTTATAAAAATTATAAATGAGACTATGAAGATATTTTATATTTTTATATAACTTGATGAGGTAGTTCGTAAAATAATGTTTTTAATCACTTTTAAATAATAATGTTTTAATCACTTTCAAATTTATAATTTTTATCATTTGTAAAGTTTTATTATCTTAAATTAAAAATAATTAAAATGTCATTTTGTTATTTTATTAACATTTTTATTTTAGAGGAGTTTGATTCGGCGAATTGTAAAATAAGTCGAAGGCAAGCAAAACCTTCTCTCCAAGCCTTCAGAATATGACAAGTAGGACCTGGTGTATTTAAGTTATATTTTTTACACACACTCCTTAACATTAAATTATATATAAAAATTCCATTTAACAAGAGATGCAACAAAACAAACACTATATATTATATAATCCATATGATTTTAATATTTTAATCCCTAACAAATAAAAAGACAAAAATAAAAAGCCGGCAGCACATTAATAAATACTATTTGTTCTATAAATTTTAGTTTTTGATCAATCTTTAAATTTAATCATATTATTTTAATATTTTATATCTATTCTCACGCTATCAATTATTCAAAAAAATTAAAATAAAAATTATTTGTTTTCTATTTTTTTAAAAAAATTGAATAAAAAATAATTTTAAAAGATATCTAGTTATACGCATAGAATAATTTGGTGATAACGATATCTCATAAACGCAATAAGGTATTGAAAGAAGTTATTGGTCTATTTCGTCCAAATTAAAATAGCCTCCCCATTTGAAATTGGTCCATTTAAAAAAAGGATGTAACTTAGAATTGGTTGGCTTTTGTAATGAGGTTGCAAGATTCATTTTAGCTTTCTCCATAATACCTACTCCCTTTTTTTGGAAGTAATAAAGTTGATTATCACTTCATAACTCATTATTAGACCCCACCGCTGCCTCCTATTAATTCTCATAGTTGAAAGACAACTAGAAAATAGCAGGTTCAATTACGTTTGAATTTTATTTAAAAAGGCTATAAAATTTAATTTAATTTTGAAAGGAAACAAAGTGGAAATATTAATTATTCTCTCCCCTTTGTTTCTTCTTTTCGGTTTTCACAGTACGTGGATTACTCGTGGTTTTCTTACCAATTTTTTTATTAAGAGTTAAAATTGATATTTAAAAATGAATTATTCTTCATAGATAAATATTTTTCATACAAGTCATATAAGTCATTTATATTCACGTACTTTTACGTTTTTTTTCTTAATTTTTTTCTCTCATTATCATCGTCATCAACACTACTTCTTTCTCCTCCTCATGTTTCTCCTTTTTTCATTAGAATTTCTTCACCTCTTTTCTTTTTCTTTTTCTCCTCATCCATCAGTGAACTCGTTGTTGAAGATAATAAATAATTTAGATTCAAATTGCCAATTGAATTAGAACGAAATTGATTATTATTTTAAAACCAATCAAGCGGCTGAGGTGTGGTTCAATTCAGAAGAAAAATATAGCATTAGAGAAAATATTTTTCTGTATTTATAGCAAATTTGGGTGTAGCATAAAGATATTTGGGTGTAACACGAACATATTTGAGTGTATTTTAAGAATTTTTTGGTGTATTTTCATTCTGATAAGTTGTGCATAATTCAAAACTCTTTTTCTTCCTCCTCCTTATCTTCTACTGCTTCTTTTTTTTCGTTATCACTATCTTCTTCTTCTTTTTTTCTTATTCATCTTTTTCTTTTTGTTTTACCTTCTCAAGTTTCTTCTTGTTTTACTCTCTATACAAGAATAAAAACAAAAAAAATCAAACAAAGAAGAAGAAGAAACACCTAATGCTACAAAATTATTTGGAAGAGGATGAACTTACATTCATTTAACTAAAAGAAAGAAAGAAATAAGAAAAAAAAAAGAAGAAAAAAATGCATCATTAGAGAAAATATTTTTCTGTATTTGCAGTAAATTTGGGTGTAACACGAAGATACTTGGGTGTAACACGAAGATATTTGGGTGTATTTTAAGAATTTTTGGATATATTTTTATTCTAATAAGTTTTGCATAATTCAAAACTCTTCATCTTTCTCCTCCTCATCTTCTACTGCTTCTTCTTCCTCATCTTCTTATTTCGTTTTCTTATAATTCTTCTTGGGAGAAAAAAATCAAACAATGAAAAAAATACATAATATTGCAAAATCAATAGAAAGAGGAGGAGAAAAAAATACAGCAACAATAATAGTAATAAAAAAACAATAATGAAGATGAAACACACGAAGAAAAAGGAGAAGAAACGTAAAGAAGAAGGAGAAGAAGAAGGAAGAGGAGGAGGAGAAGGAGGGACGCGAGGAAGAAGAAGAAGAAGCGTCTTCCATAATGGTGAGTGAGAGCGCGCTTTAGAAACGGTTGAGTGACGCGCATATTATCACGCTTCAGTAGGTGAATGTGGTTTTTGTTAGATTTGATCTAACTTGTAAGATTCGTAAGCCAAAAAAACTTGTATATATAGCATAATTCTTTAAAAATTATTAAATAATAATTTAATTAATATCTAATAATTCTTAATTAAAGTTTACAAAAAAATAATTATACATAAATTTCTATCCTTTTAATAATTTGGTATCAATACGACTATTTAATAGATTGGCAAAACATAAAAAAAGACGTTGCAGGTTCTAAAAAAAAAGATGTGTAATAATTTATTAAAATAATTTTGTTCTTAGAATGTTAGAGGATTAATAGGTGATGAAAAATTGAACATGGTAAAAAATTTTAAGAAAATTTTAAATTGAATATATTAGACTTGTTTGAAACTAAGGAACAGGTAGTAACGAAGTTTGATGTAATAAGAATTTGGGGAGTGATGTTGCGAGATAGGGGTGTGCACGGCCCGGTCCGGCCCGAGACCCGGCCCAGACCCAATGAAATTTGGGTCATAAAGACCCGGACCCGAAGTGACCCGGGGTTGACCCGGGAGAAAAAAATGAAACCTTGAAGCTTAGTAAAACCGGGACCGGGCCATGGCTCGGGTCACCCGGACCCGGCCCGACGGCCCGGTAACTCAATGTCTCAATAGCATTTCACTTATACAATTTGAATCAGTGGAAAAGGGGCTAGGGCATTCACATTTCACGCATTCAGATCTCAGAATTCAGAAATTCAGCCTCACTCCCTCAGCCATTCAACCTCACTCACCCAATCCTGAGTCCCCACTCCCCACAACCCCAGTTCGGCAGTCTCCACTCCGCCACTTCCCACGGCCGACGCTGACCCAGTAACCCTCGATCTCATCCTCTCTCCCCACGACCCATTCTCAATCTCCCAGCAAGCAGCCACAGACGACGCACTCACAGCAGCAGCAAGCACACATCACGCAGGCGCTCGCGACTCTGTCGACGTCTTCCCAGCAAGCATGCAGCAGGCAGTCTCACCCCCACTACCCCAGTGTTGAGTCTCTGGCGAAGCCGTTCGTTCAACTGACGATGGTGCTGCCTTGTTTCTCGTGACGTGTCGCATATGGGCTTGTCCCGGTCGTCTTCTTCCTGGTTCTCTGCTATTCCTTCTCCTTTTGCTCCGCTCTCTTCTCCGGTCTTCTTCTCAGGTAAACAATTTATTTTGTTATGTAATTAATATTCTGATTAGGGATTAGGGATTTTGATAATTTGATTATAAAAATTTGTGAATTTAGGGATGTGGTTGTTGATTTTGATTATTAGAATTCTGATTAGGGTTGTGGGTGTTGATTCTTTATTATTGTGAACTTTAATTATTGTGAATTTAGAGATGTTAAATTGTTGATGAGTTTGGTATTTACTGATGCTTTTGCTAATTTGTTTAGTTAATTTACTTTGATTATTAGATCTGAATTTCTGATTAAGGTTGTGGGTGTTGACCCTTTATTATTGTGAACTTTGATTATTATGAATTTAGAGATGTTAAATTGTTGATGAGTTTGGTATTTACTGATGCTTTTGCTAATTTGTTTAGTTAATTTACTTTGATTATTAGATCTAAATTTCTGATTAAGGTTGTGGGTGTTGACCCTTTATTATTGTGAACTTTGATTATTGTGAATTTAGAGATGTTATTATTGTGAACTTTGATTATTGTGAATTTAGAGATGTTAAATTGTTGATGAGTTTGGTATTTACTGATGCTTTTGCTAATTTGTTTAGTTAATTTACTTTGATTATTAGATCTGAATTTCTGATTAAGGTTGTGGGTGTTGACCCTTTATTATTGTGAACTTTGATTATTGTGAATTTAGAGATGTTAAATTGTTGATGAGTTTGGTATTTACTGATGCTTTTGCTAATTTGTTTAGTTAATTTACTTTGATTATTAGATCTGAATTTCTGATTAAGGTTGTGGGTGTTGACCCTTTATTATTGTGAACTTTGATTATTGTGAATTTAGAGATGTTATTATTGTGAACTTTGATTATTGTGAATTTAGAGATGTTAAATTGTTGATGAGTTTGGTATTTACTGATGCTTTTGCTAATTTGTTTAGTTAATTTACTTTGATTATTAGATCTGAATTTCTGATTAAGGTTGTGGGTGTTGACCCTTTATTATTGTGAACTTTGATTATTGTGAATTTAGAGATGTTAAATTGTTGATGAGTTTGGTATTTACTGATGCTTTTGCTAATTTGTTTAGTTAATTTACTTTGATTATTAGATCTGAATTTCTGATTAAGGTTGTGGGTGTTGACCCTTTATTATTGTGAACTTTGATTATTGTGAATTTAGAGATGTTAAATTGTTGATGCGTTTGGTGTTTATTGATTTTTTTGCTAATTTGTTTAGTTAATTTACTTTGATTATTAGATCTGAATTTCTGATTAAGGTTGTGGGTGTTGACCCTTTATTATTGTGAACTTTGATTATTGTGAATTTAGAGATGTTAAATTGTTGATGCGTTTGGTGTTTACTGATTTTTTTCTAATTTGTTTAGTTAATTATTGTTTTGTTCAGTGTACTATTTAGTTGATTATTGTTTTGTTCTTCATGAATTATTATAAGGTTTCTATCTTTATGATTGAGGAGAACACAAGAATGGAAATTGAAGCTCAAAATCCTGTTACTTCTGCTGAAAATCCCGCTGCTTCTGCTGAAAATCCCGCTGCTTCTACTATTGATGCCGCCACAACTCCAGCTAAACCACAAGTTAATGAAGAAGATAAGGATACAAACATTGAGAATCCAGAAGCTTCTCGTAGGGGAAAGAAATTGTATGTTTGGCAGCATTTTACTGTGCTTCCGTTGACTGAGACAAAGGGACAGCACCAGGCCAAATGTAATCATTGTCAGAAAAAATACGGTTGTCATCCTACTAAGCATGGAACAAATTCTCTAAATAAGCACTTAAAGAATGCTCATAAGTGGATATTTACTAAAGAGGGGAAGAAGGGAACACTTCATGGCTATATGCCCAAAATTGAGGAAGAACAGGATCTATGCAAAGCCTTTAAGGGTTATAACTTGGAAGATTGTAATAAGTCTGTAGCTGAGTTTGTTGTACTAGATGAAATGCCATTTAAAGTTGTTGAGGGGATTGGGTTTCGTAAGATGTTAAATCGTTTTGAACCAAGATTTACGGTACCATCTAGGTGGACAGTCTCAAGAGATTGCTTTCAACTGTATTTAGATGAGAAAAAAAAGCTAAAAGAATGGTTGGCAAAGTCATGTGCTCGGGTTTGTTTGACAACTGATTGCTGGACATCAACTCAAAATTATAATTATATGAGTTTGACGGCACATTTTGTTGATGACGAATGGAAGTTACAAAAGAGGATTATAAATTTCTGTCACATTGAGAATCACAAGGGTGATACGGTAGGCAGAGAAATCGAGAAATGCTTGAGAGAGTGGGGAATTGAAAAAGTTTTCACAATCACAGTAGATAATGCAAGTTCAAATGATGGAGCTATTACTTATCTTCAAAGAAAATTAGGTGCAAGAGGTGGATTGGTGTGTGGAGGAAAGTATATGCAAGTGAGATGCTGTGCTCATGTTCTTAATTTGATAGTGAATGAAGGAATTAAAGAGCAGAAAACTTCAATTGAAAGCATTAGAAATGCTGTCAGGTATGTTAGGTCCTCTCCTCAAAGGACTAAAAAATTTAAAGATTGCATTGAGGCCGAGTTAATTGAATCTAAAAGTCTTGTGTGCTTGGATGTTCCAACTAGGTGGAATTCTACCTATCTAATGTTGGAACATGCCGAGAAATTTGAAAAAGCTTTTGATAGACTTTATGATCAAGAACCTGATTATCTTAGATGGTTTGGAGAGGACAGTGGGGGAAAAAGAAAATTGGTCCACCAACACCACTTGATTGGCAACATGCTAGATTATTTATTGACTTTTTGAGAATATTCTATGAGATAACATTGAGCTTCTCATCTTCTTTGCATGTTACATCGAATAAATGTTTTCATGAAATTGCATCTGTTGCTTCTCAATTAACATCTTGGAGCCAAAATCAATCTGAATTGTTAGGAAGCATGGCATGTTCTATGAAACATAAATATGATAAATATTGGGGACCGGTTGACAAATTTAATCCATTTTTACTTGTTGCTGTTGTATTGGATCCTCGGTACAAACTAGATTATCTCTGTTGGTGTTTGGAGGATGTTTATGACAACGAAGTGTCTACTAATATGACTGGTTTTGTTAAACTCACATTAGACACGTTGTATAAGTTTTATGAAAAAGAGGTTGCCGATGATAAAAGGAGGGATGATGGTGGAGATTCATCAAGAGATATTTTTTATGACACTATTAAAGTCTCAGCTGGTGCCAAGGGAGTTTCTGAAAATAGAGTGAATATGTGGAAAAAACAAAAAAGAGAGAAGGCTAATGCAGATAGCAAGTCAGATGTGAAGAGATATTTGGCTGAGGATACTGTGGAAGATGAGAATTTTGATATATTGGCTTGGTGGAAAGTGAATGCTTCAAAATACAGAGTTCTTTCTCTCATAGCCCGTGACATCTTAGGTATTCCAGTTTCAACTGTTGCTTCTGAATCATGCTTTAGCACTGGTGGACGTGTGGTTGATGTCTTCCGTAGCTCTTTGTCACCATTAATGGCTGAAGCTTTGATATGCACTCAAAGTTGGTTGTGTCCTTCTAAACAAAAAGATGGAGATCAAGAGTTTGATTTATTTGATAACAGTCAGAAGATTGTTGAAGGTACATTTATGATATTTTTATTATTCATGACTTATTTATTTCAAGTACAAGTAATAATCTTTTATATGAAAAATGAGTAACTTTATATGTTTTGTAGGTTTCACTAATGCATCCACATCACAAGGAACAAGTTGACAACATTAATGGTTATTGATGGATGATGGTCATTCATGTGGAATTATTGTTTTGTAAACTTTAATATTTTGACTTGTTTAGTTATTATAAGACTAAGTTAATGTTTTATATTTAGAATGCATAAGACTTTAAGACTAATGTATAATATTGTATTGTTTGTATTGACTTAAATATTTAGTGCTATTAGACAATATTAGTATTGATTGTGGTTAATGGTTATATTTTAATTTTAGAAAAGGTAAGGTAATGTGAATGGCCCGGTTTTCACCCGGTATGGTCGTGGCCCGAAAAGCTATAGGTTTTATCGGGTCTAGGGTCGGGTTCGGGTCTCATAAATGGGCCCGGTACATATTTTGGGCCGGGTCTGGGTCGCATCAAACCCGGTTTCACCCGGCCCATGCACACCCCTATTGCGAGATGAGAATATCAGTCGGAGGATGCCTCAAGTGGTTTACTGGTAATTTGGAATGAAATCTTGTTTAAAATGAGTCACTATCATAAAGGAGAGTTTTGATTGTGTGTTGAAAGGGTCTTATTAAAAATAATTTCAAGTATGCTTTTTTTGGTATATAGAGCTCATAAAGAAAAGAAAAATTTGCTGTGTAAAAGAAATTAAGTTATATTGCAGAGTTATGTTAGTCTCTATAGGAGACTTCAACAAGATTGTGCTAGTGGAGGGGAGAAAGATGCTGTCAGATTAACAGAATTTTAATAAGAATTGGATACAACAAGATTATAACTGGTGAACTTTTGCTTAGCAATCTTATAATCGGATTGACAAAATTTTAGCAAGATTGGAGTGGCCGGAGATATTTTCACGAATACAAAATTAGGAGTATACTATAAGAAGGAGGAACGTAAAAAATAGTTAATGATTTTTTTTTTGCAATCTTTTTTAACTTTTTTATTTATTTGTTGTTGTTGTTCTACTTATTGTGTTGAGCTCTTTTGTTTAAATAAAAAACAATTTTTTATTGTTTTTAAGAAAAAAACTTTTTAAAACTTTTATTCAAATAGTTTTATAATTATAGAAAATATATAGTAAGATAAATAAAAATATTATACACAACGAATAGGAGTTGATAAATAATAGTAAGAAAATTATTTAAAAATAGTGTAATTATAACAAAATCAGTGATTATTTTTATTAAGACTGCATCTAATTACGAGAGATTTATATCTATATATCCAAGAACATTTCATACTTATTAATTTATATGATTATACTTCTCTTTCATTATTCTGATAATAGTCATATTAAAGGAGGAAAAAAATTTCTAAGCATCAATTCCCTTTTTTTAAATTTCTCGCGAATCATATAAATCAATAAAAGAAAATTTTTTTCGTGAATTTTTCCTCATTTCTTTTCCAATCTTTTCATTTCAATTAAACAAAGGCTTCCACACTTATTCAAAACTTTTGCTAAAATAACCTACATCACAACATTTTAGGCTAAAAGTGGCTCAACTTACCACAAACTAAAATTGACACTACCTATTTAAATATTACCTACTCAAATATGAGATAATCTAATGCATTACGTATTTTTTTTTCTAATATTTTGGGTCAAAATAAAAATTATCTTCGACTTTAATTTTTTATTAATATCATCCTCAATGTTATAAGTCTTATGAAAATTATTATTTTCATATGAATTATTATTTACAAAATGATTTTGTCCTTAATAAAACACCTTTTTTTACCTACTAATTATCCCATCATCATCTGCTTATCACTATCATCATTACCACCACCACTCTCTCTCTCTCCCCCCCCTCTCTCTCTCTCTCTCCATATTTTGCGACATTAGAGAATTCTAAAAAAGAATCGACACCGTTAAAAACACTCACAAGATCACCGAAGCCATGAAACTCGTCACCATCGCCGGGATCCGATGAGCCAAAGAAGCCATCCTACATGGCAGACCTTTCGCCAAAACACTCGTCAAAATCTTGCACGACATCAACTATCATCTTCGAGACGACAACGTCGTCGTCCCTCTTATGGACGTCAGGCCCATCAACTCCGTTGTCCTTGTTGTTGTCACCAGAGACCATAATTTCTGTGGCAGTTTCAGTAACACCGTCTTAAAGAAAGTTGAAACTTGGATTCAACAGCTACACAAGCTTGGCTTGAATTTCGTTGTGGAGAGACAGAGAGAGGGGGGAAGAGGGGGATAATGGTGGTGGTAATACCGAAATAGTGATGATGATAAGAAGATGAAGATGATAGAGTGGTTAGTGAGTGAAAGAGGGTGTTTTATTATAATTTCTAACGTTGATGATGGTATTAATAAGAAAAAAAATTTCTGAACAATTTTGATTTTGACCAAAGATGTGATGGTGGTGATAATCGTAATGATGATGATAGAGTACTAAGTGAGTGAAAGAAGGTGTTTTATTAGAGAAAAAATCGTAATGTAATTAATATTTCACATGGAAAAGATAATTTTAAAATGACTTCTAACGTTGAGGATGATATTAATAAAAAAATAATTGGAGACGATTTTAATTTTGACCAATGACATTACGGACAAAAAAGTACTTAACCCTAATCTAATCTAATGAGATATATAAATATGATCTTTTACACAACACACATACACACATCACTACTACTATGAGTTCTATAACTTCTTGAACTTGTTTCGGATTTGTACACAAATCATTACTACTATGAGTTTTATAACTTCCTAAACTTGTTCAGGATTTGAACCCTTGTGTAACTCTTTGTGAGACAGCAAATTTTGCGACTGGTTCCAAGTCTTAGCTGTAATTAGTCGTTTAACTCAATATGTGTATTAGAAGTAAAATGAAACTGAAAAATAAAATCGCAACAATTCTAAGCAAAATACAAATCTAATCAGAACAATAATTGTACCAAAAAAAAATATTTAGGCTGCGTTTATTTTTGTGAAAAGGACAGAACATGTCATTAAGACAAAAATATTAAAACAAAGACACTAAATCATTTTGTGTATTATATTTGAATACAATGTACAAAATACTAATGTAATATCTTATATTATGGATAGATATGAATAAGACTAAAATATTATATAAAATGACTAAAATAACAATGTGATTTTAAATTTTCTACATTAAATACAAACTAATTTAGCTCAAAAATTACACTATGCACTAACATAAACCAAATTCTGCATCAAATTTTCTGTACTAATTTGCATAAAATTTTCTGCACTAATTAAACATAACACAAATAGAATTTATAATTTTTTGAACATATTAAAATCTAAAATAAATTTTTTATTTATTCATTCACAGTATCATAGTAAAATTTAAAATTCTGTAAAAAAAAATGTTGATCTTATATAATTTTCAGATTGATAAATCATAAAACAATAAAAATGAAAACAAATGAAAAAAAAAGAAACAAAATTCTGTTTAATAAAAAAATAAAAATAAAAATTAAAAACAACAAGAGGAGATGCCAAGTAATACCTACTTTTTTTTTATCTCTTTTTTCAATTTTTTCTCCCAATATTTCGTGTGAAATTAAATGGCTGCCGTACCCCCAAACCAACCCACCAAATATTAAATAATAACATTTTTTTATTTATTTCAAATCAAATAAATTAATATTTTTAAAAATAAAACAAAAAATTATTAATTTAATTAACTTAACATAATTTATTTTATTTTATTTTAATTTACAACATTCAAATTTTTTTAATTTCCTTTTTTGAAAGTTATTTAATTTTTCTACAAATTTTTAAAAAATTAGATTAATATTTTTTTATTTTTCTAATTTAAAAAATTTAGATCACAATTTTTTTTTGACATCCAAATACAAATCATTATCAATATCAATAAATTATATAAGTACGTATACATTTATTTGCGTAGTTATTATATAATACCAAAAATACTCACTACCTATCATTTTTTTAGTGATAAAACAAGCTAATTAACAAAAGTATCATTCACCAAACGTCATTCAACACAACCACTTTGCCGTTTATATTTGGCGAACTGCTTCCCACAATATAAAAAAATAATCGCATATTTAAATTTAAATTCTATTAATTATTTGCATTAAATATTAAACTCTAAAACCTCAAACTTAAGCCCTAAATTCTAGACCATATCTCCTAAATCCTAAACCTTGAACATTTCACTATAAATCCTAATTCCTAAATTCCAAACTCTAAACCCTCAAAGCATCACTAAAGTATCTAATCCAACAATCCTTGACCCAAATTTTTTAAATATAAAACCTAAATCCTAAACTCTAAATTCTAAAATCTAAAATATATTATGCAACAAAACACATTTTTTTATTAATTTTCTTCTAAATTTCTTCTAAAGCATGTACTTGTATGTAATTTTAAACACTTTATATTTTTTTTATTCTATAATATTAAACTATAAATCCTAAAACCTAAATCTTAAATTTTAAACACTTAATATTTTTTTTATTCTATCTAATCGAACAATCTTAAATTTTAATTCTCAAATATAAAATCTAAATCCTAAATTCTAAAATTTAAAAAATATTATGCATAGTAAACTACTATTAAACACATTTTTATTAATTTTTGTCTAAAGCATATATTTGTATAAAATCCTAAATACTTCATATTTTTTTAGTTCTGTAATTCTTTATAATTATTATTTTTTGGACAGGATTATGTAATCCTAAATATATTCATATATTTTATTTCGTTTTTTTTTTTAAAATTTGCCTTACATAAAAACACTAAAAATTAGAATAGCCCAAAATATCTAATAACAAAAATAAAATGTAAATTTCATTCCATATTCAAAGGCCGAAAACCTAAAGCCCAGCATTATAAAAAACTCTATCCACAAAGCCCAAAAACCCCAATAATTAAAAAAAATTTAATTAAAGCATTATCAGCCACCCCTAATAAACCAACTACGGAACCGCCTAGAACATTTCTGCATTCATAGTCAATGGCTGTCTTCGCGTCCACCACACGCTACCACACGGGACAGAATCCAAGCTACTCCACGTGATTTCCTCACCTGAGGAAACAAATGTGTTTCATCATGCTAGCATTCACCGAAGGTGAATTTTAACCTGCGCAGACCTCTGGAACGGCTGTCCGTTTTCATTGCGGTGGCTTTCTATACAGCAGACGTATGTCTTTAATAGTGATAAAATGCGACAATAATGTATATTTTTGTAATTACCGACCAATTTTTTCCTGTATTTTTGTATACATCAAATATTAAATGTGTAAATTTGTTTTTGGTAGTCAGATAAGCTTTTTAATTGGACTGATTAAATGTATGAATACATTTTTAATTGGTAACGTGTGTCTTTTAAATGTATAAATATATTGAAAAAGTGATACGTTTTTGGTGAACAACTTTTTGCACATTGAACAAGAAAAAATTGTAACAAATTGAACGTAGGCAAATATTAAGAATTAAATGATTGTTGTGTATGACAAAAAAAAATTATTGTGTGTATAACCATAAATAAATTTAGTTGTTGTGTTAATCGAAAAAAAAAATAGTTGTTTTGTTAAAAGATACAGAATTATTTAAATAATTTATTCAATACTAAAAATTTAATATTTCAATAAGTTATTTTTTTGAGTTGACTTAAAAAAAGTGATTTTAACAAAGATAAAATTTGATTCTATCAATGTCATTATTATTATTATTCTATCAATGCCATTATCTATTGCTATTATAATTGTTATTATTCATACCTTGACCCAACAAATAAAAGTCAGGTCTAATAAGACAAAAAGGTCCACCAAGAAAGGTGGTCTTTATGACACAAAGAGGTCAGACACCAACATAAGGAGGCTAAGCTCTTCCTGCTCAAAACAGATAACTACCTCCAAAAATCTCTTCTACTATCTCTATCTTCTCTAAAAGATAAACTACAACAAACTCTCAGGATAAAGGAAACAGTTATCTATAAAAAAAGATGGAACTACTTCAACAAAGGTGGTTATCAACTCTATTATAAATACACTGGCACCCCTCAAGTATAATTCACGCTCTAATCTACTAACAACCTGCTTAAAGCCCTTACTAACTTAAACATCTGAATCTCTTACAGATACCATCCCCCACCTCCTCACGAGGAATTTGGGCAGGCGGCACCTCGACGCTAAACAAGTTGGACGTTACCCTTCAAAGAGATCTGAACCTCACGTTCAAGCCCAAATCAATGTTTCAGGTAACTTTCGGAACATTGGTACCATTGTTGGGAAACCTAGAATTCTCTCTCTAACAAATGGTAGACCATGAGCATGAAGACGGCCACACGGCATCTGAATTTGAGCAAGAAGTTTAGCCAGAAGGCCAGACCTTCGTGCTTCCTCCTCCACCACAATACCAAGGGCCTCACAGGGAAGGGACCTCGGGAAATCCTCATCCAAGGAGGCTCCATTCTGAGGTCCACTATCCTGAGGATGAGGACTATCCTCATACAACCGAGATCCTGGATTTGGTTCATGGCCAAGGGGATCGACTGCAACAGCTCAAACATGAGGCTGAACCACAACGGAAAGCAGAATAGGAGTTACGAAGAGAGGTGAGACAATAAAAAGAGCTAGAAGACAGGCTCAGAAAATTGGAAGCTGATCTTCAGAATAGGAATAATCGAACAGATCGGGAAGAATGCCCCCTAGGTGGAGAAGACCCGTTCACAGAGGAGATCAAGAGGGCTAAAGTTTTCAGGAATTTCAAATCGCCCGACATGGACCTCTATGACGGCACATCTGACCCCAACCACCACCTCAGCAACTTCAAAAGCAGAATGTACCTAGCCAATAACTTGATGCACGAAAACTTGTCTCTCAACAAATTTCCCTTCTGTAAGTATACCGAATTGTCGTCAAGTAAAAACTCACAATAGAGTGAGGTCGAATCCCACAGGGATTGATTGGTCAAGCAACTTTAATTGGAGGAATGTTCTAGTTGAGCTAAGTAGAAGTTGAGTTGGTAATTGCAGAAAATTAAATGGCGGAAAAGCAAATGACAGAAAATGTAAATGCTGGAAATAAATGGCAGAAAGTAAATTGCATAAAGTAAATTGCAGAATTTTAAATGGGAATTTGGGGAGATGAACATAAAAGTAAATGGCAGAAGGTAAAGAGAATGGGTAAGATCAGAAATAGGGGATTCATTGGGCTTAGCAGATGTTGCATTTTCCGGATCAAGTTCATTCTCATCTCTTCCTCAATCAATGCATTCATTAATCTCCTTGGCAATCTTAAGTGATTGGATCCCAATTTCTTGGCAACCCAATCTCTCTAAGCTTGAACAATTGCCCAATTCCTTGATTTAATTGCTCATGAGAAGAGATGAAGTATGGTTACTGATTATACCACATGTATTTCCAAATCAAAGTGTTGGTAGGATTACATGTCACTATATCCATCCAAACCCCAATTTGGTCCAACATGAGAAAGCAATTCTAGCATGATCTCTGAAGAGAGAATTTTTGCGTAGTCTAGAATTCAGAATAAATTCCCGTTGCAAGTATAGCTTCTAAACCAACAAAAGTCCATTCTTACAAACGTTTTGGTTGTCACAAGTAACAAACCCCTTTTAAAATTGATAACCGAGTATTTAAACCTCGGGTCGTCTTCTCAAGGAATTGCAGGGAGGTATGTTCTTATTATTGGTTATGAGTCTTGTAAATTGGGGGTTTTGAAAGTAAGGAAGAAGTATGTTAATTGACAAGTAAAATAAATAAATGACTATAAAATAAACTCTTGGCAAGATATGAGAAATTAGAAGTCGTATCCTAGTTATCCTTATCGATGGTGATGAGAATTGAGTTTTTAATCCCACTTAGTTAACCTTTACTAAAGCAAAGGAAAGTCAAGTGGACTAAATAGGTTGATCCTCAGGTCCTAGCCAATTCCTAAGAAAGGACTAGAGTTATTGGAATTCAATTCAATTAGCAAAAATAACAATTATCAATCACGATGAGTTTGATAACTCAAGAGTCTCCAATTAATCAATTAAAGCCAAGAATATAAAAAGCTAGATAAAAATCATATGTCTGAAAATACCTCAATTTATATCAAATAAAAAAAATCATAACATGAATGGTCATTAAACAAATAAAAGAGAAAATAAATAAATATGAACATTGAACCTGAGCTGAAGAAGATAAAAATATTCCTATGTTCTAAAAATCCTAATCCTAAATCCTAAGAGAGAGGAGAGAGCCTCTCTCTCTAAAAACTACATCTAAAACCTAAAATTGTGAGTAATGATTGAATCTGAAGTCATCTTCTAAATCTCTGCATGTTTCCTGACTTTAATCTGTGTTTATGGGCCGAAAACTGGGTTGAAATGTGGCCCAGAATCTTTGCCAGCGACTTCTGTAATTTTGCAGATCGCGCACGTCACGCGGCCACGTCGTCCACGCGATCACGTCACTCGGTGTTTTTCGTACCACGCGTGCGCGTCGTCCATGCATTCGCGTCATTCGTGCAGCTTCCAATCCGCGCAGTCGCGTCAGGCACGCGAACGCGTCACTTTGATTTGTTCCATTTCACGCGGTCGCGTGAGCCATGCGACCGCGTGACTTCTTGCTGGTCATCTCCTCAATTCCTTGTGTTCCTTCCAGTTTTGCATGCTTCCTCTTCATTCCTTACGCCATTCCTGCCCTATGAAGCATGAAACACTTAGCACACAGATCAAGGCATCGAGTGGTAATAAGAGAGGATTAAGATTAGCTAAATTAAGACCAAAGAAGCATGTTTTCAATCATAGAACTAAACTAGGAAGGAATTGTAAAATCATGCAAATCACATGAATAAGTGGGTGAAAAGCTTGATAAAACCACTCAATTAAATACAATATAAACCATGAAATAGTGGTTTATCAACCTCCCCACACTTAAACATTAGCATGTCCTCATGCTAAGCTCAAGGAGACAAAATAAATGAGTGGGGAAAAGCAGGACTCATGCAATGCAACCCATGAATGTGAATGCAACTACATGCTAAAATGATTCTACCTACTTGGTGAAAAAGTAAATAAATCCTTCAAGAATAAATATGAACTGGATTTCACTAATTCAAATCACAAAATACAATACAAATAACTTGCAAGAAGAGGATAGCTCATGAAAGCAGGGAACATAGAATTAAGTGTTGAACCCTTACTGGTAGTGTATATCATTCTAACTCTCAAGTGTCTAGGGTCAATTCTCTCAATTCTCTACTAATCTTGCTTTCTATAGCTTGCTCTTCATCTAACAATCAACAAAAATTTAATGCACCAATACACAAATCAAGAGGTCTTTTAAGGGTTGTAATGGGGTTAGGGTCAAGGTAGGATTGTATTTGGCCAAGTGGACTAAAATCTGAATCCTTAATTAACATAAACTTTCCACCTAACTTAAGACAATCCATTTATTTAAAATACAAAATCTAACTTCCCATTAACTATATTTTTCACATATTCATGCATCCTAAATTTGAGTTCAGTACATATGCATTGATACCAACACTTACTTTGGGGCATTTTGTCCCCTTTTATTATTTTCTTTTTTTTCTTTTCTTTTTCACTTTTTTTATTATTATTTTTCTTTTATTCTTCTCAATGCATAAGATTAAAGTATTGAATGCAATAATATGTGCTGAACTATTATTTTGCACATTTTCACTAAAATATACAACACCCAATTACTCAAACCAAATATTTTCAAATCCAACTTCCCCACACTTAAATCATTAGCACTTTTACTAGTCTAAACTAACCAAGGATTCAAATTAAGGACATTATTGTTTTTCGCTTAGAGTTAGTAATGAGCTAAAGTAAAGAACAAATGGGTAAAATAGGCTCAAATTGGTTTGCAAAGGATAATGGAAGGGTAAGGCCATATGGGTATATAAGCTTAGTAAAACAAGGCCTCAATCATATAAGTGCATGCTTACATCAAATAATGGAAATATAGAATTAAGCAAGACAAAGATCACAATTGTAGAGAGAAAAACACACACCAAAAATAAAATATTGGTTGATAGAATGCAACCAATCAAATAGGCTCAAAATCTCACTGGTTTTGTGTGTTCGTGCTTTAAAGCATGTTCCAAAATAAGATTTCTTCAAACAAGTTCAATAAAAATTTTAATTCAAATTAGTGAAATGTTATAAAAAGTTTTTTGAAAAAGAAAATATTACTTCAACCAAGTAATGGTAATATATGCGCAAAATCAAACAAACATGCAATCAAACATGCAAATGCAACAATGAAAAATAAAAATTGGTGTTGAGAAGAAGGTGACTTACCCACGGAGATTGGTATCGACCTCCCCACACTTAAAGATTGAACCGTCCTCGGTGCATGCAAAGCTGTATAGGTGGGCGGGGGTTGTGGTTCCTCAGCGACTGCTCTTGGTATAGTCTCTCTTTAGCCTTCCTGGTGGCCATCTTGAAAAGGGAGAAGAAAAAGGGACATGAGGTCAAAGGGATAGAGCAGAGAGGAGGGTAGTATGAGTGATAATCATGCCAAAGTAAGGAAGAAAGTCGTTAACACATGGTCGCGACTCCATGAAATTAGGACAACAACGGAAACAGGGCATGATAAATTGAGGCAATTAAATGCAAGATGTTTATTGGCATGCTGGCAAAGGCATGAGTAGCGTAAATCAAGCATTAAAAGCCTTAATGTATTATTAGTCGTGAGAAACTAACAATAACGTTTGTATTGACAATTATATTCAATTAATAAAAGAGTGGAAAGGGTTTTGTGAAAAACAGGCATTAGAGTAGAAGAATAGAATAATGAAGAATGCACAATGCCATAAGGGCTTTTTCACAAACACAAAGCATGCATATTAAATAAGGTATGGAAAGTATTAAATTCAACATGCAAGCACCCTTAAAAGAATAATATACAATTGTCAAACATTTTCTTAACAATCCACAAGAAAATAATGACCCAAATAAATTGCCAACACCAATTAAAAGAAAAAAAAGAAAGAAAAAGCAAAAGAAAGGAAAGAAAAGATTTAGATTTGGGGAAGAAAAGATAAGATATTTGGCTGATTTGGATAAGTTGTGCGGCGCAGGCAACACGGACGCGTGAGTGATGCGTTCGCGCGGATAGCACTTCTATGAAATGACGCGGACACGTCATCCACGCGGTCGCGTGGAATGATTTGTGCCAGTAGCGTGAGGGCAGCCCCGCGGTCGCGCAACTCTCTGTTTGAAATGCATATTGCCAAATCTTTGGGTGATGCGATCGCGTAGTTGACGCGATCGCGTGGATGGCCTGAATTTGAAAATGGCGCCGACACGTGGGGCACGCGTACACGTGGCAGGGCTTGTGCATCTAGCATGAGTCCAGCCCAATTCTAGCTCAACTTTCGGCCATACACCCTTTTTACGTCGATTTTGAGGCACACATTCGCGTGGGTGACGCAGACGCGTGGGAGGCGTTTTCCCACATGACGCGGACGCGTCAGCGACGCGGTCGCACGGACCAATTTGTGCCAAAGGCACGCCTCCAGCCGCGCTTTCGCATGACTCTCTGTTCAATTTTGTTTTCTTCCCAACGCACTTATGACGCGGACGCGTCGGCGAGGCTGTCGTGTCGCGTACGTGATTTTTTTAATGCAGTATGCAGAATGCAATGCTTAATATGAATGCTATGCATGATTCCAGGTTCAATCAAAACTCAAAAACAAAGCAAAATGGAGAGGGAACAATCATACCATGGTGGGTTGTCTCCCACCTAGCACTTTTAGTTAAAGTCCTTAAGTTGGACATTTGGTGAGCTCCTTGTTATGGCGGCTTGTGCTTGAACTCATCCTGAAACTTCCACCAATGCTTGGACTTCCAATAAGCTCTATCAATACCAAGTAAATTTACCAAGTGTTGATGAAGTTCTCCACAAGCTTCGAGCTCCCAAAGTTGATCCTCATATATTCCTGGATCCTAAATCTTGTTTCTACACCCATCTTCAAGTTGATTATCATGATTCCATCCGGGTGGCAAGCATTCTGAATTCTCACTAAAGCGGCCAAACAACTTTTTAGACCCATTCAGTGGAGCTCTACACCAACCTTTGCGTTTAAACTTAAAGCTTCCAACCATAATGAACCTTGTAGGACAATTCTTACCACTGACCATCTTCCTCTTACTCTTAATGCCACAAAGAGCTCTAAGTTGACCATCCATCTCCAGTAGCCCGTATTCAAGTGGAATTAGAAAGCTAAGGGATATGAATTTTACCTACTTGAATATTGTGAAGGATGATGGCAACTTAGGGGGAGGTGTTTCTAATGAACGTGCAAGCTCCACTCCCTTGTGCTCTTCTTCGACATCTTCCACCTCTTTGCAAGCTTCTTCAATTTTAACCTCTTCTTCTTGGTAGCTTTCTTTTGATTCAATTTCTTCTTCATTGTTCACCAAGGGCATGTGAGGTTGTGTTTCTTCTTCTTTAATCTCCATGTCAAGTCCAATGGGAGATGATTCAAATGTAGATAAGAATTCATCAATGATCGAATCCATCTCTTGACCATCCCTTTCAAAGACTTCAATCATGAGATGCCTTGGAGGTTGTACACCCTCCTCAACATCAGTTTCAAACGTCTTTGAAGGAGGCTCTATAACTTGACTTTCCCATTGAGGTTCAGCATCTCCTAAGTCTTGAACCACTTCTTCTTCTTCAATAATTCCGGCTTCCTCCACTTGTTCCAATACCAAATCGTGCTGCTCACTATCCACCGGAGTGCCTAACTTCTCCTTCCTGCTACGTTCTTCAGTAGATTCTCCACATGAAGCCATGGGGGTTACTTGAATGTCTGAACGTCGGAAAGGTAATCGATTTATTGCTTGATCTAGATGTTTAAGTATGAAATCGTATTCATCCTTGATGATTTTCTGTTCAACTATTTCTTCACCTTCAAGTACAAAATTCTCCTTGTTGTCTTCCTTCACTAGTTCTTCAACCGCGCTGTCAACTTCAAGGGTCTCTACTACCTTCACCTTTAGTGCCTCTTCTAGCTCCTTATGAAGTATGGATTCGCAAAGATAATCCTCTCTCTCTTGTTCTATGTCAATAGTTTCAGTGGGATCATGTTGCTCTTGGATTGATGGATGTTGGTGCTCTTCCATGGATGGTGGTGATGGGATGGGTGGATCATTATGTGGTTGAGATGGAAGTGCATTGGAGCTTGAGGGTTGAATATTGGGGGTAGAGGGTTGGTTCATGCGGGATATAAGTGCTTGAAGAGTAGAGGTGAGATCAGTGATAGAGGCAAGTGGGCTCTCCATGGAGGTTTAGGGTGGGTAGGAGGGTTCATTTGTTGGGAGAAAAGGCTCATAACACGGGGGTGGTTCCTCTTGATAAGGATATGGAGATGGTGTATATTGAGGTGGTGGTTCTGGGTATGGTTCATATGGTGGTTGGTGTGGTGAATAAGGATTGGGGTCATATGGAGGTGAATGGCGAAAAGGGGCTTGTGAGTATGGTGGTCCAAAGTCATGTTGAGGAGAGGGTTCATAGGCATATGGTGGTGGTTGTTGATAATCAAGAGCGCGCTCACCATAGCCCTTACCTTGATATGCATCACAGAATGGTTGTTGATAGTCCATTGGAGATGATTGTCGCCACGAGGGTTGATTAAATCTTTGTGGCTCCTCCCATCTTTGATTGTTACAACCTTGATGCCTGTTCTCATTGTAATTTCCTCTTCCTGCAACATTATTGTAACCAGACTCATAGCCAAAGGGGTGAGAGTTCATAGTAGTAGGAGAAAATAAAAACAAAAACTAACAAAAAGAAAATAATTTGAAAAAGATTTGATTTTTCTGAAAAAAATAAGATAAGATATTTTTGAAAAAAATAAGATAAGATTTTTTTGAAAAATATTTACAATAACCAATAATAAGGCACACGTTTGCAATTTCCCGGCAACGGCGCCATTTTGGAGAGAGAACTTTTGCGTAGTCTAGAATTCAGAATAAATTCCCGTTGCAAGTATAGCTTCTAAACCAACAAAAGTCCTTTCTTACAATTGTTTTGATTGTCACAAGTAACAAACCCCTTTTAAAATTGATAACCGAGTATTTAAATCTCGGGTCATCTTCTCAAGGAATTGTAGGGATGTATGTACTTATTATTGGTTATGAGTCTTGTAAATTGGGGGTTTTGAAAGTAAGGAAGAAGTATGTTAATTGACAAGTAAAATAAATAAATGATTATAAAATAAACTCTTGGCAAGATATGAGAAGTTGGAAGTCCTATCCTAGTTATCCTTATCGATGGTGATGAGAATTGAGTTTTTAATCCCACTTAGTTAACCTTTACTAAAGCAAAGAAAAGTCAAGTGGACTAATTAGTTTGATCCTTAGGTCCTAGCCAATTCCTAAGAAAGGACTAGAGTTATTAGAATTCAATTCAATTAGCAAAAATAACAATTATCAATCACGATGAGTTTGATAACTCAAGAGTCTCCAATTAATCAATTAAAGCCAAGAATATAAAAAGCTAAATAAAAATTATATGTCTGAAAATACCTCAATTTATATCAAATAAAGAAAATCATAACATGAATGGTCATTAAACAAATAAAAGAGAAAATAAATAAATAAGAACATTGAACCTGAGCTGAAGAAGATAAAAATATTCCTAAGTTCTAAAAATCCTAATCCTAAATCCTAAGAGAGAGGAGAGAGGCTCTCTCCTCTCTCTCTCTCTCTCTCTAAAAAATACATCTAAAACCTAAAATTGTAAGTAATGATTGAATCTGAGGTCATCTTCTGAATCTCTGCATGTTCTCTGACTTTAATCTGTGTTTATGGGCCAAAAACTGAGTTAAAATGTGGCCCAGAATCTCTACCAGCGACTTATGTAATTCTGCAGATCGCGAACGTCACGCGGCCACGTCGTCCACGTGATCGCGTCACTCAGCGTTTTTCGTACCACGCGTGCGCGTCGTCCACGCATTCACGTCGTTCGTGCAGCTTCTGATCCGCGCGGTCGCGTTAGGCACGTGAACACGTCACTCTGATTTCTTCCATTTCGCGCGGTCGCGTGAGCCATGCGACCGCGTGACTTCTTGTTGGTCATCTGCTTAATTCCTTGTGTTCCTTCCAGTTTTGCACGCTTTCTCTTCATTCCTTACGCCATTCCTACCCTATGAAGCCTGAAATACTTAGCACACAAATCCAGGCATCAAATGGTAATAAAAGAGGATTAAGATTAGCTAAATTAAGACCAAAGAAGCATGTTTTCAATCATAGAACTAAACTAGGAAGGAATTGTAAAATCATGTAAATCATATGAATAAGTGGGTGAAAATCTTGATAAAATCACTCAATTAAATACAATATAAACCATGAAATAGTGGTTTATCAATCTCCTCATCCATTTTCCAAGGCTCAGAGGAGATCCATTTATGGAGAGTTTCTTTTCCAAGACAACTAACAAATTGATTTAAGATCAAAAGCTTTCTAGTAAATCAAGAGAAAAGAAAGAGGAAGAAGAATGAAAACTATAATTAATCCATCAAATTACAATAGAGCTCCCTAATCCAATGAAAAGGGGTTTAGTTGTTCATAGCTCTGAAAATGGAAGATGATATAAAAGAGTGCATTCTGAAAGTAAACTAGAATTTGTAGGAAAAGTAAATATACAGAATGTAGTTCCCAATAATGCCAAGCCTCCTTCTAGTTCAAAACTACTTCCTATATATACTACTCTTCTGATCTTCTAGTTAGCTCTTTAAGTCTTGGATATGGGCCCTTGATCTTTAGTTGAACCAGTTACAGTCTTCAATGGGCTCAGCTTTGCTTGCAGAAAGAATGTGAGTCAGGCATGGTAGGACGTTAGTTAGGACGTTAGTGGCGTTAACGTTAGGTGTAAACTTGGGTTCGAAAGCGTTAGTGACGATAACTTTGTCACAAACGTTCCAAACCAATTGATCCATATTAACTTCAACGTTAGTGGTACTAACGTGACCACTAACATAGCCTCTTGGCCCTTCGCAAACGTTATTGGCACTCACTTTTACCAATAATGCCGCTCCTTGTCCCTCTTTCCCACGTTAATGATCCACATTAGTGTAACTAACGTGGTCCTTAACGTGGGCATGAAAAAGTTTGAGAGCGCTAGTGACACTTACCTTTGTCACTAACGCTTCAAAACGCCCTTTCTTCCCACATTAGTGCTTCACGTTAATGGCATTAACGTGACCACTAACGTGGGTGTGCTTGCCATTTCCAACGTTAATGACAAAGGTGAGTGTCATTAACGTTGGCCTATTGGTGGACGAAATTGTGATCCTCTTTGTATTTGCATGAGATTTAAAAATTGGCTCTATTGGAATTTATGATCACAACTCCGTTCAACTTAACCAGCAAGTGTACTGGGTCATCCAAGTAATACCTTGCGTGAGTAAGGATCGATTCCACAGAGATTGTTGGTATGAAGCAAGCTATGGTCACCTTGTAAATCTCAGTCAGGTAGAGTCAAATGTAATTGGATTAGATATTTAAAAGATAAATAAAATAAAGGGATAGAAATACTTATGTAGATCAATAGTGGGAATTTCAGATAGGCATGTGGAGGTGCTGTGCTCCTCTTGAATCTCTATTTCTTATTACATTCATCCGATCCTTCTTACTCCTTTCCATGGGAAGCTGTATGTAGGGCATCACCATCATCAATGGCTACTTTTAATCCTCTCGGAAAAATGGTCCTATGCGCTGTCACTACACGGCTAATCGTCTGGAGGCATCACCCTTGTTGATAGCTACATCCCATCCTCTCAGTGAAAATGGTCCAAATGCTCTGTCACAGCACGGCTAATCATCTGTCGGTTCTCAATCAGGTTGGAGTAGAATCCATTGATTCTTTTGCGTTTGTCATCACGCCCAGCCTTCAGGAGTTTGAAGCTCGTCACAGTCATTCAATACCGGAATCTTACTCGGAATACCACAGACAAGCTCTGGATGTCTACTTTCCAACATCATTGAGAGCGCGCCAATTGGAGTTCTGTAGCTCCAGAAAATCCATTTTGAGTGCAGGGAGGTCAGATTCCAACAGCATCAGCAGTCCTTTTGTCAGCCTTTTTTAGAGTTTTGCTCAAGTCCCTCAATTTCAGCTAGAAATTACCTAAAATTACAGAAAAAACACACAAACTCATAGTAAAGTCCAGAAATGTGAATTTAACATAAAAACTAATGAAAACATCCCTAAAAGTAGCTTGAACTTACTAAAAACTACCTAAAAACAATGCCAAAAAGCGTATAAATTATCCGCTCATCACCTATCATCCCTTGCTCCACGTTACCTTTCACGTTAGGGGTCTTATCTTGACTACTAACGTTGGCAATCTTGGCCTGATCTAGCGTTAGTGACAAAGGTGAGTGTCACTAACGTTAGCGATCTCTTCTTTACTCCATGTTAGAGTTCACGTTAATTGGATTAATGTGACTGTTAACTTGGCTATGTGTGGCCTTTTGGAACGTTAGTGGTGTTTACTTTTACCACTAACGTTGGAGCTTCCCTTTTCTTCCACGTTAGTTCCCACGTTAATGTAACTAACGTGGCAACTAACGTGGTTTATGATGGCTTTCGAAGGCGTTATTGATGATAACTTTTCCACTAACGCTGCAAGCTTGCTCCCATTCCACGTTAGTGGTTACGTTAGTGAGGCTGACGTGGCGGCTAACGTGGCTCTTCTTTGCTTCCTTTGTCTTGAAATCAAACAAACAGGGTGCATCAAAGCTCTGTTCTAAGTCATGAGATCATCATCATCCATTTTATCATTCAATTCCTGCATTATTCTCATGAAATCATGTAAAGTTCACAATGTTTGCTTAAATCAATATGTAAGTGTATTTTTACCCAAAACTTGCTTATTTACTAAGAAAATGCATGAAACTACCCTAAAATAGTAAAGAAAAGGTCAATAAAACTGGCCAAGATGCCCTGGCATCACAACACCAAACTTAAAGCTTGCTTGTCCCTTAGCAAGTACTGAAGCATAAGAATGATGAATGAAAGAACAAGAGAAACAAGTTCTTATTATAGAAGTCAAGTTCTTGGTTTATGGGGTTTCATGCATAGCACTTAGGTTCATTCCTTTACTGGTTTTCAGGTCCTTATCATGCTCTTGAATACTCGCTTGATTGCATCCTATGAGATCCTGATTCATTGATCTCCCCTTTCCTTTTAGGGTTTATTGCATTCTTTTAGGCTAAGTGCTTTGTGAGGGGGTGACTCTTTAAGATAAGCCTTTAGCCAACACTCGCGAACCAGTTGGTTCAAGGTGCTAAGTGTTGAGACACCCCTAAGGACCTACTCCCTCAAGTCTCTCTCCCCCACACATGCACACCACAGGCATATGGTTTGTTATTTTCTTTTCTTGAGGCCTTGGTGTCCAGCACCTCTTTGGGTTACTAAGTGTTTTGTAGCAAGGTTGCTCTTGATAGTGGATTTTCAGCTGATAATCCCAGGTTAGTTAACCCAAGATACCAAGTGATGAAGCACTCTTGAGAACTTATTCATCCAAGCAGATCATTTGCACAAGAACACCACAGACACATGCCTCAAGATTCAAACCCTTGGTGCCTAGCCTTATTTCTTATTCTCTTTCTTTTTCAAACTCTCACTGTTTTTCTTTTTTCTTATTAGGATCTTGTTATTTAGCTAGTCTCATAGAATGTGCATCAAGCATATGATTCAGAACATCTAGTTGCCTGTATACCTTATTGGTGAACCAACTTAGCTAATCAATTACCACACTACAAACATTGAGAACTTGCTTCACAAGATGAACCCCACTCTGGTTTTTCATAACATCTTCTTTTATTTAGCTTAAAGGACAAGCATACATTTTAGCAGGGTGAAAAATGAAAACCGGGAACTTAGACCAGCAACCCCGATAGGTGAATAAAGGGGAACAAGCAGAATATGAATGTCCTTGAGAATAAGATTCAATCATACTTCCAATTAAAGTACTACAACTCAGAGACAGTTAAATACAATACAACCTCTTGATGTCTTCCTGTTTCCTCCTTGTCATCATCATCCTAGCTTTTGTATCTTTATCTGTCTCTTTGTATGATGGTGTATGGTTATTTTAAGGGATTGATTGAATTCATGTAAAACTATTAGAAGTTGTTTGTTCTCCAAGCACTTGAAAAAAAAAAACAGTTAGAATCCATGTGTGCTTGTGAATTTCTGAACTTAATTTGGTGTGTAAACACCAAACTTAGTTCCTTGCCTAATGCAGCAATTTGAATACATGCAGAAACCTCATGTGCTTTCATTAAGAAGACAACTATGAACTAGAAAAGTAAACTATGAACTAGAAATCAACATCTGTCGAGTAGTTTCTCTGATTGTTAGAGTTAATGCTTTATCATTGAAGGGTTGCAATGCGATCTTCAGATGGAGTCTTTGGTGGAACACCAAACTTAGAGTTCCACATTCACCCTTGGATTGTTTTGGTGTGTAACACCAAACTTAGCTCCTCACAATACAGAGAACTCTACTTGAATCTTTTATTGAGATAAAATGAAAAGAAAACTACCTCAGGTTGGGTTACCTCCCAACAAAGCACTTTTTTAGCGTCGCTAGCTCGACGGTTGCTTCTTTAGTTGAGATTATACTTTTGTTTGGGGCCCTCCCCCATGTTGCCCAAGTAGTGTTTGAGTCTTTGCCCATTCATAGTGAATGTCCTCCTTGAGCTTTCTTCCATGATTTCTATGTGTCCATAAGGTGAGACCTTTGTGACCAGAAAGGGTCCCGACCACCTTGATTTGAGTTTTCTAGGGAAGAGTCTCAGTTTGGAGTTGTAGAGGAGTACTTGTCGTCCTTCTTTGAAACATCTTGGTGCCAGGTTGAGATCATGTCTCCTTTTTGCTTTTTCCTTATAGATCTTGGTGTTTTCATAGGCTTGAGACCTAAAATCCTCTAGTTCTTGCAGCTGCAAGACCCTTTTTTCACATGCAGCAGTGCTGTCGAGGTTTACTATCTTGAGAGCCCAAAAGGCTTTGTGCTCCAGCTCTAATGGTAAGTGACAGGTCTTTCTATACACACCAGTTGATATGGGGACATCCCAATTGGTGTTTTGATAGCTGTCCTATATGCCCAAAAAGCATCATCTAACTTTTTCGCCCAGTCCTTTCTTGATGCCCCCACAGTCTTTTCCAAGGTTCTTTTTAACTCTGTTGGATATCTCAGTTTGCCCACTTGTTTGGGGATGATAAGGTGTGGCAACCTTACGCTTTACTCCAAAGCTAGAACTATGGCAATTCCATAGGACCTCTCGTCCCTCTTCTTCTGAAATGCACCTCCTAAGGATTCCATCTAAGCACTTCTTGAAGAGATACAACTCATCCCAAATGAAATATTTAGCATCATTAATAGTTTTCTTCTTTGATGTTTGTTGATTCCAGGAGGCAAGTCACCAGTTGCCTTAAAATTGGCAATATCTGCAAACCAGGGTGCCTTGTGAACCAACATTAACTGCTCATCTGGAAAGAACTCGTTTACACTTGTATCATGCGTACCACTTTTCTCACAAGGGATCCTGGATAGATGATCTGCTACCTTGTTCCCACACCCTTTTTGTCTCTAATCTCAATATTGAATTCCTGCAACAATAAGATCCATCTTATCAGTCTTGGTTTTGATTCTTGTTTGGCAAATAGATATTTAAGTGTTGTGTGATCGATGAAAACAATCACTTTAGAGCCAATGAGGTATGATCTAAATTTTTCAAATGCAAAAACTATTGCCAACAACTCATTTTCAGTAGTGGTATAATTTCGTTGAGTGTCATTGAGGACCTTGCTGGAATAGTATATGACATGCACCAAATTATCTTTCCTCTGTCCTAACACTGCCCCAACTGTGAAATTAGATGCATTACACATCAGTTCGAATGGTAAGTTCCAATCAGGTGGGGTGATGATAGGAGCTGAGGACAGCTTCTTTTTCAAGTTTTCGAATGCTAGCATGCACTTCTCATCAAAGATAAATGGTGTATTAGACACAAGGAGATTGCTTAAGGGCTTGGCTATCTTTGAAAATCTTTAATAAATCTTCTATAGAAGCCAGCATGCCCTAAAAAGCTCCTAATTGCCTTGACATCACTTGGTGGAGGTAATTTTTCAATTAGTTCCACCTTAGCTCTGTCTACCTCGATGCCTTGGTTAGAAATTTTATGGCCAAGGACTATTCCTTCTGTCACCATAAAGTGGTGTTTTTCCCAATTCAAGACCAGATTGGTCTCTTGACATCTTTTTAATACCAAGGCAAGATGATTTAGGCAATTAGGAAAGGAATCCCCGAATACTGAAACGTCATCCATAAAGACTTCAATGAACTTCTCTATCATATCCGAGAAGATAGAAAGCATGCAGTGTTGAAAAGTTGTAGGTGCATTACATAGCCCAAATGGCATGCGCCTGTAGGAAAACACTCTATATGGGCAAGTAAATGATGTTTTCTCCTGGTCTCTTGGATCAACCACTATTTGGTTATATCCTGAATAACCATCTAGAAAACAATAATATGCGTATCCTGCAAGTCTTTCCAGCATCTGATCCATGAAGGGGAGTGGGAAGTGATATTTTCTTGTGGCTTCATTGAGTTTTCTATAATCAATGCACATCCTCCATCCTGTGACGGTTCTTGTAGGGATTAGCTCATTCCTTTCATTAGGTACTACAGTGATTCCTCATTTCTTGGGGACCACTTGGACGGGGCTGACCCATGGGCTATCCGAAATTGGGTAGATTACCCCTCTCTGCCACAACTTCATGACTTCCTTCTGTACCACTTTCTTCATGACTGGATTCAGCCTCCTTTGGGGTTGAATGGAAGGTTTGGCATCATCTTCCAATAGTATCTTATGCATGCATATGGCCGAACTGATTCCCTTCAAGTCAGCAAGTGTCCATCCAATGGCATCCTTATGCTTTTGCAATACTTGGAGTAATTCCTCCTCTTGTTCTTGGCTGAGGGCTGAGTTTATGATCACTGGATAACTTTCATTCTCTCCTAAATATGCATACTTGAGAGTGGGCGGCAGTGCCTTTAGTTCAAGTTTGGGTGCTTCTTTTTTTTCATTTTTCTCCTCTAGTGTGCCCTAAATATGAACCTTAGCTGTTGCAGCCTCTTCGCTTGATGCTGATTCCTCTTCTTCTTTCAACCCCTCAAGTTCTTCCTCTTCAAAAGTCTCTTGTACTACAGCTTCCACTGAATCCAACCTCATACATTCTCCCATGAGTCTTGTGGGTAACTCATGGCCTTGAACACATTGAATATCATTTTCTCCTCATGTAGTCTAAGGATAAGTTCACCCTTTTGGACATCAATGATGGCTCCAGTAGTGGCTAAGAATGGCCTTCCTAGGATGATAGAGGTCTTGGCTCCTTCCTCCATATCCAACACTACAAAGTCTGCTGGGAAGATAAAGTCTCTTACCTTCACCAACAAGTCTTCTACTATTCCGTGAAGAAACTTGAATGATTGATCTGCCAGTTGCAGGGCCATTCTTGTTGGCTTGGCCTCCTCAATCCTCATTTTTCTCATCATTGCTAAGGACATCAGATTTATGCTAGCTCCCAAATCACATAAAGCCTTTTCCACTGTGATTTTTTCTATGATACAAGAAATCTGGAAGCTCCTAGGATCCTTCAACTTTTGGGGTAATTTGTGCTGAATGATGGCACTACATTATTCGGTCAATACCACAGTCTCATTGTTCTTCCAGCTTCTCTTCTTGGTCATCAACTCCTTTAAGAACTTGGCATAGAGCGGCATTTGCTCTATTGCTTCAGCAAAGGGTATGTTAATCTGTAATTTCTTGAAGATTTCTAAGAATATTGAGAATTGGATGTCCTATCCCCTCTTCTTCAATTGTTGAGGGTATGGGGCTTTTAGAACGTATGGCTTCAGTACTTTTCCTTCTTGATGTGAATTGGGAGTGGAAACTTGAACTTCATTGGTGGACGAAATTGTAATTCGTACTCTTTGTACTTGTATGAAATTTAATTCGAGATAATAGCTCTTTACTATGTGTGATCACAACTCCGTTCAACTAACCAGCAAGTGTACTGGGTCGTCCAAGTAATAAACCTTACGTGAGTAAGGGTCGATCCCACAGAGATTATTGGTATGAAGCAAGCTATGGTCATCTTGTAAATCTCAGTCAGGCGAGTTTAAATAAATTATGGAATTTGGAAAATAAAATAATAGTAAATAAACATAAAATAAAGATAAAGTTACTCATGTATTTCCATGATGGGAATTTCAGATAGGTGTATGGAGATGTTGTGCTCCTCCTGAATCTCTGCTTTCCTACTGCTTCATCCAATCCTTCTTACTCCTTTCCATGGCAAGCTATATGTAGGGCATCACCGTTGTCAATGCCTACATCCCATCCTCTCAGTGAAAAAGGTCCAAATGCTCTGTCACAGCACGGCTAATCATCTGTCGGTTCTCAATTAGGTTGGAGTAGAATCCCTTGATTCTTTTGCGTCTGTCACTAATGCCCAGCCTTCAGGAGTTTGAAGCTCGTCACAGTCATTCAATTCCGGAATCCTACTCGGAATACCACAGACAAGGTTAGACCTTCCGGATTCCCATGAATGCCGCCATCAATTCTAGCTTATACCACGAAGATTCTGATTAAAAAATCCAAGAGATATGCGCCCGGTCTAGGGCAGAACGGAAGTGGTTGTCAATCACGCGCGTTCATAGGTGAGAATGATGATGAGTGTCACGGATCATCACATTCATCAAGTTGAAGTGCAACGAATATCTTAGAATAGGAATAATTTGAATTGGATAGAATATAATAGTAATTGCATTGAAACTTGAGGTACAGCAGAGCTCCACACCCTTAATCTATGGTGTGTAGAAACTCCATCGTTGAAAATACATAAGTGAAAGGTTCAGGCATGGCCGAATGGCCAGCCCCCCAAAACGTGATCAATAGTCTCCTCAGATGAAGAATAAAATAAAACTGAGACCAAAGATGTCTAATACAATAGTAAATTATCCTATTTATACTAGACTAGCTACTAGGGTTTACATGAGTAAGTAATTGATGCATAAATCCACTTCCGGGGCGTACTTGGTGTGTGTTTGGGCTGCGCTTGATCTATCCATGAGCTGAGGCTTCTTTTGGAGTTGAACGCCAAGTTGTAACGTGTTTTGGGCGTTCAACTCCGGGTCGTGACGTGTTTCTGGCGTTTTACTCCAGACAGCAACATGGAACTGGCGTTGAGCGCCAGTTTACGTCGTCAATTTCCGAATAAAGTATGGACTATTATATATTGCTAGAAAGCTCTGGATGTCTAATTTCCAACTCCATTAAGAGCGCGCCATTTGATGTTCTGTAGCTCCAGAAAATCCATTTCGAGTGCAGGGAGGTCAGATTCCAACAGCATCAGCAGTCCTTTGTCAGCCTCCTATAAGAGTTTTGCTCAAGTCCCTCAATTTCAGCCAGAAATTACCTGAAATCACAGAAAAACACACAAACTCATAGTAAAGTCCAGAAATGTGAATTTAACATAAAAACTAATGAAAACATCCCTAAGAGTAGCTTGAACTTACTAAAAACTACCTAAAAACAATGCCAAAAAGCGTATAAATTATCCGCTCATCATTCATCTTGTTCCTTTTCTTTTTCATCCGAGTTCTTCTCTTGTGGTTTCTTGAAGGTCTCCTTCAATTCCTTCCCACTTCTGAGGGTGATAGCCTGACACTCGTCCATTGGGTTTGAATTAGTGTTGCTGCAAATGTTATGGCTAGGGACTTGCTTGAATAGGTAGCTAATTTGTGTTTCAAGTTTCTTGATGGCAGCATCTTGATTCTGCATATTGGATCGCACTTCTTCCCGGAACACTTTACTGTCTTGAACTTCCTTGTATATATCTTCAAGTAGAGTCTCGATTCTGGAGAGTCTATCTTCGGATGGTGATGGTGAATTGAGGTAGGAGGGGTGAGAAGGGCCATTTTGATTCTGATGTGGATGTTGAGAGGTACTATTGGGTGGGTGTTGATATGATCTCTATGTGGAATGCTAGTGAGTTGCATTGTTGTTGGGGTTGTGACATCTTTGATCCTGGCCTTGATCTTGTTGATTTCCCCACCCAAAGTTCGGGTGGTTCTTCCAACCAGGATTATAAGTTTTAGAGTATGAATCATGGGCCTACTTAGGTGAGTTCTCAATATAGTTGGCTTGTTCCCAGTCACTCTCTTCCTCTGTATTTATTCCTTCTTGAGCTGATGATAAAGTGGTGACTGCTGCAACTTGGTTCCCTTCCATCTTCTTGGTAAGGTCAGCTAACTTCTTGGTGATCATCTTGTTTTGAGCCAACAGTGCATCCATACAGTTTAGCTCCATCACTCCTCGAGTGTTGCTCCTTTCAGAAGCATAGAAGTAGTCATTCTCAGCTATAGTCTCGATGACATCTATGGCTTCTTCAATGGTCTTTTTCTTGTTTAGAGATCCCCCGGATGTGTGGTCTACTGCCTTCTTTGATTCATAAGAAAGACCCTCATAGAAAATGTGTAGTTGCACCCATTCATTGAACATGTCTTGTGGGAACCTTCTTGTTAAGTCATTAAACCTCTCCCATGCCTCATAGAGAGTTTCACCATCTTGTTGCCTGAAGGTTTGTACCTCAGCTCTCAACCTGTTGATTCTTTGAGGTGGGTAGAATCTTGCCAAGAATTTATTCACCACATCTTCCCATGTTGTTAAACTCTCCTTCGGGAAAGATTCCAGCCATTTAAATGCTTTATCCCTGAGTGAAAAGGGAAACAAAAGCAGTCTATAAGTGTCAGGATGAACACCATTAGACTTTATAGTATCACATATCCTTAGGAAGGTGGTTAGATGTTGATTGGGGTCTTCTAGGGCGCTTCCTCCGAATGCACAGTTTTTCTGAACGAGGGTGATGAGCTGGGGCTTTAGTTCAAAGTTATTGGCATGTATGGTTGGCTTTTGTATGCTACTTCCAAAATTTCCTGGGTTTGGGTTGATGTAAGAGCCTAGAACTCTTATTTCTTGCCCAGCATGATTCATTGGGCCTTATTTGGCATGGTTGTGAGCTTCTTCTTCCTGGTGGTTCTCTATATTCTCCTCCATGTCTATTTCAAAATACTCCTCCTCTTCCTTAGCACCAACGACTCTCTTCCGTCTTGCTTCCCTCCTTAATCTAAGGAAGGACCTCTCAGGTTCAGAATTAAAGGAAGTTGAAGCTCCGCTTTTTCTACCTGCCATAAAACCAACAGAGCAAAAAGTAAGAGAGAAAATAAATACAGAAATTACTCTTGTTAGAATGGCTGTTAGTGTGAGTGGTGCAATGTATCAAACAGTTAGTGGGTTAGTGAACTAAATTGTAGATTGCAAGGGAAACAGATGAAGAAGAACAAAAACGGAGGCAAAATAGCTAATCTGGAACTAAATGACTAAAATGAAATAATCAAAACAAAGAAAATTGCTCAATCTAGTTATCCTCCAAATTAATTATTGTCGATACAAAATCAATCCCCGACAACGGCGCCATAAACTTGATGCAAGAAAACTTGTCTCTCAACAAATTTCACTTCGGCAAGTATATCGAATTATCGTCAAGTAAAAACTCACAATAGAGTGAGGTCGAATCCCACAGGGATTGATTGGTCAAGCAACTTTAATTGGAGGAATGTTCTAGTTGAGGTAAGTAGAAGTTGAGTTGGTAATTGCAGAAATTTAAATGGCGGCAAAGCAAATGACAGAAAATGTAAATGCTGGAAATAAATAGTGGAAATGAAATTGCAGAAAGTAAATTGCAGAATCTTAAATAGGAATTTGGGGAGATGAACATAAAAGTAAATGGTAGAAGGTAAAGAGAATAGGTAAGATTAGAAATGAGGGATTCATTGGGCTTAGGAGATGTTGCATTCTCCGGATCAAGTTCATTCTCATCTCTTCCTCAATCAATGCATTCATTGATCTCCTTGGCAATCTTTAGTGATTGGATCCCAATTCCTTGGCAACTAATCTCTCTAAGCTTGAACAATTGCCCAATTCTTTGATTTAATCGCTCATGAGAAGAGATGAAGTATGGTCACTGATTATACCACATGTATTTCCAAATCAAAGTGTTGGTAGGATTACGTGTCACTATATCCATCCAAACCCCAATTTGGTCCAAGATGAGAAAGCAATTCTAGCATGATCTCCTTATCCCATTTCCAAAGCTTAGAGGAGATCCATTTATGGAGAGTTTCTTTTCTAAGACAACTAACCAATTGATTTAAGATCGAAAGCTTTCTAGTAAATCAAGAGAAAAGAAAGAGGAAGAAGAATGAAAACTATAATTGATCCATCAAATTACAACAGAGCTCTCTAACCCAATAAAGGGGTTTAGTTGTTCATAGCTTTGAAAATGGAAGATAATAGAGAAGAGTGCATTCTGAAAGTAAACTAGAATTTGCAGGAAAAGTAAATATACAGAATGTAGTTCCCAATAATGACAAGCCTCCTTCTAGTTTAAAACTACTTCCTATATATACTACTCTTATGGTCTTCTAGTTATCTCTTCATGTCTTGGATATGGGCCTTTGATCTTTAGTTGAAGAAGTTACAGTCTTCAGTGGGCTCAGCTTTGCTTGCAGAAAGAATGTGAGTCAGGCATGGTAGGACGTTAGTTAGGAAGTTAGTGGCGTTAATGTTAGGTGTAAACTTGGGTTCGAAAGCGTTAGTGACGATAACTTTGTCACTAACGTTCCAAACCAATTGATCCACGTTAACTTCAACGTTAGTGGTACTAACGTGACCTCTAATGTAGCCTCTTGGCACTTCACAAACGTTATTGGCACTCACTTTTACCAATAATGCTGCTCCTTGTCCCTCTTTTCCATGTTAATGATCCACGTTTGTGTAACTAACGTGGTCCTTAACGTGGGCATGCCAAAGTTCGAGAGCGTTAGTGACACTTACCTTTGTCACTAACGCTTCAAAACGCCCCTTCTTCCCATGTTAGTGCTTCACGTTAATGGCATTAACGTCACCACTAACGTGGGTGTGCTTGCCATCTCCAACATTAATGACAAAGGTGAGTGTCATTAACGTTGGCCTATCATCCCTTGCTCTATGTTACCTTTCATGTTAGGGGTCTTATCTTGACCACTAATGTAGGCAATCTTGGCCTGATCCAGCATTAGTGACTGATAAACCACTATTTTATGGTTTACAATGTGTTTAATTGTGTGGTTTTATCATGATCCTTACCCACTTATTCATTAATTTAGTATGCATTTATATTTCCTTCCTGAAATTATTACATGATTGAAAACTGCTTCCTAGAGACTTTTAATTATGCATTTTAATTCTCCTTTATTCCATTCGATGCTGTAATCTGTGTGTTAAGTGTTTCAGGCTTTATAGGGCATGAATGAGTTGGAGATTGGAAAGGAAGCTAGCAAAAATGGAAGGAACACGAGAAATTGAGGAGATAACCAACGAGAAGTGACGCGGCCGCATGGCTCACGCGTTCACGTGAGAGAGGAGAAATCGCAGTGACACGGCCGCATGGCTCACGTGACCGCGCGGATTGGAAAAGCACAAGTGACGCGGAAGTGTGGACGACGCAAACGTGTGGCAGGGAAAAATGCGAATGACGCGTCCGCATGGATGACGCGATCGCATGACGTGCGCGATCTGCAGAATCACAAAAGTCACTGGCAGAGATTCTGGGCCGCATTTCAACCCAGTTTTCGGCCCAGAAACACAGATTAAAGTCAGGGAACTTGCAGAGACTAAGGAGGCTCTTGATAATTCACTTTTCATAGTTTAGATGTAGTTTTAGAGAGAGGTTCTCTCCTCTCTCTTGGGATTTAGGATTAGAATTCCTCTTAAAGGATTTAGGATTTATTATTATTTCAACTTATAATTCTTCTGAGCTCCAGGTTTAATATTCCTTTATTTTGACTTCTCTTATTTTTAATTATATATGTTGCCAATTTGGCTTAATGACATTCATGTTATGATTTTCTTAATAAATATTATTTGAGGTATTTTCAGAACTATGATTTGTTTCTCTTATTTATGATATAAATAATTTAGATTTTTCTACCTTTTGGCTCTGGTTGATTAATTGGTGACTCTTGAGTTATCAAACTCATTGTTGACCGAAAATTGGAATTCTTCAGGAATTAATTCGAGATCCAATAACTCTAACTTTTCCCAAGGAAAGACTAGGACTTGAGGATTCGAATTAATTCATTCACTTGACTTATCTTCATAGTTAGAGGTTAACAAAGTGGGAGAAAAATCCAATTCTCATTACAATTGATAAGGATAAATAGGATAGGACTTCCAGTTCTCATACCTTGCCAAGAGTTTATTTTACAGTCATTTATTTAGTTTACTTGTCATTTATCATATCTGCTCCTCATTCTCAAAACCCCCGATTTACAAAACTCATAGCCAATAATAAGAACATACCTCCCTGCAATTCCTTGAGAAGACGACCCGAGGTTTAAATACTTCGGTTATCAATTTATTTAGGGGTTTGTTACTTGTGACAACCAAAACGTTTGCACGAAGGGATTTTTGTTGGTTCAGAAACTATATCTACAACGTGACTTTATAAAATTCTTTACTAGCAAAAATTCTAACGTCAGTGACAAAGGTGAGTGTCACTAACGTTGGTGATCTCTTCTTTACTCCACATTAGAGTTCACTTTAATTGGATTTATGTGACTCTTAACGTGGCTATGTGTGGCCTTTTGGAACGTTAGTGGTGTTTACTTTTACCACTAACGTTGGAGCTTCCCTTTTCTTCCACGTTAGTTCCCACGTTAATGTAACTGATGTGGCAACTAACGTGGGTTATGATGGCTTTCGAAGGTGTTATTGATGATAACTTTTCCACTAATGCTGCAAGCTTGCTCCCATTCCATGTTAGTGGTTACGTTAGTGAGACTAATGTGGTAGCTAACGTGGCTTTTCTTTGCTTCCTTTGTCCTGAAATCAAACAAACGGGGTGCATCAAAGCTCTGTTCCAAGTTATGAGATCATGCATCATCCATTTTATCATTCAATTCCTGCATAATTCTCATGAAATCATGTAAAGTTCACAATATTTGCTTGAATCAAGATGTAAGTGTATTTTTACCCAAAACTTGCTTATTTACTAAGAAAATGCATGAAACTACCCTAAAATAGTAAAGAAAAGGTCAGTGAAATTGGCCAAGATGCTCTAGTATCACGCCTCTGACGCCACTCGTTGTAAAGCCTTCCTGACTACTTTCACAAAGGCGGCCATGAAGTTGTTTGATAACTTGCCACCCAGGTCAATAACCAGCTCCGACGACCTTGCTAGAAAGTTCTTAACTAGATTCTCTATTTAAAAGGGTAAAACTAAGCACGCTCTGAGCCTGTTGGGAATTAAACAAGAAGTTAACGAGACTCTTCGTGACTATTTGGAAAGATTCATTAAGGCCTGCCTGGAAATTCAAAATCTATCCATTGAAGCTGTGATCACGGGCCTAGTCAATGGTCTCAAAGAGGGACTATTCTTCCAGTCAATATCCAAACGATACCCAACTTCTTTGAATAAAGTTCAAGAAAGGGCAGAGAAATACATCAACATGGAGAAAAATTCCCGACTTGGGAAACCCTTTTTGCAAACAAACCTGCCCTACTAATCTCGAGAAAAGAAAAATGAGCCAAAAAAAAAGAGGATCAGACCACGAAAAAACCTATAAAGTACCATAACTACACTCCTTTAAGGGTCTCTCTGGTGGATGTATACAGAGAAATATGCCAAACGGAGAAGCTTCCACCCCCACTTCCGATTAAACACAAGAAGGCTGGAAGTCAGGCAGAATATTGCAAGTATCATAAGCTGTACGAACATTCCACCAATGAATGTTATGACTTGAAGAATGTCATAGAAAAGTTGGCTAGAAAAGATTGACTTCAAGATACCTAGCCGACAAATCAGACGATCCGAGGAAAAGAAGACAGGATGAAGAAGGAGGATGACCAGAATACTCTCCTCACACCACAGAGTGACACATACACATGATCAATAGTGGGTTTGTAGGAGGAGGAATATCAAAATCCTCATGAAAAAGACATCTCAAGAAAGTATATCAAGTCGGGAAAGATGATGCGTGAGCATCTTATATCCTTTTTCTAGTCATTTTTATATTGTTTTTAGTTAGATTTTAATTACTTTTTCTTGATTTTAGTGCAAAAATCACATTTGCTTTTACTTGATTTTTATATTTTTTTAGTTAGATTTTAATTACTTTTAATTTTACTTTTTACAGTTTGGAAAAGCTTGGAGTAAGAAAGAAAAATGCTGGCAGCACCCTCGCTGGGAGTTAAACGCCAACCTAGTGTTCAACGCCAGCAGGGGGCCACAAGACCAGAAGCGCACTTCCCTCCTTGGGCTTTCAATGAGCCAAACTGGCGATGAACGCCAGAAAGTTGCCTGAATCACATTCTACTGGGCCTCCAAGTGGATTTAGCACCTCTTAGTCTTATTTTATATTCTTTTTGTAATATTTATTTAAAAATAATATCTTTTTAGATTTAACATTTATTATTAGGTTAGTATTTAAAGGAGAAGATCATTTAGGTTTAGGATCTTCTTCCTTTCACAAATTTTTAGAATCTTGTTTTCTTTGTAAGTTATGAGCAAGTAAACCTCCTAGTTAAGGTTAGGAGCTTTGTTTATTTCTATGGATTAAGATTATTCTTCTACTATTTTAATATATGTTTGATTCAATTCTAAGGTGTGTTTTCGTTATTAATCTTATGAAACTGGGTAGAATGGGAGTATGACCATTTTTCTACATGAGTTCTTGTGATTCTCGGGAGAGTTATCTCGCTTGAACTACAGCTTGAGAACACACCTCCTAGATGGCTAATCCACAACTTGATGGGGATAAAAAACATCTATTCAGTCTAGAGCTGGAGTAATTAGGGCCTTTGTGGTATAAACTAGCTTTTTGCACTTCACCCTAATCCAAATTGAATGACCACGGGAGTGGCATTTGATGAGGATATGAGGAGATTAAATCACTAAGGGATTAGGGTCTAATCACTTATAGTTTGCCATAGATTGAATCATTCATTGTTAAAATAGTTAGAAAGAAGTTTTAATCCAGAAAGATAAACATCTCCGAGACCTTAACTGTTTTCTTATATTGTTTTTACACCAAACCTTTAATTGCTTTCTTTATTATTTTGTTTTATGCGTTTTCAACAACAACCATCTTTTATTGTTTACCTGACGAAGTCCAACAGGATAACTATTGCTTGCTCAGTCTGACAATCCTCGTGGGATCAACCCTCACTCACCTGAGGTTTTACCTGGATGACCCGGTGCACTTGCCGGTTAAGTTATGCGACTTCTAATTTCGCGCACCAAGTTTTTGGTGCCGTTGTCGGGGTTTGTTTGTAATTGACAACTACTGGTTGTCTTGTTGCTTAAATTAGGCATTTTTACTAGTTTTTATTTAATTATTTTTCTTTTTAATTTTCGGTTCATATTTAGTTTATTTTTCTTAATTTTCAATTTTTATCTTATTTAACTTTCCCTTTATTTTTAAATTTTGTTCTAGTTATCTTATTTTTATTTAATTTTAGATTTTAAGTTTGCTGTCATTTTAGGTTTTGTCATTTCCTTTTCGAAAATTTTTGAGTTATTTTAATTTATTTTCGAAATCCTCTTTAGGTTATGTGTCCATCTTTGTTTTCAAAATTTTTAGTTAATTGCCTACTTTATTTTATTTTATTTTATTTCTTTTTATATCTCACTGGAAGTTCTCTGTACTTTGACATAGAAACTCTCACTTTTTTCTTTGTTTTTTGTTGTTTTTGAGTAGGAACAGTGACAAGGAACCCCTTCTTGATTTTGATCCTGAGCCTGAGAGGACCTTAAGGCAGCATTTGCAACAAACTAAAGCTTACAAAGCCGGAGAAAATCTCACAAAAACTTTTGAGAAGGAAGCTAAAGAAACCAATATGGTAGCTAATGGAGGAAATCCAAATGCTGAAGAGCAAGCAAGGAAGGTTCTTGGCTCATACACTACACTCACAACTGACTTCTATGGGTGCAGTATATTTGTACCTGCCATTGGGGCCAATAATTTCGAGCTCAAGCCTCAATTAGTCACTCTAGTGTAACATATCTACCAGTTTGATGGACTCGCGTAGGAGGACCCCAACAAGTTCATATCTGACTTCCTACAGATTTGTGATACGGTCAAAATGAATGGAGTGAACCCCAAGGTTTACAAGCTCATGCTCTTTCCTTTTGCTTTATGGGACAGAGTAAAGCTATGATTGGATTGTCAGCCCAAGGAGAGCTTGGACATATAGGATAAGGTGGTCATTAGATTTCTGGCTATGTTCTTCCCATCCCAGAAGCTAAGCAAGCTTAGAGTGGATGTGTAGACCTTCAGACAGAAAGAGGGAGAGTCCCTCTATGAAGCCTGGGAGAGATACAAGCAGATGATTAGGAGATGCCCTCCCGACATGGTTTTAGAATGGACCCGGCTGGAGATTTTTTATGATGGCCTCTCTGAAATTGCCATGATGTCTCCGGATCACTCTGCAGGTGGTTCACTACACATGAAGAAGACGCCTGAAGAGGTGAATGAGCTTATTGAGATGGTTGACAATAACCAGTACATGTACACTTTTGATAGGAACCCTGTGAACATTGGGGCTACTTAGAAGAGAAAAGTCATAGAAGTGGACACACTGGATGCCATTTTGCATAGAATAAGATCAGGTCCCAATAGATAAGCATGATCTCTCTAACTTAGCCACAATAGTCTCTGACTTTTTGAAGATCACTCATAGCTTTATGCAAGAGACTCGGTCTTCAATTCGGAATTTGAAAATACAAGTGGGTCAGTTGAGCAGCAGGATACCTGAGAGATCGTCCAACACTCTTCTATGCAACACAGAGGTAAATCTAAGGGAAGAGTGCAAGGCCCTCACTATGGACAAGAAGGCCAAACCCAAGGAGGAGGATGCTGCTGAGGATTTGAAAGAGAAAAAGTCTCAAGAGGAGACTAGTAGTACACTTGTATATGCCCCAGTGGTGATAGAAGAGCTGAAGTACAACACCTTCTGAACGTGCAAGAAGAGACCACGGATGAGCAACTTGCTCAATTCTTGGTAGTTTTCAAGAAGTTACAAATCAATATTCTTTTTGCTGAGGTGTTGGAGAAGAAACCTCCCTATATGGTCTGTTTGAAAAGTGTATTTTATGAGAAGAAGGCCATAGGGGAGATGAAAATGTGGTGCTAACCAAGGAGTGCAGTGCACTAGTACAAAAGAAGCTACTATAGAAATTTCCTCGGAAGCTTCTTAATTCCCTACACTATAGGGACCATCACATTTGAGAAGACATTATGTGACCTTGGATCAAGCATAAATCTGATGCCTCTCTCTGTAATGAAGAAGCTGGGAATCCAAGAGGCTGCAGGATCTCACTGGAGATGGCAAACAAGTCCCTAAAGTAGGTATATGGATTGGTGGAAAACGTTCTAGTAAAGGTTAAAGACCTTTACCTCCCTGCAGACTTCATGATACTTGATACTGGAGAAGGAAATGATGACTTCATCATCCTAGGAAGGCCATTCCTAGCATCTACGAGAGCCTTGATTGATGTAAAAAGAGGAGAGTTGGTGATGAATCCACATTTCATGGTATTTATTTGCTTTAATTAGGTGAATTTCATTGACTTTTCTTGCATTTATTCATTAAAATAGCATGCTTTTGTGAATTCTTTCATAATTGTGCTTAATTGTGAAAAACATGCTTTTTATGCTTAAAATTGCCAATTTTAATTCACTTTTCTCCCATTGGATACCTTGATATGTTTGTTTGAGTGATTTAAGGTTTTGAAGGCAAGAATAGCTTGAAGAAGTATTAGGAACACATGCAAAGTAGAAGAATTAAAGAAATGAAGGATTTGCAAAGCTGTCAATTCTGGCCTCTTTGCAGTAAATTGATCATAACTTGAGCTATAGAGGTTCAAATAAGGCGATTCTAGTGGAATTAGAAGGCTAACATCCGGGGCTTCAAAATGATATGTATATGTCTAAAGTGGACATGGAGTTTGGGTGTGCGTACGCAAACACTTGTGCGTACACACGAGAAGAAAATCAGCAAGTGTGCGTGCGCACACACCTGTACATACGCACAAGTCCTGGCACGTGACTTCATTAATTGTAACTTGCTGGTAGCGAATTCTGGGCCTCTAAAGCCCAATCCAACTCACTTCTGAAGCTATTTCAAGCCAAATTGAAGAAGGATGAAGGGGGAACAATTAGGTTTAGGTTTTTACATGTTTTAGCTTAGTTTTTCTAGAGAGAGAAGCTCCCTCTTTTCTCTAGAAATAAGGTTTCTAGCTTAATTTCTCTTTAATTTTAGTCTTTAATTCTTGTTTCAGTATAGTTTTTTTTATGTTTTCATGCTTTCTTGTCTTGATCATCTTCATTTCTTGTGTTATTTTCTCAACTTTGCCACTTTTAGTTTATGAACACTGGTTAATTTTAGTTCCATTAATTCAATTTTGATTTTTTATCTTTCTTTAATGCTTATTAAGTTTTTATTATTATTCTCATGCAATTGGTAGTATAGATTTTATTTTTATTGTAATTTATAATATTTTTCCTTTTATGTATGTTAGGTGTTTGATAAAATGTCTCTTATAGTTTTTGTATAGTTTTTCACACTATTGGTCAGGAATTGGGTAATTAGTGAGTTGACTTGGACTTATGGATTAAGATCAATGATGCCCTTTTGACTTATCCTTGATATTAGGATAGACTAATTGGGATTAATTATACGCAACTACCATGTTTGTGGTCTATGACTAGGATAGGAATCCTCGATTACCCAATCCTTGCCAAGAGTTCCTTTTTGCCACTTGAATTCTATTTTTGTTGCTTTAATTGATTCTCATTTAATTCCTTGCATGCTTGTTGAATTTCTTGCCTTTTATTTTTCTTTTCACTTGCAATCACAACCCCCAATTTCTCATAGTCAATAATTGAGCACTTCATTGCAATTCCTAGGGAGAATGACTCAGGAGTTTAAATACTCTTGGTTATTTTGTGTTGATTGTGACAATCTTTTATTTTAAACTTTGATGTTGGTTGATAGTAGATTTGGAACTATACTTCCAATACCAATTCTATTTGCAATGGTGTTACATTGTTGGCTATTGTTAATATTTGAATATGTAAATAGTTTGTTTTTGATTGGTTGCTTGTGTTTGCTAGTTTTAGGAGTTTATTTTACTTGTTCTTATTATCTTTTGTTTTTATTACCTTTTTCTCCAATGAATTCTCACCCATTGCATTATGAGTTTTGTTGCTGTTGTGTTATAGGAATTGAGAATTCCGCATGTTTGTCACCTAAATGGAATGAAGAGAATCCACAAGAAGATTAGGTACACAAGCTTTGAAATCTCAAAAGCCATGAAAAATGCAAGCATGGGTGGAGATTCAAAGAAGAATGGAAGCACAAGCCTCCTTGATGAGAGCTTCTCAAAAGGTCAAACTTAAGGACTTTAAATAGAGGTGCTTGGTGGGAGACACCCCACTATGGTAAAATTTTCCAACTTTCCTCCTTTACATCATTCTTGTAAATATGTCTCTTAGTTGTGGGTTTGCCTTAATAAATTTTTGTTTGAAAATGCATACTTGAATAATTGGTAATCTTGTTTTAAATTACCTTTTTGACTTGAATTGCATGCTTTAAAAAAGTTTGAAATTGTTTTTGGATAGTTGAAATAGTTTTGCTAGAGTCTTGTTTGTACATATTAAAAATTCTTTGAATAGATAGTTTTGTTTTAAAAAAAAATTGTTAACTTTAAAGTTTAATTTGAATAATTGAATAGTTGCATATTTTGGTTATTTTTGTTTATATCCATGTTGGGTGAAATCATAAAAAAAATCACTCCGTGCGTACGCACACTCTCATGCATGCCCTCTGCTCAGAGCGTTCGCCTTTTCTTCCCATTTTCACCAGCGTCGCAGCCCATCACCGTCCCTTTCCCTCCACCCACAAGCTCCACACCAAACGTTATTCCATTTTCATTTTCCCTATTTTCTTTGAAAGGCATAACAGGGCTTCTACTGTTTCTCAAAATGCCATAGACATGGTCGAATCTTCTGGATCAGAGAATGCTGTGCCTTTGGTTCTGGCCTCTACCACAAAGACTCTAATATCCCCGTAGCACGGTTGAATTGGTGTCTCAAGAAGTCCCCAACAAAGTCATGGATTAGCCGTCTAAGAGATATAAAATCAAACTAGTGGTTCATCATTGTCCGATGAAAGAGTCACTCTGAACCCTTGTAGAATGACATAACCTTGTTCTGGTTCAACGCATTTATAATGATGAAGAACGGATATACATCTTAGAATAGAGAATCAAACACGTATTGAGATAGAACAGTAGTACTTTATTAATACATAAAACTTAGCAGAGCTCCTCCTCTCAACCTAGCAGGTTTAGAAATTCATACTGACAGAATATACAATGATAAAAGTGTAAAATGGTGGAAGATCACTAAAAAGTGTAAAAGTTCTAATAACATTCTTTTAGTGCTAAAATCCACTTCTGGGACCCACTTGGTGAGTGTTTGTCCTGAGCTTGATTGACATCCATGTGCTAGGAGGCCTTTAGGGTGTTAAATGTTGGCAAGGGGTCCTTTTTGTGCGTTGGACACTGGTATCTTCTCCCTTGGGCGTTGGACGCCAGAATAGGGCTGGAAGCTGGCGTTAAATGCTAGTTTTGGGCCTTTAATTCTGAAACAAAGTATAAACTATTATACATTTCTGAAAAGCCCTGGATGTTAGCTTTCCATAGCCGTTGAGAACACTCCATTTGGTCATTTGGATGTCTGTAGCTCTAGAAAACTCTTTCGAGTGCAAGGAGGTCAGATCTTGACAACATCTGTAGCACTTTCTGTGTCTCTGAATCAAACTTTTGCTCCAACTCCTCAAATTTCAGCCAAAAAATACCTGAAATTGCATAAAAACACAAACTAAAAGTAGAATCCAAAAATGTGAATTTTGCATTTAAAACCTATGAAAACTTAATAAACTTATACAAAATATACTAAAAACTATATGAAAATGATGGCAAAAAGCGTATAAAATATCCATTCATCAGAACACCAAACTTAAAATGTTGCTTGTCCCCAGGCAACTAAAAAACAAAGTAGGATAAAAAAAAAAGTAAGATACAATAAATCTCAGAATTCTTGATGAACTTCAGTTTCAATTAGATGAGTGAGACTTAGTAGCTTTTTGCTTCGAAATAATTTTGGCATCTCACTATCCATTGAAACATAGAAGTGTTGGCATCTTTAGGAACTTAGAATCTAGATGATTTTATTGACTCTCCTAGTTTAGTTCTTTTTGATTTTTGAACACATCTTTTAGAGTCTTTGCCGTGGCCCTAAGCACTTTATTTTCCAGTATTACCACCGGATACATAAATGCCACAAACACTTAACTGGGTGAACCCTTTCGGATTGTGATTCAGCTTTGCTAGAATCCCTAGATAGGGGTGTCCAGAGTTCTTAAGCACACTCTTTTTGCTTTGGATCATGACTTTAACTGCTCAGTCTCAGGCTTTTTACTTGACACCTTCACACCACAAGTATATAGTTAGGGACAGCTTGGTTGAGCCGCTTTGGCCAGGATTTTGTTTCCTTTAGGCCCTCCTAACCATTGATGCTCAATGCTTTGGATCCTTTTACCCTTGCCTTTTGGATTAAAGGGTTATTGGCTTTTTCTACTGCTTTTTTTTGCATGTATATATTTTTTTCTTTTATTGCAACATGCTTTTTTTGCTGCTTTTTGTTGTTTCAAGAATCAATTTTTTGGTTTTTTAGATCACCAATAATACTTCACTTTCATCATCATTCTTTCAAGATCCAACATTCTTAAGTCCAATTTTAAATATGCACTGTTCATTCATACATTCAAAAAATAAAAAGCAATGCCACCACATCAAAATAATTGACTATTCTTATTATATAACTCGAAGATTCATGCATTTTAATTTTCTTTTTCAATTAAAAATTTTTCTTTTAAGCAACGTGAGAGATGCATGGAATATTTCATAACTTTAAGATATAAAGACAGATGATTATGCACTAGAAACAGAGAATAAAACAAAACACATGGAAAACAGAAAATAAAATAAACAACAGGGGAGTAAAGGGAATGAATCCATGATGAATCCATAATTGATGATGATTTTTGGCTAGAATTGAATGGATTTCATCACATAAACTTGCACTTATTCCCTTGAATAGCATGCTTTTGATCTTTCCTCCCAAATTGTGCTTGATTGTGAAAACATGCTCTTTTACGCTCTATTTGATCTATTTTTGCTCCATTTTATTCCATTCTATGCCTGATGTTATTTATGAGTGATTTTAGGTGTATGAGGTAGGAATGCGTTGGAGAAAATGGAAAGAGAGCATGCAAAGTGGATGAAGCATGAAGAATCAAAGGAGAAGAGTTCTGAGACGTGTGCGTACGCACAGCACCCTGTGCGTCCGCATAAGAACCCAATCAAGAGCGTGTGGACCAATTAGAGTGCATTGTGCATCAAGCCAAGCATCGCCTAGTGAGCGTGCGCACAGTTTCTCGTGCATGCGCACAGGAAGGAAAATTCGCAAAGTGTGCGGACGCACACGCCTGTATGTCCGCAGAGGTGTTCGCACATGACTTCATTAAAAAGGCATGTGACTCACGATTTGAGGGTTTTGGAGGCCCATTTCTGAAGTCTCTTAGCTCATATTGGATGAAGAACAAAGGGAATAGCATAGGATATCACTAGGGTAGTTTTAGGAGTAGTAATAGGAAGTTTTAGTTTAGTTTTTCTCTAAGTTTTCTTCAACCTCTACTAGGGCTTTCATTAGGGTTTTACATTCAAGTGCCATTTTTCATTTTTAATCTTGGATTTTGCTAAGTCTCATTGTAAGTATTCTCTTGTTATTACTCTTTCTAGTTACTTTGTTCTTACATTTTCTTCTAATGCAAGTTATAGTTCAATTTTACTTCTCTCTTGCAATTTAAATTTCTTGTTGATGAATTTGATGTTTGATGTTCATTTCAAGCTTTCTTATGTCATTCTTGTTGATTGAGATTATTTGTTGCTTTTAATTTCAAGTCATTTCTCATTTTTACCATGTTTAAGCTTTTTGGCCCACCAAGTATTTGACAAAATGTCAAACATGGTTTTAGGCTAAGTTTTTACCTTTTGGCTTGGGTAAAGTGAGCAATTGGGTTCCTAGAGTTGGGATGTCCAACATTTAGTGTCAATTCTTGGATTGTTAATTGCTCTTGTTCCCACTAACGCTAAGTTGTTGCTAAGGCAATTAGCAAGCAATTTAGGATTTGTGGGTTAAGGACACTTATGCTCATTTAACTTATCTTTCGATGTGAGGGTTGATCAAGTGAGACTAATCCATTATAATTGTCATAGTTGTGGTTCCAACAAGGAAAGGATCCCTAGCTCACTCCAAGCCAAGACCCCTTTTTATGCTTTCAATCTTTCACATTTTGCTTTGTTAATCTCTTTCATACTTTACTTGTTTATATTACACACTCAGTTCTTTAATTGCTTCATTAGTTCAATCATTACAATTTTGCATGTTCTTTTATTGCTTTATATGTTCATCTCTTCATTGAAAACCCCTTGATCACTACAACCAAAACTTGCACACTCATTGCCATTGAGTGATTCCTAGGGAGAATGACCCAGGAGCTAAATACTCTCGGTTTATATCTAGTTTGAATTGTGATAACATTTGATCGATGGTCAATTTGTTGGGTTAGAACTATACTTACAACGCCGATTCCATTTTGATAATAAAATTCCTAATCTATGCAAATCGGGCATTCGTCAATCCACCTTAGTGATGGTGGCAACTACTCCTTCTGGAGGATCTAATAGAGTGCTTGATTTCCTCTATGTCACGCCCTTGCCTCTGTTGCTCTTTCCTTATGGTTCTTTGATCTTCTCTTGTCTCATGGAGGATGGTGAACTCCTCTTAGTGGTCTAACTTTAGCTGATCCACATTTGAACTCCACTCTTCTAGAGAGGTGTTCAGTTGATCCTAAAAGAATTTTGGGGAGGAAAATATATCCCTTAAGGCATCTCAAGGATTTCCTATTAAGGCGGCTCCACATTCTCTTGTTGTTGCCCATGTGCCAATTCTCTAACATGCTCCATACTTCTTTTAGTATAGGCTTGTCCTCTTCTATGATAATTTCAACTGAATTGCATAGGTGACAAAAGAGGTGAGGGAAGTGGAGGCAAGTTCCTTTTCCTTCCTCTTTCTTGAGGTTTCATCAGTCTTTGGAGAAATACTTAGGAGTGGTGGGAGTCAAAAAGCAATTCTTTTGTAATACCAAACTTAAGAGTTTTGCTCGTCCTCGAGCAAATACGAACCATAGGGAATGAGAGAGTAGAAGGAGAAGAAACAAGGAGAGATAGACGGTGGGGTAGGTGGGGTAGGTGGAGTTTCTGGGGGACCCACTGGTCTTGGGAGGCTAGGGTAATTGAATTCCCTCCCCTTCATATGGGCGTTGAACGCCTAGCTGCTACATCATGGCTGGCGTTTAACGCCAGCTTTCCTCCTAGTTGGGGTGTTGAACGCCCAGGAGAGACTCCTTTCTAGCATTCAACACCAGATCTTCTGCTTTCTTAGATTTTGAACGCCCAGCTTCTACCTATGGCTGGCATTCAACGCCAGCTATGTACCTCTTATTGGGCGTTGAACACCAAGGGTCTGCCCCCCTGCCTGGCATTCAACGCCAAGTCTGTGCCTTTGTTGGGCGTTGAACGCCTAGGGTCTATCCCTTGATTGGCGTTCAACGCCAGCTTCAGACTCCCTGGCTGGCATTCAATGCCAGCACTGTGCTTACTGGTTGGCGTTCAATGCCACTAATGAGCTCTTCATGGGCGTTGAACGCCCACTTTGGCCTCCCTGGCTGGCGTTCAATGCAAGCAAGGTGTCTATTCCAGGGTGTTCTGTTTCTAGCTCTGTCTGTTCATGTTTCTGTGTTAATTACTGCACATGATCATAAACATTAAAAAGCAAGGGAAAACTCTAAAAATAAACTAAAATAAACTCAAATGAAAATAAAGAAAAGAAAGAAGAACAGAAATACTTTACTCATGGTTTGGGTTGTCTCCCAACAAGCGGTTCTTTAATGTCATTAGCTTGATGGACAACACCTTTCAAGGAGGAAGATAGTCATAGAGGAATAAATTTTGCTCCTTACTGGGAGCATCCTTCTTGTGCTCTCATGGATTAGCTTAATACGCTCAAGAGACATGCTCTTGTTTACTGCATGAGGTATGGTTGGGCTTGCAACAATATGTTGGTGTTCCTTTTTGCCACTTCCCTCTCCCATGGTGAATACCATGATAAGGTAAGTGAATACTACTATTTTCCATGGTGAGAAGCCTTCAGCAGGGATCTTTTTGGTTTTCCAGCCCCTAGGCATCTTCCTTTTGGGGCCTTCTTCCTTGGTGGATAGTGTACATCCAACACCAGACGTAAATTGAATTGGTTTCAGTGAAGGGGGGAGGCTTGAATGCTGAATCCTTTATGCAAGTGCCTCCCTTGTCCAGGGGTAATAGAGGGTAAATAACTTCGAACACCTTCCAGTCCTCATGCAAGGTAATCCTTGTTTCTTGTGCCTCCTAGATTCCCAACTTCTTCATCATAGATGAAGGTATTAGATTTAAACTCTAGCCAAGATCATATAGGGCCTTGTCATAAGTGATTTTTCTAATAGTCCATAGGATCTGAAAGCTCCCTGGATCAGGCATCTTCCTTGGTAGTTCATTTTGTACTAAAGCACTGCACTCTTTGGTCAGTACTAGAATCTCATCTTCTGGTTATGTTTGCATGCCTAGGAAGGATGGCTCTTGAGGCTCTTTCACCACTACAAAGGCGAGCTCTGTGGTAATCACAGGCTCCTCTTACATGCCTAGAGAAGAATCAACTTGAGGTTCCTTCTCCTCTATAGGGGTACTAGCATTCTCAGGATCTTTCTGGTCCTTGATTGCCCTAAGTCCCTCAGTAGCATGCTCTTGAGGTTCAACCTCCTTAGTGAAGACTATTGTTCCACCTTCTTTTAAGGTCTCCTTCCTAGAAAGCATCAAGCTTTCTGTGAAGGTCCTATAGGGATGCAGCTCCTCAAACAACTCAGTCAGAGGAATATTACCCTTCCAAGGTGTCCACTAGCCATGGGTGTCAATGTGTCCTTAAGGGTAGTTACCACTTATATCACTAGGAGCATCATAAATCTCTGCAGGGGGTGCGGCTACAGTCTCCATGTCTAGAACTTCTATCTTAACTAAGGTCTCCTCAAAGGAGTATAAGTGCTGGTTATTGGCAGCTATCTCAATGAGCTCATTTGCCTCTTCATGTGTCTCTATAAAGTATAGAGAACCACCTGCAAAGTGATCTACTGTCTTCCTGGATATCTCAGAGAGGGCTTCATAGAAGATGATTGTCTTGTCCCATCCTGAGAACATATTGGGAGGGCAATTCCTGAACATCAGCTTGTACCTCTCCCAAGCATTATAGAGAGACTCGCTCTTTTTCTGCCTGAAGGTCTGAACATCTGTCACAAGCTTAGTTAATCTCTGTGAGGGAGAGAACCTGTTCAAGAAATTGTTAACAACCTTATCCCAGGTGTTCACATTTTCTCTAAGTTCCATATGCCACCATTCATTTGTTTGATCACTCAGGGAAAATGGGAAGAGTTTCAGCCTAGGGACTTCAGGGTTCACTCGATTGGCCTCTATAGTGTCACAGAATTATAGAAAGTCGGAGATGAACTTACTGGGGTATTCTTGTAGGTGTCCATGAAATTGGCACTTTTGCCTGAATAGCAGGATCTGGTCTGTGTTGACTTTAAAGTCATTTGAGTCAATAGGAGTGTCAAATGTATAGGAACCCAGAGGTCTCCCAATTCTTGTATTCCCCTTTTGATCCATAGTGACTTCGGTGTTCCTGCATGCATAAATAAGAGACAAAGAAAAAAATGAGAGTCTCTATGTCAAAGAATAGAGGAATCCCTGTGAGATATAAAGAAGAAAAAAGAATGATGATAGAGGAAAGAGATAAAGAATTCAAAAAAAGAAGTAGAAGAATTCGAACAATTAAGAATTAAAAAGAGAAACTAGAATTAAAATATTTTTGTTTTTTATTTTATTTATTTATTAAATGCGGAAATAAAAGTTAACTAACTAAAAAGATTTGAAAATTGAAAAATAGTTTTCAAAAAAGAGGAGAGAGAAAGAGATGAAAAGTTTTTGAAAATAGGAGAGAGAAGAATTAGTTAGGAAGTTTCGAAAAAGAAGAAAGAGAAAACAAGTAACTAATTAAGAAAAATTTGATAATAAGATAAGATAGAAGATTAGAAAAAGATTTGAATTTAAAATTTGAAATTTGAAAAGAAAAGATAAGAATTTGAAAAGATTTAAAAAAGATTTGATTTTGAAAATTGAAATTAGTAAAGAAAAGATAAGAAATTGAAAAGATTTGAAAGAGATAAGATTTGAAATTTGATTTTTGAAAAAGAATTGATTTTGAAATTTGAAATTTGAAATTTGAAATTTTAAATTTTGAAATTGAATTTTAAAAATTGAATTTTAAATAAGATAATATAAGATTTTCGAATTTTAAAGAAGGATGAAAAGATAAGATAGTTATTTGAAAAGATATGATTTTTGAAAAGATTTGATTTTAAAATTTAAAACTAAGATAAGATAAGATATTGATTTTGAAATTAAAATTTGAGATTTTTGTTAAAATGTTTAAAATAATTTGAAATAAAAATAGAAAAGATATTTTTTTGATTTTTTTTGAATTAATAAAGAAAGAGAAAAACAACCAAAAGACACAAAACTTAAAGTTTTTAGATCAAGGAAGTACAAATTTTCGAAAATCAAGAGAACAAACACCAAAAGACACCAAACCTAAAACTTTTAAGATCAACCCAAGAAGAAAAACAAGAACACTTTGAAGATCAAGAAGAACACCAAGAACAAACTCAAAGGATTTAAAGAAAACAAGAACATGCAGAGGACACCAAACTTAAAAATTTTGAGAAACCAAAGACACAAATTTTGAAAACTTTTAAAGAAAAGATTCAAGAAGACACCAAACTTAAAGATTGACACAAGACTCAAACAAAAGACACCGTTTTTGAAAAATTTTTGGAAAAAGAAACAAGAAATTCGAAACCTTAACAAGAACAAGAACAAAAGATTCAAACAAAAAATAAAGATTAATAAAGAAAAGAAAAAGTTTTGAAAAAATTTTTGAAAAAGAAAACAAAAAATAGGTACGACTCAAAGTAAGAAAATCAAAAGAAAATACATAGCCAAAAACAGAAAAGGTTTTGAAAAAATTTTTGAAATGAAAAATAAAAGATTCAAAACAAAAGTAAAGAGTTCCTAATCTAAGCAACAAGATAATCTGTTAGTTTGTTCAAATTCGAACAATCCCCGGCAAGGGCGCCAAAAACTTGGTGCGTGCGGAATTATACGTCGCACAACTGAACCAACAAGTGTACCGGGTCGTCCAAGTAATACCTCAGGCTAGTTAGGGTCGATCCCATGAGGATTGTGATTTGAAGCAAGCTATGGTTATCTTGTAGATCTTAGTCAGGCAGATAGAAGAGTTGTTTGTTTGTTTAATTCGCATAAAAGGAAAATAAATAAAACGTTACTCAATTAAAGGTGAATGCAATTATATGATGATGGTTAAGGCTTGGAAATGCTTTATTCTTCTGGATCAATCCGGTCTTACTATCTTTTTTCAACTGTGAATGGTTTCTTCTATGGCAGGCTATATGTGATCAACACCCTTCTTAAGAGATTTCCAATACTCCTCTAGATCTGAACCCCAGGGTTAGTGCGGATCCAGTCTAATTGAGGGTGAAGCTCCTGTAGTTTATTCTCTTTAGTGATTCTACTCAAAACACCACAGACAAGGTCGAATCGCCTAGTTTAGAGAATGTTGCGCCTTTGGTTCTAGCCTCTACCACAAAGACTCTAATCTCCCCGTACCTCGGCTAAACTGGTGTCTCGAGAAGTCCCCAACGAAGTCATGGATTAGCCGTCTAAGAGATGTAAAATCAAACTAGTGGTTCATCATTGTCCAATGAAAGACTCACTCTGAACCCATCTAGAATGAGAAAACCTTGTGCCGGTTCAACGCATTCTTAATGATGAAGAACGGATATACATCTTAGAACAGAGAATCAAACACGTATTGAGATAAAACAGTAGTACTTTATTAATCCATAAAACTCAGTAGAGCTCCACCCCTCAGCCTAGCAGGTTTAGAAATTCATACTGATAGAAAATACAATTATAAACATGTAAAGTGGTGGAAGATCCCCAAAAGTGTAAAAGCTCTCAAATAAATACTAGACTAATGACTAAGGATTACATAAGCAGGGTAAAATAGTCTTTTAGCGATATAATCCACTTCTGGGGTCCACTTGGTTAGTGTTTGGGCTGAGCTTGATTGAGATCCACGTGATAGGAGGTCTCTAGGGCGTTGAACGCTGGCTATGGTCCTTTTTGGGCGTTGGATGCTGGTCTCTTCTCCCTTGGACATTGGACGCCAGAATAGGCCTGGAAGCTATTGTTGAACGCCAGTTTTGGGCCTTTAATTCTGAAGCAAAGTATGGACTATTATATATTGCTGGAAAGTTCTGGATGTTAGCTTTCCATAGCCGTTGAGAACGCTCTATTTGGATGTTTGTAGCCCTAGAAAACTCTTTCGAGTGGAAGGAGGTTAAATCCTAATAGCATCTGCAACAATTTCTCTGTCTCTGAATTAGACTTTTGCTCCAGCTCCTCAATTTCAGCCAGAAAATACCTAAAATTGCATAAAAATTGCACCAAACAGCTCCTCATCATTCACTGATACTTAATTGTTTGAATCCATATTCCTTACTTGTAATTGTTTGTTGAATTCAATGAAAGGAATGTTGACTGAATCAATTACTGTTGTTCCTTGTTGCTGTTTGGTGCTGTATGTAAGGCTATTGAGCGCTCCTTGCTACTCATTGCTAATTTGTTATGGCTTAATTGCTTATGACTATTTTATTATTGTATGTTGTTTTATTTGCTTATTTCATATGAATTCATATGTGGTTTAGGTATTAATGAGTGGATATTTTAGACGCTTTTTGCCATCATTTTCATACAGTTTTTAGCATGTTTTGTTTGAGTTTTATTATATTTTCATAATTTTTAGTGTAAAATTAACATTTTTGGATTCTACTTTGAGTTTGTGTATTTTTGTGTAATTTCAGGTATTTTCTGGATGAAATTGAGGAGCTGGAGCAAAAGTCTAATTCAGAGGCAGAGAAAGTGCTGCAGATGTGAAAGAGCATAACTGTCGGTTAAGAATTTCTTCTCGGTTAGAGGAAATAACTTCGTTGCAAGTATAGTTCCCAAGCAACAAGCAATGCTCAATCAAAGTTTTAATTTGGTTTTTTCACAAGTACAAACCCCAATGAAAATTAACCGAAGTATTTAAATCTCGGGTCGTCTCACAAAGAATTGCAATGAAGTTGTCAATTATTGGCTATAAAGGAACAAAGGAGTTTGATTTATAAAAGGGGCAAGAAAATAAATGACAAGGAAAGTAAATCAAGCAAACAAGTAAAGAAAGCAATTAATAAAGAGAGACATTCATGGCAATAATTGAGAATATAAGCTTTCTATCCTAGTCACTACTCATAACAATAATTAACAAGAATTTATCTTATTTTGTCATCTCCAACAATGGAAAAAGGTATAATGTTATCTTCACATAGAGTGAAAGTCAAATAAGACTAGCTAATCTCAATCCAAAAGTCCTAATCAACTCACTAATTAAATTAGCAAGTGATTAGAGTCAATGGAAATAATTCTAGCAAACAACTTTAGATCAATAACATAAATTGGGTATTCATAACTCAATATTGCCTATTTCTCTTTCCAAGCCAAGAATGCTAAAAAATCTACTATAACATCCAACCAAGCATTTTGTCAAACACTTGGAAGGCATAAAAGGAAAGCATGGTAAATTGCAAGGAAAGGTAAAATCTAACTACTACCAATTGCAAGGAGACAATAATAATAACTAAAATCAACAATAAAAGAACATCAAACATCAATTGCATTAAAAGGAAATTCAAATCCAAAAAAAGTTCGTCAACATAAAAGAGAGGCACAAAAAGGGAAATTAACAAGAGAATTAAGGAGAACAAAGGTATAAGAACAAGAAATCATAAAGAAAACTAGATGAAAACATGAATTAAACCCTAGATCTAAGATGTAATTATCCCAAGAACCCTAATTCTTGAGAAAAGAGGGAGCTTCTCTCTCTATAAAACTATCCTACATGATGCTAATCCTACGACTAATTGCTCCCCCTTTGCCCAAGCTTGAATTCTGCATGAAATAGCCTCAGAAACGAGTTGGATTTGGGCTTGGAAAGCTCAAAAATTGCCACCAGCGAATTCACTTTAAGTGGGTCACGTGCTGCTCGTCATGTGTGCGCGTGGACGACGCATGCACGTCATTGGCCAATTTCCTCCTCACGTGTACGCGTGGATGACGCGTGCACGTGGCTTACAGTTCTTCAACTCTCACGTACGCATGGGTGACGTGTGCGCACGGGCCTCAATTCTCCAAATGCTCATTTCTTCATGAATTCTCCACTTTGCATGCTTTTCTCATCACTTCTTCCATCCAATATTTGCCTTATGAACCTGAGATCACTCAACAATCACATCAAGGCATCAAATGTAATTAAGGTGCATTAAAATTTCCAATTTTAAAGCCTAAAATGCATGTTTTTACACCTAAGCACAAATCAAGGGAGAATTACAAAACCATGCTATTTCATTGAATAAATGTGAGAAAAGGTGATAAAATCCCCCAAAATAAGCACAAGATAAACCACAAATTTGGGGTTTATCAAACCTCCCCACACTTAAACCAAGCATGTCCTCATGTTAAACTCAAGAAAGAAACAAAGGGTATCAACATTTATTCAGTGTGAACTATTTAAATGCAACTACCTACATGCAAGCTATCTAAATGAATGCAATTATTTGGTCAAAATAAATCACCTTCTCAAGAAAGCATCTATGAACACAAGGGCTAAAGCATTAGAAATCAAATCAACCCACAATTGAATTGAATTATTGAAAGGATTTTACAAACTTCCAAGAAAAGAGATGATCATAGGTGGAACATGTAATTGAGCGATTGAACCCTCACTGGATGTGTATTCCGCTCTAGTCACTCAAGTGTATAGGGTCGATTCACTCAATCCTCCCCTAATCAAGCTTTCCAAGATTTATTTTTCATCTAACAATCAACAATTATTTCATGCATGCATACAAATATCATGAGGACTTCCCCATAGGTTGTAATGGGGCTAGGGTCAAGGTAAGGGTGCATATGGTCAAGTGAGCTTGAAATTTGAATCTTTGATTAACTTAAACTTTCCACCTAACCTATATAACAATCTATATAATTCAAAGCTAACCTAACTACACATTCTTCACTTTTTTACACACTCATGCATTCCATTTTTTATCACCACACATATGCTTTGATTTTTATTGAACTTCACTTTGGAGCATTTTGTTCCCTTTTTATTGCTTTTCTTTTTCTGTATATAATTTTTTTTCTATTTTTTCTTTTTATTTTTCTTTTAATATATATTTTTTCTTTATTTTGTATATTTTTTTCTTTTTGCAATAAAGTATATACAAAAGTATCAATGTATATGGTTTAACATTCAATTAATATATGAGTATGTACTCAATTCCCAATATTTTCAGTAGTAATACAAAAACACTCTTTTATCTCTACCCAATATTCCCAAATTTCCCATACTTAAATGATACACACACTGACTAGCCTAAGTTAATCAAAGATCCAAACAAAGGACATTTATTATTTTTCACTTAGGACTTGTAATGTGCTAAAATTAAGAACAAATAGGTTTAGCATAGGCTCAAAGTTGGCTAACAATGGAAGATAAAAGGTAGGCTATTTGGGTAAGTGAGCTATTTGAAACAATGGCCTCAATCATATAAATGCATTCATATACAAAATAATGGACATATAGAATCAAACAAATCAAAGATTACAATCATAGAAAGAGAATAATGCACACAAGAATGAAAATAAGTGGTTATATGATGTAACCACACAATTAGGCTCAACTCTCACATGCTTGTATTCTTAGCTCAAAAACATGATCTACAACGTGTATAATTCAAGCAAGTTCCGAAAAAAAAATTTCCAATTTTTTTTTCAAATCAATTAGGGGGTGCCCTATAGATAAATTTCTTGAAAAATTTTATTATTTTGACTAAGCTTATTATGTATATATATATATGCAAAATAAGAAAATACAACTAAAAACCCTAATAGACCTAAAAATGAAATGCAAAAGTGTTGGGATTAGAAATTGTCACCCAAAAGCGCTGACTGGTCGGACGACATCCCCACACTAAAAAGTTTGCACCGTCCTCGGTGCATGCAAAGATGAGTAAAGGGGTACGGCGACTTCTCGAGTTGCCACCTTCAGCTGGTAGGTCAACCGGTTGCTGCGTGTTCTTTCTTCCGCTTCCATTTTTTGCTTACGACAAATCATCCTGAAAATAGAAAACATGATAGAAAGAAAGGTAAATGCAAAAGCAAGGAAGCATACAATGTTGGAATGAGGTAAATCACTAGAATTGAGTGAGTGAATTAGTGTGACATTGATGAAAAATAGGTGTGTGGGTCTTAAATTGCATGTGGTTTAGAACTCTCACCCTAGTATTTAAAAACCATGTCACAATTATATAAAAGAAAGCATACACTTCACTCATTCTAGTGTGCTTAAGATACGTTAAAGAAAAAAAGACTTGTAAGTCAAGATGCAAACAAGTAGTGAAGAGGAATGAAAGCATTCAAGCAATTAATAAGCAATTGTTAATTTGGATAATGCATGGACATTGATTGATGTGTAAGGAAACTTAGTGAACTAAATGAAATATAGAGCTCACACATCAAACAATGACACATATTGAAGTTGTTGCAACACCTAAGTGACATAGAGGTGGAACACATGGGCACTATGGAACTTAGGAATAAGAAGATAGGAGTGGAAATCAATCACATAGCAATCATGGTCCACAAAGCTTTACAAAGCTAAAAAATATGTCACTAGGCAAGCTTGCGATCCAATTTCACAATTCTAAAATCTCAATGCATGAAATAGGTGGCGTAAATAAGGGACAATCATAAACAAGCATCACCAAACAAAAAATGCATTGATAATACACTATTGCCTAGCAATGGCTGATGAATGCATGGTGGCCAAAACATGCAATTCAAAAGAGTTGAGAAAGCTTAAAGGCATTGTCACATGTACTTGGCATTCAAAGAGCTTAAACATAAAAAATTCAAAACCAAGTAACAAGGTGTAACCTCAATAAAGGAATCCAGCAATGAAAATTAACAACAATGATGTTAAAATAACATCTTATCAATAATCAGCAGCAATAGATAGCAAACAAAGTTGGTAATCCAACACTTATCATAAAAAGTAGAAAATTAAACAAAAATTAAACTAACTAAACAACTAGCTATCTAACTAAACTAACTAATGGTTGATGGTGTATGGTAGTGTTGGATGATGAGTGAGAGAAGGGAAGAAGAGAGGAGAAGAGAAGAACTGGAAAGAAGAAGAGAAAAGAAGGTGGGTGAAATAGGTACAGTCATGCGTACGCATCATGTCAAGCATACACGTGAATTGCAGAAATGAGCTACGACGTGTACGCATCGGCGACGTGCACTCCTGGGTGAAGAGAGATCTAGGTGACGCATATGCGTGGATGGAAATTGTGCTAGAGGCACAATTCCAGCACACTCCACGTGCAACTCTCGGGTTTTTGTACTGGCCATGAAAAATTTTGATGTCACGCATATGCGTGGGCGAGCCGTAAGTGTTGAAAAACATGGGGTCACACGTATGCATCGGTGACGCGTACGCGTGGCATGGTGCTCTGTTTTTCAAAATTTTTCAAGTTCTTGCACCAAACCAAGCATTCCAACCTCCAAATAGCTACCAAAACACCATAAAACCTTTTTAACCTACTAGACTACTAACTAAACCAAACAAACTAAACAAAACATGAAATTAAACTAATTTTACCAATATGTACAAAAGGGAATAATGAAAAGATGTTACCATGGTGGGGTGTCTCCCACCTATCACTTTTGTTTTTTGTCCTTAAGTTGGACTTATGGGGAGCTCTCATCAAGGTGGCTTGTGCTTGAATCCATCCTTGAACATCCACCAATGCTTGGACTTCCAATAAGCTCCATCATTCAAAATTAATATCTCCAAGCTTTGATGGAGTTCTTCACAAACCATGAGCTCCCAAAGTTGATCCTCCTCTTGTAATCCGGGGTCCCATACTTTGTTTTGACACCCGTCTTCAAGTTTATCATAGTAATTTCTCCCGGGTGGTGAGCAAGCCAAATTCTCATGAAGGCACCAAACTACCCTTCTAGATCCATCCAATTGAGCACTAGTCCAACCCTTGCTCCTAAATGTTGAGCTTCCAACCATAACGAGTCTAGACTTGCAACGCTAACCACTAAACATCCTTTTCTTATGCTTAATTCCACAAAGCGCCTTAAGTTGGCCATCCGTTTCAAGCAAGTCAAATTCAAATGGGATAATAAAGCTAAGAGTTAGAAGTTTTAACCACGCAAATGAAGGATTAGATGTCAACTTAGGTAGAGGAGTTCCCAACGGTCTTGATAAAGCATGTTCCACCCCCATCCATCCTCTTCTAGAGGCTTCCACCACTTGACAAGGTTCTTCAAGCTTTACCTCTTGCCAAGCTTCCTCAAATTCAATTGCTTCTTCACCAATGTCTTGTAGTTCTTCCCCATCACTCAAATCATAAATAGGAGGTTTAGTGAAATCTACCTCATTATCAATTCTAAGTCCAATGGGGAAGGATTCCTCAAACTTAAAAAGATCATATGTTGATACGGAATCATCATAGATGGGGAAACTTAGTTCTTGCCACATTTCTTCCAATTCTTCAATCATATTATGCCTTGGAGGTTGTGCACTATCCTCCTTGACACCAACTTCAAACTCCATGGAAGAGTGCTCTTCAACTTGAGATTTCTCTTTGCACTCAACATCTCCTACATCCTCAACCACTTCCTTTGATTCAATTATCTCTACCTCCTCCTCTTGTTGCACTTCTTGCTTTAACTCATCTTCTTTACCTCGAAGCTCTAAATTCTCCTTCTCATTGTGCTACTCAAATAATCCTCTACATTTAACAATGGGAGTGTCTTGGATACTTAAGCACATTGAGGCCAATTGGTTCATCACTTCGGTTAAGTTTTCCACGAATTCCCTATCATCTTTTGCTATTCTTCTTGCTTTAGACACCTAGCTAGAAGTTCTTGTTTGTTCTTGCCATAGGGGTTGGAGAGATTGGTCCATTGAAGGTGGTTATGGAAGACAGGGTTCATTGTTTGAGGGAATGGCATCGTAGTTGGAAGGTGGTTTATATTGGTGAAAGTCTTGAGGTGGTGTGTATGAAATTTGTGGTTTATGGGAGTATTGGTGTTAGAATGGTGGTGGCTCTAGATATGATTTATACGGTGGTTGGTATGATGGATATGGGTTAGGATCATATGGAGTTGAATGGTGGTATGAGGCTTGTGAGTATGGTGGAGGGCTATATTGAGGAGGGGGTCCATATGCATATGATGATTGTGGTTAACAACCACAATGAGGGTCACCACACACATTGGATTGGTATGCATCTTGAAATGGCACTTGTTCATAGCACGTTTGGGAAAGTTGTTGTCAAGAAGGGTGATCAAATCCCTGAGGCTCCTTCTATCTTTGGTTGTTCCTTCCTTGATGCATGTTGTCATTGTAAATTCCATCTCCTACAACATAGTTATAACCACACTCATAGCCAAAGTGGAGAGAATTCATAGTGACAAGAGAAAATAAAAATAAATACTAATAAGAACTAATAAAAGCTAACTCCTAAACAAGCAAAAACTAACAAAAAAGCATATTAACATATATACAATAGCCAATAACATAGAGCCATTGCAATTCCCCAGCAACAGCGCCAAAAACATGAAAGAGCATAACCGTCGGTTAAGAATTTCTTCTCGGTTAGAGGAAATAACTTTATTGCAAGTATAGTTCCCAACCAACAAGCAATGCTCAATCAAAGTTTTAATTTGGTTTTGTCACAAGTACAAACCCCAATAAGAATTAACCGAAGTATTTAAACCTCGGGTCGTCTCACAAAGAATTTTAATGAAGTAGTCAATTATTGGCAATGAAGGAACAAGGGAGTTTGATTTATAAAAAGGGCAAGAAAATAAATGACAAGGAAAGTAAATCAAACAAACAAGTAAAGAAAGAAATTAATAAAGAGAGACATTCATGGCAAGGATTGAGAATATAGGCTTTCTATCCTAGTCACTACTCATAACAATAATTAACAAGAATTTATCTTATTTCGTCATCTCCAACAATAGAAGAAGGTATAATGTTATCTTCACATAGAGAGAAAGTCAAATAAGACTAGCTAATCTCAATCCAAAAGTCCTAATCAACTCACTAATTAAATTAGCAAGAGATTAGAATCAATGGAAATAATTCTAGCAAACAACTTTAGATCAACAACATAAATTGGGAATTCATGACTGATAAACCACTATTTTATGGTTTACAATATGTTAATTGTGTGGTTTTATCATGGTCTTTACCCACTAATTCATATAATTAGCATGCATTTATATTTCCTTCCTAAAATTATTACATGATTGAAAACATGCTTCTTTGGTCTTAATTTAGCTAATCTTAATCCTCTCTTATTACCATTTGATGCCTTGATCTGTGTGTTAAGTGTTTCAGGCTTTATAGGGCATGAATGAGTGAGAGATTGGGAAGGAAGCTTGCAAAAATGGAAGGAACACAAGAAATTGAGGAGATGACCAGCGAGAAGTGACGCGTACGCGTCAGCGACGCGACCGCGCGGAAGAAAGGAATTCGCAGTGACGCGGCCGCATGGCTCACGCGACCGCGCGGATTGGAAAAGCACAAGTGACGCGGAATCGTGGACGACACGAACGCGTGGCTGGGAAAAATGCGAATAACGTGTCCGTATGGATGACGCGATCGCTGGCAGAGATTCTGGGCCGCATTTCAACCCAGTTTTTGGCCCAGAAACACAGATTAAAGTCAGGGAACTTGGAGACACTTCAGGTTAGACTCATAATTCACTTTTTAGGATTTAGATGTAGTTTTCAGAGAGAGAGGTTCTCTCCTCTCTCTTAGGATTTAGGATTTGAATTCCTCTTAAAGGATTTAGGATTAATTATTAATTTAACTTATAATTCTTCTGAGCTCTAGGTTTAATATTTCTTTATTTTGACTTCTCTTATTTTTAATTATATATGTTGCCAATTTGGCTTAATGACATCTATGTTATGATTTTCTTAATAAATATTATTTGAGGTATTTTCAGATCTATGATTTGTTTCTCTTATTTATGATATAAATAATTTAGATTTTTCTACCTTTTGGCTTTGGTTGATTAATTGGTGACTCTTGAGTTATCACACTCATTGTTGATTGAAAATTGGAAATCGTCAAGAATTGATTCGAGATCCAGTAACTCTAACTTTTCCCAAGGAAAGACTGGGACTTGAGGATTCGAATTGATTCATTCACTTGACTTACCTTCATAGTTAGAGGTTAACAAAGTGGGAGAAAAATCCAATTCTCATCATAATTGATAAGGATAACTAGGACAGGACTTCCAGTTCTCATACCTTGCCAAGAGTTTATTTTACAGTCATTTATTTAGTTTACTTGTCATTTATCATATTTGTTCTTCATTCTTAAAACCCCCGATTTACAAACTCATAACCAATAATAAGAACATACCTCCCTGCAATTCCTTGAGAAGACGACCTGAGGTTTAAATACTTCGGTTATCAATTTATTTAGGGGTTTGTTACTTGTGACAACCAAAACGTTTGTACGAAGGGATTTCTATTGGTTTATAATCTATACTTACAACGCGACTTTATAAAATTCTTTACTAGCAAAAATCCTAACGTCAATGACTCAATATTGCCTATTTCCCTTTCCAAGCCAAGAATGCTCAAAAATCTACTCTAACATCCAACCAAGCATTTTGTCAAACACTTGGAAGGTATAAAAGGAAAGCATGCTAAATTGCAAGGAAAGATAAAATCTAACAACTACCAATTGCCAGGTGACAATAATAACAACTAAATTAACAATAAAAGAACATCAAACATCAATTGCATTAAAAGGAAATTCAAATCCAAAAAAAGTTCGTCAACATAAAAGAGAGGCACAAAAAGGGAAATTAACAAGAGAATTAAGGAGAACAAAGGTATAAGAACAAGAAATCATAAAGAAAACTAGATGAAAACATGAATTAAACCCTAGATCTAAGATGCAATTATCCTAAGAACCCTAATTCTAAAGAGAAAAGGGGGCATCTCTCTCTAGAAAACTAACCTACATGATGCTAATCCTACAACTAATTGCTCCCCCTTTGCCCAAGCTTGAATTCTGCATGAAATACCTCAGAAACGAGTTGGATTTGGGCCTGAAAAGCTAAGAAATAGCCCCCAGCAAATTCGCTTTAAGTGGGTCACGTGCTGCTCGTCACACGTGCACGTCACTGGCCAATTTCCTCCTCACGCGTACGCGTGGATGACGCATGCGCGTGGCATACAATTCTTCAACTCATGCGTACGTGTGGGTGACGCGTGCGCGTGGGCCTCAATACTCCAAATGCTCATTTCTTTATGAATTGTTCACTTTGCATGCTTTTCTCATCACTTCTTCCATCCAATATTTGCCTTATGAACCTGAGATTACTCAACAAATACATCAAGTCATCGAATGTAATTAAGGTGAATTAAAATTACCAATTTTAAGGCCTAAAAAGCATGTTTTACACATAAGCACAAATCAAGGGAGAGTTATAAAACCATGTTATTTCATTGAATAAATGTGAGAAAAGGTGATAAAATCTCCCAAAATAAGCACAAGATAAACCACAAAATTGGGGTTTACCAAGATGCTGTCAGGATCTGACCTCCTTGTACTTGAAAGAGGTTTTCTAGAGCTACAAAAGTCTGAATGGAGCATTCTGAACAGCTATGGAATGCTAACATCCAGGAATTTCCAGAAATATTTAATAGTCTATAATTTGTTTCAGAATCGAAGGTCCAAAAATGGCATCCAAACGCACAAGAAGGACCCCCAAGCAGGCATTCAACGACAAAAGAGTCTCCTAGCTTGTGGATCTCATCAAAGCTCAGCCCAAACACTCACCAAGTGGACCCAAAAGTGGATTTTCACACTAAGACTGTTTTACCCTTTTTTATGTAATCCGTAATCATTAGTCTAGTATTTATTTGAGAACTTTTACACTTTTCAGGATCTCTGATGTGTGGAAAACGATCCAACACAAAACTCACCGGCAAGTGTACCGGGTCGCATCAAGTAATAAAAACTCACGGGAGTGAGGTCGATCCCAGAGGGATTGAAGGATTGAGCAATTTTAGTTTAGTGGTTGATTTAGTCAAGCGAATCAAGTATTGGTTGAGTGGTTTATCTTTAACAGAAGCTAAATTGCTTGGAATGTAAAGGGAGAGGGGAAAATTGCAGTAAATTAAAGGACGGGAAAGTAAAAGTGCTGAATCTTAAAGAACAAGAAATTAAATGACTAAAACTTAAAGTGAAAGAAATGTAAATTGCAGTAACTTAAAATGCAAGAAATGTAAATTGCTTGAATGGAAAAGGGGAGTTGAGGATTGGGAATTCAGAATTTCAGCAAGGGAAATTTAATTGCAACAATTAATAAAGCAGAAGTTGAATTAGAAAGAACTAGAGTCTAAACAGAAATGAAAATTTACTTGCAGCAGAGGTTCACAGAAGAACCAAAAGGAAAAATGGGATCTCAGGACTCAAGAGACTAGATAGCAAAGTCTAGATCTCAATTGCCTTCCCAGATCCAAGTCCACAAAGCAATTAACAAGAAATTGAAGAAGAAGCAGTAAAGTAACTGAAATTCAAGTAAATTATGCAGAAGAAGATTTAAAGAGATTTTGAATGGAGATTGAGACAGAATTTCCTCAATTCTTCACACCCAAAACTCAAAACAAGGAAATTAAAAGTGCCCAAGCAAGAACGAGGAAGAAGAGAGATCAATTCTCCTCCCCAATTCTCCGAAATCTCAGTGAAGTCACCAAGAGAAGTCCCAAAGTTCAAAAATAAAATTCAAAGCTCAAAAGAAAGATCCAAGTTCAAAAGTAAAGGAAAGGGTCTTAATTACATCAAACTAGCTCCTATTTATACACTTTCTATTCTTGGATCTTAGGATTTGGATGGGCTTTTGATTTGGTGAAGGAATGAATTTTATTGGATTTTTAATCCAATTTTAGCCCATGAAGTATTGCTTCCAGGAGGCTGCCCTGCCCTTGTGGAGGGCAGGGCAGGATTTGATGCGTGCGGCCTTGGTGCGAGCGTGGTGTGCGAGCTTGGTACGCAGGATGCTGCTGGTGCTGCCGAGTGATGCCTTGGTGCGCCAGTTTGGTCCGCTGGCCGTGCCACAACAAAATGCTGCCCTGCCCTCGCGGAGGGCAGGGCAGTGTTTCCAAATTGAAGTCCCGTGTTCGAGACTTGGCCGATGCACACGCTACTATTTTTCCTCGGCTTTCTTGGCACCATAATGAGGCCTAGTTCCTTGCTTTCTCCTTGTGCCGTGTTCGACTCTTGTGGCAAGCATTGGTAGGCTTTTTCCTTTGATTTATTTTCCATGAAGGCCCGATACTGCCCTTGTGGAGGGCAGGGCAAGGTTTTGCTCTTCTTTGATCCAAGGCACAATTTTGTGCTCTGCCCTTGTCGTGGGTAGGGCAGAGTTGCCTCTCAAGCCTTGTTTCCTTATGTTGCCCTCCTAGAGGGCAGTGTGCCCTTATGGAGGGCAATACTTGCACTCCTTCTTTATGCACCACGCCTTTTTCTCCTTGGGTCACGCTTTCTTAAGCCACGCTTTCTCTTTTCTTCTTTTCTTCACCTACAATCAACCAAAACAACCACTCAAAGTATCAGTAAATTCACAAGGCTTATAAATCAATTAAAATTCAATTAAATTTAGCTTAAACCTCATGAGTTAGCATCAATTTAATGGTAGTTGCTTGATCTAAAGAAGTTATGCATTTTCACTCCAAATCACTTACTTAGGATGCAAGAAAGTGCATAAAGATTAATAAAACAAGTGAAATTAGCTTGAAAAATGGGTATATGATGACTTGTCATCACAACACCAAACTTAAATCTTGCTTGTCCCCAAGCAAGCATCAAAACTAAGAGAAAATGATATGAACAGGAAAAGAACACATATCCTTATTAGGCAAATAGCAGAACTTGATTTATGGAGTCTTTATGCAGACAATGATAACTCAATTATTGTTGCTGTTACATAATATACATCTTTCCTCAAAGGCTTGCTAAACTTGCTGTTATAAGACTTACTTTTTAATTACTCCCTTGCTATCTTTTCTTTCTTATAATGCTTTAACAAGCTTATTCTTTTGGAGGTTTGGTGTCTAATGTTGCAGTAATAGCCTTTGGCTTTATTTTTTTCTTTTACTCAACATCTTTCCACCACAGACACATGGTTCACTATTTCTTCCTAGGATCATTGATGCCCAGCATCTCTTTGGATAACTAAATGTTCTGTATCTAAGTTGCTCTTTATTGTGGACTTTCAATTGGCCATCCCAAATCAGTTGATCTAAGTGACCGGGTTTTAAAATACCCCTTAGAATTTACTTATCCAAGCATATCTTAGTACAAGAACACCACAGGCATATGTCCTAGGGTCCAAGCTATTGGTGTCCAACCTTTATTCTTTGTTTTTCTTGCCACATTGGCTTTTTCTTCTTCCCTTTCTTTCTGTTTTTGTTCTCAAGGGCTTTTTCTTTATTGATAAGAGTCTTTATAACAGCAAGCTAACTCCCACTTAAATGAAAATGATATTATGCAACAATTATTTCATGAGTTATGCATTTAATCAAACACATATACCACCATTAACTTCCATTCTTACTTATGCAACATTGGATATTTCACTTTTCAATTCAAACAATTCTCTTTTATTCAAGCATGTGGGAAACAAAACAAAATTTAGCTAAGTGATGAATAACAAGCATTATGCAGATTTAGCATTCTTAACAAACAATTTCACTTGCAACTAGATATGCACTTTAGCAGGACATACAATGGTTTCCAGATTCAAAACATTTCACAGCAGCAAGGATTAAGTTTAGATACAACCTTTGAAGTTGCAGCCCTTTGATTCTTCCTTCTGTTGTGTTCTCTTTGAGTTAAGATGCATAATATCTTCAATTGTTGACTCTTGTCCTGCATAATTCTCAAAGTTGCTTGCTTCTCAAGCCCTTAACTGTATGGTTAGTATGCATAAATTGAGTGTGGCTCTTGGTTTTATTTAGGTGTGAGAACACCAAACTTAATTGTTTGCCACTGCCTCTTATGCAACAATTTAACCATATGTGAAACCTTGTGTCCTTGCTAAAGATTAATGAAATTAAAGCTATAAAGAAGTTAAACAGTTGAATAATGTGTTTGGTTGCTTGGAGCTAGCATCATGCAAGAGGTGAGAATGTGTTTTTAAACGATATTTTTGGTGGAACACTAAACTTAGAATCTTTCATTCTCCCTTAATTTGTTTTGGTGTGCAACACCAAACTTAGCTCCTTGCAATCCATACCAATTATTCAACATTTTTATTGAAACAGCTGTGAGAAGAAAACTACCTCAGGTTGGGTTGCCTCCCAACAAGCGCTCTTTTATTGTCACTAGCTTGACATTGAACTCCCTTTAGGGTGGTTGATGCTGGTGATGTCTCAACTTGTCACCTCTCACTGTAATTTTTCTCTGTGTGCCGTGATGCTCAATTTCAATATGCTCAAGAGAAAGTACTTGGTTGACAGTGTAATAATCTTCTGTTCCCAGCTGTTGATACACTAATTGCACCTTATCACCGTTGGAAAATCCTTCAGTTGGGATTTTCTTATTCTTCCACCCTTTGTGAGCCTTCTTCTTGTTCTTCATCTTTGTTTTTCTTATTGATCTTTCTTCCTTGACAGTGACCTGGGTTGTAATACCTTCCTTCTTGTTTATCATCCCAGCTTCTTTTTGAATTCCTTTTTCTTCTTGCACCTGCTTATTTTTCTGTTCTACTGCCTTGTTGGTTGCTTGCTTTGGAAGGAAGTCACTATTTGTCTTGCTTGCTTCTTCATTACTTTGTGATTCTGGAAAGACTTTCAAAGTGATGCTCTCCTCATGCATCCTGAGGGTTAGCTCTCCTTGCTCTATATCTACAATGGCTCTAGCAGTGGCCAAAAATGGTCGACCAAGTATTATGGAGTCATTCTCATTCTCTGCTGATTCCAGGATCACAAAATCTGCTGGAAAGATGAACTTGTCAACCTTAACTAAAAGGTTTTCAATCAACCCTGTAGGATATACCACTGATTGGTCTACCAATTCCAAGGACATCTGTATTGGTTTCACCTCTCCTATGCCAAGCTTTTTCACTAAAGAAGATGGAATTAGATTTATACTTGCTCCTAAGTCACACATCCCCTTGTTGATGAATAGGCTTCCAATAGTGCAAGGTAGGAAGAAGCCTCCAGGATCCTCAAGCTTGGGAGGAAGTCCTTTTCTGATTAATGCACTGCATTCTTCACTGAGCATTACAGTCTCCTTCTCACTCCAACTCCTTTTCTTATTGATGAACTCCTTCAAAAACTTGGCATATAGAGGCATTTGCTCCAATGCCTCAGCCAGTGGTATGTTGATTTCCAACTTCTTGAAAGTCTCAAGGAATTTGTGGAATTGTTGATCCTTTGTCTCTTTGTGGAATCTTTGGGGATAAGGCAGTGGAGATGTCAAGCTTTTCTCCCCTTGGTGTTGTCTTGGAATTGGTTCTTCCACGATCTGCCTTCCCTTCTTCAGATTTTGTGGTGTATTTTCTTTCTCTTGAGGTTGATTCTGGGAGTACTTGCTTGCTGTTGCATCGTTTTCATTGGCTGCCTCATTTTTAACTTGTTTCTTGTCACTTTCCTTGGGCTTTTTGGTGGCTTCTTCATCTTTCAGCAGTATTTTTCCACTCCTCAACTGTATTGCCTTGCATTCTTCTTTTGGATTAGGAATGGTGTCACTTGGTAGTGAGCTTGATGGTTTTTCAACAGAAATTTGTTTGGAGATTTGCCCAATCTGCCTCTCTAGGTTCTTTATGGAAGCTTCTTGGTTATTTGTTGTCAATTCTTGGTTCTTCATCATCTTTTCCATGAGCATCTCTAGATTAGTGATCCTCTGAGAGTCTTGTGAGATTGGTTGGTATTGGGGTGTTGATGGATGGTGATAGGTATTTTGATTAGTCGGGTGGTTATTTGGTGGATAATGGTTAGAGTTGGGATATGTATTTTGTGGTTTTCTGTATGTGTTTTGGTTAGTGTTTGGCTGGTTGTTGTTTGTGTTTTTCCAATTGTTTTGAGTTGAGTTCCTTTGCCATGGCTGCTGAATTTGATTGTGGTTGTCTCCCCATCTGAGGTTGGGATGGTTCTTCCAGGAAGGATTGTAGGTATCTCCATAGACTTCATTAGTTCCAGGATTTTGGTTGTGCATGTATTGGACTTGCTCTTGCTGTTGCTCCTCTTGAATTTCTTCATTCTGGCCCCAAGTAGTTGATGGTTGGCCTGTGGCACTTACTGATGCAACTTGCAGGCCATCAATCCTTTTGGCCATTTGCTCAAATTGTTGTTGAATCTGCTGCTGCATCATTTTGTTTTGAGCTAAGATTGAATCCACTCCTTCCAACTCCATTACTCCTCTCCTTTGTGATGGTTGGCGTTGCCTTTGGTGAGCAAAGAAATATTGGTTGTTAGCCACCATATCAATGAGATTTTGAGCTTCCTCTGTAGTTTTCATGAGTTGTAATGAGCCTCCAGCTGAATGATCAAGTGCTTCTTGAGCCTTAAGAGTGAGTCCCTCATAGAAGTTCTGCAGCTTGTCCCACTCAGTGAACATCTCTGGTGGACATTTCCTCAATAGTGCCTTATATCTTTCCCATGCTTCATATAAATTTTCAGCCTCCATTTGAGTGAATGTCTGCACCTCAATCTTCAATCTTATGATCCTTTGAGGGGATAAAATTTGGCAAGGAACTTGCTTACCAAGTCATCCCACGTGTTGATGCTCTCCTTTGGAAATGTCTGTAGCCATTGAGTGGCTTTGTCTCTGAGAGAAAATGGAAAGAGCAGCAACTTGTAGCTGTCAGGAGGCACACCATTGGTTTTCACAGTATCACAAATCCTCAAGAAGGTGGATAAGTGTTGATTTGGGTCCTCCAATGGTCCTCCTCCAAAAGAACAGTTGTTTTGAACCAAAGTGATGAGTTGTGGCTTTAGTTCAAAATTGTTTGCATTGACATTAGGAGTAAGAATGCTACTTCCACAGTGTCTAGCATTTGCAAATGTGTATGAAGCCAGGACTCTTCTTTGTTGAGGGTTATTGTTGGCCCTTCCTCCTGGTTGATTGAGATTTGATGGATCTCCTTCCATCTCTTGGAATTCCTCCTCAGATTCTTCCTCTCCAATAACGTTCTTCCCTCTTTCAGCTCTTCTTATTCTTCGAAGAGTTCTTTGGTCAATTTCAGAGAGGATAGGGGAAGATCTTCCTGTACCTGACATACAAACACACAACAATAAACACACAGATCCAGAAGACTAATGAAAACTTCAATCTATAGCTAGAATGAAGTTTTAGTTAGTTTAAGCAAAAATTCAAACAGTTAGTGTGTTAGCCAAAATTAAAGCAATAGAAAAGAAAAAGTGCTTGATCTAGATCTCCACTTCACTTAATCATTGTCAATCTATTTCAATCCCCGGCAACGGCGCCAAAAACTTGATGTGTGGAAAACGATCCAACACAAAACTCACCGGCAAGTGTACCGGGTCGCATCAAGTAATAAAAACTCACGGGAGTGAGGTCGATCCCACAGGGATTGAAGGATTGAGCAATTTTAGTTTAGTGGTTAATTTAGTCAAGCGAATCAAGTATTGATTGAGTGGTTTATCTTTAACAGAAGCTAAATTGCTTGGAATGTAAAGGGAGAGGGGAGAATTGCAGTAAATTAAAGGACGGGAAAGTAAAAGTGCTGAATCTTAAAGAACAAGAAATTAAATGACTGAAACTTAAAGTGCAAGAAATGTAAATTGCAGTAACTTAAAATGCAAGAAATGTAAATTGCTTGAATGGAAAAGGGGAGTTGAGGATTGGGAATTCAGAATTTCAGCAAGGGAAATTTAATTGCAACAATTAATAAAGCAGAAGTTGAATTAGAAAGAACTAGAGTCTAAACAGAAATGAAAATTTACTTGCAGCAGAGGTTCACAGAAGAACCAAAAGGAAAAATGGGATCTCAGGACTCAAGAGACTAGATAGCAAAGTCTAGATCTCAATTGCCTTCCCAGATCCAAGTCCACAAAGCAATTAACAAGAAATTGAAGAAGATGCAGTAAAGTAACTGAAATTCAACTAAATTATGCAGAAGAAGATTTAAAGAGATTTTGAATGGAGATTGAGACAGAATTTCCTCAATTCTTCACACCCAAAACTCAAAACAAGGAAATTAAAAGTGCCCAAGCAAGAACGAGGAAGAAGAGAGATCAATTCTCCTCTCCAATTCTCCGAAATCTCAGTGAAGTCACCAAGAGAAGTCCCAAAGTTCAAAAATAAAATTCAAAGCTCAAAAGAAAGATCCAAGTTCAAAAGTAAAGGAAAGGGTCCTAATTACATCAAACTAGCTCCTATTTATACACTTTCTATTCTTGGATCTTAGGATTTGGATGGGCTTTTGATTTGGTGAAGGAATGAATTTTATTGGATTTTTAATCCAATTTTAGCCCATGAAGGATTGCTTCCAGGAGGCTGCCCTGCCCTTGTGGAGGGCCGGGCAGGATTTGATGCGTGCGGCCTTGGTGCGAGCATGGTGTGCGAGCTTGGTGCGCAGGATGCTGCTGGTGCTACCGAGTGATGCCTTGGTGCGCCAGTTTGGTCCGCTGGCCATGCCACAACAAAATGCTGCCCTGCCCTCGCGGAGGGCAGGGCAGTGTTTCCAAATTGAAGTCCCGTGTTCGAGACTTGGCCGATGCACACGCTACTATTTTTCCTCGGCTTTCTTGGCACCATAATGAGGCCTAGTTCCTTGCTTTCTCCTTGTGCCGTGTTCGAATCTTGTGGCAAGCATTGGTAGGCTTTTTCCTTTGATTTATTTTCCATGAAGGCCCGATACTACCCTTGTGGAGGGCAGGGCAAGGTTTTGCTCTTCTTTAATCCAAGGCACAATTTTGTGCTCTGCCCTTGTCGTGGGCAGGGCAGAGTTGCCTCTCAAGCCTTGTTTCCTTATGTTGCCCTCCTAGAGGGCAGTGTGCCCTTGTGGAGGGCAATACTTGCACTCCTTCTTTATGCGCCATGCCTTTTTCTCCTTGGGTCACGCTTTCTTAAGCCACGCTTTCTCTTTTCTTCTTTTCTTCACCTACAATCAACCAAAACAACCACTCAAAGTATCACTAAATTCACAAGGCTTATAAATCAATTAAAATTCAATTAAATTTAGCTTAAACCTCATGAGTTAGCATCAATTTAATGGTAGTTGCTTGATCTAAAGAAGTTATGCATTTTCACTCCAAATCACTTACTTAGGATGCAAGAAAGTGCATAAAGATTAATAAAACAAGTGAAATTAGCTTGAAAAATGGGTATATGATGACTTGTCATCAATCTCTTCTACCACTTTACAAGTTTATCATTGTATTTTCTGTCAGTATGAGTTTCTAAACCTCCTAGGTTGAGGGGAGGAGCTCTGTTGAGTTTTATGGATTCATAAAGTACTACTATTCTATCTCAAAACGTGTATGATTCTCTATTCTTAAATGTATATCCATTCTTCATCCATATGAATGCATTGAACCGGCACAAGGTTTTCTCATTCTACATGCATTCGGAGTGAGTTTTTCACCGGATAATAATGAACCACTAGCTTGATCATACATCTCTTAGACGGCTAATCCACGACTTTGTTGGGGACTTCTCGAGACACCAGTTCAGTCGAGGTACGGGGAGATTAGAGTCTTTGTGGTAGAGGCTAGAACCAAAGGCGTATCATTCTCTGATTCGGAAGATTCGACCTTGTCCGTGGCATTTGAGTAGGATCACTAAAGAGAATGAACTGCAGGAGCTTCACCCTCAATCATACTGGATCCGCACTAACCCTGGGGTTCAGATCTGAAGGAGTATTGGCGATCTCTTAAGAAAGGCGCTGATCACATACAGCCTGCCATAGAAGAAATCATTCACAGTTGAAGAAGACAGTAAGACCAAATTGATCCAGAAGAACAAAGCATTTCCAAGCCTTAACCATCTTCATATCATTGCATTCACCATCAACTGAGTAACGTTTTATTTATTTTCCTTTTATGCGAATTAAACAAACAAACAATTCTTCTGTCCGCCTGACTAAGATCTACAAGATAACCACGTCTTGCTTCAAATCACAATCCTCGTGGGATCGACCCTGACTCACTCAGGCATTACTTGGACGACCTAGTGCACTTGCTGGTTCAGTTGTGCGAAGTGTAATTCGGTGCACCAAGTTTTTGGCGCTGTTGCCTGGGATTGTTTGAGTTTGGACAACTGACGGATTATCTTGTTGCTTAGATTAGGTAATTTCCTTTTCTTTACAGATTTAGTTTTATTTCATTGAGTCTTTTATTTTCTTTTGAAAAAGCTTTCAAAAATATTTTCTTTTCTTTATTAATCTTGATCTTTTGTTTTAATCTTTGTTCTTGTTCTTGTTTGAGTCTTTTTCGAATTTCTTGAGTCCTTTTCAAAAAAATTTTCAAAAATAGTGTCTTTTCTTTGAGTCTTGTGTCAATCTTTAAGGTTGGTGTCTTCTTGAATCTTTTCTTTTAAAATTTTCAAAAGTTGTGTCTTTGGTTTTCAAAATCTTTAAATTTGGTGTTCTTTGCATGTTCTTGTTTTCTTTGAATTCTTTGAGTTTTGTTCTTGGTGTTCTTCTTGATCTTCAAAGTGTTCTTGTTTTTTTTTTGTTTTGATCTTAAAATTTTTATGTTTGGTGTCTCTTGTTATTTTTCTCTTCAATTTGAAAACTAGGTGTCTTAAGTTTGGTATTTTTGGGTTGTTTTTCTCTTTCTTCATTAATTCAAAAAAAAAAAATAAAAAAATAATATATTTTCTATCTTTTTACTTCAATTTCAAAAACTCTTAACAAATTTTTCAAAATTTAATTTCAAAATCATTATCTTATCTTATCTTTAGTTTTAAATTTCAAATCTTTTAAAAATCAAATCTTTTCAAAAATCATATCCTTTTCAATTTACTATCTTATCTTTTATCTTCCTTCAAAATTCAAAAATATTATCATATTTCAAATTCAAATTTTAAAATTCAAATTCAAAATTTAAAAATTTAAAATTTAAAATTTAAAATTTCAAAAACAAATCTTTTTCAAATCTTTTCAAATTCTTATCTTATCTTTTCTAATTACAATTTTTAAATCAAATATTTTTCAAATCTTTTCAATTTCAATCTTCTCTTCTCAAATTTTAACTTTTAAATTCAAATCTTTCCTAATCTTTTATCTTATCTTAATTCAAATCCAAATTTTCAAAATTCAAATTTTAAAATTCAAAATTCAAAATTCAAATTTTAAATTTCAAATTTAAATCTTTTTCAAATTTAATCTTAATTTCAAATCTTTCTTAATTAGTTACTTGTTTTCTCTTTCTTCTTTTTCAAAATTTCCTAACTAAATCCTCCCTCTCCTAATTTTCGAAAACTTCATGCTTCTTTCTCTCTTTTCTTTTTCGAAGTTCATTAATTAATTCTCAAATATTTTTAATTAATTAAATTTTATTTTTAATTAATTGTATAAATAAAACAAAAACAAAAATATTTTAATCATAATTTACATTTTTATCCTTAATTCTTCTTCTTCTCCTTTCTTCATCATGAACCCAAATGGAAATGAAGAGTTCAGATGAACTCTGGGGTCCTATACAAATCCCACTGCTGACTTCTATGGAAGAAGTATTAGCATACCTTCCATCAGAGTAGTTAGCTTTGAACTGAGCCCTCAACCCATTACTTTGGTGCAGCAAAACTGCCAATATTCTGGACTTCCACAAGAAGAACCTACAGAGTTCGTGGCATATTTCTTAAAGATTGCTGACACATTATACAATGAGGAAGTAGACCAATATGTCTACAAAGTATTGCTCTTTCCTTTTGCTGCAAAGGACCAAGCAAAGAGATGGTTAGATAACTAGCTCAAATCTAGCTTGAAAACTTGAAAACAGCTAGTGGACAAGTTTTTAAATTAATACTTTCCTCTATGGAAATTGACCCTACTAAGACTGGACATCCAAGGCTTCAAACAAGGAGATAATGAATATCTTCATGATGCCTGGGGGAAGTATAGAAGGATGCTAAGGAAATGTTCCACTGAAATATTTTCAGAATGGGTACTGTTCCGAGGGTTACCTGAAACTGTAGGCTGATCTTGCGCGAGATCTTCGGTACTGATCGGAGCTGTTGAGTCCGACTTGATGATGGTGGCCGAAGCCGTCGTGTCTAACTTGGTGGGCCTAGTGGTGGTGCTGATCCTTCATCACCGGAGGGTGGTGGTACCCACAAGAGACTCCGATGCTTAAGTTAGCAAGGGTATTAAGCATGTTTTTTGTAGAATCAGAGTATGAGTTATACTTGGGTGCTCCAGTGTATTTATAATGGTGTGGAGTGACCTTTCTGAAGATAAGATAGTTATCTTACTATCTTATCTTATCTTTGAGTAGAGTTATCTTCATCCTTTGGACATAGGTCGTGTTCCTCTATTTGGGCCCTTTTTAGGCTCCTCTAACGTTTTGGCCGAACTCTTTGAGAAGAGGTCGGATAATCCTGACCTGAAGAGGTCTGTCGACTTGTCGTCAATCAGCCCGGGTCATACAGCTCAACCCAGGGCATGAACAGTGCCCCTGCTTGAGCGTGGTCTTTTTATGGTCGAGTCCTTTGGTCTTCGATCCTTTTCGGAGAAGCCGAGCTCGAGCATTTTGGTTGTCTGGATCTTTCTTGAATGCGAAGCATTTTCCTTCACTCCTTTTAGTTTAAAACGTGTGTTTCTTGCTTTGGGAACGTGCGAGGGTTTTTAAAGCCCATTAACTCCTCTTTTCATTTTGAATTGCCAAAAGACTTTGCTTTCAGTTTTTTCTCTTGCTTCCATCCTTTACCCTTCTGTTCTTGCGTTTTCTGGCTCGTCTGTGACTCTTCACTTTCGCTTGCTCCCAAGTTTTCATGTTTTCGCATTTCTCCTTGCTTTCGGAGGTGACTATTGGTGCTTCATTTTTTGTTCGAAAGGTGATCGTTTGGCGCGGCCTCGTTATTGCTTCAATCTCTTCAGCGTTTATCGTTTATTCCCTGCTACATGTTGGTCTTCTTTTTCTTATGTCGTTCTTTTCTCGTCTAATTTTGAGAATGTTTTTATCTTTACTTGGAAAAAGTTTGAATCTTTCTGCTTTCGCTATGTCTGATTATTGTTGTAATGTGTGCTCTTGGAGTTTCTTTCAACTTTGTATGAACCTTTTCGCGTTTCCTGATAGTTGATGCTTCTATGGCTTGGAAGTTTGTTTTTGTTTCTTGATTGTGTCCTCTGATTTGAAGCTTTTGGAATAGTGAACTGTTTGATTTCTGAAAAAAAGTTGCGTCTTTGATGATTTCTATTTGGCGTGTTTGATGTATGGTAGTTTCCTTTTCTGGTAGACTTTTTGATTTTGCGATTTTGATCACTTTTTGATTCGTGACTTTCTTTTCGGAGTGTCGCTTGTTGAAAGATGGTTATTTTCTTGTTGATAGATGTCGAGACATAGATTTGTAGATTTTTCCGTGTTCTTACTCTGTTACTGCCTCCAAAGGATGCCCCTGGACCTTGGTGTGAGTCATGGGGTCTCCTTTTGCTATTTTTAGTCTAAGTTGCATCCATATTTGTCCGAGTTGATTTTTGATTTGCTCGAGCTGTTTTGGTTAGTAACCCATTTTTCTTTTTCTTACTGTAGGACAAGTTGACCCATGTCTTCTCGCAAAAATATTGTCGAGACATCCTCCAAAGTCCCCGAGGGCATGTCTGATTGGCTGGACTCCCTTGTCTTGATGTGCATTTAGGTGGTTAACTCTGAATACTGTGCGGAGCTTAGAAAACATCAACAGATCTGTAGTAGCAGGGATCAGGAGAAGAACTACGAGTTGGTAGCGGCTGACTCCGACGAGAGGGTTTGCTTTCCTTCTCTGACCCAGGGGGAATACCCCTTCTTTTATGCTTATGATTACTTTTTTAGCCAGATGAACATTACCATTCCTTTTACCTCTTTCGATACCGACTTGCTGTGGTCATGTAATGTAGCTCCTTCCTAGCTCCACCTGAACTCCTGGGGCTTTATTAAGATCTTTCAGCTGTTGTGCCAAGAATTGGATGTCAAGCCTTCTCAAACTCTCTTTCTTTACCTCTTTTTTTACCAAACCTGGGACTTCCAAAAAGAAAGCTTCTTGGATATCTTTCCAGTCTGCACAAGGAAAGAAAGTATTTTCTATGTATGATGAGTCCTTTAGGGACTTTAAGAACTACTTTTTTAAGGTTCGAGCTGTTGAGGGAGCTCAACTATTTTTCTTAGAGTCGAATAATGAACCTGCCTTCCCCTTATGCTGGCAAAAGAATGTTGTGGGGTCTAGATATTTGTGGGAGATACTTGATGAGGTCGAGTAGGCTTTTGTAAGTGTGTTGGAGGAGATTTAGGGGCAACCCCCCTTCTCGACACAAAGAAATTCTTAGGGGATCCCTCCCTTCTCCAAGCTAAGCTGGGTAGTGGTCAACTTCTTTCTTCTTCGCTTTGTTTACTTGCTCTTTTGTTTCTTTTCTTCCAATTTTGTAACTTGGTTTTTTGATGTGTTTTTTTAGAGATGGTTAAGAACAATGATTCCATAAAGGCCTTTAAGAAGGCGAGAAAAGCTACAGCTTCCCAGAACCTCTCGGCCAAGGCCACTGGGGAAGGATCCTCTCAGGTCCCTCCTAAGAAGCCGACCTTGAGCACTTATGGGCTGAGGAGGGTGATCCATACTCCCCCGGTTCATTTGGTTGATCCTCCCCAAACTTCTGCTGCTACCTCTTCTCCCACTGCCGGCCCCCTTCCTAAAAGATAGAGGACCGTTGAGCCTTTTGAGCTCGATGCCCTTGACTTTGATGCTGTGGGGTTTGTTGACCATCAAATCGCCCCTTATGGCCGACTTCCTATGAACAATGTGTCCATTCTTCACCATCTGAATTTCATCAGGTAGTGTTAAGATGGCACATATAGGTGCAACCTTGTTCTGAACTGCTCAGGATATCCCGATTCATGCAACAAAGTCTTTTATAGAGGAGGCCAAGTCAGAATTCGACAGGATTAAGGGGTTGAAGGAGGAACTTGAGAAGAAGGTGGCAAAGCTGGAGAAAGAGTTGGAGGGTGAGAAGACTCGGGCTACTATTGCGGTGGCTTCAGCAAATCTGGCTGAGGAGATGGCACAGAAGCAAAAGGAGGTCTATATCCGGACTTATGGTGAGATGGTGGAGCTTAGAGAGAGGCTGGAATCTGCTCATGCTGATTACGCCGAGCTCTAGGGCCATCTCGTGGGCAGTATGACTTCTGCCTACGAGAACTTGAAGGCTCAGGTCCGAGTTCTTGCGCCCGAGCTTGACCTGACTCTCTTCAGTTTGGACAATATTGTAGAAGATGGGAAGATTGTCCCTGCCCCAGATGATGATGATGATGATGATGACGATGTAGATCCTCCTCCTGCACAACCTGCCAAAGCTTCTGTTACCCCGACTTCTCCAACTCATGCACCCAAGGTTGCCCGTCTTGAGTCGGATCCTAATGGAACAGTTGATGCCATCCCACTTGCGACTCGTCATCCTTCACCTTGGGATGCCGCCACTTGGGGATCTTTGCCTCTTTTGTAGTTTCTATTTTTGATATCTTATGGCCCGGTTTGTGGGTCTTTACATTCTAGATTTTTGTAACTTGTATTTCTTTTGACTTTGACATTTTAGTTGCTTTTGTTCGTAACTTTTGTTTAGAAAAACAAATGCTTTTGAACTCTTGAGGTCGACTCTCGGGTGGCCTTCTGAGTTTTTATTATAGTAGCTTGGTTTCCTTTGGATGTGTTTGTTTGCAATCTTTTGGAACTTCCAGGAATCGCAAGAGTGTTGGAGCTTTTGCTGTCCGACCTCTTTTTCGATTGCCTTTTGTGTTTGTTTATTTTCTAATTTGGTCGAAGTGACCTTTTGAGGCTACCATTGTTCGACTGCTCTTCTTAGTATTCTCATAGAGCACTTGTGACTTGATTTTGGGTGAGATCGTGGCTTTCTCTGGGTTGAGCTGTATCCCTTCTAGCGCACGCCTTCTGTCGGTCGACTCCTTTTGTTGAATCTTTCAAGTTATTTCTAGTAATCAATTTTTAGTTGGACCTTGCCAGGTCTCTTTTTATGGATTTACTTTTTATAACTCTGTCACTTTTGATCGGCTTGGACCGACTTCTTCGTGTCGGTCCCTTTGTAGTTATTTCTAGTAATCCACTTTTGATAAGGGCTGATCAGACCTCTTTCTATGGATTACTCTTTATAACTTTGTCGCTTTGATCAGTCGGGTCCGACTTCTTCATGTCGGTCCATTTTAGGTTATTTTTAGCAATCTATTTTTTCTCAAACCTCGTCAGGCCTCTTTCTATGGATTACTTTTTATAACTTTTGTAGCTTTCGTGTCGATTGGTCCGACTTCTTCACGTCGATCCGTTCGAAGTTATTCCTAGTAATCCCTTTTTGCGGGTTAATTTTCATAACTTTTTGTCACTTTGGTCGATTGGTCCGACTTCTTCATGTCGGTCCGTCTCGAGTTATTTCTAGTTATCCATTTTTTAGTTAGGGCTGGCCAGGCCTCAGCTTATGGATTACTTTTTATAACTTTGTCGATTTTGTCACGATCGGACGATGAATTTGATCTTCACATTGCTGACCTGTAGCTTTGTCTTGATCGAACAGTGAATTTGGTTTTCACTTTTGTCGATCTTTTGTCGAGACTAGACAATGAATTCGGTTTTCATCGCGGTCGATCGGCGAATTTGATTTTCACCTTGCCGACCTGTAGAGAGGCTTTGTAGAAAAAATCTGAAAAGTTTATTCAGGAAAAAGAGTGCACCTTTGGCCTAAGATCTTTTTATTACCTCCTAAATATAATACCTTCTTAGGTTGCAGGCGTGCCATGACCTTGGTAGCTTTAGCCCCTTGAGTTCGGTCACCTTGTAGTAGCCTTTCCCCAGTACCTCCGTTACTCAGTAGGGTCCTTTCCAGTTAGCCGCTAATTTGGCTTCTCCAGGTCGACTTGCTCTGACACCATTTCAGATTAAGATGAGGTCATTGTTGCCGAAATTTTGCTATACTACCTTTCGATTGTATCTTAGGGCCATTCGACGTTTAACGCCTCCTCCCTGATCCGAGCTCTTTCCCGGATTTCTGGGAGTAGGTCGAGCTCTTCCCATTGAAGTTGGGAGTTGGCCTCTTCATTATAGAGGACCGTTCTGGGAGATCCTTCTTCAACTTCCATTGGGATCATTGCCTTCATTCCGTAAGCCAGTCGGAAAGGTGATTCCCTGGTCGTGGAGTGTGGGGTTATTCGATATGCCCATAGGACTTGTGGGAGCTCTTCAGCCCAGGCTCCCTTTGCATCCTGTAATCTCCATTTTAGCCCGGCTAATATGACTTTATTGGCGGCTTCTGCCTGTCCGTTAGCCTGGGGGTGTTCTACTGACGTGAATTGGTGATTTATGTTCAAGTCAACCACCAATTTTATAAACCCTGCGTCTGTGAATTGAGTGCCCGTGGTAATGGAGTAAGGGACCCCAAACCTTGTGACAATATTTCTATATACAAATTTTCGACTTCTTTGAGCAGTGGCGTTAGCTAGGGGCTCTGCTTCTATCCATTTCGTGAAATAGTTTACCCCTACAATGAGAAACTTGACCTGTCCCGATCCTTGGGGGAAGGGTCCGAGGAGGTCCAGTCCCCATTTTGCAAATGGACAGGGTAAGGTTACGCTGATAAGTTCCTCTGGTGGGGTGATTTCGAAATTAGCATGTTTTTGGCATGGTGGACATGTCTTTACGAACTCTGTTGCCTCCTTTTGTAAGGTCGGCCAAAAGAATCCGGCTTGGAGTACTTTTTTAGCGAGAGCTCATGCTCCGAGATGGTTACCATAAATGCCACTGTGTACTTCTTCTAAAACTTCATTTATGTTAGAGGTAGACATTTTAACAGTGGTGTTGAAATCCCTCTCTTGTATAGAGTGTTGTTTATAATGGTGTAGTATTGTGCCTCCCATTTTAATCTTTTCGCCTCCTTCTTATCTATAGGGAGTGTCTCTGTTTTGAGGTAGTTAATTATGGGAGTCATCCATCCTTGATCCATACCTGTTATGGCTAGGACCTTTCCTTCTTCCGAGATTGACGGGTTCTACAGTACTTCTTGGATGAGGCTCCTATTGTTGCCCCCTGGTTTAGTGCTGGCTAGTTTTAAGAGTGCATCAGTTCGAGCATTCTATTCCTGAGGTATATGGCGGACCTCATATTCCCCGAGTTGTCCGAGCTATTCCCTGGTTTTGTCCAAGTACTTTTTCATGGTAGGGTCCTTAGCTTGGTAGTTTCCTGCTATATGTGAGGTGACTACCTGTGAGTCACTGAAGATGATAAGCTTTTGTGCTCCAACCTCCTTAGCCAGCTTCAAACCAGCTAGTAGTGCCTCGTATTCGGCCTGGTTGTTTGAAGTAGGGAACCCGAATTTGAGGGAGAATTTGATTTTGGTTTCCTGGTCGCTTTCTATTATGACCCTTGCGCCACTTCCGGTTTTGTTTGAAGAGCTCTCTACGTAGAGATTCCATTCTGTGGGAGTTCCCGAAGTGTCAGTGTACTTAGCAATGAAGTCGGCCGAATATTGGGACTTGATGGCCGTCCGAGTTTTGTATTGAAGATCAAAATTAGATAGCTCGACTGCCCATTGTAGAATTCTTTCAGCTAAGTTTGTCTTCTAGAGAATGCCTTCCATGTGTTGGTTAGTCCGAACCGTGATGGTGTGAGCTTAAAAGTAGGGGCGAAGTCGTCGAGAAGTTAGTATGAGGGCATAAGCAAACTTCTCTATCTTTTGATAGTTCAGTTCTGCCCCTTGTAGAGCTTTGCTAACGAAATAGGAGGGTTGTTGCCTAGTTTCGTCTTCTCTGACCAGTGCCGATGCTATTGCCCGACTTTCTACTGTGAGGTACAACACAAGTGGATCTCATTCTTGCAGTCAAGTTAGAATAGGTAGTTGTCCCAGAAACCTTTTGAAATCCTGGAAAGCCTGCTCGCACTCTGTTGTCCATTCGAACCTCTTTCCCTTACTTAAGGTGGCATAGAAGGGGAGAGATCTTATGGCCGATACGGCTAAAAATCTGGACAAGGCTGCCAGTCTCCCGTTGAGTTGTTGTACCTCTTTGACACAGGTCAGACTCTTCATGTCAAGTATGGCCCGGCATTTGTCCGGATTCGCCTCAATTCCTCGTTGTGTTAACATGAAACCCAGGAATTTTTCCGCCTCTACTGCGAAGGTGCATTTTGCGGGATTAAGTCGCATGCCATGATCTCTTATGGTGTCGAACACTATGGTGAGGTCGGACAGTAATGATTTCTCACTTTGTGTTTTCATCAACATGTCATCCACATATACCTCCATGAGTTTCCCGATATGGCCTTCGAAGACTTTATTCATTAATCTTTGGGAAATAGCTCATGCATTTTTGAGTTCGAATGGCATGACGACGTAACAATAATTTGCTTTTGGGGTCAAGAATGAGGTCTTCTCTTGATCAGGGGGATACATCGGGATTTGATTATATCCCAAATAAGCATCCATGAAAGAGAGGTACTTGTATCCGGAGGAGGCATCTACTAGAGTGTTGATATTTGGGAGTGGATAGGGATCCTTTGGGCAGGCTTTATTGAGATCAGTATAGTCGGTGCATATCCGCCATTTCCCATTTGATTTTTTCACTAAAACAACATTGGCTAGCCATAATGGGTATTTTACCTCTCTTATGAACCCTGCCTCTAGTAAAGCCTGCACCTGTTCTTCCACGGCTTGAGATCTTTCTGGTCTGAGCTTCCTACGCTTCTATTGTACTGGCCGAGATCCTGTGTATACTGCCAGCTTGTGGCACATTAATTTGGGGTCTATGCCCGGCATGTCTGCGGCTTTCCAAGCAAAGATATCGGCATTATCCCTTAAGATTTGTATCAGAGGGCCTTTTGTATATTGTTTCAAAGTTGCCCCGATGTTTGTTGTTTTGTCCGGGGTGTCTCCGATCTGGACTTCTTCGATTTTGCCCTCAGGTTGTGGGCGAAGTTCTTCCCGACCTCGAACTCCGCTGAGCTCGATGGTGTGGATTTCTTCCCCTTTGCCTCTAAGGTTCATACTTTCATTGTAACAGCGTCGCGCTCTTTTCTGTCCTTTTATCGTAGCGATCTCTTCTGGAGTTGGGAACTTCATGCATAAATGTAGAGTTGAAACTACTGCTGCGAGCTGATTCAATGTTGCTTGACCTATCAGGGCGTTGTAGGCTGAGCCTACGTCGACTACAATGTAGTCTATGTTGAGTGTCCTTGATCGGGTTCCTTTTTTGAAGGTTGTGTGTAGCGAGATGTATCCAAGCGATTGGATTAGAGTGTCTCCTAGTCCAAACAAGCTGTCTGGATATGCTCTGAGTTTTTTCTCTTGTACGCCGAGTTTATCGAAAGTTGGTTTAAACAAGATGTTTGCCGAGCTTCCTTGGTCCACCAGTGTGTGGTGGAGGTTAGCATTGGCCAATACGATAGTGATGACCATAGGATCGTCATGTCCCGGGATGATGCATGCCACGTCCTCTTAGGTGAAAGTAATAGCGGGGAGGTCGGGTGATCCTTCTCCTTCCTGGCGCTAGAAGGAGGGCATGAATAGGTACAATTAGACATTTTCTACTATGGACTTTCAGACATGGCTAAAATATCTCTGGACCACTTTGCTGGTGGTTCCATACATATGAGAAAGACCATTGAAGAGGCTCATGAGATTATTGAGACAATTGCCATTAATCAGCATCTGTACTCATCTGCTGAGACTCCTATGAAAACAGGATGGTGAATATCTACTATGAAAGGTTAAGGCAATATCTACTAAATCTAACCCTCCAAAACAGGATGGTGAATTGACTCAGCAACTACACGTCCTTGTCCATCAAATACTGGAATCGCAAGAGGCTGTGCGCAAAACTCTGGCTTCTAATAGGAATATAGAAGCACAGCTGAGTCAAACAAGGCAACAGTTATCCAAGCAGATAGCAGAAGAATGCCAGGCTATGCAATTGAGGAGTGGGAAATCCCTAAACACCCAACCTCAGTGCAACAAGAGATCAAAGAAAGAAAAGGCAACAGATGAAAACCAGACTATTGTCCAAGACATCTCCGAGGGTGTTGAACGGCCAAAGAGGAATGTCATTGGCGTTCAATGCCAAGAAGGGGTATTCTTCCCTGGTGTTGAATGCCCAAATGGGGACAACAACCTTGGCGTTGAACGCCCAAGCAAGAGTTGTCAGACACCTACTGACAACACCTCTCATAAAGCTAGTAAACCCCCTTCCAATACATGAGGCATTCAGCCTTCATCAACCAATATTGATGAGTATAAGGCTAAGATGCCATTCCCTCAAAAACTCTGCCAAGTGGAAAAATATAATTAGTTTGCCCGCTTTACGGATTATATCAGAATATTAGAGAGCAAGATCCCTTTTGTAGAGGTTCTTAAATAGATACCTACTTATGCTAATTTCATGAAGGACATCTTAAGTCATAAGAAGGATTGGAGAGAAACAGAAACAGTCCTCCTCATTGAAGAGTGCAGTGCAGTCATTCAAAATAACTTACTAGAGAAACTTAAGGATCCTGGAAGTTTTACGATACCATGCACTCTAGGGAATGCTTACACAAGGATAGCTCTATGTGATCTTGGAGCAAGCATGAACCTAATACCTGCTTCATTAATAAAGAATCTTTTCTTGACTGATGAAGTCAAACCAACCCGCATATGCCTTCAACTTGCTGATGGTTCTATTAAGATACCATCAGGAGTGGTTGAAGATATGATTGTTAGGGTTGGATCCTTTGTTTTTTTCATTGACTTCGTGGTGTTGGATATAGATGGGAGTATGCATCCCTTATCCTAGGAAAACCCTTCCTAGCTATAGGAAGAACCCTCATTGATACAAAAAGGGGAAGTAACCTAAGAGTCAATGAAAATGAATATGTGCTGAATGCTATCAAAGCCATGCAGCATCCAGACACCCCAGAGGAGTGCTTGAGCATTGATATCATTGACTCCCTGGTGGACAAGGTAAACATGGTTACCAGACTCGAGTTGAGGGAAGTAGATGAAATATAGTAAACTATAAGTGCTCCTAAAGAAGATGATAAGCTTGCAAAACCCGAGCTCAAGCCATTACCATCTTTCTTGAAATATTCATTTTTGGGAGATGGAGAATGATGACTTACATCATCTACCCTTTTTCTTGCATAAAAAGGACCATGAAAGAGGCATAATCTCATTTGATCATTGCAATTCATGCCTTACTTGATGAATATCATAGTACATTGCTTTGAAATAAGTTTTTGCTGGATTTCAGGTGGAGAATACATCAAAAATAGGAAAGAAAACAACAAAACAAGTGGGGCGTGTGAAGCAGGCGTGCCACTTGGAACAAACACCACAAAAATGTATTGGCGTGGCACGCTGGTACAACATTCCAGAGAGCAAAAATGAAGACCATCAAAGGGGCGTGGCATGCCAGAAAAAGGGCGTGGCACGCCAATTCGTTACTAGAAGAACCATCACTATGGCGTGCCACTTTGTGTCGAAGGCGTGGCACGCCAGCCCCAGAGTTCACTTGGGCATGCCACTTGAGGACCAAGGCGTGGCACGCCAAGCCTATAAGACCCACAATTGAATGCGCGTGCCACTTGAACAACAAGGCGTGGCATGCCAGTGAACAAGGAGACAATGCAAAAGCTGGCCGTGCCACTTGGTATCGAAGGCGTGGAACGCCAGCTCAAGAAGTCCCACCAAGGCGTGCAACTTGAGTGATGAGGCATGGCACGCCAGAACCTAAGGAGGCCAAATAAAGCTGGGCATGCCACTTGGTATTGAAGGCATGGCACGCAGCTCAATCATCCCACTTTGGCATGCCACTTGAATATCCAGGCGTGGCACGCCAACCTCTGGGACCATGGAAAATGAAGGACGTGACACGCCAATCTCATGGTGTGGCACGCTGGTAGTATTTTTTAGAAGAGGAATTAAAGGGCCAGTGAATTCAGGTGTGCCACTTGGGAGATGAGGCGTGGCACGCCAGCAAGAAGAAGAAGCAAATGAAGGGCATGACACGCCAGTCTCATGGCGTGGCACGCTGGTAGTATTCTCCAGATAGGAAGAAGAGGAGCCAATGAACTCAGGCGTGTCACTTGGATGACGAGGCATGGCGCGCCAGGAAAAGGGTGAAGCTTTAAGAAGGGCGTGGCACGCTAGACCCTGGGCGTGCCACGCTGGTACAAATTTCCAGAAGCATGGAGATAAGGAAGATGACCTTGGGCGTGCCACTTGGTGTCGAAGGCGTGGCACGCCAGGTTACTTGGCCATTTAAAAAGTCCTGGGCGTGCCACTTTGGCTCGAAGGCGTGGCACACCAATGGGTTAAACAGAGGACGGTGTGCCACTTGAATGGAGAGGCGTGGCACGCCAAATCAAAAACAGAAGGAGCGTGACACGCCAGAGAAGCGCCAGTCACACGCCAGCTGGAAGATCACGTTTTTTGAGCTTCTTTTCCCTCCAAATTGTAATTTTCTTTTCACTTTTGTCATTTTCCTTTATTTTCTAGATCTAGGAATAGTATAAATACCCTTGGAAGTATTCGAAAAGCGGTTAGCAAGTCACATAGTTTAGTTTTGGATTTCACTTTTTACTTTTCACACTTGATCTCTTCCATCTTTTGTACTTTCTCTCTGAGCTATGAGTAGCTAAATTCCCTCTCATTGAGAGAGGGAGCTCTATTGTACTTGATGGATTAATGATAGTGAATTTCTTCTTCTCTTCATCTTCTCTTTGATTTGCTAGAAGGAATTTCGATTTTCATGCTTAGTGTTCAATTAACTTGGAAAAGAGATTGAATGCAAAATGGGTTTCATGGGAACCTTGGAAAAGAAAACATGAAACCATGCTAGAAATCTCTTCTCACACTTGAGTAGAATCTGGGTTTTGGTGTTTGGATATGGTGACTGATGAGCGGATAATTTATACGCTTTTTGGCATTGTTTTTAGGTAGTTTTTAGTAAGTTCAAGCTACTTTTAGGGATGTTTTCATTATTTTTTATGTTAAATTCACATTTCTGGACTTTACTTCGATTTTGTGTGTTTTTTTGTGATTTCAGGTAATTTCTGGCTGAAATTGAGGGACTTGAGCAAAACTCTGAAAAAGGCTGACAAAAGGACTGCTGATGATGTTGGAATCTGACCTCCCTGCACTCAAAATAGATTTTCTGGAGCTACAAAACTCTAAATGGCGCGCTCTCAACGGCGTTGGAAAGTAGACATCCAGAGCTTTCCAGCAATATATAATAGTCCATACTTTATTCGGAAATTGACGACGTAACTTGGCGTTGAACGCCAAGTACATGCTGCTGTCTGGAGTTAAACGCCCAAAACACGTTATAACTTGGCGTTCAACTCCAAGAGAAGCCTCAGCTCGTGGATAGATCAAGCTCAGACCAAACATACACCAAGTGGGCCCCGGAAGTGGATTTATGCATCAATTACTTACTCATGTAAACCCTAGTAGCTAGTTTAGTATAAATAAGACTTTTTACTAGTGTATTAGTCATCTTTTGGCCATTCGGTCTTTTGATCATTCATGGGGCTGGCCTCTCGGCCATGCCTGAACCTTTCACTTATGTATTTTCAACGGTGGAGTTTCTACACACCATAGATTAAGGGTGTGGAGCTCTGCTGTACCTCAAGTTTCAATACAATTACTATTATTTTCTATTCAATTCTCTTTTATTCTTATTCCAAGATATACGTTGCACTTCAACTTGATGAATGTGATGATCCGTGACACTCATCATCATTCTCACCTATGAACGCGCGTGACTGACAACCACTTCCGTTCTACCTTAGGCCGGGCGCATATCTCTTAGATTCCCCAACAGAATCTTCGTGGTATAAGCTAGATAGATGGCGGCATTCATGGGAATGTAGAAAGTCTAACCTTGTCTGTGGTATTCTGAGTAGGATTCTGGGAATCTGGAAGGTCTAACCTTGTCTGTGGTATTCCGAGTAAGATTCCAGTATTGAATGACTGTGACGAGCTTCAAACTCCTGAAGGCTGGGCGTTAGTGACAGACGCAAAAGAATCAATAGATTCTATTCTAACCTGATTGAGAACCGACAGATGATTATCCGTGCTGTGACAGAGCATTTGGACCATTTTCACTGAGAGGATGGGATGTAGCCATCGGCAAGGGTGATGCCTCCAGACGATTAGCCATGCAGTGACAACGTATAGGACCATTTTCCCGAGAGGATTAAAAGTAGCCATTGACGACGGTGATGCCCTACATACAGCTTGCCATGGAAAGGAGTAAGAAGGATTGGATGAATGTAATAAGAAAATAGAGATATGGAAGGAGTACATCACCTCTATGCACCTATCTGAAATTCCCACTATTGATTTACATAAGTATTTCTATCTTATTTTATTTTCTGTTTATTATTAATTTTCGAAATCTATAACCATTTAATCTGCCTAACTGAGATTTACAAGGTGACCATAGCTTGCTTCATACCAACAATCTCTGTGGGATCGACCCTTACTCACGTAAGGTATTACTTGGATGACCCAGTACACTTGCTGGTTAAGTTGAATGGAGTTGTGTCCACACATAGCCAAGAGCCACAATAATGATTCCATACAATAACAAAGAATACTACATTGATGTGATCACAATTTCGTCCACCAAGTTTTTGGCGCCGTTGCCGGGGATTGTTCGAGTATGGACAACTGACGGTTCATCTTGTTGCTCAGATTAGGTAATTTTCTTTTTATTTTCTTTTCAAAATGTTTTCAAAATTTTTCTTTTATTTTTGTTTTTCTAAAAGAATATTTTCGAAAAATCAAAAATATTTTGTATTCTTGTCTGAGTCTTGAGTCAATTTTTTTTTAGTGTCAATTGCATGATTTAAAAATTTTTCTTGCATTTTTCGAAAATTCCATGCATTCATAGTGTTCTTCATGATCTTCAAGTTGTTCTTGACAAGTCTTCTTGTTTGATCTTGATGATTTCTTGTTTTGTGTTGTTTGTTGTTTTTCATGTGCATCTTTGCATTCATATTCTTCAAGCATTAAAAATTTCTAAGTTTGGTGTCTTCCATGTTTTCTTTGCATCAAATTTTTTTTCAAAAATATGTTCTTGATGTTCATCATGATCCTCAGAGTGTTCTTGGTGTTCATCTTGACATTCATAGCATTCTTGCATGCATTCATTGTTTTGATATAAAAATTTCATGCATTGAGTATTTTTGTTGTTTTTCTCTCTCATCTTTAAAAATTCAAAAATCAAAAAATATCTTTTCCTTATTTCCCTCCAAATTTTCGAAATTTTGGGTTGACTTGGTCAAAAAATTTTAAAAAATTAGTTGTTTCTCACAAGTCAAGTCAAATTTTCAATTTTAAAAAAATCTTATCTTTTTAAAATCTTTTTCAAAAATCATATCTTTTCAATTTTATCTTTGATTTTCGAAAATTTTCAAAAATCTTTTTTTTTAAATTATTTTCAAAATCTTTTTCTTATCTTTATATCATATTTTCAAAATTACACTAACAATTAATGTGATTGATTCAAAAATTTGAAGTTTGATACTTTCTTGTTAAGAAATGTTCAATCTTTAAGTTCTAGAATCTTATCTTGAGGTTTCTTGTTAGTGAAGTAAGTAATTTTAAATTTAAAAATTAAATCTTTTTATCTTTTATCTTATCTTTTTCAAAAAGTTTTATCTTTTTCAAAATTTGATTTCAAAATATCTTATCTAACTTCTTATCTTCTTATCTTTTCAAATTTGATTTTAATATCTTTTTCAACTAACTCTTTGACTTTTTGTTTGTTTCTTATCTTTTTCAAAACCACCTAACTACTTTTCCCTCTCTAATTTTCAAAAATATCTCACCTCTCTTTCAAAAATTCTTTTTGTTTTAAATTTTAATTTTAATCTTATCTTAACTTTAATTTTCGAAAATTACTAATCCCTTTTTTTTAAATTATTTTCGAATTTTCTATCTCTTCTCTCTTATTCTATTTAATTATTTAATTACTAACACTTCTCTTCACCTCTCTTCACCTAAATATCCGAACCCACTCTTCTTTATTCTTCTCCCCTTTCTTTTTCTACTAACATAAAGGAATCTCTATACTGTGACATAGAGGATTCCTCTTCTTTTCTTGTTTTCTTCTCTTTCTTTTGAGCAGGAACAAGGACAAAAGCACTCTTGTTGAAGTTGATCCAGAACATGCAAGGACTCTGAAGAGAAAATTAAGAGAAGCTAAGTTACAACAATCTAAAGGTAACCTTTCAAAAACATTAGAACAAGAGAAGGAGATGGCAGCCGAAAATAATAATGATGCAAGGAGAATGCTTGGTGACTTCACAAAGCCAACATCCAAATTTGATGGAAGAAGCATCTCCATTCCTGCCATTAAAGCCAATAACTTTGAGCTGAAACCTCAGCTAGTTGCCTTAATACAACAAAACTGCAAGTTTTATGGACTTCCATCTGAAGATCCTTATCAGTTTTTAACTGAGTTCTTGCAGATCTGTGAGACTGTAAAGACGAATGGAGTTGATCCTGAAGTCTACAGACTCATGCTTTTCCCCTTTGCTGTAAGAGACAGAGCTAGAATATGGTTGGATTCACAACCCAAGGATAGCCTGGACTCCTAGGATAAGCTGGTCACTGCCTTCTTGGATAAATTCTTTCCTCCTCAAAAGCTGAGCAAGCTGAGAGTGGATGTTCAAACCTTCAAACAGAAAGATGGTGAATCCCTCTATGAAGCTTGGGAAAGATACAAGCAGCTAACCAAAAGATGTCCATCTGACATGTTTTCAGAATGGACCATATTAGATATCTTCTATTATGGCCTGTCTGAATTTTCGAAAATGTCATTGGACCATTCTGCAGGTGGATCTATTCACCTAAAGAAAACGCCTGAAGAGGCTCAAGAACTCATTGACATGATTGCAAACAACCAATTCATGTACACTTCTGAGAGGAATTCCGTGAATAATGGGATACCTCAAAAGAAAGGAGTTCTTGAAATTGATGCTCTGAATGCCATATTGGCTCAGAACAAAGTGTTGACTCAACAGGTCAACATGATCTCTCAAAATCTGAATGGATGGCAACATGCATCCAACAGTACTAAAGAGGCAACTTCCGAAGAAGCTTATGATCCTGAGAACCCTGCCATGGTAGAGGTTAATTACATGGGTGAACCTTATGGAAACACCTATAACTCATCATGGAGAAATCATCCAAATTTCTCATGGAAGGATCAACAAATGCCTCAACAAGGCTTTAACAATGGTGGACGCAATAGGCTGAGCAATAGCAAGCCTTTTCCATCATCTTCTTAGCAACAGATAGAGAATTCTGAACAAAACACTTCTAATTTAGCCAATCTAGTCTCTGATCTATCAAAAGCCACTTTCAGTTTCATGAGTGAAATAAGATCCTCCATCAGAAATCTGGAGGCACAAGTGGGCCAGCTGAGTAAGAAAGTTAGTGAAACTCCTCCCAGTATTCTCCCAAGCAATACAGAAGAGGATCCAAAAGGAGAGTACAAGGCCATTGATATAATCAATATGGCCGAATGCACAAGGGAGGAGGAGGACGAAAATCCTAGTGAGGAAGACCTCCTGGGACGTCCCTCAAGCAAGAAGGAATTTTCTATTCAGCATCCAAAGGAATCTGAGGCTCATATACAGACCATAGAGATTCCATTAAATCTCCTTCTGCCATTCATGAGCTCTGAAGACTATTCTTCCTCTGAAGAGGATGAAGATGTGACTGGAGAGCAAGTTGCTCAATATTTAGGAGCTATCATGAAGATGAATGCCAAGTTGTTTGGTAATGAGACTTGGGAGAGTGAACCTCCCTTGCTCATTAATGAACTAGATACCTGGATTCAGCAAACTCTACCCCAAAAGAAACAAGATCCTAGCAAGTTCTTAATACCTTGTACCATAGGCACCATGACCTTTGAAAAAGCTCTATGTGATCTGGGGTCAGGGATAAATCTTATGCCACTCTCTATAATGGAGAAGCTGGGGATCATTGAGGTACAACCTGCCTTGTTCTCATTACAATTGGCAGACAAGTCATTGAGACAAGCTTATGGAATAGTGGAGGACGTGTTAGTAAAGGTTGAAGGTCTTTACATCCCTGCTGATTTCATAATCTTAGACACTAGGAAGGAAGAGGATGAATGCATCATCCTTGGAATACCTTTCCTAGCTACAGCAGGAGCTGTGATAGATGTCAACAGAGGTGAATTAGTCCTTCAATTGAATGGGGACTACCTTGTGTTTAAGGCACATGGCCATCCCTCTGTGACAAAAGAGAGTAAGCATGAAGAGCTTCTCTCAGTTCAGAGTCAAGAAGAGCCCCCACAGTCAAACTCTAAGTTTGGTGTTGTGAGGCCACAACCAAACTCTAAGTTTGGTGTTAAGATCCCATATCCAAACTCTAAGTTTGGTGTTGGGACTATACAACATTGACCTAATCACCTTTGTGGCTCCATGAGAGCCACTGTCAAGCTATTGACATTAAAGAAGCGCTTGTTGGGAGGCAACCCAATTTTATTTATCTAATTTTCATTTTGTTGTTATTTTGTGTTTTATTAGGTACATGATCATGAGGAGTCACGAAAAAAATATAAAAATCAAAAATAGGATCAAAAACAGCAGAAGAAAAAAATCACACCCTGGAGGAAGCACAGACTGGCGTTCAACGCCAGTAAGGAGCATCTGGCTGGCATTCAACGCCAGAACAGAGCATGAAACTGGCGCTGAACGCCAGAAACAAGCAACATTCTGGCGCTGAACGCCAGGAATGTGCCTAGAGGAAAAGCTGGCGCTGAACGCCAGAAACATGTTACATGTGGGCGTTGAACGCCCAGAATGTGCACCACTCGGCGTTTAAACGCCAGAATGGTGTGCAAAGGCATTTTACATGCCTATTTGGTGCAGGGATGGAATTCCTTGACACCTCAGGATCTGTGGACCCCACAGGATCACCTCAGGATCTGTGGACCCCACAAGATCCCCACCTACTATATTCCCACCTTACCTCCTAATCCTATTTTACTCTTCCCCATGTCACACTTCCCAAAAACCCTTCATCAATCACCTCAATCTCTCTTCCCAATCACCTATTCACCACTCACATCCATCCACTCTTCCCCATAAACCCCACCTACCTTCAAAATTCAAAAACATTTCCCACCCAATCCCACCCTAAATGGTCGAACCTACCCTCTCCCCTTTCCCTATATATACCCTTCCATTCTACTTCATTTTCACACAACACAACCAAATCTTCTCCCCCTTGGCCGAATACACATTCACCCTTCTCCTCCATATTTTCTTCTTCTTCTTCTTCTCTTCTTTCTTCTATTGCTCGAGGGCGAGCAATTTCTTAAGTTTGGTGTGGTCAAAGCATAATCTTTTTTGTTTTCCATTACCATCAATGGCACCTAAGGCCGGAGAATCCTCTAGAAAAGGAAAAGGGAAGACAAAAGCTTCCACCTCCGAGTCGTGGGAGATGGAATGATTCATCTCCAAAAGCCATCAAGACCACTTCTATGATGTTGTGGTAGAGAAGAAGGTGATCCCTGAGGTCCCTTTCAAGCTCAAGAAAAATGAGTATCCGGAGATCCGACATGAAATCCGAAGAAGAGGTTGGGAAGTCCTAACCAACCCCATGCAACATGTTGGAATCTTAATGGTTCAAGAGTTCTATGCCAATGCATGGATCACTAGGAACCATGATCAAAGTTTGAACCCGAGTCCAAAGAATTATCTCACAATGGTTCGGGGGAAATACTTAGATTTTAGTCCGGAGAATGTGAGGTTGGCGTTCCACTTGCCCATGATGCAAGGAGATGCACACCCCTACACTAGAAGGGTCAACTTTAATCAAAGGTTGGACCAAGTCCTAATGGACATATGTGTGGAAGGAGCTCAATGGAAAAGAGAGTCCAAAGGCAAGCCAGTTCAACTAAGAAGACTGGACCTCAAGCCTGTGGCTAGAGAATGGTTGGAGTTCATTCAACGCTCCATCATTCCCACTAGCAACCGATCTGAAGTTACTGTGGATTGGGCCATCATGATTCATAGCATCATGATTGGAGAGGAAGTAGAAGTTCATGAGGTCATCTCCAATGAAATCTACAAAATAGCCGACAAGCCCTCCACCATGGCAAGGCTAGCTTTTCCTCACCTTATTTGCCATCTATGTTACTCAGCTGGAGTTATCATAGAAGGAGACATCCCCATTGAAGAGGATAAGCCCATCACCAAGAAGAGGATGGAGCAAGCAAGAGACACCCTTCACGGTTCTCAAGAGATGCATGAGGAAGCTCATCATCAAGAAATCCCTGAGATGCCTCAAGGGATGCACTTTCTTCCTAACAACTATTGGGAACAACTCAACACTTCCTTAGAAGATTTGAGCCACAACGTCGAACAATTAAGGGTGGAACATCATGAGCACTCCATCATTCTCCATGAAATAAGAGAAGATCAAAGAGCAATGAGGGAGGAGCAACAAAGGCAAGGAAGGGACATAGAAGAGCTTAAGGACATTGTTGGACCTTCAAGAAGAAGACGCCACTAAGGTGGATTCATTCCTTGTTCTTATTTCTTTCTGCTTTTCGGTTTTTATGTTGTATGTTTATCTATGTTTTGTGTCTCTACTTCATGATCATTAGTAGTTAGTAACCATGTCTTAAAGCTATGAATAAAATCCATTAATCCTTCACCTCTCTTAAAAGAAATATGTTTTAATTCAAAAGAACAAGAAGTACATGAATTTCGAATTTATCCTTGAATTTAATTTTATTATATTGATGTGGTGACAATACTATTTGTGTTCTGAATGAATGCTTGAACAGTGCATATGTCTTTTGATATTGTTGTTTATGAATGTTAAAACTGTTGGCTCTTGAATGAATGATGAACAAAGAGAAATGTTATTGATAATCTGAACAATCATGAAATTGATTCTTGAAGCAAGAAAAAGCAGTGAAAAACAGCAAAAGCTTGCGAAAAAAAATAATTGGTGAAAAAAATAATAGAAAAAGAAAAAGCAAGCAGAAAAAGCCAATAGCCCTTAAAACCAAAAGGCAAGGGTAAAAAGGATCCAAGGCTTTGAGCATCAATGGATAGGAGGGCCCAAGGAAATAAAATCCAGGCCTAAGCGGCTAAATCAAGCTGTCCCTAACCATGTGCTTGTGGCATGTAGGTCCAAGTGAAAAGCTTGAGACTGAGTGGTTAAAGTCGTGATCCAAAGCAAAAAGAGTGTGCTTAAGAGATCTGGACACCTCTAACTGGGGACTCTAGCAAAGCTGAGTCACAATCTGAAAAGGTTCACCCAGTCATGTGTCTGTGGCATTTATGTATCTGGTGGTAATACTGGAAAACAAAGTGCTTAGGGCCACGGCCAAGACTCATAAGTAGCTGTGTTCAAGAATCAACATACTTAACTGGTGGTAATACTGGAAAACAAAGTGCTTCATACCAACAATCTCTGTGGGATCGACCCTTACTCACGTAAGGTATTACTTGGATGACCCAGTACACTTGCTGGTTAAGTTGAACGGAGTTGTGTCCACACATAGCCAAGAGCCACAATAATGATTCCATACAATAACAAAGAATACTACATTGATGTGATCATAATTTCGTCCACCAGTGACATACAATCCTCCCTCTACTTGGACCTATGATGATGTGTGGTATAATCAGGGACCAAGCATATCTCTCTTCATGAGCAATTAGACCAAGGAATTGGCTATTGATCAAGATCTGAGAGATTGAGTCACCAAGGGATTGGGGCTCAATCAATCATGATTGACAAGAGGTCAATGAGTTGCATGATTGAAGAGGATATGGGCTGGATTTAATCCAAAGAGACAATATCTCCTGATCTCAATGAATTTCCCCATTCTTATCTCTCCCATTCTTTTATAGCTTTACTTACATTTTGCAAAATCACATTCCCCTTTACATTCCTATTATTTCCATTTCTGCATTTTATTGCTTTCTTTTATTCCTTTGCCATTTATGTTTCTGCCATTTATAATTCTGCACTTACAACTTATTCTGTTGAGCTTGACTAATTCACCAATTGATTAAAATTGCTCAAATCTACCAATCTCTGTGGATACGATCCCACTCCACTGTGGGTTAATACCTGACGATAATTTTGGTGCGCTTGCCAAGAGCAGATTCATCAATATTATTGGGAAAGGGTAGTGAATTTCGCCCATCAGAGACACTTATCCTGTAATCATAAGCTCTGCCTTAGAGCCACAGGAAGAAGACGTACTAATTAAAGTGCTCAAAACTCACAAGACCGCCATTGGGTGGACTATAAGTGACCTTAAGGGCATTAGCCTGACCTGATGCTTGCACAAAATCCTGCTGGAGGATGACGCCAAACCAGTGGGGCAATCACAAAGGCAACTAAATCCAGCCATGAAAGAAGTCACTAAGCTCTTGGAGGCTGGAATTATTTATCCTATTTCTGACAGCCCCTGGGTGAGCCCTGTCACAAGTTGTTCCTAAAAAGGGAGGCAAGACAGTGGTTCACAATGAAAAGAATGAACTTATTCCTTACGGGGTGGCATATGTGCATTGACTATAGAAGGCTCAATAACGCCACCAGAAAGACAGCAGGGCATGCTTTTCATTGTTTCCTAGATGGATATTTCGAGTATAATCAAATAGCAGTGGATCCATAGGATCAAGAGAAGACAGCATTCACATGCCCATATGGCATGTTTGCCTATAGGCGAATGCCATTTGGCCTGTGTAACGCACCTGTCACCTTCCAGAGATGTATGCCATCCATCTTTTCTGATATGGTGGAGAAGTTCCTTGAAGTGTTCATGGATGACTTTTCTATCTTTGTAGACTCATTTGACTCCTGCCTTGATCATTTGGCCCTAGTTCTAAAAAGATTCCAAGAGACAAACCTAGTTTTGAACTGGGGAAAATGCCACTTCATGGTGACTGAAGGCATTGTTCTTGGGCATCAGATTTCAATAAAGGGAATAGAAGTAGATCAAGTTAAGGTGGAGGTGATTGAGCGATTACCACCACCCACTAATGTCAAAGGAATCCAAAATTCCTTGGACACGCAGGATTCAACAGAAGGTTCATAAAAGGTTTTTCTAAAATCGCAAAACCTCTGTGCAACTTATTTACCACTGACACTCCATTCGTCTTTGACCAAGAGTGTTTGCAGGCTTTTGAGACTCTGAAAGCTAAGCTTATCACTGCACTTGTAATCCCTGCACCTAACTAGGACTTACCATTCGAACTAATCTGTGATGCCAGTGACCATGCCATTGGCGCAGTTCTGGGTCAGAGACATGACAAGCTTCTACACGTTATTTATTATGCCAGTCGGGTTCTGAATGATGCACAAAAGAACTATACTACCACAAAAAAGAAATTACTTGCAGTTGTTTATGCCATTGACAAGTTTATATCCTGTTTAGTGGGATCTATGGTAATTATCTACACTGACCATGCTGATCTAAGGTATCTACTCACTAAGAAGAATTCTAAGCTCAGGCTCATAAGATGGGTATTACTCCTGCAAGAGTTTGATATAGAAATTAGAGGCAGAAAGGGTATAGAAAATCAAGTGGCTGACCACTTGTCTCGGATTGAACCAGTAGCATGGACTTCTCCCCCGTCCACTGACATATCCGAAACCTTTTTAGATGAGCAACTCTATGCCATCTGGATAGCACTTTGGTTCGCAAACATTGCAAATTACAAGGCTATAAGATTCATTCCCAAAGAGTACAACAGGCAGCAAGCTCGGAAACTCATGCATGATGCAAGGTACTACATATGGGATGAACCATATCTCTTTAAGAGATGCTCGGGTGGAATAATCTGACGCTGCGTGTCTGAAAAAGAGGCACAAAGAATCCTATGGCATTATCATGGCTCAGACTATGGAGGACACTTTGAAGGTGAGCGGACAGCCACCAAGGTTCTCCAAAGTGGCTTCTACTGGCCCACACTCTTTAAGGACTCTAGAGAGTTTGTCCGTAACTGTGACAGTTGCCAAAGGGTTGGTAATCTCCCTCATGGTCATGACATGCCTCAGCAAGGGATCCTAGGGATTGAGTTGTTTGATGTATGGGGCATAGACTTCATGGGCCCTTTCTCACCTTCATACTCAAACACCTACATGTTTGTGGCAGTAGATTATGTGTCTAAATGGGTTGAAGCAATAGCATCACCCATTAATGACACCAGAGTAGTGATGAAATTCTTCCAAAAGAACAATTTCAGCAGAGTTAGTGTCCCTCATACACTGATTAGTGATGTAGGTACTCATTTCTATAACAGACAGCTTGATTTTATTTTAAGCCATTACGGAGCTTGCCATAAAGTGGCAACTCCTTATCATCCCCAAATAAATGGGTAAGGTGAAGTCTCAAATAGAGAACTGAAGCGAATCCTAGAGAGGACAATAAGCATCTCTAGAAAGGATTAGGCTAGAAAGCTTGATGATGCTCTGTGGGCATATAGAACAACTTTCAAAACCCCTATTGAAACCTCACCATATCAGCTAGTATATGGGAAATCCTGTCATTTGCCAGTCTGCAGCATGTTTCTGGCGTTGAACGCCAGTTACATGCTTGTTTCTGGCGTTAAACGCCAGCCCTCTAGTGCACGAAATTATGATCTCTAATAATGGAATTCAACTTGGTGTGCGCATCTACTAACTCAGCACTTTCTTCACAACTTCGTACAACTAACCAGCAAGTGCACTGGGTCGTCCAAGTAATAAACCTTCCGTGAGTAAGGGTCGATCCCATGGAGATTGTTGGTATGAAGCAAGCTATGGTCATCTTGTAAATCTCAGTCAGGCGGATAATAAATGGTTATGGAGTTTTCGAATAATAATAATAATAAATAAACTTATGTAGATCATCGATGGGAATTTCAAATAGGCGTATGAAGATGTTGTGCTCCTTCTGAATCTCCACTTTCCTACTGCCTTCATCCAATCCTTCTTACTCCTTTCCATGGCAAGCTGTATGTAGGGCATCACCGTTCTCAATGGCTACATCTCATCCTCTTAGTGAACCGGCTTATCTTTGGAGTCTCTTTTTCATTGAGCTCCTTCCACACACATGTCCATAAGGACTTGATCCAACCTTTGATTAAAGTTGACCCTTCTAGTGTAGGGGCGTGCATCTCCTTGCATCATGGGCAAGTTGAATGCCAACCTCACATTTTCTGGACTAAAATCTAAGTATTTCCCCCGAACCATTGTAAGATAATTCTTTGGGTTCGGGTTCATACTTTGATCATGGTTCCTAGTGATCCATGCATTGGCATAGAACTCTTGAACCATTAGGATTCTGACTTGTTGAATGGGGTTGGTTAGAACTTCCCAACCTCTTCTTTGGATCTCATGTCGAATCTCCGGATACTCATTTTTCTTTAGTTTTAAAGGGACCTCGGGGATCACCTTCTTCTTGGCCACAACATCATAGAAGTGGTCTTGATGGGCTTTAGAGATGGATCTTTTCATCTCCTATGACTCGAAGGTGGAAGCTTTTGTCTTCCCTTTCCTTTTTCTAGAGGTTTCTCTGGCATTAGGCGCCATTAATGGTTATGGAAAAACAAAAAGCTATGCTTTTACCACACTAAACTTAAAATATTGCTCACCCTCGAGCAAGAGAAGAAAGAATAGATGAAGAAGAAGAATATATGGAGGAGAGGGAGAGAAGGTTGTGTTTCGGCCAAGGAGGAGAAGAGAGGGTTGTGTTGTGTGAAAATAAAGAAGAATTTGGTGTATTTATAGTGGAGGGAGAGGGGTTGAGTTTCGGCCATATTGGTTGGGTTGAGTGGGAAAGTGATTTTGAATTTTGAAGGTAGGTAGGGTTTATGGGGAAGAGTGGAAGGGTGTGAGTGGTGAAGGGGGGTAATTGGAAAGAGAAATTGAGGTGATTGGTGAAGGGTTTTTCGGGAAGAGTGTTTATGGGGAAGAGAGTTTATGGGGATGAATGTGAAGAAGAGGAGAGAAGGTGAGTTGAGATAGGTGGGGATCCTGTGGGATCCACAGATCTTGGGATGATCCTGTGGGGTCCACAGATCCTGAGGTGTCAAGGATTTATATCCCTGCACCAATTAGGCATGTAAAACGCCTTTGCATAAAATTCTGGCGTTTAAACGCCGAAGTGATGCTTATTTTGGGCGTTCAACGCCCAATTGCAGCATGTTTCTGGCGATGAACGCCAGTTCCATGCTTGTTTCTGGCGTTCAGCGCCAGCTCTTCTCAGAGTATATTCCTGGCATTCAAATGCCAGAATGCTGCTTATTTCTGGCATTCAACTCCAGATCCATGCTCTGTTCTGGCGTTGAACGCCAGCCAGATGCTCCTTATTGGCGTTTGAATGCCAGTAAGTCCTTCCTCCAGGGTGTGATTTTTCTTCTGCTGTTTTTGATTCTGTTTTTAATATTAGTATTTTTTTGTGACTCCACATGATCATGAACCTAATAAAACATTAAAGAACAATAAAAGAAAAATAAAATTAGATAAATAAAAATTGAGTTGCCTCCCAATATGCGCTTCTTTAATGTCAATAGCTTGACAGTGGGCTCTCATGGAGTCACACAGGTAATCTGGTTAATGTTGTAGACTCCCAACACCAAACTTAGAGTTTGGATGTGGGGATTCAACACCAAACTTAGTGTTTGGCTGTGGCCTCCCAACACCAAACTTAGAGTTTGATGGTGGGGGCTTTGTTTGACTCTGTACTGAGAGAAGCTTTTTATGCTTCCTCTCCATGTATATAGAAGAACACCCTTGGGTCTTAAACACAAGGTATTCCCCATTCAATTGAAGGACTAATTCTCCTCTGTTAACATCTATCACAGCTCCTACTGTGGCTAGGAAAGGTCTTCCAAGGATGATGCATTCATCCTCCTCCTTCCTAGTATCTAAGATTATGAAATCAGCAGGGATGTAAAGGCCTTCAACCTTCACTAACACGTCCTCTACCAATCCATAAGCCTGTCTTACTGACTTATCTGCCATTTATAATGAGAATATGGCAGGCTGTACCTCAATGATCCCCAGCTTCTCCATTACAGAGAGTGGCATAAGATTTATGCCTGACCCTAGGTCACACAGAGCCTTTTCAAAGGTCATGGTGCCTATGGTATAGGGTATTAAGAATTTGTCAGGATCTTGTCTCTTTTGAGGTAAAGTTTGCTGAACCCATGTATCTAGTCCACTAATGAGCAAGGGAGGTTTACCTTCCCAAGTCTCATTACCAAACAATTTGGCATTCAGCTTCATGATGGCTCCTAGATATTGAGCAACTTGCTCTCCAGTTACATCTTCATCCTCTTCAGAGGAAGAATAGTCATCAGAGCTCATGAATGGCAAAAGGAGGTTTAATGGGATCTTTATGGTCTCTATATGACCTTCAGATCCCTTTGGGTCCTCAATAGGGAGCTCCTTCTTGCTTGAGAGACGTTCCATGAGGTCTTCCTCATTGGGATTCACGTCCTCTCCTTCCTCCCTAGGTTCGGCCAAATTGTTTATATCACTGGCCTTGCACTCTCTTTTTGGATTTTCTTCAATATTGCTTGGGAGAGTACTAGGAGGAGTTTCAGTGACTTTCTTACTCAGCTGGCCCACTTGTGCCTCCAAATTTCTAATGGAGGACCTTTTTTCACTCATGAAGCTTAAAGTGGCCTTAGACAGATCAGAGACAATATTTGCTAAGTTAGAGGTGATCTGCTCAGAATTCTCTGTGTGTTGCTGACAAGATGATGGAAAAGGCTTGCCATTGCTAAACCAGTTTCTTCCACCATTATTAAAGCCTTGTTGAGGCTTTTGTTGATCCTTCCAGGAGAAATTTGGATGATTTCTCCATGAATAATTATAGGTTTTTCCATAAGGTTCACCCATGTAATTTACCTCTGCCATTGTATGGTTTTCAAGATCATAAGCTTCTTCTTCAGAAGATGCCTCTTTAGTACTGTTGGATGCATTTTGCCATCCATTCAGACTTTGAGAAATCATGTTGACTTGCTGAGTCAACATTTTGTTCTAAGCCAATATGGCATTCAGAGCATCAATTTCAAGAACTCCCTTCCTCTGAGGCGTCCCATTATTCATGAAATTCCTCTCAAAAGTGTACATGAATTGGTTATTTGTAACCATTTCAATAAGTTCCTGAGCTTCTGCAGGTGTTTTCTTTAGGTGAATGGATCCACTTGCAGAGTGGTCCAGTGACATCTTAGAGAACTCAGACAGACCATAATAGAATATATCTATCATGGTCCATTCTGAAAACATGTCAGAAGGACACCTTTTTGGTCATCTGCTTGTATCTTTCCCAAGCTTCATAGAGGGATTCACCATCTTTTTTCTTGAAGGTCTGAACATCCACTTTAAGCTTGCTCAACTTTTGAGGAGGAAAGAATTTAACCAAGAAGGCCGTGACCAGCTTATCCCAAGAGTCCAGGCTATCTTTAGGTTGTGAGTCCAACCATGTTCTAGCTCTGTCCCTTACAGTAAAAGGGAAAAGCATGAGCCTGTAGACTTCAGGATCTACTCTATTAGTCTTAACAGTCTCACAGATCTGCAAGAACTCAGTTAAAAACTGGTAGGGATCTTCTGATGGAAGTCCATGAAACTTGCATTTTTGTTGCATTAGGGCAACTAGTTGAGGTTTCAGCTCAAAATTGTTTGCTCCAATGGCAGGAATTGAGATGCTTCTTCCATCAAACTTGGAAGTAGGTGTAGTATAATCACCAAGCATGCTTCTTGCATTATTGTTGTTGGGTTCGGCTGCCATCTCCTTTTCTTGTTCGAAAATTTCTTTAAAGTTGTCTCTGGATTGTTGTAATTTGGCTTCTCTTAGTTTCCTCTTTAGAGTCCTTTCAGGTTTCGGATCAGCTTCAACAAGAATGCCTTTTTCCTTGTTCTTGCTCATATGAGAAAGAAGAGAACAGAAAAGGAAGAGAAATCCTCTATGTCACAGTATAGAGATTCCTTTATGTTAGTAGAAGAAGAAAGGGAATAAGAGTGAAGAAGAATGAATAATCCAAACACAAGGGTGAGGATAGGAGCAGTGATTTGAGATGAAGACAAGTGTTAGTAAATGAATAAATAAATATAATAAGATGAGAGATAGAAGTTTTCGAAAATAATTTTGAAAAGGAGTCAATGATTTTCGAAAATTAAGAGGGAAATAAAATTAAAATTAAAATTTAAAACAATTAATTAATTAAAAAGATTTTTTTTGAAAAAGAGGGAGGTATTTTCGAAAATTAGAAAGATAAAAGTTGTTAGGTGGTTTTGAAAAAGATAAGAAATAAACGAAAAGTCAAATAGTTAGTTGAAAAAGATTTGAAAGTCAATTTTTGAAAAGATAAGAAGATAAGAAGTTAGAAAAAAATATTTTAAAATCAAAATTTTTGAAAAAGATAAAATTTTGAAAAAGATATGATATAAAAGATATGATAAAAAAAGATTTAATTTTTAAAATTGAAATTGATTACTTGACTAACAAGAAACTAAAAGATATGATTCTAGAATTTAAAGATTGAATATTTCTTAACAAGAAAGTAACAAACTTCAAATTTTTGAATAAATCACATTAATTGTTAGCATAATTTTCGAAAATAAAGATAAAATTATAAAAAGATTTTTGAAAAAATATTTTAAAGAATTTTCGAGAATTAATAAGAAAAATGAAAAAGATTTGATTTTTGAAAACGTTTTGAAAAAGATAAGATTTTTTAAAATTTAAAATTTGACTTGACTTATAAGAAATAACTAATTTTAAAAATTTTGACTAATTCAACTCAAATTTTCGAAATTTTGAGAGAAAAAAGGAAAAGATATTTTTTTTATTTTTTTGAATTTTTAATGATGAGAGAGAAAAACATAAATATGACCCAAAACATGAAAATTTTGGATCAAACACATGATGCATGCAAGAACACTATGAATGTCAAGATGAACACCAAGAACACTTTGAAGATCATGATGAACATCAAGAACATATTTTTGAAAAATTTTTTATGCAAAGAAAACATGCAAGACACCAAACTTAGAAATCTTTAATGTTTAGATACTATGAATGCAAAAATGCACATGAAAAACAACAAAAGATACAAAATAAGAAAACATCAAGATCAAACAAGAAGACTTACCAAGAACAACTTGAAGATCACGAAGAACACTATGAATGCATGAGTTTTCAAAAATTGCAAGAACAAGATGAGTATGCAATTGACATCAAACTTATAAATTGACTCAAGACTCAAACAAGAAACACAATATATTTTTTTTGATTTTATGATTTTATTATTTTTTTGTATTTTCTTTTATTTTTTTTCAAAAAACATATAGGAAAAAGAAAGTAATGAATCCAAAGTCCTCAATCAAAATCCTATGAATTAGACATGGCTTAATAGCCAGCCAAGCTAAAACATGTTATATGAAACTCTAGAATTCATTCTTGAAAACTCTGAAAATTTTCGAAAATAGGTGGTAAATTTTTTATAGATTTTTTAAAAATAATTTTTTTTTAAAATAAGACAAAAAGAAAATTACCTAATCTGAGCAACAAGATGAACCGTTAGTTGTCCAAACTCGAATGATCCCCGGCAACGGCGCCAGAAACTTGGTGCACGAAATTGTGATCTCTAATAATGGCATTCAACTTGGTGTGCGCATCTACTAACTCAACACTTTCTTCACAACTTCGCACAACTAACCAGCAAGTGCACTGGGTCGTCCAAGTAATAAACCTTACATGAGTAAGGGTCGATCCCATGGAGATTGTTGGTATGAAGCAAGCTATGGTCATCTTGTAAATCTCAGTCAGGCGGATAATAAATGGTTATGGAGTTTTCAAATAATAATAATAAATAAACTGAAAATAAAGATAGAAATACTTATGTAGATCATCAATGGGAATTTTAGATAGGCATATGAAGATGTTGTGCTTCTTCTGAATCTCTGCTTTCCTACTGCCTTCATCAATCCTTCTTACTCCTTTCCATGGCAAGCTGTATGTAGGGCATCACCGTTGTCAATGGCTACATCCCATCCTCTCAGTGAAAAAGGTCCAAATGCTTTGTCACGGCACGGCTAATCATCTATCGGTTCTCGATCATGTCAGAATAGAATCCCTTGATTCTTTTGCATTTGTCATCATGCTCAACGATCGCGAGTTTGAAGCTCGTCACAGTCATTCAATCCCAGAATCCTACTCGGAATACCACAGACAAGGTTTAGACTTTCCAGATTCTCACGAATGCCGCCATCAATTCTAGCTTATACCACGAAGACTCTGATCTCATGGAATGGAAGGCTCAGTTGACAGGCGAGGGCAACCATGCGTCGTGCATCAGGAATCCAAGAGATACACACTCTAGCTTTTGCTTGTAGAACGAAAGTGGTTGTCAGGCACGCGTTCATAGGGACGGATGATGATGAGTGTCACAGATCATCACATCCATCAGGATGAAGTACGAGTAGTATCTTAGAACAGAAATAAGATTGAATTTGAATAAAAGATAGTAGTAATTGCATTAAAACTTGAGGTACAGCAGAGCTCCACACCCTTAATCTATGATGTGTAAAAACTCCACCGTTGAAAATACATAAGTGATGAAGCTTCAGGCATGGCCGAATGGCCAGCCCCCAAAACATGATCAATAGTCTCCTAAGATGAATAATGGAATAAAACCGAGACCAAATATGTAACGTGGTCAAAAGACACTGAATACAATAGTAAAATGTCCTATTTATACTAGACTAGCTACTATGGTTTACAGAAGTAAGTAATTGATGCAGAAATCTACTTCCGGGGCCCACTTGGTGTGTGCTTGGGCTGAGCTTGAGCTTTACACGTGCAGAGGCTTCTTTTGGAGTTGAACACCAAGTTGTAATGAGTTTTTGGCGTTCAACTCTGGTTCGTGACGTGTTTCTGGCGTTTGACTCCAGAATACAACATGGAACTGTCGTTGAGCGCCAGTTTACATCATCTAATCTCGAATAAAGTATGAACTATTATATATTGATGGAAAGCTCTGGATGTCTACTTTCGAACGCCGTTGAGAGCGTTCCATTTGGTGTTCTATAGCTCCAACAAAATCCATTTCGAGTGCAGGGAGGTCAGAATCCAATAGTATCAGCAGTCCTTTGTCAGCCTTTTATCAGAGTTTTGCTCAGGTCCCTCAATTTCAGCCAGAAAAGACCTGAAATCATAGAAAAACACACAAACTCATAGTAAAGTCTAGAAATGTGAATTTAGCATAAAACCTAATGAAAACATCCCTAAAAGTAACTATATCCTATTAAAAACTACCTAAAAACAATGCCAAAAAGCGTATAAATTATCTGCTCATCACCCTCCTCAGGGTGTTATCCTGGCGTTTAAATGCCAGATTATTTCTTGTTTCTGGTGTTCAACACCAGATTCATGCTCTGTTCTGGCATTGAACGCCAACCAGATGCTCTTTACTGGCGTTCAAACGCCAGTAAGCTCTTCCTCCAGGGTGTGCTATTTCTTTTGCTGTTTTTTATTCCTTTTTTAATTTTAGAATTTGTTTTATGACTCCACATGATCATGAACCTAATAAAACATAAAAGAACAATAAAAATATAAATAAATAAAAATTGGGTTGCCTCCCAATAAGCACTTCTTTAATGTCAATAGCTTGACAGTGAGCTCTCATGGAGCTTCACAGGTGATCAGGTCAATGTTGTAGACTCCCAACACCAAACTTAGAGTTTGGATGTGGGGGTTTCTCAACACCAAACTTAGAGTTTGGGCGTGGCCTCCCAACACCAAACTTAGAGTTTGATTGTGGGGGCACTATTTGACTCTGTATTGAGAGAAGCTTTTGATGCTTCCTCTCCATGGTTGCAGAGGAAGATCCTTGAGCTTTAAACACCAGGTAGTCCCCATTCAATTGAAGGACTAGCTCTCCTCTGTCAACTTCAATCACAGCTCCTGCTGTGGCTAGGAAGGGTCTTCCAAGGATGATGCATTCATCCTTCTCCTTCCTAGTGTCTAAGATTACGAAATCAGCAAGGATGTAAAGGTCTTTAACCTTCACTAACATATCCTCTACCAATCCATAAGCTTGTCTTACTGACTTGTCTGCCATCTGTAGTGAGAATGTGGCAGCCTGTACCTCAAAGATCCCAGTTTCTCCATTACAGAGAGTGGCATAAGATCTATGCCTAACCCCAGGTCACACAGAGCCTTCTCAAAGGTCATGGTGCCTATGGTACAGGATAATAAGAATTTACCAGGATCTTGTTTCTTTTGAGATAAAGTTTGCTGAACCCATGTATATAGTTCACTAGTGAGCAAGGGAGGTGCCTCTTCCCAAGTCTCATTACCAAACAACTTGGCATTTAGCTTCATAATAGCTCCTAGATATTGAGCAACTTGCTCTTCAGTTATATCTTCATCCTCTTCAGAGGAAGAATAGTTGTCAGAGCTCATGAATGGTAAAAAGAGGTTTAATAGAATCTCTATGGTCGCTATATGAGTCTCAGATTCCTTTAGGTCCTCAATAGGAAACTCCTTCTTGTCTGGGTGACGTCCCATGAGGTCTTCCTCATTGGGATTCACATCCTCCCCTTCCTCCTTGTGTTCGGCCATATTGATAATATCAATGGCCTTGCACTCTCTTTTTGGATTCTCTGCAGTATTGCTTGGGAGAATACTAGGAGGTGTTTCAGTGATTTTTTTACTCAGCTGGCCCACTTATGCCTCCAAATTTCTAATGGAAGATGTTGTTTCACTCATGAAACTTACAGTGGCCTTAGACAGATCAGAGACTATATTTGCTAAGCTAGAGGAGCTCTGCTCAGAATGCTCTGTCTGTTGCTGAGAAGATTATGGAAAAGGCTTGTTATTGCTGAGCCTGTTTCTTCCACCATTATTAAAGCCTTGTTGGGGCTTTTGTTGATCCTTCCATGAGAATTTTGAATAATTTCTCCATGAAGAATTATAGGTGTTCCCCTAGGGTTCACCCATGTAATTCACCTCTGTCATTGCAGGGTTCTCAGGATCATAAGCTTCTTCTTCAGAAACTTCTTTAGTACTGTTGGATGCATTTTTCCATCCATTCAAACTTTGAGAAATCATGTTGACTTGCTGAGTCAACATTTTGTTCTGAGCCAATATGGCATTCAGAGCATCAATTTCAAGAACTCCATTCCTCTGAGGCGTCCTATTACTCACAGAATTCCTCTCAGAAGTGTACATGAATTGGTTATTTGCAACCATGTCAATAAGTTCTTAAGCTTTTGCAGACATTTTCTTTAGTGAATAGATCCACCTGCAGAATGGTCCAGTGATATCTTAGAGAATTCAGATAGACCATAATAGAATATATCCAAAATGGTCCACTCTGAAAGCATGTCAGAAGGACACCTTTTGGTCATCTGCTTGTATCTTTCACAAGCTTCATAGAGGGATTCACCATCTTTTTGTTTGAAGGTCTGAACATCCACTCTAAGCTTGCTCAGCTTTTAAGGAGGAAATAACTTAGCCAAGAAGGTCGTGACTAGCTTATCCCAAGAGTCCAGGCTATCTTTAGGTTGTGAGTCCAACCATGTTTTAGCTCTGTCTTTTACAGCAAAAGGGAAAAGCATGAGCCTGTAGACTTCAGGATCTACTCCATTAGTTTTAACAGTCTCACAGATCTGTAAGAACTCAGTTAAAAACTGATAGGGATCTTTTGATAGAAGTCCATGGAACTTGCAGTTCTATTGCATTAGAGCAACTAGTTGAGGTTTCAGCTCAAAATTGTTTGCTCCAATGGCAGGGATTGAGATGATTCTTCCATCAAAATTGGAAATAGGTGTGGTATAGTCACCAAGCTTCCTCCTTGCATTATTATTTTTGGCTGCCATCTCCTCTTCCTTTTCGAAATTTTCTACAAGGTTGTCTCTGGATTGTTGTAATTTAGCTTCTTTTAGTTTCCTCTTTAGAGTCATTTCAGGTTCATGATCTGCTTCAACAAGAATATGCTTGTCCTTGCTCCTGCTCTTATGAAAAAAAAGGGAACAAAAAATAATAATAGGGATCCTCTTTACCACAGTAGAGAGATTCCTTTATGTTAGTAGAAGAAGAAAGGAATAAAAGAAGGAAAAGAGAAAAATTCGAACTCAGAGAGGAAGAGGGGCTTCGAATTTTTAAGATGAAGAGAAGTGTTAGTAATTAAATAAACAGAAAGAGATGAGAGAGAGAATTTTGAAAATTAATTTTAAAAAAGGGTTAGTGATTTTTGAAAATTAGGAGAAGAAATAAAATTAAAATTAAAAATTTGAAACAATTAGTTAATAAAAGAATTTTGAAAAAGGGTGAGGAATTTTCGAAAATTAGAGAGAGAAAAATAGTCAGGTAGTTTTGAAAAAGATAAGAAATAGTAAAACAAAAAGTCAATTAGTTAGTTGAAAAAGATTTGAAAATAAATTTTGAAAAGATAAGAAGTTAGAAAAGATTTTTGAAATTGATTTTGAAAAAGATATGATTTTGAAAAAGATATGATTGAAAAAGATTTAATTTTTAAAATTAAAATTGATTACTTGACTAACAAGAAACCAAAAGATATGATTCTAGAATTTAAAGATTGAACCTTTCTTAACAAGAAAGTATCAAATTTCAAATTTTTGAATCAATCACAGTAATTGTTAGTAAAGTTTCGAAAATTATGAAATAAAGATAAGAAAAGATTTTTGAAAATCAATTTAAAAATATTTTCGAAAATAATAAAAAATGAAAAAGATTTGATTTTTGAAAAAGATTTTGAAAAAGACAGGATTTTTAAAAATGAAATCTTGACTTGACTAACAAGAAACAACTAATTTTAAAATTTTTTGACTAAGTCAACCTAAAGATTTCGAATTTTTGAGAGAAATAAGGAAAATATATTTTTTTATTTTTGAATTTTTAATGATGAGAGAGAAAAACATAAAAATGACCCAAAACATGAAAATTTTGGATCAAAACACATGATGCATGCAAGAACATTATAAATGTCAAGATGAACACCGAGAACACTTTGAAGATCAAGATGAACATCAAGACTTATTTTTGAAAATTTTCAAGAAAAGAAAAACATGCAAGACACCAAACTTAGAAATCTTTAATGCTTAGACACTATGAATGCAAAATGCATATGAAAAACAACAAAAGACATAAAACAAGAAAACATAAAGATCAAAAAAGAGGACTTATCAAGAACAACTTGAAGATCATGAAGAACACATGCATGAATTTTCGAAAAATGCATAAGTCTTTAAAACTTGCAATTGATACCAAACTTAAAAATTGACACTAGACTCAAACGAGAAACACAAAATATTTTTGATTTTATAATTTTCTGAATTTTTTTAGTTTTTTTTCAAAAATTATTTCTTTAGAAAAACAAAAACACAATAAAAAATTTTGAAAGATTTTTGAAAACCTTTTGAAAGGAAAATTACCTAATTTGAGCAATAAGATGAACCGTCAGTTGTCCAAACTCAAACAATCCCCGGCAACGGCACCAAAAACTTGGTGCACGAAATTGTGATCATCAACAATGGCGCCAATAGACTTGGAGCTCTCAAATGTGAATCACACTTTGTCAGAACTTCGCAGAACTAACCAGCAAGTGCACTGGGTCATCCAAGTAATACCTTACGTGAGTAAGGGTCGAATCCCACGAAGATTGTTGGTATGAAGCAAGCTATGGTCATCTTGTAAATCTCAGTTAGGTGGATTCAAATGGTTATAAAGGTTTTCAAAATTAATAATAAATAAAGCATAAAATAAAGATAGAGATACTTATGTAAATCATTGGTGGGGATTTCAGATAAGTGTATGGAGATGCTTTGTCCCTGTTGAATCTCTGATTTCCTATTGCCTTCCTTCAATCCTTCATACTTCTTTCCATGGCAAGCTGTATGTAGGGCATCACCGTTGTCAACGGCTGCATCCCATCCTCTCAGTGAAAATGGTCCAAATGCTCTTGTCACAGCACGGCTAATCATCTGTCGGTTCTCAATCATGTCGGAATAGAATCCATTGATTCTTTTGCGTCTGTCACTACGGCCAACAATCGCGAGTTTGAAGCTCGTCAAAGTCATTTAATCCCTGAATCCTACTCAGAATACCACAGACAATAATTCTAGCTTATACCACGAAGATTCTGATTAAGGAAATCAAGAGATATGCGCCCAGTCTAAGGTAGAACGGAAGTGGTTGTCAAGCACGTGTTCATAAGGACGGATGATGATGAGTGTCACGAATCAACACATCCATCAGGTTGAAGTGCAGCAAATATCTTAGAATAAGAATAATTATGAATTGAATAGAAAACAGTACTACTTTGCATTAAAACTCGAGGTACAGCAGAGCTCCACACCTTAATCTATGGTGTGTAGAAAATCCACCGTTGAAAATACATAAGTGATGGTGGTCCAGACATGGCCGAATGGCCAGCCCCCAAAATGTGATCAAAGGATCAAAATACAATCCAAAGATGTGGTCAAAAGACTGACACTCGTACAATAGTAAAAAGTTCTATTTATACTAAACTAGCCACTAGGGCTTACAGAAATAAGTCTAAGTGCAGAAATCCACTTCTGGGGCCCACTTTGGTGTGTGCTTGGGCTGAGCTTGAGCTTTACACATGCAGAGGCTTCTTTTGGAGTTAAACGCCAAGTTGTAACGTGTTTTTGGCGTTTAACTCTGTTTTGTGACGTGTTTCTGGTGTTTTACTCCAGATTGCAGCATGGAACTGGCGTTGAACGCCAGTTTACGTCATCTAAACTCGAACAAAGTATGAACCGTTATATATTGCTGGAAAGATCTGGATGTCTACTTTCTAACGCCGTTAAGAGCGCGCCATTTGGAGTTTTGTAGCTCAAGAAAATCCATTTCGAGTGTAGGGAGGTCAGAACCTAACATCATCAGCAGTCCTTTTTCAGCCTGAATCATATTTTTGCTCAGGTCCCTCAATTTCAGCCAGAAAATAACTGAAATCACAGAAAAACAGACAAACTCATAGTAAAATCCAGAAATGTAAATTTTGCATAAAAACTAATGAAAACATCCCTAAAAGTAGCTACATCCTACAAAAAATACCTAAAAACAATGCCAAAAAGCGTATAAATTATCCGCTCATCAAGAAACCAAACCAATTAACAATCCTCACACAATACGGAATGCACAACCACAACTCAATTCCACCCAAACCACACAATTTCTCAACCAAGAGTGTGAAAAATAAACATGCAAGAAATTAAACATCAAAGCAATAAAAGTCAAAGCAATTAAATGCAAAGAAAGGAAACTTCAAATGCAAGAAAACCTCTTGGCAAGTAATTGAGAGCTAAGGTTTACCTATCCTAGCCATTGACCACAAACACATGATGATTATGAAGAGTTAATCCTACTTAGTCAATCCCTAAGTCCCAAGTCAACACTATTGGGTCACTTGGTGTCAAGGGAAACCAAATCAACTAACTACTCTAATGTATCAAACAAGAATGGACATTAATGACTCAAGGGTCACCAAAGTCATCAATTTCAAGCCAAGACTAGAGAAAAACTAAGTAAAAAGTAAGTCAAGCATTTTATCAAACACTTGGTGTGCATGAAAATAAAATAATATTAAATTGCATTAAAAATAAAATCTAAAATACCAAAAGCAAGAAAATGGAAATAACAACTAAAGAAAACAATAAATGACATGGAAACATAAATTTGCGTTAATTAAAATTAAATTCAACAAAAGTATCCATAAACATAAAAGTGACAAAATAAAGGAAATAACAAGAGAAATGAAGAAGAACAAGATAGAAGAACATGGAAACATAAATGAAACTACACTAGAACAAGAATTAAAAGCTAAAATTAAAAGGAAATAAACTAATAAAACCCTAATTATAGAGAGAGGGGGGAGCTTCTCTCTCTAGAAACTAAGAAAAAAGCATGTAAAAGCTAAACCTAATTGCCCCCTTCATTCCTTTTCACTTTGGCCTTAAATAGCTTCAGAAAATGAGTTAGACTGGGTTTTGGAGGCCCAGAATTTGCCCCCAGCAATTTGCATTAATGACCTCACGTGCATGCAGTCGTTCGCATGCACGACCTATGGTGCGTACGCACAGTTGCGCAAAATTCCCATCGTGCGTACGCACGACAATTGATGCGTACGTCCTTGCACGAAGTCACCGTTGTGTGTACGCACCTTTGTAGCAGCTTCCAAACTCCATTTTCTTCATGATTTTTCTCCCTATTTAAATGCTCTTTCTTCACTTCTTCAACCCAAACTTGCCTTGAAAATCTGAAATCACTTAACAAATACATCAAGGCACTAAATGGGATTAAAGTGAATAAAAATTGACTAAAATAAGCACAAAAGAGCATGTTTTCACAATTAGGCACGATTTAGGGAGAAAATACAAAAGCATGCTATTTAGATGAATAAACATGGTTTTTGTGATGAAATCCACTTAAATCAAACCAAAATATATCATCAAATATGGATTCATCAACCTGCCACAAAAAAAATCATTCATAGTTGAAGAAGACAGTAAGACTGGATTGATCCAGAAGAACAAAGCATCTCCAAGCCTTAACCATCTTCATATCATTGCATTCACCATCAACTGAGTAACGTTTTATTTATCTTCCTTTTATGCAAATTAAACAAACAAACAACTCTTCTATCCTCCTGACTAAGATCTACAAGATAACCATAGCTTGCTTCAAATCACAATCACTATAACTTTTAACTTTCCTTTTACCTTTCAACTAACAATAACCTCTAATTGTTTCTTTTTCTTCGTGCATAGCAATAGTGCTCCTTTCTTCTCTTTACCTTTGATAAACAAGCAAGTTAGTTATCTTGGAGTGATTGGAAGTTGCTTCTATTTACTTTTAACTTGAATCTCATGCATGCTTCCATTCAAATTTATATTAGTTGTTCACTTCATATATATGCTATTTTGTGACTTAGTTCCTTCCTTCTCAGCACCACCATCGTTCTTGTAGCCAAACTATCACGAGACCCACCAGCTGACGGTGGTTGTGACACAGTGATGACTCCTTCCACTCCGCATGATCTTGAGCACCGAGGATGGTGCTACATTTTAAGTGTGGGGACTTCGTTGATGCCTATACATCTTATGCTAGTTTTAAAATCCTTTTTCATTAGTTTTTACTTGGTTTTCATGCATTCCTTAAGCAATAAGTAAGTATTTGGATTAGAATTTCATGCATATCTTGACTTAATCAAACATGGTTAATTATGTGCATTTTTTTAAGATTTATGCAATATTTACTTGATTCTTTGAATGATGCAAAATTTGGTGATTATGGCAAAGCTTTGATGAATTTTTTTGGTTGATGATAGGTGAAAAGACATAGAGAAAGTGCAAGAAAGAAGCAGAGAAAGCAACATTGGTGGCCAAAGTTAGCTCACCAATGTTGCTAGCAACGTTGTGTAAAAAGTGGTGCAAATGTTGGAGGGAATGTTGGTGAACCAACATTACCCCCAACGTCTTCGATAATTTCAAAAGAAATCCACTGGAAAAATTAGCTGCGATGCGCACGCATCGATGCGTACGCGTGACAAGACAAACGTTGGTGCACCAACGTTGGGTCAAATGTTGCTGGCAATGCCCAGAAAAGATTTTTACATGCAATGTTTGACTCAGCGTTTTTACACAAACATTGGTCACCAACGTTAAGGCTAATTTCATTCCAAAATGCACCCATGCAAACTTGTGAACGTTAGTTGCCAAACATCCCTCATCAACGACACTAAGAGTCAATCCTAACTGCTTCAATCAAGGCTAAGGCCCACATCCAAGTACAATGAAGACTCAATTGAAGATGAGAAGTAGAGTATAAATAGAAGAGTTTATGAAGATGAAAAAAGGAGAGCTTGGAGGCCCTAAAAGGGGTTTTCCCCGCAAGAGTTCTGGAGGGTTGGAAGTCAGGGACCCAAATTGGGAACTCTGTATTCATTTTCTTTTGTACTTTCTTTACTTTTCTTGCACTTTCTCTCTTTTGAATTGAATTTAGCTATGATGAGCCAAACCAATTTTATTGGGTTAGGGAGCTCTGTTGTAATTCAATGGATCAATAATAGTTTTCATTCTTCTTCCACTTTCTTTTCTCTTGATTTGCTTGAAAGCTTTCGATCTCCATCCAATTGAACAATTGTCTCATAAGAGAAATTGTTCATACTTGGATTTCCTCAGAACCTTGAAAGAGGAATGAAGAAATCATGCTAGAAATGCTTTCTCATGTTGGACTGGGTTGGGGGTTGGATGGATATGGTGACATGTAATCCTACCAATACTTTGATCTAGAAAAACATGCGGTATAATCAATGATCGTACTTCATCTCTTTCCATGAGCAATTAGATCAAGGAATTGGGCAACTGTTCAAGCTTAGAGAGATTGGATTACCAAGTGATTAATGAATGCATTGCTTGAGGAAGAGATGAGAATAAACTTGATCCGGAGAAATGGCACATCTCCTAAGCCCAATGAGCTTCCCCATCTTTGATCTAATGATTCTTTAATTTCTGCTGTTTACATTTATGCTCAATCATCCCAATTCCCATTTAAGTTTCTACAATTTAATTTTTGCTCCTTACATTCTACAATTTAATTTTAGTTATTTACATTTCTTGCTATTTACGTTTTCTGCAATTTAATTTTCTACAATTCTCAATCCAATTTTGCTTATTTCAACTAGAATACTTTTCTAATTAAAGTTGCTCAACCAATCAATCCCTGTGGGATTCGACCTCACTCTATTGTGAGTTTTAACTTGACGACAATTCGGTATACTTGTGATAAACCCCAATTTTGTGGTTTATCTTGTGCTTAATTCGGGGATTTTATCAACTCTTCTCACATTTATTCAATGAAATAGCATGGTTTTCTAATTCTCCCTAAATTTGTGCTTAAGTGTGAAAATATGCTTTTTAGGCCTTAAAATAGATATATTTAATTCACTTTTAATTCCATTCGATGCCTTGATCTATTTGTTAAGTGATTTCAGGTTTATAAGGCAAAGATTGGATTGAAGGAATGAAGGAAAAGCATGCAAAGTGGGGGAACTCATGAAGAAATAAAGGAACCGCAAAGCTGTCAATCCCGACCTCTTCGCACTCAATCAATCATTACTTGAGCTTCATAGGTCCACATGAGGCGGTTTTAGTTGCGTTGGAAAGCTAACATCCGGAGCTTCAAAATGATATAAAATTTGTCATAGTTGCCTGACGTTTAAAGATGCGTATGTGTCATGCACGCGCATGCGTCGCATGATTAGCGCGGGTCCATTTTGGCAACTCGTTGGGGGCGATTTCTGAAGCATTTTGGGCCTAATCCAACTCATTTCTGATGCTATTGAACCCAAGGATTGAGGGTGCGAGGGTGAACCAAGTAGTCATAATTTAGTTTTTATCATGTTTTAGGGTAGAATTCTAGAGAGAGAAGCTCTCTCCTCTCTCTAGATTTAGGATAGAAATTAGGGTAAAGTTAGGTTAATCTCTCTCAAATTGATCTTTCAATTCTTGTTTTGACTTCAATTCTCTTTATGTTTTAGTGTTCTATTGTCTTAATCTTCTTAGTTTCTCTTGTTAATTTCTTGTTTTGCTCTCTTTTATGTTTATGAACAATTGTTGGATCTCAATTTCTTCTCATGGAATTTTATATTTCTATGTCTTTTGATGTTTACTTCACTTGTTATTGTTGATTCCTTGCTTTTGTTAGTTATAGCTTTTACTAATTCTTGCAATTGGTGATATTTACTTTTCTTGCAGTCTTGGTGTTTGATAGAATGTTTCCTCTAGTTTTTGAGTAGCTTTCTTTACTCTTGGCCTAGGCTAAAGGAATTGAGTGACCTTGAGTCATTGGGTCTCATTGAATTGGTGATTTGAGAGCCCTTGGTGATAAATTTGACATCTATTGACATTAACCCACTACTAATCTAATTAGTAGATAGGTTGGGACTTATGGGTTGATGTTGATCAAGCCATTTGATGTACCTCAAGCTTAGGAGTAGATATTACGTACTTAAAGCTCTTTGAGGTAGACTTAATCAGCTTGGTTCCTCATAATTGTCAATATATGGTTTGTAGAGAAGGATGGTGATCTCAATTACCTATGTCTAGCCAAGAGTACTTATCCTTTCTTTTATTAGTTAATTGTTTATTTACTTTTCTTGTCATTTATTTTCTTGTCAAAATATAAAATCAAACCCCTTATTTTTCATAGCCAATAAATGAGCAATTCATTGCAATTCCTTGTGAGACAACCAGTAGTTCAAATACTTCGGTTAATTCTTATTTGGGGTTTGTTACATGTGACAACCAAATTTTTGATTGGGAGGATTGTTTGTTGGTGTAGAACTATACTTGCAACGAGAATTAATTTGTGTGAAATTTTATACCAATCGAATAATCCACTCATCAAAATGGCGCCGTTGTCGGGGAATCGCAATGGTGTTATATTGTTGGCTATTGTGAATATGTTTGTGTTTTTCTTATTTGTTAGTCTTCGTTAGCTTTAGGACTTTGTTGCTTATTTTTGTTGGCATTTGTTTTTATTTGCTATTATGAATTCTCATCCTCACTTTGGCTATGAGTTTGGTTCAAATTATGTTGTAGGTAATGGGAACTACAATGGTAACATGCATCAAGGATTTGGGAACAATCAAAGATGGGAGGAGCCTCAAAGGAGTGATCAACCGTCCTAGCAACAACAACCTCCGGTTTCCTATGGGTATAATTCAAATCCTAATGCATATCAACCTAATGGATGTGGTAACCTTTATTGTAGTTGTCAACAACCACCACCACATGCCTATGAGCCACCTCCTCAACATGATCTTGAACCACCTTACTCACAAGCCCCCTACCACCAAACACCTCATTATGACCCTAATCCTTATCCACCATCCCAACCACCTTATGAGCCATATGAACCATACATGGAACAACCAAACAATGAACCCCCTCTTCCCTCACCACCTCCAATGGATGATTCTCTCCAAGGATGTATTAGCTCTTACATCCGAAGGCAAAAAAAGAACCAAAAGGAATTCAAGGAGATAGAAGCCAAGATTGCTATCGTGGCGGAAGCTGTTCTCAATATGGTCTCCTCCTACCTAAGCTTACATGATCAAGGCCCTCCCATTGTCGAATGTGGAGAAGCAATTGATGAGCGGATAATTTATACGCTTTTTGGCCTTATTTTTAGGTAGCTTTTAGTATAATCTAGCTACTTTTAGGGATGCTTTCATTAGTTTTATGCTAAATTCACATTTCTAGACTTTACTATAAGTTTGTGTGTTTTTCTGTGATTTTAGGTAATTTCTGGCTGAAATTGAGGGACCTGAGCAAAACACTGATAAAAGGCTGACAAATGACTGCTGATGCTGTTGGATTCTGACCTCCCTGCACTTGAAATGGATTTTTTGGAGCGACAGAACTCCAAATGGCGAGATCTCAAAGGCTTTGGAAAGTAGACATCCAGAGCTTTCCAGCAATATATAATAGTCCATACTTTATTCGTGATTAGATGACGTAAACTGGCGCTCAACGCCAGTTTCATGCTGCATTCTGGAGTTAAACGCCAGAAACACGTCACGAACCAGAGTTGAACGCCAAAAACACGTTACAACTTGGCGTTCAACTCCAAAAGAAGCCTCTGCACGTGTAAAGCTCAAGTTCAGCCCAAGCACACACCAAGTGGGCCCTGGAAGTGGATTTCTGCTTCAATTACTTACTTCTGTAAACCCTAGTAGCTAGTCTAGTATAAATAGGACATTTTACTATTGTATTAGACCTCTTTTGATTGATCTTTAATCAGTGTATGCGATTTTAGACCTTTATGGAGGCTAGCCATTCGGCCATGCCTGGACCACTTTCACTTATGTATTTTCAACGGTAGAGTTTCTACACACCATAGATTAAGGGTGTGGAGCTATGCTGTACCTCGAGTTTTAATGCAATTACTACTATTTTCTATTCAATTCAGTTTATTCCTGTTCTAAGATATTCGTTGCACTTCACCATGATGAATGTGATGATCTGTGACACTCATCATCATTTTCAGCTATGAACGCGTGACTGACAACCACTTCCGTTCTACCTTAGACCGGGCGCATATCTCTTGGATTCCTTTGTAAGAATCTTCGTGGTGTAAGCTAGATTGATGGCGCCATTCATGAGAATCCGGAAAGTCTAAACCTTGTCTGTGGTATTTCGAGTAGGATTCAGGGATTGAATGACTGTGACGAACTTCAAACTTGCGATTGTTGGGCGTGATGACAAACGCAAAAGAATCAAGGGATTCTCTTCCAACATGATCGAGAACCGACAGATGATTAGCCTTGCCGTGACAGAGCATTTGGATCTTTTTCACTGAGAGGATGGGATGTAACCATTGACAACGGTGATGCCCTACATACAGCTTGCCATGGAAAGGAGTAAAAAGGATTGGATGAAGGCAGTAAGAAAGTAGAGATTCAAAAGGAGCACAGCATCTTCATACGCCTATCTGAAATTCCCACTAATGATTTACATAAGTATTTCTATCTTATTTTCTGCTTTATTTATTATTCAAAAACTCCATAACATTTACTATCCGATTGACTAAGATTTACAAGATGACCATAGCTTGCTTCATACCTACAATCTCCATGGGATCGACCCTTACTCACGTAAGGTATTACTTGGATGACCCAGTGCACTTGCTGGTTAGTTGTGCGGACTTGTGATTAAGTGTGATTCACGTTTGAGAGCGCTACCAAGTTATTGGAGCCATTGTTGATGATCGCAATTTCGTACACCAAGTTTTTGGCGCCATTGCCGGGGATTGTTCGAGTTTGGACAATTGACGGTTCATCTTGTTGCTCAGATCAGGTAATTTTCTTTTTGTTTTGTTTTCAAAAAAAATTTTTCAAAAATTTTTCCCTATTTTTGAAAAAAAATTTTTAATTAAAAATAAATTATTCTATGGCTTCAGAATTTTTAAGAATGAATTATAGTGTTTCATGAAGCATGTTGAAGCTTGGCTGACTGTAAAGCCATATCCAAATTCTTTTGGATTGAGGCTTCCAATCATCAGCATAGAGGCAAGTTAACTGAAATATCAGCTGTTGTATGACTGATTTATATCCTAAAGCTGGCTGGCTATTAAGCCATGTCCGACCCTTGGATTGGAGCTTTAAGCCAACATTGAAAGATTCCTGGAATTCTTATTAAAAATTTTGAATTTCTTATTTTCTTTTTTCCTATATGTTTTTCGAAAAAAATAAAAGAAAATACAAAAAATTAATAAAATTCATATAATCATAAAAATCAAAAATATTTTTTGATTCTTGCTTGAGTCTTGTATCATGTTTTAAGTTTGGTGTCAATTGCATATTCATCTTGTTCTTGCAATTTTCAAAAATTCATGCATTGATAGTGTTCTTCATGATCTTCAAGTTGTTCTTGGTAAGTCTTCTTGTTTTATCTTGATGTTTTCTTGTTTTGTGTCTTTTGTTGTTTTTCATGTGCATTTTTGCATTCATGGTGTCTAAGAATTCAAGATTTCTAAGTTTGGTGTCTTGAATGTTTTCTTTGCATCAAAAAATTTGTCAAAGATATGTTCTTGATGTTCATCATGATCCTCAAAGTGTTCTTGGTGTTCATCTTGACATTCATAGTGTTCTTGCATGCATCATTGGTTTTGATCCAGAATTTTCAGGTTTTGGGTCATATTTGTGTTTTTCTCTCTCATCATTAAAAATTCAAAAATAAAAAAATATATCTTTTCCTTAATTCTCTCAAAATTTCGAAAATTTGAGTTGACTTAGTCAAAATTTTTTAAAATTAGTTGTTTCTTGTAAGTCTAGTCAAAATTTCAAATTTAAAAAAAAAATCTTATCTTTTTTAAAATTTTTCAAAATTCAAATCTTTTTCATTTTTCTTTCATGATTTTTGAAAATTTCAAAAATTATCTTCAAAATCTTTTCTTAATTTTAATTCAAAATTTTCGAAACATAACTAACAAGTAATATGATTGGTTTAAAAATTTGAAGTTTGTTACTTTCTTGTTAAGAAAGGTTCAATCTTTAAATTCTAAAATCTTATCTTTTAGTTTCTTGTTAGTTAAGTAATTAATTTTAATTTTTAAAAATTAAATATTTTCTAACCATATCTTTTTAATCATATCTTTTTATTTTATCTTTTATATCATATCTTTTTTTCAAAATTTTATCTTTTTTTCAAAAATTTGATTTTAAAATATCTTTTCTAACTTCTTATCTTCTTATCTTCTTATCTTCTTATCTTTTCAAATTTGATTTTCAAATCTTTTTCAACTAACTATTTGACTTTTTGTTTGTTTCTTATCTTTTTCAAAACCACCTAACAACTTTTCTCTCTCTATTTTTCGAAAATACCTCCTTCTTTTTCAAAAATTCTTTTTTTATCTAATAAATTGTTTTAAATTTTAATTTTAATTTTATTTCTTATCTTAATTTTCGAAAATCATTAACTCCTTTTCAAAATTATTTTTGAAAACTTCTGTCTCTCATCTTATTCTATTTATTTATTCATTCACTAACACTTCTCTTCATCTCAAATCACTGCCCCTATCCTCACCTTTATGTTTGGATTCTCCTTTCTTTATTCCTGTTCTTTTTCTACTAACAATAATGAATCTCTTTACTGTGTGGTGGACGAAATTGTGATCATCAATGTTGTATTCTTTGTTGTTTTATGGAATAATTATAATGGCTCTTTGCTATGTGTGGACACAACTCCGTTCAACTAACCAGCAAGTGTACTGGGTCGTCCAAGTAATAAACCTTACGTGAGTAAGGGTCGATCCCACAGAGATTGTTGGTATGAAGCAAGCTATGGTCATCTTGTAAATCTCAGTCAGGCGGATAATAATTGATTATGGATTTTCGAATAATAATAAATAATAAACAGAAAATAAAGATAAATAACATAGGATAGAAATACTTATGTAAATTAATGGTGGGAATTTCAGATAAGCATATGGAGATACTGTGCCCTTTCTTTTTCTACTTTCCTACTTCTTCCTTCAATCCTTCTTACTCCTTTCCACGGCAAGCTGTATGTAGGGCATCACTGTTGTCAATGGCTACATCCCATCCTCTCAGTGAAAAAGGTCCAAATGCTCTGTCACAGCACGGCTAATCATCTATCGGTTCTCAATCAGGTTGGAATAGAATCCCTTGATTCCTTTGCGTCTGTCACTAACGCCCATCCTTCAAGAGTTTGAAGCTCGTCACAGTCATTCAATCCTGGAATCCTACTCAGAATACCACAGACAAGGTTAGACTTTCCAGATTCCCATGAATGCCGCCATCAATTCTAGCTTATACCACGAAGATTCTGATTAAGGAATCCAAGAGATACGCGCCCAGTCTAAGGTAGAACGGAAGTGGTTGTCAATCACGCGCGTTCATAGGTGAGAATGATGATGAGTGTCACGGATCATCACATCCATCAAGTTGAAGTGCAACGAATATCTTAGAATAGGAATAAAGAGAATTGAATAAGAAATAGTAGTAATTGCATTAAAACTTGAGGTACAGCAGAGCTCCACACCCTTAATCTATGGTGTGTAGAAACTCCACCGTTGAAAATACATAAGTGAAAGGTTCAGGCATGGCCGAATGGCCAGCCCCCAAAACGTGATCAATAGTCTCCTAAGATGAAGAATAAAACAAAACTGAGACCAAAGATGTCTAATACAATAGTAAATTATCCTATTTATACTAGACTAGCTACTAGGGTTTACATGAGTAAGTAATTGATGCATAAATCCATTTCTGGGGCCCACTTGGTGTGTGTTTGGGCTGAGCTTGATCTATCCACGAGCTGAGGCTTCTTCTGGAGTTGAACGCCAAGTTGTAACGTGTTTTGGGCGTTCAACTCCGGGTTGTGACGTGTTTCTGGCGTTTTACTCCAGACAGCAACATGGAACTGGCGTTGAGCGCCAGTTTACGTCGTCAATTCCCGAATAAAGTATGGACTATTTTATATTGCTGGAAAGCTCTGGATGTCTAATTTCCAAAGCCGTTGAGTGCGCACCATTTGGAGTTCTGTAACTCCAGAAAATCCATTTCGAGTGCAGGGAGGTCAGATTCCAACAGCATCACCAGTCCTTTGTCAGCCTCCTTATCAGAGTTTTGCTCAGGTCCCTCAATTTCAGCCAGAAATTACCTGAAATCACAGAAAAACACACAAACTCATAGTAAAGTCCAGAAATGTGAATTTAACATAAAAACTAATAAAAACATCCCTAAAAGTAGCTTGAACTTACTAAAAACTACCTAAAAACAATGCCAAAAAGCGTATAAATTATCCACTCATCACTGTGACATAGAGGATTCCTCTTCTTTTTCTGTTCTCTTCTCTTTCATATGAGCAGGAACAAGGAAAAAGGCATTCTTGTTGAAGCTGATCCAGAACCTGAAAGGACTCTGAAGAGGAAACTAAGAGAAGCTAAATTACAACAATCCAGAGACAACCTTGCTGAAATTTTCGATCAAGAGAAGGAGATGGCAGCCGAATCCAACAACAATAATGCAAGGAGGATGCTTGGTGATTATACTGCACCTACTTCCAAGTTTGATGGAAGAAGCATCTCAATTTCTGCCATTGGAGCAAACAATTTTGAGCTAAAACCTCAATTAGTTGCTCTAATGCAACATAACTGCAAATTTCATGGACTTCCATCAGAAGATCCCTACCAGTTCTTAACTTAGTTTTTGCAGATCTATGAGACTATTAAGACTAATGGAGTAGATCCTGAAGTCTACAGGCTCATGCTTTTCCCTTTTGCTGTAAGAGACAGAGTTAGAGCATGGTTGGACTCTCAACCTAAAGATAGTCTGGACTCCTGGGATAAGCTGGTCATGGCCTTCTTGGCTAAATTCTTTCCTCCTCAAAAGCTGAGCAAGCTTAGAGTGGATGTTTCAGACCTTCAAACAAAAAGATGGTGAATCCCTCTATGAAGCTTGGAAAAGATACAAGTAGATGACCAAAAGATGTTCTTCTGACATGTTTTCAGAATGGACCATGATAGATATATTTTATTATGGTCTATCTGAGTTCTCTAAGATGTCACTGGACCATTCTTCAGGTGGATCCATTCACCTAAAGAAAATGCCTGCAGAGGCTCAAGAACTTATTGACATGGTTGCAAATAACCAGTTCATGTACACTTCTGAGAGGAATTCCGTGAATAATGGGACGCCTCAAAGGAAGGGAGTTCTTGAAATTGATGCTCTGAATGCCATATTGGCACAGAACAAAATGTTGACTCAGCAAGTCAACATGATTTCTCAAAGTTTAAATGGATGGAAAAATGCATCCAATAGTACTAAAGAGGCATCTTCTGAAGAAGAAGCTTATGATCCTGAGAACCCTACAATGGCAGAGGTAAATTACATGGGTGAACCTTATGGAAACACCTATAATTCATCATGGAGAAATCATCCAAATTTCTCATGGAATGATCAACAAAAGCCTCAACAAGGCTTTAATAATGGTGGAAGAAATAGGCTTAGCAATATCAAGCCTTATCCATCATCTTCTCAGCAACAGACAGAGAATTATGAACAGAGTACCTCTAACTTCGAAAATTTAGTCTCTGATCTGTCTAAGGCCACTTTAAGTTTTATGAGTGAAACAAGGTCCTCCATCAGAAATCTGGAGGCACAAGTGGGCCAGCTGAGTAAGAAAATCACTGAAACTCCTCCTAGTACTCTCCCAAGCAATACTAAAGAGAATCCAAAAAGAGAGTGCAAGGCCGTTGATATAATCAACATGGCCGAACCTAGAGAGGAAGGAGAGGACGCGAATCCCAATGAGGAATACCTCATGGGACGTCTCTCAAGCAAGAAGGAGTTCTCTATTGAGGACCCAAGGGAATCTGAGGCTCATATAGAGACCATAGAGATCCCATTAAACCTCCTTCTGCCATTCATGAGCTCTGAAGACTATTCTTCCTCTGAAGAGTATGAAGATGTAACTTGAGAGCAAGTTGCTCAATATCTAGGAGCTATCATGAAGCTGAATGCCAAGTTATTTGGTAATGAGACTTGGGAAGGTGAACCTCCCTTGCTCATCAGTGAACTAGATACATGGGTTCAACAAACCTTACCTCAAAAGAGACAAGATCCTGGCAAATTCTTAATACCCTATACCATAGGCACCATGACCTTTGAAAAGGCTCTGTGTGACCTGGGGTCAAGCATAAATCTTATGCCACTCTCTGTAATGGAGAAGCTGGGATCATTGAGGTACAGCCTGCCATATTTTCATTGCAAATGGCAGACAAGTCAGTAAGACAAGCTTATGGATTGGTAGAGGACGTGTTAGTAAAGGTTGAAGGCCTTTACATCCCTGCTGATTTTATAATCTTAGACACTAGGAAGGAAGAGGATGAATGCATCATCCTTAGAAGACCTTTCCTAGCCACAGCAGGAGCTGTAATAGATGTTAATAGAGGAGAATTAGTCCTTCAATTGAATGGGGACTACCTTGTGTTTAAGACCCAAAGGTGTTCTTCTATAACAATGGAGAGGAATCATGAAAAGCTTCTCTCAGTACAGGGTCAAACAAAGCCCCCACAATCAAACTCTAAGTTTGGTGTTGAGAGGCCTCAGCCAAACTCTAAGTTTGGTGTTGAATCCCCACATTCAAACTCTAAGTTTGGTGTTGGGGGTCTAAAACATTGACCTGATCACCAGTGAGGCTCCATGAGAGCCCACTGTCAAGCTATTGACATTAAAGAAGCGCTTATTAGGAGGCAACCCAATTTTTATTTATCAAATTTTTTTATTTTCATTGTTCTTTTATGTTTTTTTAGGTTCATGATCATGTGGAGTCACGAAAAAAATACTAAAATTAAAAACAGAATAAAAAAACAGCAGAAGAAAAATCACACCCTGAAGGAAGGACTTACTGGCGTTCAAACGCCAGCAAGGAGCATCTGGCTGGCGTTCAACGCCCGAACAGAGCATGGATCTGGTGTTGAACGCCAGAAACAAGTAGCATACTGATGTTTGAACGCCAGGAATATACCCTGAGGAAAGCTGGCACTGAACGCCAGAAACAAGCATGGAACTAGCGTTCAATGCCAGAAACATGTTGCAGTTGGGCGTTGAACGCCCAAGATAAGCATCAATTCGGCGTTTAAATGCCAGAATTGTATACAAAGGCGTTTTACATGCCTAATTAGTGCAGGGATGTAAATTCTTGACACCTCAGGATCTGTGGACCCCACAGAATCCCCACCTACCTTAACTCACCCTCTATCCTCTTCTTCACATTCATCCTCTCTTCCCCATAAACATTCTTCCCCAAAAACCTTTCACCAATCACCTCAATCTCTCTTCCCAATTACCCACCTTCACCACTCACATCCATCCACCCTTCCCCATAAACCTCACCTACCTTCAAAATTCAAAATCACTTTCCCACCCAACCCACCCAATATGGCCGAACCTTAACCCTTCTCCCTCCATTATAAATACCCCTCCACTCTTCTTCATTTTCACATAACACAACCCTCTCTTCTCCACCTTGGCCGAAACATAACCTTCTCTCCCTCTCCTCCATATCTTCTTCTTCTTCATTTATTCTTTCTTCTATTGCTTGAGGGCGAGAAATATTTTAAGTTTGGTGTGGTAAAAGCATAGCTTTTTGTTTTTCCATAACCATTAATGGCACCTAAGGCCGGAGAAACCTCTAGAAAAGGGAAAGGGAAGACAAAATCTTCCACCTCCGAGTCATGGGAGATGGAGAGATTCATCTCCAAAGCCCATCAAGACCACTTCTATGATGTTGTGGCTAAGAAGAAGGTGATCCCTGAGGTCCCTTTCAAGCTCAAGAAAAATGAGTATCCAGAGATCCGACATGAGATCTAAAGAAGAGGTTGGGAAGTTCTAACCAACCCTATTCAACAAGTCGGAATCTTAATGGTTCAAGAGTTCTATGCCAATATATGGATCACTAGAAACCATGATCAAAGTATGAACCCGAACCCAAAGAATTATCTTACAATGGTTCGGGGGAAATACTTAGATTTTAGTCCGAAAAATGTGAGGTTGGCATTCAACTTGCCCATGATGCAAGGAGATGCACGCCCCTACACTGGAAAGGTCAACTTTATCCAAAGGTTGGACCAAGTCCTTATGGACATATGTGTGGAAGGAGCTCAATGGAAAAGAGACTCGAAAGGCAAACCGGATCAACTAAGAAGACTGGATCTCAAGCCTGTGGCTAGAGGATGGTTGGAGTTCATCCAACGCTCCATCATCCCTACTAGAAACTGATCCAAAGTTATTGTGGATCGGGCCATCATGATTCATAGCATCATGATTGAAGAGGAAGTAGAAGTTCATGAAGTCATCTCCCTTGAATTCTACAAAATAGCCGAAAAGCCCTCTACCATGGCTAGGCTAGCTTTTCCTCATATTATTTGCCATCTATGTTACTCAGCTGGAGTTATCATAGAAGGAGACATCCCCATTGAGGAGGATAAGCCCATCACTAAGAAAAGGATAGAGCAAACAAGAGAGCCCACTCATGGATCCCAAGAGATGCATGAGGAAGCTCATCACCAAGAAATCCCGGAGATGCCTCAAGGGATACACTTTCCTCCCAACAACTATTGGGAACAACTCAACACTTCTCTAGAAGATTTGAGTTACAATATGGATCAATTAAGGGTGGAACTTCAATAGCACTCCATCATTCTCCATGAAATTAGAGAAGATCAAAGAGCAATGAGGGAGGAGCAACAAAGGCAAGGAAGAGGCATAGAAGAGCTCAAGGACATCATTGGTTCTTCAAGAAGAAAGCGCCACCATCACTAAGGTGGACTCAATCCTTGTTCTTATTTTTTTTCTGTTTTTTGGTTTTTTTATGCTTTATGTGTGTGTATGTTTTGTGTCTCTACTTCATGATCATTAGTATGTAGTAACTATGTCTTAAGGCTATGAATAATTCCATAAATCCTTTACCTCTCTTAAATGAAAAATGTTTCTAATTCAAAAGAACAAGAAGTACATAAATTTCAAAATTATCCTTGAATTTAGTTTAATTATATTGATGTGGTGATAATACTTTTTGTTTTCTGAATGAATGCTTGAACAGTGCATAATTTTGATCTTGTTGTTTATGAATGTTAAAATTGTTGGCTCTTGAAAGAATGATGAACAAAGAGAAATGCTATTGATAATCTGAAAAATCATGACATTGATTCTTGAAGCAAGAAAAAGCAGTGAAAAAGCAAAAGCTTGTGAAAAAAAAAAGGCGAAAAAAATTTTAGAAAGAAAAAGAAAAAGCAAGCAGAAAAAGCCAATAGCCCTTAAAACCAAAAGGCAAGGGTAAAAAGGATCCAAGGCTTTGAGCATCAATGGATAGGAGGGCCCAAGGAAATAAAGTCCAGGCCTAAGCGGCTAAATCAAGCTGTCCCTAACCATGTGCTTGTGGCAATGCAGGTCCAAGTGAAAAGCTTGAGACTGAGTGGTTAAAGTCGTGATCCAAAGCAAAAAGAGTGTGCTTAAGAACTCTGGACACCTCTAACTGGGGACTTTAGCAAAGCTGAGTCACAATCTGAAAAGGTTCATCCAGCTATGTGTCTGTGGCATTTATGTATCTGGTGGTAATACTAGAAAACAAAGTGCTTAGGGCCACAGCAAAGACTCAAAAATGTAGTTGTGTTCAAGAATCAACAAACATAACTAAGAGAATCAATAACACTATCTGAAATTGTAAGTTCCTATACATGCCAATCATTCTAAACTTCAAGGGAGAAAGTGAGATGCCAAAACTGTTCAGAAGCAAAAAGCTACAAGTCCCGCTCATCTAATTAGAATTAATATTCATTGATATTTTGGAATGTAGAGTATATTGTCTTATTTTTATCCTAATTGATTTTCAGTTGCTTGGGGACAAGCAACAATTTAAGTTTGGTGTTGTGATGAGCGGATAATTTATACGCTTTTTGGCATTGTTTTTAGGTAGCTTTTAGTATAATCTAGCTACTTTTATGGATGTTTTCATTAGTTTTTATGCTAAATTCACATTTCTGGACTTTACTATGAGTTTGTGTGTTTTTCTGTGATTTCAGGTAATTTCTGGCTGAAATTGAGGGACCTGAGCAAAACTCTGATAAAAGGCTGACAAATGACTACTGATGCTGTTGGATTCTGACCTCCCTGCACTCGAAATGGATTTTCTGGAGCTACAAAAATCTAAATGGCGCGCTCTCAACGGTGTTGAAAAGTAGACATCTAGAGGTTTCCAGAAATATATAATAGTCCATACTTTATTCATGATTAGATGACGTAAACTGGCGCTCAACGCTAGTTCCATGCTGCATTCTGGAGTCAAACGCCAGAAACACGTCACGAACCAAAGTTGAACGCCAAAAACACGTTACTGATGTGTGGAAAACGATCCAACACAAAACTCACCGGCAAGTGTACCGGGTCGCATCAAGTAATAATAACTCACATGAGTGAGGTCGATCCCACAGGGATTGAAGGATTGAGCAATTTTAGTTTAGTGGTTGATTTAGTCAAGCGAATCAAGTTTTGGTTGAGTGGGTTGTATTTGACAGAAACTAAATTGCTTGGAATATAAAGGGAGAAGGGGAAATTGCAGTAAATTAAAGAGTAGGAAAGTAAAATTGCTGAATCTTAAAGAACAAGAAAGTAAATGACTGAAACTTAAAGTGCAAGAAATGTAAATTGCAGAAACTTAAAGTGCAAGAAATGTAAATTGCTTGAATATAAAAGGGGAATTAAGGATTGGGAATTCAGAATTCCAGCAAGAGAAAGTAAATTGCAACAATTAGTAAAGTAGAAGATGAATTGGAATAAACTAAAATTCAAACAGAAACAGAAATTAATTCTGCAGCAAAGGTTCACAGAAGAACCAAAAGTAAATTAGGATCTCAGGACTCCAGAGACTAGGTAGCAGGGCCTAGATCTCAATTACCTTCCTAGATCCAAGTTCTCAAAGCAATTGACAAGAAAATAAAGAAGAAGCAGTAAAGGAACTTAAATTGAACTCAATTATGCAGAAGAGGAATTAAAGAGATTTTGAATGGAGATTGAGACAGAATTTCCTCAATTCTTCACACCCAAAACTCAAAACAAGGAAATTAAAAATGCCCAAGCAAGAGCGAGGAAGAAGAGAGATCAATTCTCCTCCCCAATTCTCTGAAATCTCAGTGAAGATACCAAGAGAAGCTCCAAAGTGCAAAAATAAAATTCAAAGCTCAAAGAAAGTGCAAAAATTCAAAAGCTAAGTAAAAGGTCCTCATTACATCAAACTAGCTCTTATTTATACACTCTCTATTCTTGGATTTTGGGATTTGGATGGGCTTTTGATTTGGTGAAGAAATGAATTGAATTGGATTTTTAATTAAATTTTCGGCCCAAAATAATAGCTTCCAGGAGGCTGCCCTGCCCTTGTGGAGGGCAGGGCAGAAAATTGATGTGTAGTGCGGCTTGGTGTGGGCTGGTGTGGTCTTGGTGCGCAGAACGCTGCCCTGCCCTCGCGGAGGGCAGGGCAGAAAAAATTGGTGCGCCAGAAACGTGCCGTGGTGCGCTACTGGTGCTGCCAGATGATGCTGCGGTGCGCTAGAGGGGTGCCTTGGTGCGCACGATGCTGCCCTGCCCTCGCGGAGGGCAGGGCAGAAAAAGTTGGTGCGCCAGAATTGTGATGGTGCGTGCTGGTGCTGCCAGAATCATGCCGTGATGCGCCAGAATTGAGCCTTGGTGCGCCAGATTCATGCCACAACAAAATGCTGCCCTGCCCTCGCGGAGGGCAGGGCAGTGTTTTCACTTTGATGTCCCGAGTTCGAATCATGGCCGAAACACACGCTACTTAATTTCCTTGGCTTTCTTGGCACCATAATGAAGCCTAGTTCCTTGCTTCCTTCTTGTTCCGCGTTCGAGACTTGTACCAAGCATTATAGGCATTTTTCCTTTGATTTTCTTCCTTGGTGAGCCCGATACTGCCCTTGTGGAGGGCAGGGCAACATTTTCTTCTTCTTGATTCCAAGGCACAAATTTGTGCTCTGCCCTTGTAGTGGGCAGGGCAGAGTTGCCTTTCATGCTTTGGTGCCTTATGTTGCCCTCCTAGAGGGCAGTGTGCCCTTGTGGAGGGCAATGCTTGCCTCCCCTATTGCATGCGGCACACTTTTCCTTCCTTTGACCACGCTTCCTTCTCCTTGGGTCACGCTTTCTTAGGCCACGCTTTTCTCTTTTATTCTTTTCTTCACCTAAAATAAACCAAAACAACCACTCCAAGTATCACTAAATTCATAAGGCTTATAAATCAATTAAAATTAGCTTAAACCTCATGAGTTAACATTAATTTCATGGTGGTTGCTTGATTTAAAGAAGTTGCATTTTCACTCCAAATCACTTACTTAGTGTTCCGGGGGTTACCTGAAACGTGTAGCTCGGTCGTCTTGGTAAGACCCGAGGTGGGGGTTCTGTGACCCGAGCTTGATGTGCCGAGTGGCTGGTGGTTGTACCTGCAATGACACTCCGATGCTTAAGTTAGCATGGGTTCAAGCAGATATTTAGTAGAATTAGAGTATGAGTTATACCTGGGTGCTCCAGTGTATTTATAGTAGTTGGTCGTGATCTTCCCTGGATAAGATATTCTTATCTTATCTTATCTTTTTGGGAGTTTTATCTCTATCTTTGCGGAACCGCCTTTCCCAGGCCTCTTCGGCCTTTAGGTTTTGGGCTTTGTTCCTTTTGATGGGCCTTCTTAGCCTATTTGTCCGAGGTCCGACCTCAGGCGTGGGCCTTTGGGACGAGGTCGGGCCTTCTATGATCTTGTCCGAGTTTGGGGAGCTCGGTCAGGGTATGAACAGTGCCCCTGCCCGAGTTCGTCCTTTTTTGAGAGGTTGAGCTCGGGCATAGTAGTTTTTTTTTTCAAATTTTGAAGATGGCCGTTTCAGCATTTATTGCTTGTTACCGTTTTTCCTCGATTTCCGTTCGGGCTCTGTGAAGGCATTATTTATTTGCCCCTTTCCTTATTTTCTTCGTTTATTCTGTTCCCTTTCCATTTTCTGAGTTTTCGCCACCTCTGAGCGCCGCTCCTTCTTTGTTCTTCTTCTCCGATTCTTTCTGTGCGTTTTTCCGGGGTTTCCTCCTCGCCGCCGTTTTCGTTCTCCTTGCGTCGGAGCTCGTCGTCTTCTTCCTTTCTTTCCAGGCTTGTTCTCGTCTTCTTTTTCTTTGCGCACATATGCTTCTGTTTCTTTTTCTTTTTATGCCTGGGTTGCCCCGAAAAGAGGCGCCGCCATTGCTTTGGTTATTTGTATGTGGGGGGGGGCTCTTTTCTCTTGGTATTTTGTTTTCGAGTGGCTGCATTTTGAAAGAACTTTGTTTTCTCGTTTTGCTGAACGGGCTTTTGCTGTTTGCCTTTATGTGATTTTTGCTTTTGCTGTTGTATTCTTCTTTGTAGGCAAGATTTTTTTATGTCTCGAAAAGTTCTTCAAGCAATGTCGACCAAGATTCCGAGTGGTCTTGGTTGGGTAGATCCTGTTCCTTTAAGAGTCCCTTCTGTGGTAGATTCTGAGTATTTGGCTAGGTTTCGTAGGCAATGTAGCATATGTGAGGATAGGGAGTCTGAGAGGGATTATGAGTTAGTAGCTCCGGATTTCGAGGAGAGAGTTTGCTTCCCGCCTTTAGACAGTTCCGAGAAGCTCTTCTTTTACGCCTATGATTGTTTTTTCTCTAAGCTGGGTGTCCGACTTCCTTTTACCGACCTGGAGTCCGAGGTGTTGTGGTCCTGTAACCTTGCCCCTACGCAGCTCCATCCAAATTCCTGGGCATTTTTAAAGCTGTTCCAACTTTTGTGCCAGTTTTTGGGTGTCCCTCCCTCTATTTCTCTTTTTTCCTATTTGTTTGTGTTGACGAAGCCGGGTTCGGGTGGGGGGAAGGTGTCTTGGGTCTCTTTTAGGGCTAACCAGGGGAGGAAGTTCTGTACCCTGTATGATGAGTCTTTTCACGATTTTAAGAACTATTATTTCAAGGTCCGGGCTACTGGGGACGTCCGACCTTTCTTTCTAGACGAGAGTGAGGAGCCCTCTTTTCCTCTTTGTTGGCAGGAGAATGTAGTGTCTGTTAAGTATACGTTTGAGAGTCTAGATGAGGTGGGGCAGGCTTTTGTGGGTGTGGTAAGCAGTTTGTGGGGTCGGGCACCTCACTTGGACACGAAGAAAATGTTGGGAGATCCAAGCCTTCTCCGTTCCGAGTTAGGTAGTTCCCGACCTCTTTGAGATTCCGACCTTTCATTTGTGTTTTGCTTTATTTTTGGTGGAATTTCTGTTGTGGTAATCCCTTTTATTTCTTGCAGAGATGTCTTCTCAGGCGGATTCCATGAAATTTCTTCGTCGGACGAAGAAGTCGGTGGCTGCCCAAAATCTTGAGGCCGGGGATGCTTCTGCCCGATCTTCTCCGCAGAAGACTACCGTGGGTGTTCAGACTCGGTCGAAGACTATTCCGACTCCTCAGTTTCGAGCTATAAGCCAGGATCCTCCGACCTCTGCTACTTCTTCTCCTCCTCCGTTCTCGGGTCCTCCTCCTAAGAAGCAGAAGACCTCTCAGGAGCTTGCCAGTTTCAATGATAAGGACTTTGACGCTCTTGGTTGGATTGAGCAGCACATCCTCCCTCAGACTTTCATTTCTACTGATGACGCGTCTATGGAGCATCATTTTCAATATATGGCGCGGAGCTGTGTCCGGATGGCTAGTCTTCATGCCGCCATTGCCCGGATTAGCCAACTGAAGGCTGCCCGGATTGCTGAGCTGGAGGCCTCCTTGGAGAAAGAGAAGACTAAAGCTACCGCGGCTGTGGCGGCAGCGAAGACATCTGAAGAGATGGCGAAGGCGGCCACGGAGAATTATACCAAGCTATATACCGAGCTTGTGGAGACAAGGGAGGAGTTGCAATCCGCGCAGGACAAGTTTTACGAGCTAGAGGGTCATGTGGCCAAGGGCATGGATGCCATGTTCGAGAATTTGAAGGCTCAGGTCCGAGTTCTTCCTCCCGACCTAGATCTGAGCTTGTTCAGTACGGATAACGTTGTTGTGGATGGCCAGATTGTCCCTGCTCCTACTGAGGATGAGGTCTCGATGTCCGATCCCAAAGTTCCGGTTGAGAACCCAACTTCCCCTTTGGTCGGGGATAGATCTGGCGTGGAGGCTTCAGATCGGGATGACGTCGCTGTCGATGCGGTCCCGATATCTATGGCTCCCCCGGAGCCTGCTGTTGATGTGGAGTCTGGAAAGGACCTTGATCCTCTGTAAAATTTTTTAGTGGTTTGCCCGGCCTGTGGGCTTTTTGTTGGATATTTTCTGTGAACGCTGTTGGACACCTTTTGCTTTATTTAGCTACCTGTGGTAACTTTATTATGCGGTGCTTGCGTTTTGACCTTTTGTTTCCGCTTTTGTGCTTTTTAGTTGTTTTTGGATAACAACTTTTTAGCTAGCGTTTTGACTTTATGCTTCCGCTTTTGTGCTTTTTAGTTGTTTTTGGATAACAACTTTTTAGCTAGCGTTTTGACTTTATGTTTCCGCTTTTGTGCTTTTTAGTTGTTTTTGGGTAACAACTTTTTAGCCAGCGTTTTGAAACTTATGCTTCCGCTTTTGTGCTTTTTAGTTGTTTTTGGATAACAACTTTTTAGCTAGCGTTTTGACTTTATGTTTCCGCTTTTGTGCTTTTTAGTTGTTTTTGGGTAACAACTTTTTAGCCAGCGTTTTGAAACTTCCCTTGATTTCGTTCTTTCGCTTTGTACTTTTTAGTTGCTTTTGTAAAGCAACTTTTTAGTAAGCGTTTTTCGAAATCTTGGTTCTTGCTGTTTTAAGGCTTCTTTCTTGGGTCCGAGCTTTTTCTCGGATATCGGGTGCTTGAGTAACTCCTTTTTGTTAGGTCCGACCTTGTCGTTGGTCGGTTCTTTTGAGTTATTTCTGTAATCTCTTTTTATTTGGCTTTTCGAGCCATTTTAGAGTTACTTTATAACTTTCCCTTTGTTGGGTCCGACTTCGTCGTTTGGTCGGCCTTTTTAAGTTATTTTTGTAACCTCTTTTTATTTGGCCTTTCAAGCCATTTCAGAGTTACTTTATAACTTCTCACATTAATTTGAACCTCGTCGCTTTATCTTTGCCGACCTCGTATGGTCTCTTGGCAAATGATTTTTTGCGTTTTGCCGAGCATAAATTAATGCGCCTTGGTGGGGTACTTTCTAGGATTTGCTTCATCATGAGGAGGAGAAAATAGAGAAATTTGATTAGTATTAAAAAAAAAAGAATGTTTACAAAGTGTTTACCCTTTAGGTCGGGTATCCTACTTAACCGGGTGTCTCATTAAAAAACCCTTGTGGGGAAAAAGAGTACACCTCGGGTTAAGTTTTTCTAGCTGTAGTACCGTCTTAGATTACAGGCGTGCCAGGCTCTGGGCAGTTCATTGCCTTCTAGGTCGGATATTTTGTAGTAGCCTGTCCCTAAGACTTCTGTTACCTTGTAGGGCCCTTTCCAGTTTGCGGCTAGCTTTCCTTCTCCCGACCTTTGTGTTCCGATGTCATTTCGGATTAGAATCAGGTCGTGAATGGAGAAACTTCGCTTTATTACCTTTTGATTGTATCTGAGGGCCGTTCGCCGTTTTAAGGCTTCTTCTCGGATTCGGGCTCTTTCTCGGACTTCGGGGAGGAGATCGAGTTCTTCCCTTTGTGCCTGAGGGTTGCCTCCTTCGTTGTAGAAGATGACTCTGGGCGACCCTTCATCTATTTCGATAGGAATCATTGCCTCCATCCCTTAAGCTAGTCGGAATGGGGATTCTCCCGTTGTAGAGTGCGGGGTTGTCCGATATGCCCATAGTACCTGGGGGAGTTCTTTCGGCCCATGCCCCTTTGGCTTCTTGGAGTCTTCTTTTTAACTCGGCCAAGATGACTTTATTTGCAGCCTCTGCTTGTCCGTTGGCTTGTGGGTGCTCGACCGATGTGAATTGCTGTTTGATTTTTAGTTCGGCCACCAAGTTCTGAAAACTTGTGTCCGTGAACTGTGTTCCATTGTCTGTTGTGATGGAGTAGGGGACTCCGAACCTCGTGACAATGTTTTTATATAGGAATTTACGGCTTTTCTGAGCCGTAATAGTGGCTAAGGGTTCGGCTTCGATCCACTTTGTGAAGTAGTCGACCCCTACAATGAGGTATTTGACTTGCCCCGGTCCTTGTGGAAATGGGCCGAGTAGGTCGAGTCCCCATCTTGCGAAGGGCCACGGCGCAGTGATGCTGATAAGGTCTTCGGGCGGTGCCTTGTGAAAATTGGCGTGTTTTTGGCAGGGGGGCATATTTTCACAAACTCCGCTGCGTCTCTTTGTAAGGTCGGCCAGTAGAACCCGGCTCTGACTATTTTTTTGGATAGTGCCCGAGCTCCGAGATGGTTCCCACACATGCCTTCGTGAACTTCTTCGAGGACGCTCTTTGTTTCTGAGGTCGGAACGCACCTAAGGAGGGGGTTTGAGAATCCTCTTCTGTATAATACGTCGTGGATTAATGTATAATTCTGGGCGTCCTTTGTAAGCCTTTTAGCTTCTCTTCTTTCGGCGGGGAGAGTTCCCGACTTCAGGTAGTTGAGTATGGGGGTCATCCATCCTTGTTGTTGGTCGGATATATTTAGTATTTCTTCCTCTCTTAACACGGAGGGAGATTGTAAGGTTTCTTGGAGGAGACTTCTATTGTTGCCTCCGGGCTTGGTGCTAGCAAGTTTTGAGAGGGCGTCAGCCCGGGCATTTTGCTCCCGAGGTATGTGCTGGATTTGTACTTCTGGGAAGTGGCGTAACTGTGCCTGTGTTTGGTCCAGGTATTTTTTCATAGTCGGGTCTTTGGCCTGGTAACTTCCGTTTACTTGTGATGTGATGACCTGGGAGTCGCTGAAGATCGTGATTCTCTAGGCTCCGACCTCTTCGGCTAGCTTTAGACCTGCTAGTAGGGCCTCATATTCGGCTTGGTTGTTCGAAGCCTGGAACTCGAATTTTAGGGATAGTTCATTCCGCGTTCCTTGGTCGCTTTCGAGTATAACCCCGGCTCCGCTTCCTGTTTTGTTTGAGGACCCGTCGACATACAGGTTCCATGAGAGTGGGGTTCCCGGGGTCTCAGTGTATTCTGCGATGAAGTCGGCTAAATACTGGGATTTTATGGCGGTTCGGGCTTCATAGTGGATGTCGAACTCGGACAGTTCCACCGCCCATTGTAGGATTCGTCCTGCCATGTCTGTTTTTTGTAAGATGTGTCTCATGGGTTGGTTTGTCCGGACCTTGATGGTGTGGGCTTGAAAGTAGGGACGGAGCCTCCGAGCTGTGAACACTAGGGCGTAGGCGAATTTTTCTATTTTCTGATAGTTTAATTCGGCCCCTTGTAGTGCCTTGCTTACAAAGTATATGGGGTGTTGTCCTTGGTCATTTTCCCGTATTAACGCTGAGGCAACTGCCCGATGTCCGACCGAGAGGTATAATACGAGCTCTTCCCCTTTTAAAGGTCGGGTTAGGATTGGTGGTTGCCCGAGGAATTCCTTGAATTTTTGGAAGGCTTTTTCGCACTCCGGGGTCCACGCGAAGGGTTTCCCTTTCTTTAGGAGTGAGTAGAGAGGTAGTGATTTTATCGCTGATCCTGCCAAGAATCTTGATAGGGTGGCTAGCCTTCCATTCAGTTGTTGTACTTCTTTGACACACGTCGGGCTCTTCATATTGAGTATTGCTTGGCATTTATCTGGGTTTGCTTCGATGCCTCTTTGAGTCAGCATGAAGCCTAAGAATTTTCCGGCTTCTGCGGCGAAGGTGCACTTTGTCGGGTTGAGTCTCATGTTGTGTTTCCTAAGGGTGTCGAAGACACTGGTGAGGTCGGCCACCAGGTTTCTGTCTTCTTGTGTCTTTACCAGCATGTCGTCGACGTACACCTCTAGCTGTAGTCCGATGTGCTCTGAGAACACTTTATTCATTAGCCTCTGGTAGGTTGCTCCTGCGTTCTTCAGCCCGAAGGGCATTACTACGTAGCAGTAGTTTGCCCTTGGGGTTATGAACGAGGTCTTTTCTTGGTCGGGTCCGTACATCGGGATTTGATTGTATCCTGAGTATGCATCCATGAAGGAGAGATATCTGTAGCCTGAGGCTGCGTCTACTAAGGCATCGATATTTGGTAGTGGATATGGATCTTTGGGGCAGGCTTTGTTGAGATCCGTGTAGTCGACGCACATCCTCCATTTTCCATTGGGCTTTTTTACCAGGACCACGTTTGCGAGCCATAGGGGGTATTTTACTTCCTTAATGAACCCTGCATCTAGTAGTGCTTGTACTTGTTCTTCTATTGCTTGCATGCGTTCGGGCCCGAGCTTCCTGCGTCTTTGTTGGACAGGTCGGGATCCCGGGTACACTGATAGCTTATGGCACATTAGGTCGGGGCTTATGCCTGGCATGTCGGAGGCTTTCCAGGCGAAGAGGTCGGAATTCTCCCTTAAGAGGGTTATGAGTTCCTCCTTTAGGCCTGTTTTGAGGTTTGCTCCTATGTTTGTTATTTTTTCAGGTGTGTTCCCGATTTGGATTTTTTCGGTTTCTCCCTGCCGAAGATCTTCTCGGGCTTGAACTCGCCCGAGTTCTATTGTGTTGACCTCTTTCCCCTTTAGGCTCAGACTTTCGTTGTAGCATCGCCGTGCTAGTTTTTGGTCGCCTCTTAGGGTAGCGATCCCCTTTGCGGTAGGGAACTTCATACAGAGGTGTGGGGTCGAGACTATAGCCGCCAGTCTGTTTAGGGTTGGTCGTCCGATGAGGGCATTGTATGCTGAAGTGACGTTGACTACAATGTAGTCGATGTTTAATGTTTTAGTTTGCTCGCCCTTTCCGAAGGTAGTGTGTAACGAGATGTATCCTAAGGGACGGATCGGGGCATCTCCTAGTCCGAATAGGTCGGTGGGATAGGCCTTTAGTTCTTTTTCTTCGAGTCCGAGTTTGTCGAAGGCTGTTTTGAACAGGATATCTGCTGAGCTTCCCTGGTCAATCAGGGTCCGATGTAAGTTGGCATTTGCTAGGATGATGGTGATTACCATTGGATCGTCGTGCCCGGGTATTATTCCTTGAGCATCTTCTCGGGTAAATGAGATAGTAGGTAACTCGGGCAAGGGGCTGTCTTCTCGGGCATGGTAGACTTCTTTGAGGTGTCTTTTTCGTGAGGATTTGGATGTCCCTCCACCTGCGAAACCTCCGTTTATCATGTGTATGTGCCTTTCAGGGGTTCGCGGGGCTTGTTCGGCCCGATATTCGTTATCTCCTCGCCTTCTCTTCCTGGTCTCTTCTCCTTTTTCTGCTATGTATCTGTCGAGTTTTCCTTCTCTAGCCAGCTTTTCTATAACATTCTTTAGGTCGTGGCAGTCGTTAGTAGGATGGCCGTAGAGTTTGTGATATTCACAATATTCAGACCGATCTCTTCCCGCTCTTTTGTGTTTTAGAGGTCGAGGTGGTGGGATTTTTTCGGTGTGGCACACTTCTCTGTAGACGTCTACCAGGGAGACTCGGAGGGGGGTGTAGCTGTGGTACTTCCGTGGCTTGTCCGAGTTGGATTCTTCTTTCTTTTTCTGTTCCCGATCTCGATCTCGGAGCGGGCAGGTTGATTCCCTCCTAGAAGAGTCTTTTAGCCGGGAGATTTCCTCCATGTTAATATATTTTTCTGCTCGCTCCTGCACCTCGTATAGGGAGGTCGGGTATCGTTTGGATAGGGATTGGCTAAATGGTCCTTCTTTTAGGCCGTTTGCCAGTCCCATGATGGCCGCTTCTGTGGGCAAGTGTTGTATGTCCAGGCAGGCTTTGTTGAATCGCTCCATGTATTCTCGGAGAGTTTCTTGGTTGCCTTGTTTGATCCCGAGTAGACTGGGGGCATGTTTTGCCTTGTCCTTTTGAATAGAGAACCTTGTTAGGAATTTTTTGGTTAGGTCCTCAAAGCTGGAGATTGATCCTGGTGGCAGGTTGTCGAACCACTTCATGGCTGATTTGGTGAGAGTGGTGGGGAAGGCTTTGCACCGAATCGCGTCGGAGGCGTCGACTAGGTACATTCTGCTTCTGAAGTTGCTGAGGTGGTGACTTGGATCGGTGGTGCCGTCGTAAAGATCCATATCTGGTGGTTTGAAGTTTCGCGGTACCTTTTCCTTCATGATCTCTTGTGTGAAGGGATCATGATTGTTTTCGGGGGTGGTGCCGCGTTCCGTCCGGTCTTTCAGGTTGGCCTCTATTTTCCGCAGTTTTTCTTCTAATTCTCTGCGCTTGCGAGCCTCCCTTCTCAGATCTTGTTCAGTTTCCTTCTGCTTTTTTATGTCCTCTTCGAGTTGTTTCAGCCGGTTTTGCTGTGCCCGAACTGCTTCTAGAATTTCCGAGTTCTTTCCCTTATCGGGATTTGGTGGATCTTTGTTTAGGAGTGATGTCTTTGGGTGATTCTGTTTGTTTCCCCCTGGAGTGCGTGGTGACAGAGAGCTATCCGGTCGTTCGCCGGTGTCAACTTCCTCTTCTTGTTCTGATGTAGCGTGGTTATTGTTGGGAGGGTCGTCCGCCATGGTAAGGGGATGACTTCCAGGTTCCCCGGCAACGGCGCCAATGTTCCGGGGGTTACCTGAAACGTGTAGCTCGGTCGTCTTGGTAAGACCCGAGGTGGGGGTTCTGTGACCCGAGCTTGATGTGCCGAGTGGCTGGTGGTTGTACCTGCAATGACACTCCGATGCTTAAGTTAGCATGGGTTCAAGCAGATATTTAGTAGAATTAGAGTATGAGTTATACCTGGGTGCTCCAGTGTATTTATAGTAGTTGGTCGTGATCTTCCCTGGATAAGATATTCTTATCTTATCTTATCTTTTTGGGAGTTTTATCTCTATCTTTGCGGAACCGCCTTTCCCAAGCCTCTTCGGCCTTTAGGTTTTGGGCTTTGTTCCTTTTGATGGGCCTTCTTAGCCTATTTGTCCGAGGTCCGACCTCAGGCGTGGGCCTTTGGGACGAGGTCGGGCCTTCTATGATCTTGTCCGAGTTTGGGGAGCTCGGTCAGGGTATGAACACTTAGGATGCAAGAAAGTGTATAAAGACTAATAAAACAAGTGAAATTAGCTTGAAAAATGGGTATATGATGACTTGTCATCACAACACCAAACTTAAATCTTGCTTGTCCCCAAGCAAGCATCAAAACTAAGAGTAAATGATATGAACAAGAAAAGAACACATATCCTTATTAGGCATATAGCAGAACTTGATTTATGGAGTCTTTATGCAGACAATGATAACTCACTTATTGTTGCTGTTACATAATATACATCTTTCCTCAAAGGCTTGCTAAACTTGCTGTTAGAAGACTCACTTTTTAATTAATCCCTTGCTAACTTTTCTTGGCTTATAATGCTTAACAAGCTTATTATTCCTTTAGAGGTTTGGTGTCTAATGTTGCAGTAGTAGCCTTTGGCTTTATTTTTTTTTATTTTTTTTTTACTTAACATCTTTCCACCACAGACACATGGCTCACTAATTCTTCCTAGGATCATTGATGCCCAGCATCTCTTTGGATAACTAAATGTTCTGTATCTAAGTTGCTCTTTATTGTGGACTTTCAATTGGCCATCCCAAATCAGTTGATTTAAGTGACCGGGTTTTAAAATACCCCTTAGAATTTACTCATCCAAGCATATCTTAGTACAAGAACACCACAGGCATATGTCCTAGGGTCCAAGCTATTGGTGTCCAACCTTTATTCTTTGTTTTTCTTGCCATTTTGGCTTTTTCTTCTTCCTTTTCTTTCTGTTTTCGTTACCAAGGGCTTTTTCTTTATTGATAAGAATCTTTACAACAGCAAGCTAACTCACACTTGAATGAGAATGATATTATGCAAAAATTATTTCATGAGTTATGCATTTAATCAAACACATATACCACCACTAACTTCCATTCTTACTTATGCAACATTGGATATTTCACTTTTCAATTCAAACAAATCTCTTTTATTTAAGCATATGGGAAACAAAACAAATTTCAAGCTAAGTGATGGATAACAAGCATTATGCAGATTTAGCATTTTTCTAGCTATTTATTAACTAACTAAAATGAAAAACAAAGAACAAAAATTGCATGAAGTAAAAGAAATAAATGATGGAGGCACATCATGTTTCAGACATGCATCTCCTTATTAGAGACATGAAAGAGGAAATATGAAAGAACTTTGCCACCTTCTAATGGTTGTGGCTGCTGCTTGATTCTCCCTTCTTCTTCTTTCTCTTCCCTGTCTTGGAATAATCTCAGATCTCTTCACCAGGACATCTTCTACCCCAAACAGAATCTAAGAGTCCTGAGAGCCCAACATCTTCCAATCTTTTAAAGGTTGCCTCAGTATATTGATGAGATCTTGCCTGTTGCTTGGCTAAAAATTCAGGGCATTGCTCAAATGGCTTGATCTCAGGATTGAGTGTTGGCAAATTGTGGGTCAAGTACTCCAACCTTGCTTGCATGTTTTCATCATTCTCCATTCTTTGTGCGTATCTAACTTCTCCCATGGTGTGATGAACATTCTTCCATTGATACAGGTTGTGACTATATTCCCCTGCTTTAGCTTGACTAAAATACAGCTTATCATATGATTCTTTGAATTCTTTGTATTGCTCTTTTTGTCCTTCAAGAATCTGTGCTTGAAATTCTTGCTGCTGAGTCATCATTTGTTGTTGCCATCTCTCTTGTTTTTCCTTCATTTGACGCTGCCAAGCTTCCCGTTCCTCTTTATCTTTCAAATATTGCTCTACAAATTCTGGATGGGGCTCTAGATATTTCTCTTGGCCCCCCTGATTTTGACCTTGTTGAGCCTGCATGAGTTGCTGAGATAGTTCTTCAATTGATCTTTGTAACTGGCTCATGTCTATGGCATCATGAGCTTGATTTCGTCCTTCCTCTCTTTGTGATCTCCTTTGTCTAGGAGCTACCACCCCTTCTTGATCTTCTTCATTTATTCCCTCCATACTCTTCTTAGTGATTCCTTTTCCCTTTTTCACTTTTACTGTATCCTCATCTTCAAAGATTACTTTAGCTTTCTCACATAGTCTGAGGATGGTACTTGGATGTCCAAGACTACTTGATTTGCTTGTGCTATTGGCCATATCTTGAATACTGTCGGCTATGAGTTGTGCAAGGTTGATTTCACCTCCATGTAAGATGCAGTATGTCAAGAGTGCTCGTTTGATTGTGACCCAAGAGGCGTTTCCAGTAGGAAGAATAGATCTCTTCACTAATTCATACCATCCTTTGGCTACAGGAGTAAGATTTATCCTTCTCAAGTGACTTGGAACTCCCTTTGAATCTCTTTCCCAATCTGTATTTTCCACACATAACCCTTGCAAGATCTCATCAGGATTGTTTTCCATTTGCAACCTGGTCTCATAACTAGGCTCTGCATAAGTTATGGGTCTCAACTTTAGAGCCCTAGTGATGGCTGCTGGACTGAAGCTCACTTCAACTCCTCTGACATAACTTGTGTAAGGAGCACTATCTTTGTTTTCTTTCACAGCATTTGCATAGAACTCCCTGATCATAACTGTACTGATGTCAACTAGAGGAGCACACAAGAGTTCCCACCTTCTTTCTCTAGTAATTTGCCTCATAATGGGATATTCTCCTTCCCTCAACTCAAGGCTTTTCTCATAGATGACATTCTTTCCCTCCATGAACCTATGATATCTCCCTTCATGGAATTGAGATCTAAATTTGTTTGCATCAAATGATGGGGGTTCGGCCACCATAGGTTCCTTTCCCGGCCTTCTTTTTAAACTTGAAGAGGCCATTGAATTTGAGGTGAAAAGAAAGAGGAAGTGAGAAAAGAAGAAGTTTGTGTTGTGTTTGGGAAGAGTTTTGGTTCGGTTCTGTTGTGAGACAAGGGAATTATGTTGGTTTTAGGAGTAAAGAGGATTATGATTTTCTTATGAAGGTAGCTTGAATGAGTGTGTAAACCGTTTAGTGCTACGGCTATTAATAGGCAGATTCTTCAAGCTTTCCAACAAAACCACAATGAATGAAGAAGGAACTCGTTAGTGCTCATGAAGGGTTGAGATTGAGTTGTTCATCTAAAGGATTCATGGAATGGACGGTCTGCATGCATTGTTGAGGCTTGACGAGGATCCTCCTCCCATTGGCTGCATGCATTTAGGCGTTCAATGATGCATGCATACATACAAATTCTGCTTCCCCATGAGCGCATTCTTCTAGGCACATGTGACCATCCTCACATAGCTTCTCCTAGCCGTGGCCCCTCCTTGCTTTTGTCTCAATCCTTTTCTCCTGCAAGAATCAAGACAGCTAGCCTTAAATCATTAACATAATCGTTGGCAATTGATTTGTAATAAAAGATTTGTTTTGTTTTGTTTATTATTTATTTGAAATTTTTTTTTGTGATCAATTGTGTCCCTAAATAAAAATGCTAAAAGTTGGTGAACACCAAACTTATCTTTTATTGAGGGGATGGCTTAACAATGCAAACCGTTCTTCACAATTGATGCATTTAAAAAAAAATTTTGATGTATGATCCCTTTTCTGTATGGTTTTGAATTCATGATTGGGAAATGATCTTCTGAACATTGTTATACATGCAGACACCAAACTTAGTGTTTGGTCACATGCTTCATCAAAAGAATTATGCATATGTTCTAAGAATAATCCCCTTTTTTTTTTGAAAAATGAACTTGGGTGTGCCTTAAGGTATACCAAACTTAGAAGTTTGACATGTGCTTCAGAACAATGTATGCATTTATCAGGCATGAAAGTTCAAAATCATATTCAGAGGAATCATAGCTTATTAAATGAAAGAGAGGACAGAAATCTTAAATCATGGGTTGCCTCCCATGAAGCGCTCTTTTATTGTCATTAGCTTGACATTGAACTCCCTTTAGGGTGGTTGATGTTGGTGATGTCTCAACTTGTAATCTCTCACTGTCAGCTTTCTCTGTGTGCCTTAATGCTCAATTTCCATATGCTCAAGAGACAATACTTGGTTGACAGTGTAATAATCTTCTGTTCCCAGCTGTTGATATACGAGTTGCACCTTATCACCTTTAGAAAATCCTTCAGTTGGGATTTTCTTGTTCTTCCACCCTTTGTGAGCCTTTTTCTTGCTCTTCATCTTTTTCTTTCTTGTTGAGCTTTCTTTCTTGACAATGACTTGAGTTGTGATACCTTCCTTCTTATTTATCACCCCTGCTTCCTTTTGAATTCCTTTTTCTTCTTGCAACTGCTTGTTTTTCTGTTCTACTTCCTTGTCGGTTGCTTGCTTTGGAAGAAAGTCATCACTTGTTCTGCTTGTTTCTTCATTCCTTTGCAATTCTGGAAAGACTTTCAAGATGATGCTCTCCTCATGCATCCTGAGGGTTAACTCTCCCTGCTCTATATCCACAATGGCTCTAGCAGTGGCCAAAAATGGTCGACCAAGTATTATGGAGTCATTTCCATTTTCTGAAGAATCCAGGATCACAAAATCTGCAGGATAAATGAACTTGTCAACCTTAACTAAAAGGTTCTCAATCAGCCCTTTAGGATATACCACTGATTGGTCCACCAACTCCAAAGACATCTGTATTGGTTTCACCTCCTCTATGCCAAGCTTTTTCACTAAGGAAGATGGGATTAGATTTATGCTTGCTCCTAGATCACACATCCCCTTGTTGATGAATAGGTTCCCAATAGTGCAGGGTAGGAAGAAACCTCCAGGATCTTCAAGCTTGGGAGGAAGTCCCTTTTTAATAAGTGCACTGCATTCTTCACTAAGCATTACAGTCTCCTTTTCATTCTAACTTCTCTTCTTGTTGATGAGCTCCTTCAAGAACTTGGCATACAGAGGCATTTGCTCCAATGCCTCAGCTAAAGGTATGTTGATTTACAGCTTCTTGAAAGTCTCAAGAAATTTGTGGAAATGCTGATCCTTCGTCTCTTTGTGGAATCTCTGTGGATACGGTAGTGGTGGTGTTGAGCTCTTCTCCACTTGATGTTGTTTTGGATTTGGTTCTTCCATGATCTGCTTTCCTTTCTTTAGATTCTGTGGTTCGTTGTTTTCCTCTGTGAGTTTTTCTGGGACATCCTTGCTTAACATGTCCTTGTTGATGGATTCATCGTTCTTTGTTGGCTCATTGTCATTATTCTTGGTTGCTCCTTGGTTACCATCCACTAACACTTTTCCACTTCTTAGTTGCACGACCTTGCATTCTTCCTTTGGGTTGGGAATGGTGTCACTAGGCAGTGAGCTTGATGGTTTTTCAACAGAAATCTGTTTAGAGATTTGCCCAATCTGTCTCTCTAAGTTCTTCATGGACGCTTCTTGGTTCTTTGTTGTTAATTCTTGGTTCTTCATCATTTTCTCCATGAGCAGCTCTAGATTAGTGATTCTCTGGGATTCTTGTGAAATTGGTTTGTTTTGGGTTGTTGATGGATGATGATAGGTGTTTTGATTTGTTGGGTGGTTATTGGGTGGATAGTGGTTAGAGTTGGGGTAATTATTTTGTGGTTTTCTGTAGGTATTTTGGTTAGTGTTTGGCTGGGGGTTGTGGTTTGTGCTTTTCCAATTATTCTGACTTGAGTTTCTTTGCCATGGTTGTTGATTTTGATTATGGTTGTCTCCCCATCTGAGGTTGGGATGATTCTTCCAAGATGGATTGTAAGTATCACCATAGACTTCATTTGTTCCAGGATTTTGGTTGTGCATGTACTGGACTTGCTCTTGCTGTTGCTCCTCTTGAGTTTCTTCACTTTGCACCCAAGTAGTTGGTGGTTGGCTTGTGGCACTCACTGATGCAACTTGCAAGCCATCAATCCTTTTGGCCATTTGCTCAAACTGTTGTTGAATCTGCTGCTGCATTATCTTGTTCTGAGCCAGAATTGAATCCACTCCTTCCAACTCCATTACTCCTCTTCTTTGTGATGGTTGGCATTGTCTTTGATGAGCAAAGAAATATTGGTTATTGGCCACCATATCAATGAGGTTTTGAGCTTCCTCTGTAGTTTTCATGAGTTGCAAAGAGCCTCCAGCTGAATGATTAAGTGCTTCTTGAGCTTTAAGAGTGAGTCCCTCATAGAAGTTTTGCAACTTGTCCCACTCAGTGAACATCTCTGGTGGACATTTCCTCAATAGAGCCTTATATCTTTCCCATGCTTCATATAAGTTTTCACCCTCCATTTGAGTGAATGTCTGCACCTCAGTCTTCAATCTTAGGATTCTTTGAGGGGGATAAAATTTGGCAAGGAATTTGCTCACTAAGTCATCCCAAGTGTTGATGCTTTCTTTTGGAAAGGTCTCTAGCCATTGAGTGGCTTTATCTCTGAGAGAAAATGGAAAGAGCAACAACTTGTAGCTATCAGGAGGCACACCATTGGTTTTCACTGTGTCACAGATTCTCAAGAAGGTAGATAAATGTTGATTTGGATCCTCCAAAGGCCCTCCTCCAAAAGAACAGTTGTTTTGAACCAAAGTGATGAGTTGTGGCTTTAGTTCAAAATTGTTTGCATTGACATTAGGAGGAAGAATGCTACTTCCACAGTGTCTAGCATTTGCAAAGGTATATGAAGCCAAGACTCTTCGTTGTTGTTGGTTATTGTTGGCCCCTCCTCCTGGTTGATTGAGATCTCCTTCCATTTCTTGGAATTCCTCCTCAGATTCTTCCTCTCCAATAACGTTCTTCCCTCTTTCAGCTCTTCTTATTCTCCGAAGAGTTCTTTGGTCAATTTCAGAGAGGACAGGGGAAGATCTTCCTGTACCTGACATACAAACACACAACAATAAACACACAGATCCAGAAAACCAATGAAACTTCAATCTATAGCTAGAATGAAGTTTTAGTTAGTTTAAGCAAAAATTCAAACAGTTAGTGTGTTAGTCAAAATTAAAATAACAGAAAAGAAAAAGTGCTTGATCTAGACCTCCACTTCACTTAATCATTGTCAATTGATGAGCGGATAATTTGTACGCTTTTTGGCATTGTTTTTAGTATGTTTTTAGTATGATCTAGTTAGTTTTTAGTATATTTTTATTAGTTTTTAGTTAAAATTCACTTTTCTGGACTTTACTATGAATTTGTGTGTTTTTCTGTGATTTCAGGTATTTTCTGGCTGAAATTGAGGGACCTGAGCAAAAATCTGATTCAGAGACTAAAAAGGACTGCAGATGCTGTTGGATTCTGACCTCCCTGCACTCGAAGTGGATTTTCGGGAGCTACAGAAGCCCAATTGGCGCGCTCTCAACGGCGTTGGAAAGTAGACATCCTGGGCTTTCCAGCAATATATGATAGTCCATACTTTGCCCAAGATTTGATGGCCCAAATCGGCGTTCAAAGTCACCCTCAGAATTCCCAGCGTTAAACGCCGGAACTGGCACAAGAATGGGAGTTAAACGCCCAAACTGGCACCAAAGCTGGCGTTTAACTCCAAGAGGAAACTCCAAGAGGAGTCTCTACACGAAAATGCTTCAATGCTCAGCCCAAGCACACACCAAGTGGGCCCGGAAGTAGATTTTTATGTCATTTACTCATCTCTGTACACCCTAGGTTACTAGTTTTCTATATATAGGACCTTTTACTATTGTATTTTCATCTTTGGACATCTAGTTCTTAGATCATATCGGGGTAGCTACCTTTGTTCTTATGCTATCTTAGATCACTGGGAGGCTGGCCATTCGGCCATGCCTAGACCTTGTTCTTATGTATTTTCAATGGTGGAGTTTCTACACACCATAGATTAAGGTGTGGAGCTCTGCTGTACCTCGAGTATTAATGCAATTACTATTGTTCTTCCATTCAATTCCACTTGTTCTTGTTCTAAGATATCACTTGTTCTTCAACTTGATGAATGTGATGATCCGTGACACTCATCATCATTCTCACCTATGAACGTGTGACTGACAACCACCTCCGTTCTACCTTCGATTGGGTGAATATCTCTTTGATTCCTGATACACGATGCATGGTTGATCGCCTGACAACCGAGTGCTTGCCTGACAATCGAGCCAGCCATTCCGTGAGATCAGAGTCTTCGTGGTATAGGCTAGAACTGATGGCGGCATTCAAGAGAATCCGGAAGGTCTAACCTTGTCTGTGGTATTCTGAGTAGGATTCAATGACTGAATGACTGTGACGTGCTTCAAACTCCTGAGGGCGGGGCGTTAGTGACAGACGCAAAAGAATCACTGGATTCTATTCCGGCCTGATCGAGAACCGACAGATGGATAGCCGTGCCGTGACAGGGTGCGTTGAACATTTCCACTGAGAGGATGGGAGGTAGCCACTGACAACGGTGAAACCCTTGCTTAAGCTTGCCATGGAAAGGAGTAGGAAGGATTGGATGAAGACAGTAGGAAAGCAGAGAGACGGAAGGGACAAGCATCTTCATGCGCTTATCTGAATTCCCACCAATGAATTACATAAGTATCTCTATCTTTATCTTTATGTTTTGTTCGTTTATCACCATTCATATCCATTTGAGTCTGCCTGACTAAGATTTACAAGGTGACCATAGCTTGCTTCATACCAACAATCTCTGTGGGATCGACCCTTACTCGCGTAAGGTTTATTACTTGGACGACCCAGTACACTTGCTGGTTAGTTGTGCGAAGTTGTAGTGATCACAATTTCGCGCTACCAAGTTTTTGGCGCCGTTGCCGGGGATTGTTCGAGTATGGACAACTGACGGTTCATCTTGTTGCTTAGATTAGGTATTTTTTTTCAGAGTTCTTAAGAATGAATTCTAGAGTTTCATGATGATCTGTTGAAATCTAGCTGGCTGTGAAGCCATGTCTAATTTCATTGGACCGAGGTTTCAACTTATCATCACAAAAGCTTGTTGATTTCTATCAATCTTGCTGTTGGAGCAGTGATCTGCTAAGGCTTGGCTGGCCATTGGCCATGTCTAGTGTTTTGGACCGAAGCTTTCTTTGAAAGCTTGGCTGGCTGTGAAGCCATGTCTAATTCCTGGACCGGAGTCTTAGACTAAACATTGCATGATTCCTGGAATTCTCATTAAGAATTTTGATATCTTTATTTTCTTTTTCCACTTAATTTTCGAAAAAGCACAAAAAAAATTTAGAAAATCATAAAATCCAAAAATTTCTTGTTTGAGTCTAGTGTCTCATTTTAAGTTTGGTGTCAATTGCATGTTTCTGTTTTTCTTGCATTCATTCATGGTTTTAGTGATCTTCAAGATGTTCTTGATGATTTCATTACTCTGATCTTTAATTCCTCTTGACTTGAGTGTTTATGTGTCTCATATGCATTCTCATTAGTGTCAGTAGTATACAAATTACTAAGTTTGGTGTCTTGCATGCATTATTATTTGATTTTAGTTGCATTTTGATTATTCCTCACTATTAAAAATCCAAAAATATTTTTAATTTGTGTCTTTTCAAGTCAATAATGCAGGGAATTGAAGATTCAGAACATACAGCAGAGGAATTACACAGAAAAAGCTGAGCGTTCAAAACGCCCAGTGAAGAAGGACAGACTGGTGTTTAAACGCCAGCCAGGGTGCCTGGTTGGGCGTTTAACGCCCAAAAGGGTAGCATTTTGGGCGTTAAACGCCAGAATGTGCACCATTCTGGGCGTTTAACGCCAGGATGGCACAAGAGGGAAGATTTTGTTTTCAATGCAAATTTTTTTCAAGTTTTCAAAATTTTTCAAAATCAAATCTTTTTCAAATCAAATCTTTTCAATAAAATCTTTTTCAAATTCAATTTCTTTCTATTTTCAAGGATACTTGCTATCAATTGATGACTTGATTCAACATATCAAGTATGTTACCTTTTCTGTTGAGAAAGGTTTAATGTTTGAATCATATCTTTTCTTGATAGCCAAGTCATTAATTTTCAAAATCAAATCTTTTAAATGTTTTTCAAATCATATCTTCTCAATCACATCTTTTTAAAACCAATCATATCTTCTTAACCACATCTTTTTCAAAATAACTTTCAATCAAATCTTTTTAATTTCAAATTCTTTTTCAAAAATCACTTGATTTCTTTCCCACTTTTATTTTCGAAAATCAATTAGTGTTTTTTAAAATGTTTTCAAAATCTTCTACTCAATTTTCGAAAATTACTTCCCTTCTTCTCACATCCTTCTATTTATGGACTAACACTATTCCTTAATGCAAAATTCGAACTCCATCTTCTTTGATAAGTTCGAATTTTCTACTTCTGCCTTCTATTTTTCTTTTCCTCTGACACCTCAAGGAATCTCTATACTGTGACATAGAGGATTCCACATTTTCTTGTTCTTTTCTCTTTCTTATGAGCAGGAGCAAGGACAAAAGCATTCTTGTTGAGGCTGATCCTGAACCCAAAAGGACCTTGAAGCGAAAGCTAAGAGAAGCCAAGGCACAACTTTCTGTAGAGGATTTAACAGAAATCTTCAAGGAAAAAGAACACATGGCAGCCGAAAACAACAACAATGCCAATAATGCAAGGAAGGTGCTGGGTGACTTTACTGCACCTACTCCCGACTTCTATGGGAGAAGCATCTCTATCCCTGCTATTGGAGCAAACAACTTTGAGCTTAAGCCTCAATTAGTTTCTCTAATGCAACAGAATTGCAAGTTCCTTGGACTTCCATTGGAAGATCCTCATCAGTTTTTAGCTGAGTTCTTGCAAATCTGTGACACTGTCAAGACTAATGGGGTTGACCCTGAGGTCTACAGACTTATGCTATTCCCTTTTGCTGTAAGAGACAGAGCTAGAACATGGTTGGATTCACAACCTAAAGAAAGCCTGAACTCTTGGGAAAAGCTAGTTAATGCCTTCTTGGCAAAGTTCTTTCCACCTCAAAATTTGAGTAAACTTAGAGTGGAAGTCCAAACCTTCAGATAGAAGGAAGGAGAATCCCTCTATGAAGCTTGGGAAAGATATAAACAATTAATCAGAAAGTGTCCCTCTGATATGCTTTCTGAATGGAGCATCATAGGTATTTTCTATGATGGTCTCTCTGAACTATCCAAGATGTCTTTGGATAGCTCTGCTGGAGGATCTCTTCATCTGAAGAAGACACCTACAGAAGCTCAAGAGCTGATTGAAATGGTTGCAAATAACCAATTCATGTACACTTCTGAAAGGAATTCTCTGAACAATGGGACTAATCAGAAGAAAGGAGTTCTTGAGATTGACACTCTGAGTGCCATACTGGCTCAGAATAAAATATTGACTCAACAAGTCAATATGATTTCTCAAAGTCTGTCTGGAATGCAAAATGCACCAAGCAGTACTAAGGAAGCTTCATCTGAAGAAGAAGCTTATGATCCTGAGAACCTTTCAATAGAAGAGGTGAATTACATGGGAGAACCCTATGGAAACACCTATAATCCTTCATGGAGAAATCATCCAAATCTCTCATGGAAGGATCAACAGAGACCTCAACAAGGTTTCAACAACAATAATGGTGGAAGAAACAGGTTTAGCAATAGCAAGCCTTTTCCATCATCTTCTCAGCAACAGACAGAGAGTTCTAAGCAGAATACCTCTGACTTAGCAACCATGGTATCTGATCTAATCAAAACCACTTAAAGTTTCATGACTGAAACAAGGTCCTCCATTAGAAATTTGGAGGCACAAGTGGGTCAGCTGAGCAAGAAAATTACTGAACTCCCTCCTAGTACTCTTCCAAGCAATACAGAAGAAAATCCAAAAGGAGAGTGCAAAGCCATCAACATGGCCGAATTTGGAGAGGAGGAAGAGGCAGTGAACGCCACTGAGGAAGACCTCAATAGACGTCCACTGGCCCCCAATGAGTTCCCCAATGAGGAACCATGGGAATCTGAGGCTCAAAATGAGACCATAGAGGTTCCATTGGACTTACTTCTGCCATTCATGAGCTCTGATGAGTATTCTTCCTCTGAAGAGGATGAGTATGTCACTGAAGAGCAAGTTGCTAAATACCTTGGAGCAATCATGAAGCTAAATGACAAGTTATTTGGGAATGAGACTTGGGAAGATGAACCCCATTTGCTCACCAAGGAACTGGATGACTTGTCTAGGCAGAAATTACCTCAAAAGAGACAGGATCCTGGGAAGTTTTCATTACCTTGTACCACAGGCACCATGACCTTCAAGAAGGCCTTGTGTGACTTAGGGTCAAGTGTAAACCTCATGCCTCTCTCTGTAATGGAGAAGCTAGGGATCTTTGAGGTGCAAGCTGCAAAAATCTCACTAGAGATGGCAGACAATTCACGAAAACAAGCTCATGGACTTGTAGAGGATGTTCTGGTAAAGGTTGAAGACCATTACATCCCTGCTGATTTCATAGTCCTAGAGACTGGGAAGTGCATGGATGAATCCATCATCCTTGGCAGACCCTTCCTAGCCACAGCAAAGGCTGTGATTGATGTTGATAGAGGAGAATTGACCATTCAAGTGAATGAAAAATCCTTGGTATTTAAGGCTCAAGGATATCCCTCTGTCACCATGGAGAGGAAGCATGAAGAGCTTCTCTCAAAACAGAGCCAAACAGAGCCCCCACAGTCAAACTCTAAGTTTGGTGTTGGGAGGCCACAACCAACTTCTAAGTTTGGTGTTGAACCCCCACATTCAAACTCTAAGTTTGGTGTTGGGAGGTTCCAACATTGCTCTGAGTATTTCTGAGGCTCCATGAGAGCCCTCTGTCAAGCTACTGACTTTAAAGAAGCGCTTGTTGGGAGGCAACCCAATGTTATTTTTTATCTATTCTTTTTTGTTATTTTATGTTTTCTGTAGGTTGATGATCATGAGAAGTCACAAAATCAATGAAAAAAGCAAAAACAGAATGAAAAACAGAAAGAAAAACAGCACACCCTGGAGGAGAGCATGTTGGCGTTTAAACGCCAGTGAGGCTAGCTGTTGGGCGTTTAACGCCCAGTCTGGCACCATTCTGGGCGTTTAACGCCAGAAAGGGGCACCAGACTGGCGTTAAACGCCAGAAAAGGGCAAGAAGCTGGCGTTAAACGCCAGAAATGGACACCAGCCCGGCGTTTAACGCCAGAAATGGCTAAAAACGCATTTTTGCATGCCATTTGGTGCAGGGATGACTTTTCCTTGACACCTCAGGATCTGTGGACCCCACAGGATCCCCACCTACCCCACCACTCTCTCTCTTCTTCACCCATTCACCAATCACCTCAACACCTCTTCCCCAAAAACCCTTCACCTATCAAATCCCATCTTTTTCTTCACCACTCACATCCATCCTTCATAAAACCCCACCTACCTCACCCTTCAAATTCAAACCACTTCCCCTCCCAAACCCACCCATACATAGCCGAACATCAACCCTTCCCCTCTCCTATATAAACCCATCTTCACTCCTTCATTTTCACACAACCTAAACACTACTTCTCCCCCTTTTTGGCCGAACACAAAGCCATTTCCTTCTTTCTCATTTCTTCTTCTTCTACTCTCTTCTTTCTTATTTTGCTCGAGGACGAGCAAACCCTTTATGTTTGGTGTGGTAAAAGCATTACTTTTGTTTTTCCATAACCATTTATTGCATCCAAGGCCAGAGAAACCTCTAGAAAGAGGAAAGGGAAGGCAAAAGCTTCTATCTCCGAGTCATGGGAGATGGAGAGATTCATCTCAAGGGTGCATCAAGACCACTTCTATGAAGTTGTGGCCTTGAAGAAGGTGATCCCCGAGGTCCCTTTCTCACTCAAAAAGAGTGAATATCCGGAGATCCGACATGAGATCCGAAGAAGAGGTTGGAAAGTTCTTACCAACCCCATTCAACAAGTCGGAATCTTAATGGTTCAAGAGTTCTATGCCAATGCATGGATCACCAAGAACCACGATCAAAGTGTGAACCCGGATCCAAAGAATTATCTTACTATGGTTCGGGGGAAATACTTGGATTTTAGTCCGGAAAATGTAAGGCTGGCATTCAACTTGCCCATGATGCAAGGAGATGAACATCCTTACACTAGAAGGGACAACTTTGATCAAAGGTTGGACCAAGTCCTCACAGTCATATGTGAAGAGGGCGCCCAATGGAAGAGAGATTCAAGAGGGAAGCCGGTTCAATTGAGAAGGCATGACCTCAAACCCATGGCTAGAGGATGGTTGGAGTTTATCCAACGCTCAATCATTCCCACTAGCAACCGGTCCGAAGTTACATAGACCGGGCTATCATGATTCATAGCATCATGATTGGAGAAGAAATAGAAGTTCATGAGGTTATATCTCAAGAGCTTTATAAGGTGGCGGAAAAGTCTTCTACCTTGGCAAGGTTAGCCTTCCCTCATCTCATTTGTCACCTCTGTTATTCGGTTGGAGTTGACATAGAGGGAGACATCCCCATTGATGAGGACAAGCCCATCACTAAGAAGAGGATGGAGCAAACAAGAGACCCCTCTCATCATCAAATCCCTGAGATGCCTCAAGGGATGCACTTTCCTCCACAAAACTATTGGGAGCAACTAAACACCTCCCTAGGAGAATTGAGTTCCAACATGGGACAACTAAGGGTGGAGCACCAAGAACACTCTGTTCTCCTCCATGAAATTAGAGAAGATCAAAGAATCATGAGAGAGGAGCAACAAAGACAAGGAAGAGACATTGAGGAGCTCAAGCACTCCATAAGATCTTCAAGAAGAAGAACAAGCCGCCATCACTAAGGTGGACCCGTTCTTTAATTTCCTTGTTCTTTATTTTCCTGTTTTCGAATTTTAGTGCTTATGTTTGTCTATGTTTGTGTCTTGTGATCATTAGTGTCTTAGTGTCTATGCCTTAAAGTTATGAATGTCCTATGAATCCATCACCTCTCTTAAAAAAAAAAATTTCGAAAAAAAAAATGTTCTTAATTGAAAAAGAGTAGAATTGCATGAATTCTGAATTTTATAACAGTTTAATTATTTTGATGTGGTGGCAATACTCTTGTTTTCTGAATGTATGCTTAAACAGTGCATATGTCTTTTGAATTTGTGGTTCATGAATGTTGGCTCTTGAAAGAATGATGAAAAAGGAGACATGTTACTGAGGATCTGAAAAATCATAAAAATGATTCTTGAAGCAAGAAAAAAGCAGTGAATACAAAAAAAAAATTTCGAAAAAAAAAAGAGAAAAAGAAAAAGAAAAAGAAAGAAATAAAGTTGTGATCCAAGGCAAAAAGAGTGTGCTTAAGAACCCTGGACACCTCTAATTGGGGACTCTAGCAAAGCTGAGTCACAATCTGAAAAGGTTCACCCAATTATGTGTCTGTGGCATGTATGTATCCGGTGGTAATACTGGAAGACAGAGTGCTTTGGGCCACGGCCAAGACTCAATAAGTAGCTGTGTTCAAGAATCATCATACTTAACTAGGAGAATCAATGACACTATCTGGATTCTGAGTTCCTAAAGAAGCCAATCATTCTGAATTTCAAAGGATAGAGTGAGATGCCAAAACTGTTCAGAGGCAAAAAGCTAAAAGCCCCGCTCATCTAACTAATACTGATCTTCATAGATGTTTTTGGAATTCATTGCATATTCTCTTCTTTTTATCTTGTTTGATTTTCAGTTGCTTGAGGACAAGCAACAATTTAAGTTTGGTGTTGTGATGAGCGGATAATTTGTATGCTTTTTGGCATTGTTTTTAGTATGTTTTTAGTATGATCTAGTTAGTTTTTAGTATATTTTTATTAGTTTTTAGTTAAAATTCACTTTTCTGGACTTTACTATGAGTTTGTGTGTTTTTCTGTGATTTCAGGTATTTTCTGGCTGAAATTGAGGGACCTGAGCAAAAATCTGATTCAGAGACTAAAAAGGACTGCAGATGCTGTTGGATTCTGACCTCCCTGCACTCCAAGTGGATTTTCTGGAGCTACAGAAGCCCAATTGGCGCGCTCTCAACGGTGTTGGAAAGTAGACATCCTGGGCTTTCCAGCAATATATGATAGTCCATACTTTGCCCAAGATTTGATGGCCCAAATCGGCGTTCAAAGTCACCCTCAGAATTCCCAGCGTTAAACGCCGGAACTGGCACAAGAATGGGAGTTAAACGCCCAAACTGGCACCAAAGCTGGCGTTTAACTCCAAGAGGAAACTCCAAGAGGAGTCTCTACACGAAAATGCTTCAATGCTCAGCCCAAGCACACACCAAGTGGGCCCGGAAGTGGATTTTTATGTCATTTACTCATCTCTGTACACCCTAGGTTACTAGTTTTCTATATATAGGACCTTTTACTATTGTATTTTCATCTTTGGACATCTAGTTCTTAGATCATATCGGGGTAGCTACCTTTGTTCTTATGCTATCTTAGATCACTGGGAGGCTGGCCATTCGGCCATGCCTAGACCTTGTTCTTATGTATTTTCAACGGTGGAGTTTCTACACACCATAGATTAAGGTGTGGAGCTCTGCTGTACCTCGAGTATTAATGCAATTACTATTGTTCTTCCATTCAATTCCGCTTGTTCTTGTTCTAAGATATCACTTGTTCTTCAACTTGATGAATGTGATGATCCGTGACACTCATCATCATTCTCACCTATGAACGTGTGACTGACAACCACCTCCGTTCTACCTTCGATTGGGTGAATATCTCTTGGATTCCTGATACACGATGCATGGTTGATCGCCTGACAACCGAGTGCTCGCCTGACAACCGAGCCAGCCATTCCGTGAGATCAGAGTCTTCGTGGTATAGGCTAGAACTGATGGCGGCATTCAAGAGAATCCGGAAGGTCTAACCTTGTCTGTGGTATTCTGAGTAGGATTCAATGACTGAATGACTGTGACGTGCTTCAAAGTCCTGAGGGCGGGGCGTTAGTGACAGACGCAAAAGAATCACTGGATTCTATTCCGGCCTAATCGAGAACCGACAGATGGATAGCCGTGCCGTGACAGGTTGCGTTGAACATTTCCACTGAGAGGATGGGAGGTAGCCACTGACAACGGTGAAACCCTTGCTTAAGCTTGCCATGGAAAGGAGTAGGAAGGATTGGATGAAGACAGTAGGAAAGCAGAGAGACGGAAGGGACAAGCATCTTCATGCGCTTATCTGAAATTCCCACCAATGAATTACATAAGTATCTCTATCTTTATCTTTATGTTTTGTTCGTTTATCACCATTCATATCCATTTGAGTCTGCCTGACTAAGATTTACAAGGTGACCATAGCTTGCTTCATACCAACAATCTCTGTGGGATCGACCCTTACTCGCGTAAGGTTTATTACTTGGACGACCCAGTACACTTGCTGGTTAGTTGTGCGAAGTTGTAGTGATCACAATTTCGCGCTACCATCAATCTATTTCAATCCCCGGCAACGGCGCCAAAAACTTGATGTGTGGAAAACGATCCAACACAAAACTCACCGGAAAGTGTACCGGGTCGCATCAAGTAATAATAACTCACATGAGTGAGGTCGATCCCACAAGGATTGAAGGATTGAGCAATTTTAGTTTAGTGGTTGATTTAGTCAAGCGAATCAAGTTTTGGTTGAGTGGGTTGTATTTGATAGAAACTAAATTGCTTGGAATATAAAGGGAGAAGGGGAAATTGCAGTAAATTAAAGAGCAGGAAAGTAAAATTGCTGAATCTTAAAGAACAAGAAAGTAAATGACTGAAACTTAAAGTGCAAGAAATGTAAATTGCAGAAACTTAAAGTGCAAGAAATGTAAATTGCTTGAATATAAAAGGGGAATTAAGGATTGGGAATTCAGAATTCCAGCAAGAGAAAGTAAATTGCAACAATTAGTAAAGTAGAAGATGAATTGGAATAAACTAAAATTCAAACAGAAACAGAAATTAATTCTGCAGCAAAGGTTCACAGAAGAACCAAAAGTAAATTAGGATCTCAGGACTCCAGAGACTAGGTAGCAGGGCCTAGATCTCAATTACCTTCCTAGATCCAAGTTCTCAAAGCAATTGACAAGAAAATAAAGAAGAAGCGGTAAAGGAACTTAAATTGAACTCAATTATGCAGAAGAGGAATTAAAGAGATTTTGAATGGAGATTGAGACAGAATTTCCTCAATTCTTCACACCCAAAACTCAAAACAAGGAAATTAAAAATGCCCAAGCAAGAACGAGGAAGAAGAGAGATCAATTCTCCTCCCCAATTCTCTGAAATCTCAGTGAAGATACCAAGAGAAGCTCCAAAGTGCAAAAATAAAATTCAAAGCTCAAAGAAAGTGCAAAAATTCAAAAGCTAAGTAAAAGGTCCTCATTACATCAAACTAGCTCTTATTTATACACTTTCTATTCTTGGATTTTGGGATTTGGATGGGCTTTTGATTTGGTGAAGAAATGAATTGAATTGGATTTTTAATTAAATTTTCGGCCCAAAATAATAGCTTCCAGGAGGCTGCCCTGCCCTTGTGGAGGGCAGGGCAGAAAATTGATGTGTGGTGCGGCTTGGTGCGGGCTGGTGTGGTCTTGGTGCGCAGAACGCTGCCCTGCCCTCGCGGAGGGCAGGGCAGAAAAAATTGGTGCGCCAGAAACGTGCCGTGGTGCGCTGCTGGTGCTGCCAGATGATGATGCGGTGCGCCAGAGGGGTGCCTTGGTGCGCAGGATGCTGCCCTGCCCTCGCGGAGGGCAGGGCAGAAAAAGTTGGTGCGCCAGAATTGTGATGGTGCGTGCTGGTGCTGCCAGAATCATGCCGTGGTGCGCCAGAATTGAGCCTTGGTGCGCCAGATTCATGCCATAACAAAATGCTGCCCTGCCCTCGCGGAGGGCAGGGCAGTGTTTTCACTTTGATGTCCCGAGTTCGAATCATGGCCGAAACACACGCTACTTAATTTCCTTGGCTTTCTTGGCACCATAATGAAGCCTAGTTCCTTGCTTCCTTCTTGTTCCGCGTTCGAGACTTGTAGCAAGCATTATAGGCATTTTTCCTTTGATTTTCTTCCTTGGTGAGCCCGATACTGCCCTTGTGGAGGGCAGGGCAACATTTTCTTCTTCTTGATTCCAAGGCACAAATTTGTGCTCTGCCCTTGTAGTGGGCAGGGCAGAGTTGCCTTTCATGCTTTGGTGCCTTATGTTGCCCTCCTAGAAGGCAGTGTGCCCTTGTGGAGGGCAATGCTTGCCTCCCCTATTGCATGCGGCACACTTTTCCTTCCTTTGACCACGCTTCCTTCTCCTTGGGTCACGCTTTCTTAGGCCACGCTTTTCTCTTTTATTCTTTTCTTCACCTAAAATAAACCAAAACAACCACTCCAAGTATCACTAAATTCATAAGGCTTATAAATCAATTAAAATTCAATTAAAATTAGCTTAAACCTCATGAGTTAACATTAATTTCATGGTGGTTGCTTGATTTAAAGAAGTTATGCATTTTCACTCCAAATCACTTACTTAGGATGCAAGAAAGTGTATAAAGACTAATAAAACAAGTGAAATTAGCTTGAAAAATGGGTATATGATGACTTGTCATCAGTTACAACTTTGCGTTCAACTCCAAAAGAAGCCTCTGCACGTATAAAGCTCAAGCTCAGCCCAAGCACACACCAAGTGGGCCCTGGAAGTGGATTTCTGCATCAATTACTTACTTCTGTAAACCCTAGTAGCTAGTCTAGTATAAATAGGACATTTTACTATTGTATTAGACCTCTTTTGATTGATCTTTAATCAGTGTATGCGATTTTAGTCCTTCATGGTGGTTGGCCATTCGGCCACGCCTGGACCACTTTCACTTATGTATTTTTAACGGTGGAGTTTCTACACACTATAGATTAAGGGTGTGGAGCTCTGCTGTACCTTGAGTTTTAATGCAATTACTACTATATTCTATTCAATTCAGTTTATTCCTATTCTAAGATATTTGTTGCACTTCACCATGATGAATGTGATGATCCATGACACTCATCATCGTTCTCACCTATGAACGCGTGACTGACAACCACTTCTGTTCTACCTTAGATCGGGCGCATATCTCTTGGATTCCTTTATCAGAATCTTCGTGGTATAAGCTAGATTGATGGCGGCATTCATGAGAATCCGTAAAGTCTAAACCTTGTCTGTGGTATTCCGAGTAGGATTCAGGAATCGAATGACTGTGATGAGCTTCAAACTCGCGATTGTTGGGCGTGATGACAAACGCAAAAGAATCAAGGGATTCTATTCCAACATGATCGAGAACCGACAGATGATTAGCTGTGCCGTGACAAAGCATTTGGACCTTTTTCACTGAGAGGATGGGATGTAACCATTGACAACGGTGATGCCTTACATACAGCTTGCCATGGAAAGGAGTAAAAAGGATTGGATGAAGGCAGTAAGAAAGTAAAGATTCAAAAAGAGCACAACATCTTCATACGCCTATCTGAAATTCTCACTAATGATTTACATAAGTATTTCTATCTTTATTTTCTACTTTATTTATTATTCGAAAACTCCATAACATTTATTATCCACCTGACTTAGATTCACAAGATGACCATAGCTTGCTTCATACCAACAATCTCCGTGGGATCGACCCTTACTCACGTAAGGTATTACTTGGACGACCCAGTGCACTTGCTGGTTAGTTGTGCAGAGTTGTGACTAAGTGTGATTCACGTTTGAGAGCACTACCAAGTTATTGGAGCCATTGTTGATGATCACAATTTCGTGCACCAGCAATCAAGGAGCATAGTAAGGGAGTGAGTTTGGTGCTTCAAGGTGGAGAAAAGGAGTTGAAGCAAGTAGTACAACAAGCGGAGGAAATTAAGATAATTGAGCTGGAAGAAGTGGTTGAAGACCTAGGAGATGTTAGAAGTCCATGGGAATATGGAATCATAGAGCCCTCTTCTAAGAAGCTTGACATTGATGTTGAGGAGGGTGCGCAACCTCCAAGGCATATCATGGTTAGAGACTTTGAAGAGGTTGATCAAGAGATGGATTCAATTATTAATGAATTCCTATCCACAATTGAATCCTCTCCCATTGGGCTTAATATAAAGATTAAAGAAGAAGATACCTCAACTCCCATACCCTTGGTAAGCAATGAAGAAGATATTGAATTGGAAGGAAGCTACCAAGAGGAAGAGGTTGAAGTTGAAGGAAGTTGTTAAGAGGTGGAGATAATCAAAGAAGAGCACAAGGGAGTAGAACTCGTAAGACCATTGGAAACACACCTTCCTAAGTCACCATCCAACACAACATTCAAGTGGGTAAAATTCCTATCCCTAAGCTTCACTTTCCCACTTGAATATGGTTTGATTGAAAATGATGGGCAACTTGGAGCTCTTTGTCGAGTTAAGAGTAGGAGAGAAATGTGAAGTTGTTGGAAAAACAATGTTAGGCTGCTTAAGGTTGAACCCTCAAGGCATGGATACTATGGTTGGAGGAATGTTAAATTGTATGGGTCTAGGAGGATGCTTTGGCGCTTACGTGAGAATTCGGATTACCCACCACCCAATTGGAATTGTGATGATCAACTTGAAGATGGGTGTGGAAACAAGATTTGGGATCCGGGAATATATAAGGATCAATTTTGGGAACCCTTAGCTTGTGAAGGACTCCATCAAGACTTAGTTAAACTTATTGGAAATCTTGGAGCACAATGGGGAACCAAGCATTGGTGGGAGTTCCATGATGAGTTCAAGCATAAGCCACCATGACAAGGAGCTTCCCAAATGTCCAACTTAAGGACTTAAAATAAAAGTGCTAGGTGGGAGACACCCCACCATGATAAACTCTTTCCATTATCTTGTAGATATAATAAATGAATGAATTGGGTTGCCATTGTAGGTAATTTTTCTTATTTTCTATACTCTTATACATTTTGCCTTTATTGATAGGTTGTTTGTTAAATTCATGTTTTGATTAGAGTAGTTGTTGTTAGATTGTATTTTGCTCGAAGTGTAAAATTTTGTTTGTTTTGTATTTGAAAATTTTTCAAAAGCAAAAAAGTTTTGTAGTTAAATTTGATTTTTGATTGTTTTAGAATGCTTGTAGATTAGAAGAGTGTCTTGTTTTTGTTCTAAGCTTCTTTTAAAAAAAAAAACAAAAAAGGGCAGGCACGCGTACGCGTACATGATGCGTACGCGTTGATGCGTTGCTGCAGCATCCATACTAATGACCCGAGAGTTGTGCTAAAATTGAGCCAACTTTGTTCCTCTGGCCCAACTCTCAACCCACGCGAACCAAGTAGTCATAGTTTAGTTTTCATCATGTTTTAGGGTAGAATTCTAGAGAGAGAAGCTCTCTCCTCTCTCTAGATTTAGGATAGAAATTAGGGTAAATTTAGGTTAATCTCTCTCAAATTGATCTTTCACTTCTTGTTTTGATTTCAATTCTTTTTATGTTTTAGTGTTCTATTGTCTTAATCTTCTTAGTTTCTCTTGTTAATTTCTTGTTTTGCTCTCTTTTATGTTTATGAACAATTGTTGGATCTCAATTTCTTCTCAAGCAATTTTATATTTCTATGTCTTTTGATGTTTACTTCACTTGTTATTGTTGATTCCTTGTTTTGTTAGTTTTAGCTTTTTCTAATTCTTGCAATTGGTGATGTTTACTTTTCTTTCATCTTAGGTGTTTGATAGAATATTTCCTCTAGTTTTTTAGTAGCTTTCTTTACTCTTGGCGTAGGCTAAGGGAATTGAGTGACCTTGAGTCATTGGGTATCATTGAATTGGTGATTTGAGAGCCCTTGGTGATCAATTTGACATCCATTGACACTAACCTACTACTAATTTAATTAATAGATAGGTTGGGACTTATGGGTTGATGTTGATCAAGCCATTTGACGCACCTCAAGCTTAGGAGTAGATATTACGTACTTAAAGCTCTTGGAGGTAGACTTAATGAGCTTGGTTCCTCATAATTGTCAATATATGGTTTGTAGACAAGGATGGTGATCTCAATTACTTATTTCTAGCCAATAGTACTTTTCCTTTCTTCTATTAGTTAATTGTTCATTTAATTTTCTTGCCATTTATTTTCTTGCCAAAATACTTGTTCTTCATAGCCAATAATTGAGCACTTTATTGCAATTCCTTGTGAGACGACCTGGAGTTCAAATACTTCGGTTAATTCTTATTTGGGGTTTGTTACATGTTACAACCAAATTTTTTATTGGGAGGATTGTTTATTGGTGTAGAACTATACTTGCAACGAGAATTAATTTGTGTGAAATTCTATACCAATCGAATAATCCACTCATCAACTTGCCGAGGGAAATTTGTAGTGATACAGATTTTCGTGCATCAAGTTTATGGTGCCGTTGCCGGGGTTTGATTTTGCATTGACAATGATTAAATTGGAGGATAATTAGGTTGAACACTTTTTTTCTTTTGTTGATTAGTTTTATTTCATTTTACTTACTGATACTCTTTGCGATTTAAATGGTTTTTTTCTTGTTTTTTTCCTTTCTAGAACACTAATCCAACTGTTTGTGATATTGCCTCACTAAGAATCCCTCATTTATGACAATGGGGATTCCAATTTCTTTTGGTGATTATTGTTTGAGACAGAGCATTTTGCAAGAAAGAAGGGAGTATCCGTCATATTTTGGTCAATCAAATTTCATGGAAAACTTTCTACCACCACAGAATGATTCGCATTATTATGCTCATTGTGGGTGGGAGTATCAAGAATATGAAATGGGGTGCTTTCCAAAGCTACAAAATGGTCCATATTTTGATGAAATTGATCACTACTCAAGTTGTGGCTGGGAAGATCAAAATCAAAGAGATTTCACTCATTCATACCCCATTTATCAAGAGCCATCACCTCTTAATTGTCCAACCTCCTAGTTTTACATGTCCAAATTCTTTATCACTTGAGTATGCCTCAGCACAAAATTCCTTCCCAAATCCATACAATTCATTGCACCATTCACAAAATTCATTCCACTACACACAAAATTCTTTTCACAGTCTACAAAACTCATTCCATTACCCACAAGAGTCATACCACTCTCAGAACACAACCACAAAACAACTAATTCCATTCACAAGCCAACCCCAACAAACCATCCCAACCTACACAACCTCCCTTAGATAGACTCTCCAAGATTGAACTCCTTTTTGACGAATTGATAAATATAAACGAAGAAGAGAAAATAGTAAAAAAGGACCATGAAAAAAATTGAGACAGATAGCACAACCCTATTTCGAAGAACAATTCATTGAAGAGCTGAAATCACATAGAGAGACCATTTAACTTTCTCAGGAAACTGAGGAGTTTATTCAATAGTCCAGAGCATTGAGGGAAGAACAAGCTATCACCTTCAGAAACATTGAAGTACATTTAAACCATATAGCAAAACCCTTAGGAGTGATGCTTAGCAAGGAGGATGAGGACCGAATGGTGGGTACAAAGGAGGAATTAGAAGAATAAGAAAAAGAGGCACTCATACCAAGTGAGATTCCTATGAAGAAGGAGGAGGTTGTGAGAGTATATAAGCCTAAGGCTCTATATCCACAGAGGCTACTAAGGGTAACAAAGGAACATGCAAACTCACTCACACAAGACTCAATGCAACATCATGTAGAAGAAAGGGAGGAAGTCAATCAAGGGTGTCCACACCCAATCGAAACAGAGAGTTACATAGAGGGTGAGTTCATTGAACCACCAATTCAAGAAGCTCTTGATGAAGAGGATGCTCCAACCATCCCACAACACCCAAGTCTTGATATCAAAGATGTGAAGGCAATAAAGACAAGCACCGAAAGGAGGATTGTGACCAAGAAACAAAGAACTATATCCATGAAAAAGAGAATGTCAAAGAACAATCCAACCCCTGATCCAACAAGCAAGTTTACTCAAGCCAATCACAAAAGAAAGCTTGCTGGAAAGAGACCAAGACAAGGGACATTGACTTGCTCTTCTTTCCCCCTGAGGTCATTCCTCTTAACAAACTGGAAGAAGAGGAAGAAAGTCATGAACAACATGTCAAGCTAATGGCAATAAAAGAGCGCTTGTTGGGAGGTAACCCAACCAGAGGTAATTTTTCTTTCTTAGTTATTTCAATAAAAGAGTTAAGTAGATTTCTTTATATTTCAAGGAGCCAAGTTTGGTGTTGCACACCAAAACAATCCAAGGGTGAATATGTAATTCTAAGCTTGGTCTTCCACCACAGGTTTTATTAAGAACACTTTGCAACCCTCAACATAATTAATGACTCCAAAAAATCAGAGAAACTACTTAAACATGTGTTGAGTTTCTGGTTCATAGTTTGTTTTCTTAGTAAAAGAACCTGATGTTTTCCTGTATGTATAGAATTTGCTGCATAGAGCAAGGAACTAAGTTTGGTGTTCACACACCAAATTAAGTTTAGAAAATCACAAGCATACATGCATGCTAACCATATTTCAAGTGCTTGGGGAACAAGGAACTTCTAATATCTTTACAGGAAGACACTCAATCTCTTGAGGAATAGACACCATCATCTAAAGAGATGAAGAAGGGTACAAAAGCCAAGGATGGTGAAGAAATAAGTGGACTCCAAGAGGTTGTACTGTTACTTGACTGTCTTTAGCTTAAATCTGTTAATTGAAAGTGCAATTGTACCCCTGTTGAATTGTGCCGTGTTAGTTTTGAGTCATTTGCTATCTGTTTGTTTGTTTGATTTTATGTTGTATGGCTTGCTACTTTAAGTGCTTAGATCATGCCATCTTGCTTAAGTTGCATGCTGTGTTTCCCCATGCTTGAATAAAAGAAAAATGATGTGGAACAGAGAAAGAGTAAAGGTCTATTTTGATAGAAGATAGAATAAGGTTATGTGGTGGTATGTGTTGGTTCATTAGTTGATTTATGAATAAGGCTAGAGGTTAGCATAACTTTGAGATATGAGCCTGAGTTACTGATGCGTGAGCATCTTTTCTATCTTTCCTAGTGAATTTGCATCTAATTTGTTGAGTTTGATAAAGAATTAATTATCTTTTAGCCAATATGGATGCTACTTTGAGTCTTTTGCAATTTTGTTTATTTTAGGTAGCATTCGGCTATTTTTGGTGGAGTTTCTGCAGCACAAGAATCAAAGGAGATGGCAGTGAGGAGCGACGCGTATGCGTGACTGATGCGGATGTGTGATTTGGAGCTTTCCACGGCAACGCGTGCGCGTGACTGACGCGTACACGTGATTTGAAGATTTGCTCAGCGACGCGTGCACGTGACCGACACGTCCGTGTGACTTGCGAAAAAGACCATCAACGCATATGCATGACTAACGCATACGCGTGACACGCAGAAAAATACTGGGGGCGATTTCTGGGCTGTTTTGACCCAGTTTTTAGGCCAGAAAACATAGATTAGAAGCTGCAGAATGGACAAAACATGTGGTCCCCACCCATCAACTAAAGACCTACTGATTATTCTGATTTAAATTCAAAGTTGAATTTGAAAATAGGAAAAGATATTATTTTTTATTTTAGATAATTAGATTTTAAATTAATTAAGATTAGTTATAAAAAGGGGATTCCATTAGGGAACATTATTCGATTCCAAATTTACATTCCATATTCCATAACATTCTACTCTGAACAATGAGCAACTAATCCTCGATTGTTAAGGTTAGGAGCTCTGTCTATTGTATGGATTGATTCATTTGCTCTTTCTAAATTTATTCATGTATGGATTTATAATTTAAGAATTGTTTTCGCTCTTTATCTTTTGAATTTGGGTGGAACGGAAGTATGACCCTCTTTTTATTTAAGTTCTTGTATAACTTGGAAAAGCTCTATACTTTAACAACAGCTTGAAAACAAATTCTCCTAAATTTTAATTATCTGAATTTAACAGGATACGTGACATATAATCCTTTTATTTCTTCGGTAATTAGAGTTTTTGTGGCATATAAACTAGAAATTGATTATCACCCTCTAATTGGAATTAATTGACCAAGGAATTGGCAGTTAATGAATTTTAGAGGAGACTAGGAAGGTCTAAGGAATTAGGGTCTAGTCACATACAGTTTGCCATAAATTAAATTCTGCATAATTAAATTAGTTAGTAAGAAAAGTTAATCCGGAAAAATAGATAACTCTGAAACCTTAACTATTTTCTCCATATTTTATTCCTAACTCATTGCTGCTTGCTTTCTAAAATTCTTAATTTACTGTTTAATTTACAAATGTGTGCCTTATTATTGGTTATTGTAAATATTTTCTTTTTCTTGTTTATTTATTTTTGTTTTTGTTTTTAATTTTTATTAGTTACTCTGAGTTCTCACCCCTATCGCTTTGAGTTTGGTTCTAATATTGTTGAAAGGAATGGAAGCTATAACAAGAACATGCATCAAGGTTAAAACAATCAAAGATGGACGGAGCCACGAGGATCTGATCAACCCTTTAGGCAACAACACCTTCCAAAATACCATGGACGACGACCATTCTACAATGCATGCCAAGACAATAGTTATGGTGGACCTTTTCGCGACAACTAACCTCCACCAAATTAATATGGTCAAGAGCCATTCCAGGGTGCATATCAAGATGATAGATATGGTGGACTCCCTTGTAGTTACCAACAAGCCCCATCATATGTCCACAACCCACCTCCTCAATAAAAATTTGAACCACCATACTCACAAGCTCCCTATTACCATTCATCCCCGTATGACCCTAACCCTTATCCACACCAATTCTAATCCAATTACTCCCAAGAACCACCACTTTCCTATGCACCATGTCCATATCCATCAACCCAAGAATCAAGGGAGCGTCTCAAAGAAACAGTGGAAAAACTTCATGCAACCCTTCGCCAACTGGATCAAGCGATAAATCGATTACCTTCCCGACGTTCGGATACTCAAGGAACCCCCATGGCTTCATGTGGGCAATCTAACGAAGAACGTAGCATGAAGGAGATACTAGAAACTTCAATGGACAGTAAGGAGCATGACTTTGTACTAGAACAATTGGAGGAAGCCAAAATTATCCAAGAAGAAGACGAATTGGTTGAAGACTTAGGAGATGCTGAACCTCCATGGGAAAGTTAAGTTATAAAGCCTCCTTCAAAGACGTTTGAAATTGATGTTGAGGAGGGTGTACAACCTCCAAGGCATCTCATGGTTGAAGACTTTGAAGGGGATGATCAAGAGATGGATTCAATCATTGATGAATTCTCATCTACATTTGAATCCTCTTCCATTGGACTTGATATGGAGTTTAAAGAAGAAGAAGCACAACCTCCCATGCTCTTGGTGAACAATGAAAAAGAGATCGAATTGGAAGAAAGCTACCAAGAGGAAGAGGTTGATATTGAAGAAGCTTGCAAAGAGGTGGAAGTTGTCAAAGAAGAGCACAAGGGAGTGGAGCTTGCAAGATCATTAGAAACACCTCTCCCAAAGCCATTACCGTCCAATACAACATTCAAGTGGGTAAAATTATAATCCTTAACCTTTACTTTCCCACTTTAATATGGGCTTTTAGAGATGGATGGTTAACTTAGAGCTCTTTGTGGCATTAAGAGCAAGAGGAAAATGGTTAGTGGTTGGAGTTGTCAAGCAAGGTTCAACATGGTTGTATGCTCCAAGTTGAAATGCAAGGTTTGGTGTAAAGCTCAATTGAATGGGTCTAGGAAGCTATTTGGATTCCATAGTGAGAATTTCAATTGCGTGCCACCCGGATGGAATCATGATAATCAATAAGAAGACATGTGCAAAAGCAAGATTTGGGACCCCGGAATTTAGTCTAGCAATCAATACTCTTGGGGCCTTGTCACTTGCTTTAACTTTCTTAAAGGCTTTCTGTGCCTAGTTTGGGATCCCGGAGGCTACTGGAATTCCAAACATTGGTGGAGATTTTTGGATTAATTGAAGCACAAGCCACCATAACAGGGAGCTCACCAAATGTCCAACTTAAGGACTTTAACTAAATGTCCTAGGTGGGAGACACACCATGGTATGATCGTTCCTTTTTTAATTTCAATTTTATTTCATTTTGTTTGTTTTTAAGTTTCATTTTATTCTATTTTATTGATCCTGGAATTATTCATAACATCCATATCAGCATTGCATTCTGCATACTACACAAAAAAAATTCGCACAAGACGCGTCAGCGTAGCTAAGGCATCCGCGTCAAAGGAGAATTAGCGAAAAAGGGGATTTGAATAGAAAGTCACGTAGGAGCGTGGTTGGAAGCGCGACTTTGGCACCAACACATTGCAAATCTAGCCCTCGACGCGTGCACGTCACCCACGCACAGGTGTGACCCCGCGAAATCGACGTAAATGGGTGCATGGCAGAGAGTTAGGATGGAGTGGGGCTGGAATGGTGCTAGAAGTTATAAACTTTTTGTGTTAAATTTGTTTGAAGTTGTATTTAGAACATGGTTTTTGAGCCAAAGAACACACAACCTGTGAGATTTTGAGCTTATTTACAAGGTTACATTATTTAACCATAAATATTTTATTCTTGTGTGTTTACTTCTCTATGATTGTAATCTATATTTGGTTTCATCCTATATGTCCAATGTTTAATGTGTTATATGCATGCATATGATTGAGGCCATTATTAGTTTAGCTCACTTATCCCAAATAAGCCTAAGCTTTAAATTCCCTTTGTTAGCCACTTTGAGCCTTTTAATCCCATCTGTTCTATATTTTACCACATTACTAGCCTTAAGTAGAAAAATAATTAAATATCCCAATTGAATCTTTGGTTAGCTTAAGATAGAAATTGTATGTTAACTGAGTATGGGAAGATTGTGGGAACAAGGGTTAATAAGGGAATGTGTCATGATAAAATAATGGGAATTTGGGTACCTACTCATGTGAAACTAGAAAAATTAAAAATCCATGTGCATTGATAAGCTATGTTTATTTTTCTATTCAAAAAACAAAAATTCAATAAATATATAAATAAATAAGAGGACAAAATTACCCCAATGCTAAGTTAAGTTGATAAAAAAATCAATGCATATGTGATACAAGTTAAGAGAAAAAGTTAATACATGAGTATGGAATGTAAAAGTGGGAAGTTATGGGTCGCTAGGCATGATTCTAGAGTTATATAGAGTATATATATGTTAGGTGAAAGCTTAGGTTAATTAAAGATTCAAATTATAACTCACTTAGCCATATATATATATACCCTTACCCTTACCTTAGCCCCATTACAACCTTGAAAAGACCTCATGATGTTTGCATTGGTACATTAAATATTGTTGATTAGTTAGGTGAAGAACAAAATTTAGAAAGCATGATTAGAGAAGGATAGAGTGATTACCCTATACACTTGAGAGACTAGAGTGCACATACACCATCAGTGAGGGTTCAATGCTTGATTCTATGTTCCCTGCTTTCATGAGCTATCTTCTTACAAGTTTACTTGTTTTCACTGTATCATTTGAACTAGTGGAATTTTGATTTATGTTTGCCTTGAAGAACTTATTTGCATTTAACCAAGTGGACAAGAAGCATATAGTTGCATTCACATATAGGTTGCATTTCATGAGTCTTACTGTCCCTTATTCATTCTCTTTGTCTCCTTGAGCTTAGCATGAGGACATGCTAATGTTTAAGTGTGGGGAGGTTGATAAAGCACTATTTTATGGTTTATATTGTGCTAACTTGAGTGGTTTTTATCAGCTTTTCACCCACCTAATTATATGATTTGCATGGTTTTACAATTCCTTCCTGGATTTATTCTATGATTGAAAACTTGCTTTTTAAAGCTTTAAAATAGTGTATTTTAATCCCCCTTTATATCATTCAATGCCGTGATCCGTATGTTAAGTGTTTCAGGCTTTATAGGGCAGGAATGGCTTAGAGGATGGAAAGGAAGCTTGCAAAAAGGGAAGGAACACAAGAAATAAATGAGACAACCAGCGAACAGCGACACGCACGCATGGCTAACGCATGCGCGCGAAATGAAGAAAATCACAGCGACGCGTGTGCGTGCTTGATGCGTACACGTGGATTGGAGTTCGCGCAACGACGCGAGCGCGTGTTGACGTGCACGCGTGGAAAGGAAATCATTAAATGACGCGTACGCCTGACCAATGCGTACGCATGACAACTGCGATCTGCAAAGTTAACAGAAATCGCTAGGGGCGATTTTGGGCCACGTTTTGACCCAATTTTCGGCCCAGAAACACAGAATAAAACCAGCAAACATGCAGAGACTCAATATATACGGGATACAACTTTCATATTCACAATTTTAGGATTAGATGTAGTTTCTAGAGAGAGAGGTTCTCTCCTCTCTCTTAGGTTTTAGGATTAGGATTTCTTTTAGTCATTAGGATTGTTTCTTCATACCAGGTTCAATATTCCTTTATGTTGATTTCTCTTCTACTTTTAGATACTATAATGCTTTTATTTATTAATGACGTATGTTGCAAAATTGGCTTATGAACTTTTCCATGTTAGATTTGATTTCTTTTATTAATGCAATTTGAGGTATTTCAGATATATGATTTTTATTTAGCTTTCTATATTCTTGGCTTTGGTTGAGTAATTAGAGACTCTTGAGTTATCAAACTCTTTTGTTGATTGATAATTGGAAGTTGCTAATTGACTTGAATTCCACTAACTCTAGTCTTTCTTTGGGAGTTGACTAGGACTTGAGGATTCATATTGATTTATCCACTTGACTTACCTTCATAGTTAGAGGTTGACTAAGTGGGAGCAACGAGCAATTCTCATCACAATTGATAAGGATAACAAGGATAGGACTTCTAATTTTCATACCTTGCCAAGAGTTTTCTTAGCTATTGATTTATTAATTTCTACAATTTATTTCTCTTGTTCAAACCTTTCAAAAACCCAAAAATATTGTTTTCCATAACCAATAATAAAACACACCTCCCTGCAATTCCTTGAGAAGACGACCCGATGTTTGAATACTTCGGTTATTTATTTTTATTGGGTTTGCTTAAGTGACAAACAAAACTTTTATATGAAAGAATTCTCTGTTGGTTTAGAAACTATACTTAGAACGCGATTATATTTGTGAAATTCTTTATTGACAAAAATCCGATCGTCAAGGCTAGCCGTGACTTTAAATATTTTGTCTCAAAGATTACTTAACACAGAAACACCACAAGCACTTAACTGGGGGACTCTCTTTGAGTCCTGATTTTTCTTTCAGTTACTCCCAGACAGTGGTGCTCAAAGCCTTTGGCATACTCTGTTAAACGCATTTGGTCTCGACTCTAAGTGTTTTGTCTCAAGGATTACTTGATACAATCACAACACAAGCATATGACTAGGGAAACAACTCTTTGAGCTTTTAATCGTGTCTGACCTCCTTAGTCATTGATGCTCAGAGCCTTGGACCTTGCTTTTATTATTTATTTATTTATTTATTATTTTTTTACTGTTTCTTTTGCTTCAAGGATTAAATTTTTGTTTATTTCAGAGGAGTCATAATAATTCTCTAAATTCCTGTTCTTTATACATCAACATCCCTTGATTCAAATTCAAATATGCACTGTTCATATCATGCATTCAAAAATCACAGAAAATACCACCACCTTTAAGTAAATAAGACTATTCTTAAAATTAAACTCAATTTCTCATGCGATACATCATAAAAAATTTTTTTCTTTTTAGATTCAAACTCAGTGAGTGGTACATGAGACAATTTATTATATTAAATCTAAATCTAAGAACTAAACGTACTAAAAATCATGCATGCAATCAAAGCAACAGAAATATAGGACAATAAAATAGGAATGGAAGAGAAATAGAATGAAAGGAACTTAACCACCTTAGTTATGTTGGTGGCCATCTCATTCCTCCATGAAGAACGTTCATCTCCCTTTGGCGCTAAACAGAAAAGCTTTAAGCAAAGCGTCAACACCAAACTTAAATGTTTGCTTGTCCTCAAGCAAAGAGAATCTGAAAGAAAAAACAAATAATAAGAAGAAAGAAGAATAAAAGGATAAAGGAACAAGAGAGAATTAGGATTGGGAGAGAGAGAAAGAAAATTAAAACTGGGCGGCGAACTAGTGTAATTCTGCGGTGTAGGCGACGCGTACGCGTGCAGTACAGGCACGCGTGGCGCGCAAAATTTTTTTAATAACGCGTAAGCGTGAGGCACGCGTCCGCTTGCCCTGGATTTTGCGTGATTCGCGCGAAGCCAGCCGCGAGCACGTGCTACTCTCTGTTCGCGCGGCTTTGGGAACCAATATTGGTAGACGATGCATTAGCGTCATGCACGCGCACGCGTGGATGGCCGTTTGGTCAAATGACTCGAACGCGTCAAGGATGCATCTGATGACAAGTCATCATATACCCATTTTTTCAAGCTAATTTCACTTGTTTCACTAGTTTTTATGCACTTTCTTGCATCCTAAGTAAGTAATTTGGAATGAAAATTCATAACTTCTTTAAATCAAACAACCACTATTAAATTGATGCTAAATCATGAGGTTTGAGCTAAAATTAATTGATTTTTAATGATTTATAAACCTTATGAGTTTAGAGATACTTTGATTGGTTGTTTTGGTTTCTTCTAGGTGAAGAAAGGAAGAAAAGAAGAAAAACGTGGCTTAAGAAGTGTGACCATGGGAGGAGAAGTGTGGTGCAACATAGAAGGAGGAAGCAAACACTGCCCTCCACAAGGGCACACTGCCCTCCGGGAGAGCAGCATAGTGAACCAAGCTTCCAAAGAAATTCTGCCCTGCCCTCTTCAAGAGCAATATCGGGCTCATCAAAGAAATAAATTCAAGGAAAAAGCTTACCAATGCTTGCCACAAGGTTTCGAACCCAAGGACAAAGAGGAAAGGGGTAGCGCTCAAGCACAATGAAAACAAGCAAAAATTGGCTTGCTTTCAATCTCCCAGGATCAAACACGGCACCATGAGGAAGCAAGGAACTAAGCATTACTTTGGTGCCAAGAAAACCAAAGAAAAAGAAGCAGCGTGTGCCTCCACCAAGTTTCGAACTTGGAACCTCACCTTTTGGCAACATTGCCCTGCCCTCCGCAAGGGCAGGGCAGCATTTTGTGGTGCATGGCCAGCGCACAAGATTGGCACGCACCAAGGGAGTCTCGGCCAGCAGCAGCGCGCACGGGTAGCACTTGGCGCACCATGGCAACTCTGCCCTGCCCTCCACAAGGGCAGGGCAGCATCCTGATGCATCACACACACCAAGCACGCACGCAATGAGCCGCACGCACCATTTCCTGCTCTGCCCTCCACAAGGGCAGGGCAGCCTCCTGGATGCTACTTTCTCATGGGCTGAAAATTGGATTAAAAATCCAATTTAATTCATTTCTTCACCAAATCAAAAGCCCATCCAAATGCCAAAATCTAAGAATAGAAAGTGTATAAATAGGAGATAGTTTGATGTAATTAGGACTCTTTTCTTTTACTTTTGACTTTTGACCCTTCTTTTGATTTTTGAACTTTTACATTTAGGAGACTTCATTTTCTTTGAGAGCTTTGAACTGAGATCTGAGAGAATTGGGAAGGAGAATTGATCTCTCTTCTTCCTTGTTCTTACTTGAGCATTTTTACTTCTCTTGTTTGAGTCTTGGGTGTAAAGAATTGAGGAATTTCTGTCTCAATCTCCATTCAAGATCTCTTTAATTTCCCTTCTGCATAATTGAGTTCAATTACATTTCCTTTACTGCTTCAATCTTCAATTTCTCTTTCATTGCTTTGTGAACTTGGATCTGGGAAGGCAATTGAGATCTAGACTTTGCTATCTAGTGTCTGGAGTCCTGAGACCCAATTTTCTTTTTGGTTCTTCTGTTGAACCACTGCTGAAATTACATTTTCATTTTCTATTTGAATTCTAGTTACTTTCAATTCATCTTCTGCTTTATTAATTGCTGCAATTTAATTTCCCTTGCTTAAATTCTGAATTCCCAGTCCTCAAATCCCTTTTTCCATTCAAGCAATTTATATTTCTTGCACTTTAAGTTATTGCAATTTACATTTCTTGCACTTTAAGTTTCAGTCATTTTAATTTCTTGTTCTTTAAGATTCAGCACCTTTACTTTCATTTCTCTTTAATTTCTGCAATTTATCCCTCTCCCTTTACATTTTCTGCTATTTACTTACTGTTAGATACAAAATCACTCAACCAATACTTGATTCACTTGACTAAATCGACCACTGAACTAAAATTGCTCAATCCTTCAATCCCTGTGGGATCGACCTCACTCTTGTGAGTTATTACTACTTGATGCGACCCGGTATACTTGTCGGTTGGATTTGTGTGTTGGAAATTTATTTTTCCACAAAAACAACATCAAGTTTTTAGCGCCGTTGCCGGGGATTGAAATAGATTGACAATGATTAAGTGAAGTGGAGGTCTAGATCAAGCACTTTTTCTTTTTTGTCTCTTTAATTTTTGACTAACACACTAACTGTTTGAATTTTTGCTTAAACTGACTAAAACTTCACTGGTTTTCTGGATCTGTGTGTTTCTTGTTGTGTGTTTGTATGTCAGGTACAGGAAGATCTTCTCCTATTCTCTCTGAAATTGACCAAAGAACTCTTCGAAGATTAAGAAGAGCTGAAAGAGGGAAGAACATTGTTGGAGAGGAAGAATCTGAGGAGGAATTCCAAGAGATGGAAGGAGATCCATCAAATCCCAATCAACCAGAAGGAGGAACAAACAATAACCCACAACAAAGAAGAGTACTGGCTTCCTACACATTTGCAAATGCTAGACACTGTGGGAGTAGCATTCTTACTCCTAATGTCAATGCAAACAACTTTCAACTAAAGCCACAACTCATCACTTTGGTCCAAAACAACTGTTCTTTTGGAGGAGGACCATTGGAAGACCCCAACCAATATCTATCCACTTTCTTGAGGATCTGTGACACAGTTAAGAGCAATGGAGTGCACCCTGACATATACAAGCTACTGTTGTTCCCATTCTCTCTCAAGGACAAAGCCACTCAATGGCTAGAGACATTTCCAAAGGAGAGCATCAACACTTGGGATGATTTGGTGAGCAAGTTTCTTGCCAAATTTTATGCCCCTCAAAGGATCATAAGATTGAAGACTGAGGTGCAGACATTCACTCAAATGGAGGCTGAAAATTTATATGAAGCATGGGAAAGATATAAGGCACTGCTGAGGAAATGTCCACCAGAGATGTTCACTGAGTGGGACAAGCTGCAGAACTTCTATGAGAGACTTACTCTGAAGGCTCAAGAAGCACTTGATCATTCAGCTGGAGGCTCATTACAACTCATGAAAACTACAGAGGAAGCTCAAAATCTCATTGATATGGTGGCTAACAACCAATATTTCTTTGCTCACCAAAGGCAACGCCAACCATCACAAAGGAGAGGAGTAATGGAGTTGGAAGGAGTGGATTCAATCCTAGCTCAGAACAAAATGATGCAACAGCAAATTCAACAACAGTTTGAGCAGATGGCCAAGAGAATTGACAGCCTTCAAGTTGCATCAATGAGTGCCACAAGCCAACCATCAACTACTTGGGGGCAAAATGAAGAAATTCAAGAGGAGCAACAGCAAGAGCAAGTCCAATACATGTACAACCAAAATCCTGGAACAAATGAAGTCTATGGTGATACTTACAATCCCTCTTAGAAAAACCATCCCAACCTCAGATGGGGAGACAACCACAATCAAACTCAGCAGCCATGGCAAAGGAACTCAACTCAAAACAATTGGAAAAACACAAACCACAACAACCAGCCAAACACTAACCAAAACACATACAGAAAACCACAAAACACTTATCCCAACTCTAACCATTATCCACCCAATAACCACCCAACTAACCAAAACACCTACCATCATCCATCAACACCCCAAAACCAACCAATCTCACAAGACTCTCAGAGGATTACTAATCTAGAGATGCTCATGGAGAAGATGACGAAGAACTAAGAATTGACAACAAAGAACCAAGAAGCTTCCATGAAGAGCCTAGAAAGGCAGATTGGACAAATCTCCAAGCAGATTTCTATTGAAAAACCATCAAGCTCACTACCAAGTGATAGCATTCCTAATCCAAAAGAGGAGTGCAAGGCAATAAAGTTAAGGAGTGGAAAAATCCTGCTGAAAGATGAAGAAGCCACCAAGAAGCCCAAGGAAGGTGACAAGAAACAAGTTGAAAAAGAGGCAGCCAATGATGAAGATGCAACAGTAAGCAATCACCCTCAGAATCAACCTCAAGAAAAAGAAGATAGACCACAAAATCTGAAGAAGGGAAAGCAGATCATAGAAGAACCAAATCCAAGATAACATCAAGTGAAGAAAAGCTTGACACCTCCACTGCCTTATCCCCAAAGATTCCACAAAGAGACTAAGGACCAACACTTTTCTAAATTTCTTGAGATTTTCAAGAAGCTAGAGATCAACATACCCTTGGCTGAGGCATTGGAGCAAATGCCTTTATATGCCAAGTTCTTAAAGGAGCTCATCAATAAAAAAAGGAGTTGGAATGAGAAGGAGACTGTAATGCTCAGTGAAGAATGCAGTGCACTAATCAGAAAAGGGCTCCCTCCCAACCTTGAAGATCCTGGAGGTTTCTTCCTACCTTGCACTATTGGAAGTCTATTCATCAACAAGGGGATGTGTGACTTAGGAGCAAGCATAAATCTAATTCCATCCTCTTTAGTGAAAAAGCTTGGCATAGGAGAGGCGAAACCAATACAAATGTCCTTGGAATTGGTGGACCAATCAGTGGTATATCCTAAAGGGTTGATTGAAAACCTTTTAGTTAAGGTTGACAAGTTCATCTTTCCTGCAGACTTTGTGATCCTAGATTCAACAGAGAATGAGAATGACTCCATAATACTTGGTCGACCATTTTTTGCCACTGCTAGAGCCATTGTAGATATAGAGCAGGGAGAGCTAACCCTCAGGATGCATGAGGAAAGCATCACCTTGAAAGTGTTTCCAGAATCACAAAGTAATGAAGAAACAAGCAAGACAAGTAGTGACTATTTTCCAAGGCAAGCAACCAACAACACAGTAGAACAGAAGAATGAGCATGTGCAAGGAGGGGAAGGAATTCAAAAAGAAGCCGAAATGATAAACAAAAAGGGAGGTATCACAACTCAAGTCACTGTCAAGGGAGAAAGATCAACAAGAAAGAAAAAGAAGAAAAATAAGAAGAAGGCTTACAGAGGGTGGAAGAAAAAAAAATTCCCAACTGAAGGATTTTCCAAAGGTGACAAGGTGCAATTAGTATATCAACAGCTGGGAACAGAAGATCATTACACTATAAACCAAGTACTCTCTCTTGAGCACATTGAAATTGAGCATCAAGGCACACAGAGAAAGCTTACAGTGAGAGGGGACAAGTTGAGACATCACCAGCATTAACCACCCTAAAGGGAGATCAATGTCAAGCTAGTGACAATAAAAGAGCGCTTGTTGGGAGGAAACCCAACCTGAGGTAGTTTTCTTTTCATAGCTCTTTCAATAAAAAATGTTGAATAATTGGTATGCATTGCAAGGAGCTATGTTTGGTGTTACACACCAAAATAATTTAAGGGAGAATGAAAGATTCTAAGTTTGGTGTTCCACCAAAATCTCACTTAAAAGAACATTCTCACCTCCTGGATAACGCTAGCTCCAAGCAATCAAACAACTTATCCAACTATTTAACTGCTTTCTAATTTTAATTCCATAACCTTTAGCAAGGACACAAGATTTCACATATGGTTAAGTTGATGCATGAAAAATAGTGGTAAGGAACTAAGTTTGGTGTTCACACACCAAAGTAAGTTCAAAAAGCCATAATCATTTTTATACTAACCATGCACTTAAGGGCTTGAGAAGCAAGCAACTTTTGAGAATAATGCAGGAAATTAGCCAACAATTGAAGACAGTTTGCATTGTGCCTCAAAAGGGGATACAACAGAAGGAAGAATCAAAGAGCTGCAACTTCAAAGGCTGTATCTAAACTTAATCCTTGCTGCTATAAATTGTTTTGAATCTGGCAGCCCTTATATGTCCTGCTAAGGTGTTTATCTGGTTGCAAGTGGAATTGTTTGTTAAGTATACTTATCTGCATGATACTTGTCATTCATTACTCAGCTTAAATTTTGTTTTGTTTCCCATATGCTTGAATAAAAGAGAATTGGTTGAACTAGAAAGTAAACATCTAATGTTGCATAAGTTAGAATAGAAGTGAGTGGTGGTAGGTGTTTGATTCAATTGTTAGCTCATAGAATAATTGCTGCATAATGACATGTTACTTGAAGCTTAAGCTAGTTTGCTGCTATGAGCCTTCAATCAATGAAAATCCCTTGGAAATAAAGCAAAATCAAAAGAAAAGGAAAAAGAAAAAGCCAAAAGCTGGCAAAGAAACAAAGAATAAGGCTAGGCACCAATAGATTGGACCCTAGGACACATGCCTGTGGTGTTCTTGTACTAGGATATGCTTGGACAAGTAAATTCTAAGGGGTATTTCAAAACCTAACCACTTAGATCAACTGATTTGGGATGGCCAATTGAAAGTCCACAATAAAGAGCAACCTAGTTAAAAAGCATTTAGTTATCCAAAGAGATGCTGGGCATCAATGATCCTAGGAGGAAATGCTGAGCCAAAAATAAAGCCAAAGGCTGCTGCAACATTTGCCACCAAGCCTTCAAAGAAATTCTGCCCTGCCCTCCGGGAGAGCAGCATAGTGAACCAAGCTTCCAAAGAAATTCTGCCCTGTCCTCTTCAAGAGCAATATCGGGCTCATCAAAGAAATAAATTCAAGGAAAAAGCTTACCAATGCTTGCCACAAGGTTTCGAACCCAAGGACAAAGAGGAAAGGGGTAGCGCTCAAGCACAATGAAAACAAGCAAAAATTGGCTTGCTTTCAATCTCCCAGGATCGAACACGGCACCTTGAGGAAGCAAGGAACTAAGCATTACTTTGGTGCCAAGAAAACCAAAGAAAAAGAAGCAGCGTGTGCCTCCACCAAGTTTCGAACTTGGAACCTCACCTTTTGGCAACATTGCCCTGCCCTCCGCAAGGGCAGGGCAGCATTTTGTGGTGCATGGCCAGCGCACAAGATTGGCACGTACCAAGGGAGTCTCGGCCAGCAGCAGCGCGCACGGACAGCACTTGGCGCACCATGGCAACTCTGCCCTGCCCTCCACAAGGGCAGGGCAGCATCCTGATGCATCACACACACCAAGCACGCACGCAATGAGCCGCACGCACCATTTCCTGCTCTGCCCTCCACAAGGGCAGGGCAGCCTCCTGGATGCTACTTTCTCATGGGCTGAAAATTGGATTAAAAATCCAATTTAATTCATTTCTTCACCAAATCAAAAGCCCATCCAAATGCCAAAATCCAAGAATAGAAAGTGTATAAATTGGAGATAGTTTGATGTAATTAGGACTCTTTTCTTTTACTTTTGACTTTTGACCCTTCTTTTGATTTTTGAACTTTTACATTTAGGAGACTTCATTTTCTTTGAGAGCTTTGAACTGAGATCTGAGAGAATTGGGAAGGAGAATTGATCTCTCTTCTTCCTTGTTCTTGCTTGAGAATTTTTACTTCTCTTGTTTGAGTCTTGGGTGTGAAGAATTGAGGAATTTCTGTCTCAATCTCCATTCAAGATCTCTTTAATTTCCCTTCTGCATAATTGAGTTCAATTACATTTCCTTTACTGCTTCAATCTTTAATTTCTCTTTCATTGCTTTGTGAACTTGGATCTGGGAAGGCAATTGAGATCTAGACTTTGCTATCTAGTCTCTGGAGTCCTGAGACCCAATTTTCTTTTTGGTTCTTCCGTTGAACCACTACTGAAATTACATTTTCATTTTCTGTTTGAATTCTAGTTACTTTCAATTCATCTTCTGCTTTATTAATTGCTGCAATTTAATTTCCCTTGCTTAAATTCTGAATTCCCAGTCCTCAAATCCCTTCTTCCATTCAAGCAATTTATATTTCTTGCACTTTAAGTTACTACAATTTACATTTCTTGCACTTTAAGTTTCAGTCATTTTAATTTCTTATTCTTTAAGATTCAGCACCTTTACTTTCATTTCTCTTTAATTTCTGCAATTTATCCCTCTCCCTTTACATTTTCTGCTATTTACTTACTGTTAGATACAAAATCACTCAACCAATACTTGATTCGCTTGACTAAATCGACCACTGAACTAAAATTGCTCAATCCTTCAATCCCTATGGGATCGACCTCACTCCCGTGAGTTTTATTACTTGATGCGACACAGTACACTCGCCGGTGAGTTTTGTGTTGGATCATTTTCCACACATCAGCATCCGCGTGACTAAATTTGTGCGTCTATCATACTTCCTAACCCAAGCCAGCATAACTCTCTACCCAAACACTCTTTTACGTCGATTTTTCAGGTCACGCGTACGCGTCATTGACGCGCCCACATGAATGGTGAAAATCACAAACGACGCGCATGCGTGGGGTACGCGTACGCGTGGGTTTGTTTATGCTAGAGGTATCATTCTTGTGCCACTCCTGCCCAACCCTCTGTTAAAATTTATTTTTCACGCAAACCCATCTAACGCGTACGCAGTAATGCTTGCGCGTCGGGTGCTCTTCTTCTTTTTTTTTTCGGTTCCTGTTCTAAAATAGCTGCATGATCAGAAAATTGGTAAGAACTCAATAAAAATCAGATAAGTAAGAAAACTACTAGTACAAAAAATAACTAAGGATACGAAATTATCGGGTTGCCTCCCGACAAGCACTTCTTTATCGTCACTAGCTTAATGGTCAGCTCCTCTAAGTAGGAGGATCATAGGGGCTCAGCTCTTCACCCCTTACATTGAACTTCTTTCCTGTGTCTTCATAATATAGCTCAATATGCTCCAGAGAGAGGATCCTGGTTACTGTATAAATCCACTTTGGATTGCTAGTCAACACCACCTTCATTCCTGGGGAGAAACCTTCAGTGGGGATCTTTTTGTTTTTCTATCCTCTGGGTACTTTCTTCTTTTTGGGAAACTCTTCCTTGGTAGATGATGCATTCCCAACACCAAACTTAGGTTTGATGTCAGGAAGAATTTTATTGATTGTTACCAAGGGAGGTTTGAGTTGCAGATTCTGCTGTGTATCATCAGGGGGATTTTGAAGGGTTGGATCAATAAGCTCAGTCTGCATGCACCTCTCTTCTTCACCTGCTGAATATACATCTTTGAAAATACGGAAGACTAGTTGCTCATCATGCACTCTAAGCACTAATTCGCCCACTTCTACATCAATCAGAGCTCTTCCAGTGGCTAGGAATGGTCTTCCTAGAATTATAGAGGCATTCTCATCCTCCCCTGTGTCAAGAATCATAAAGTCTGCTGGGAGGAAGAACTTACCCACTTTGACCAAGATATTCTCCACTAATCTATATGCAGGCTTCATAGATTTGTCTGCCATCTGTAATGCTATCTTTATGGGTTGTGCCTCTTGGATTTGCAACTTCTTCATCACAGATAAGGGCATTAGATTTATGCTTGCCCCCATATCACATAGGGCTTTCTCAAAGGTTGTGCTCCCAATGATGCATGGAATTTGAAAGCTCCCTGGATCTGGCATCTTCCTTGGCAAGTTATTCTTAATTACAGCACTACATTCCTTAGTTAAGACTACTATCTCATCTCCCTTTAAACGCTTTTTCCTTGACAATAGCTCCTTCATGAACTTGACATAGATAGGCATTTGCTCCAAAACCTCAGCAAAAGGAATATTGATTTGTAACTTTCTGAAGACTTCCAAGAACTTTGAAAAATGCTACTCCTTGGTCTCCTTTTGAAGTCTCTGAGGATACGGCATCTTAGGCTTATACTCAGGAGCCTTTGGCAGTGTAGGATAAGCGTCAAGAGAGTTTGGAAATGGGTTGTCTGCACGATTTGGAGGGGCGTGCTCTACTTCTTCCTTCTTCTCCTCTGGAGCTTCTTTTTCAACTAACTCTTCATTGACCTTGGTTTCAGAGCTAGCTACTTTACCACTTCTCAGTTGAATAACCTTGCAATCTTTTTCAACTGGCTCTTCATCAACTTGTGCTTCCATTCTTGCCACTTGTCCACTTATCAAGGTGATAGCCTTGCATTCCTCTCTTGGATTTGGAATTGTGTTACCAAGAAGGCTATTAGTGGTCCTCTGAACAATTTCATTAACTCTGGTGGCTATGTTGACCCATCTGAATCTCCAAATTCTTGAGCGATGCTCTGGTTTCCTGCGTAAAACTCTTCATCATTTCCCAATTAGAATCTTCTTGGGATTTAGAATTTTTCCTGTGGAGGTGGTTGTTGTTGATGAGATTGAAATTGGCAGTTATTGTAATTGTTCTGTTAGAAGCCACCCTGCGAATTATTGTTGAAGTTGTGAGGTCTCTGAGGTTGGTCTCTCCACCCAAAATTTGGGTGATTTCTCCACCCTTGGTTGTAGGTCTGAGAATAAGGATCATTATTGGGATTTCTAGGAACACTCCCCATGTAATTGACCTGTTCAGAAGAGGGTTAAGCATAATCATAATTATTATTTTGCACAAAGTTACCTGTCATGTCATGAGAGACCTCTTGAGGTGGATTTTGGGTGTTGATAGCTGAGACTTGCATGCCATCCATGTGTTAAGTAAGTAGAGTTATTTGCTGAGACATAAGCTTGTTCTGAGCAAGAATAGCATTAAGAGCTTCTACTTCCATGACACCCTTCTTCTGAGGAGCCTCAGAGCTCACAAGATTCTTGTTAGATGAGTATAAATATTGGTTACCAGTAACCAATTCAATAAGCTCAATAGTCTCCTCTGGTGTCTTCTTCTTATGCAATGAACCTCCTGCAGAATTGTCTAAGCACATCTTGGACATTTCACCTAAGCCTTCATAAAAGATGTCTAGTTGAGTCCATTTGGAGAACATGTCCGGAGGGCATTGCCTAGTTAGTAGCTTGTATCTCTCCCAAGCTTCATACAGAGTTTTACCATCCTTCTATCTGAAGGTCTGAACCTCCACCCTAAGCTTAGTCAGCTTCTTTGGTGGGAAAAATTTAGTGAGAAACTCAGTAACCATCCCTCAGAGCAAACGGGAAGAGCATGAGTTTGTACACCTCTGGGTTTACTCCATTTGTCTTCACAGTATCACACATTTGCAGGAAACTATAAATAAACTGATTTGGGTCTTTCTGGGGAAGACCATGATACTGGCAGTTTTATTGCACCAAGGTAACCAGTTGTGGCTTTAACTCAAAGTTGTTCGCAGCTATAGGAGGCACCACAATGCTTTTTTCATACAGATCTGCAGTAGGAGTAGAGAAAGAGCCAAGTGCTCTCCTATGTTATTCATTCCCATTCGGATTTACCACATTGGCATTATCAGCATTGTTAGGATCCATAGTGGATTCTACAGCCTTGTAAAGTCTTGCCTGTTGTAAATGTCACCTGAAAGTCCTTTCAAGTTCAGGATCAAAGTTTAAGAGATGTTCTTTGTCTCTATTCCTGCGCATACACAAAAAGAAGACAAGAAAAGATGGGACTCTCTACGTCAGAGTGCAGAGAATTCCCAGTGAGGTAACCTGTGTAAAGATATAAAAATATTTCTATTTTTATTTTATTTATTTTTTATTTTATTTTATTTTATTTATTATTATTAATTAATTAATTAATTAATTAATTAATTAAAGTAAAAAAAGGGTACGGTATAAAGGGGAGGGCGGAAGAAACGAAAAGGAAAAAAATAATGTAAAGGGAAAAAAATTAATGTAAAGGAAAAAAAGAAAAAAATAACGTAAAAAAATGCAAAAATAAAAATTAATAAAAAAATAAAAAAATATAATAAAAAATTATCTAATCTAAGCAATCAAACAACGAATAGTTGTTAATCACAATCAATCCTTGACAACGGCGCGAAAAACTTGATGCGGTATTTTATAACCCACAAACTAACCGGCAAGTGCACCGGGTCGTACCAAGTAATACCTTATGTGAGTAAGGGTCGATCCCACGAGGATTGATGGATCAAGCAACAGTGATTGATTGATTGGCTTAGTTAGATAAATAGAAAAGAGTGTTTTGGTATTCAAAAAGCATTTAACAGAAAATTAAGAATTTCAAAAAGCAACCAGCAATGAGTTGGGAATAAAATATGGAGAAAACGGTTAAGGTTTCAGAGTTATCTATTTTTCCGGATGAACTTTTCTTACTAACTAATTTAATTATGCAAGATTTAATTTATGGCAAACTGTAAGTGACTGGACCCTAATTCCTTAGACCTTCCTACTCTCCTCTAAAATTCATTAACTGCCAATTCATTGGTCAATTAATTCCAATTAAAGGGTGATAATCAATTTCTAGTTTATATGCCACAAAAACTCTAATTACCCAAGAAATAAAAGGATTATGTCACGTATCCTGTTAAATTCAAATAATTAAAATTTAGGAGAATTTGTTTTCAAGTTGTTGTTCATGTATAGAGCTTTTCTAAGTTATACAAGAACTCAAATTGAAAGAGGGTCATACTTCCGTTCCACCCAAATTCAAAAGATAAAGAGTGAAAACAATTCTTAAATTATAAATCCATACACAAATAAAATTGGAAAGAGCAAATGAATCAATCCATACAATAGACAGAGCTCCTAACCTTAACAATAGAGGATTAGTTGCTCATTGTTTAGAGTAGAATGTTATGGAATATGTTATGTAAATTTGGGATCGAATAATGTTCCCTAATGGAATCCCCTTTTTATAACTAATCCTAATTAATTTAAAATCTAATTATCTAAAATTAAAAATAATATCTTTTCCTATTTTCAAATTCAAATTTGAATTTAAATCAGAATAATCAGTAGGTCTTTAGTTGATGTGTGGGAACCACAGGTTTTGTCCATTCTGCAGCTTCTAATATGTGTTTTCTGGGCTAAAAACTAGGTCAAAACAGCCCAGAAATCACCCCTAGCATTTTTCTGCGTTTTCTGCACGTGGCGCATGTCACGCGTATGCGTCAGTCATGCGTACACATCGATGGTCTTTTTTGTAAGTCAAGCGGATGCGCCGATCACGCGCACGTATCGCTGAGCAAATCTTCAAATCACGCGTATGCGTCAGTCACGTGCACGAGTCACCGTGGAAAGCTCCAAATCACGCGTACGCGTCAGTCACGCGTACGCGTCGCTCCTCGCTGCCATCTCTTTTGATTCTTGTGCTGCCGAAACTCCACCAAATCCAGCCGAGTGCTACCTAAAATAAACAAAATTGCAAAAGACTCAAAGTAGCATCCATATTGGCTAAAAGATAATTAATTCTTTATTAAACTCAACAAATTAGATGCAAATTTACAAGGAAAAGATAGAAATGATGCTCACGCATCAATTACATTCCATGAGATTTGACAAATGAAAGAGGTCCATAATAAAAGAAAGAAAATGCAAGAGAAAGAAACAAAAAAAAAGAAATAAACAAGGCTGGGCACCAATGGCTTGAGATTTTGGATATATGCCTGTGATGCTCTTGTATAAAGATAAGCTTGGATAACTAGGTTCTAAGGGGTGCTTCATCACCTGGCAACTTGGGTTAACTAACTTGGGATTGCCAACCGAAAGTCCACCATCAAGAGCTACTTTGAGACAAAGCATTTAGTGACCGAAAGAGGTGTTGGGCCCAATGTTCAAAGAATAAAACAAGCTAAATGCCTGTGATGTGTATGTACTAAGGAGAGGCTTGAGCAAGTAAGTCCTTAGGGGTGTCTCAACACCTAGCATATTGAACCAACTGGGACGGGAATGTTGGCTAAAATCTTAAGAGAGCAAGCAAAACTAAGGACCAAACCATAACAAGTCTCATTTTTTGTGTAATTCAAGTGAGGATCCAAAGGAGAGTCAATACTTCAGCCACAGAGAAAAATCACTAAGATATGATGCATGAAAACTCCATTAACCATAATTGAATGTCTCCCAATAAAAGGCTTATACCTCTCTCTATTTTCATTTATTCTCCTTATGTTTTACTGCTTGCCTGGGGACAAGTAAGATTTAAATTTGGTGTTGTGATGCCTAGGCATCTTAGGCATAAGAAAGTATTTGGATGAAAATTTCATGCATATCTTGATTCAATCAAACATGGTTAATTATGTGAATTTTCATGAGATTTATGCAAGATTTACTTGATGCTATGAATGATGCAAAATCTGGTGATTTTGGCAAAGCTTTGATGCATTTGTTTGGTTGATGATAGGTGAAAAGAAGCAGAGGAAGTGCAAGGAAGAAGCAGAGAAACCAACGTTAGTGGCCAAAGTTAGCTCACCAACGTTGCTGGCAACATTGTCTAAAAAGTGGTGCAAACGTTGGAGTGAACGTTGGTGAACCAACGTTACACCCAACGTCTTCGATAATTTCAAAAGGAATGCATTGGAAAAATTAGCTCCGATGCGCTTTGATAAACCACTATTTTATGGTTTATATTATATTTAATTGAGTGGTTTTATCAAGCTTTTCACCCACTTATTCATATGATTTGAATGATTTATATTTCCTTCCTAAAATTATTACATGATTGAAAACCTACTTCCTAGAGACTTTTAATTAGGTATTTTAATTCTCCTTTATTCCATTCGATGCCGTGATCTGTGTGTTAAGTGTTTCAGGCTTTATAGGGCATGAATGAGTGGGAGATTGGAAAGGAAGCTTGCAAAAATGGAAGGAATACAATAAATTAAGGAGATGACCAGCGAAAAGTGACGCGGCCGCATGACTCACGCGACCGCGCGGAAGAGAGGAAATCGCAGTGACGCGGCCGCATGGCTCACGCGACCGCGCGGATCGGAAAGCACAAATGACGCAAATGCGTGGATGACGTGCACGCGTGATACGAAAAACGCTAAGTGACGCGATCGCGTGGACGACGCGGACGCGTGACGTGCACGATCTGCAGAATTACAAAAGTCGCTGGCAGAGATTCTTGGCCGCATTTCAACCCAATTTTCGGCCCAGAAACACAGATTAAAGTCAGGAAACATGCAGAGACTCAAGATGCTAATCATAATTAATAACTTTTAGTTTAGATGTAGTTTTTAGAGAGAGAGGTTCTCTCTTCTCTCTTAGGATTTAGGATTAGGATTCCTCTTAAAGGATTTAGGATTTATTATTATTTCAACTTACAATTTCTTCTGAGCTCCAAGTTCAATATTCCTTTATTTTAACCTCTCTTCTACTTTGAGATACTTTAATGCTTTTATTTATGTTTGATTTATGTTGCCCAATTGGCTTATGAATATTTTCCATGTTAGATTTGACTGCTTTGAATGAATGTTATTTGAGGTATTCCAGATATTTATGATTCTTATTTAGCTTTTTATATTATTGGCTTTAATTGATTAACTGGAAGCTCTTGAGTTATCAACTATTCATGATTGATTGTTATGTCGGCTAATTAATTGGAATTCCACTAACTCTGGTCTTTCCTTAGGAGTTGGCTAGGACTTGGGAAATCTAACCAATTGGTTCACTTGACTTTCCCTTGCTTACGCAAAGGTTAACTAAGTGGGATTAACTTCCATTCTTATAGGAGTAGTGATGCAAGTGCATATTTGCTTTATTAGTTAGTTGGCTTAGTTAGTTTTAGTTTAATTTCACTCATTTTCTCTAAATAAACAAGTCCTTTTATGAGTTTTGTTTCCATGCATGATGATATCAAGGAACATGTTAATTCTAGCCAAATTCATGCAAATGTTTTAAGGAATGCATATATGAATGAGTATGAATGAATCTCATGAAATCTATTGCATGAATTGGTAAGACTTTGAAGCTATTTCCCTTGTTGATGATAGGTGATGAGACAAGGAAAATAGCTTCAAAGTCTTACCAATTCATGCAATAGATTTCATGAGATTCATTCATACTCATTCATATATGCATTCCTTAAAACATTTGCATGAATTTGGCTAGAATTAACATGTTCCTTGATATCATCATGCATGGAAACAAAACTCATAAAAGGACTTGTTTATTTAGAGAAAATGAGTGAAATTAAACTAAAACTAACTAAGCCAACTAACTAATAAAGCAAATATGCACTTGCATCACAACACCAAACTTAAAGTATTGCTTGTCCTCAAGCAAAATATAAAGGACTTTGTCACAAGAATTTAAGATGTAAGACTTGAATGTTCTCCCAGAGAGTAATTTCTCATTGAGCATGTCATCCTCACTTGTGTGGTCATTAATTTATTGTAATTGAACACAACTATTCAACTTTTTCAATTAAAATGCTTGCTTCACTACTAAATTGGTTAACTTCACTAGACTTCTTTCATACCTTAGCACATGATCCTTGAACCAAATTTTTTCTGCTTATTTCTTTTTCCTTCTTTTTTTTTTTTTTCAATTAAGCTTGAAATCTTGTCTTAAGGCGGCTCTTTAGCATAAGCTTTCAATCAACAATCCCAAACCAGTTGGTTCAAGTTGTTAAGTGTTGAGACACTCTTAAAGATTTACTCACTCAAGCCTCTTTCCTTAACACATTCAATCACAGGCATATAACATTGAAATTTTGTTTGGATAGTGGTGTCCAACACCTCTTTGGGTTGCTAAATGTTCTGTTATAGAGCTACTCTTGATTGTGGGTTTCCAATCGATAATCCCGAGTTAGTTAACTCAAGTTACCGGGTGATGAAGCACCCCTCGGATTTACTAGCCCAAGTATATCTCTTAATATCAATCACCACAGACACATATCCAAATTTTGTCATTGATGCCTAGCCTTTCATTCTTTGTACTCTATTTTCTTTATTGTCAAGGTTATTTGTGCTTTTACTGTTAAAGTCTTTGTGATCCTTAACCAAACTAGTCTTGTGTAAGCAAGCACTCTTTTGAAATCATTGAGCCTTGATTCTTTCACAATAAATCTACTAGCACTTTTCTATGGGACAACATGATCCTTTTTAAGCTAGATTTCTCTCTGTTCTTGCTCAAACTACATCTTTTATTCCAATGACAAGTAAAAGTATTAAAGACAAGCAACCATTCCAAATCTGTGAGTGGTGATGCATGGAATGGGCAACATAAAAGACAATGCTTCAAAAAGAAAATGCATCCTAGAAGGTATATCATATTTCAGACATACATCTTCTTTATTTAATAAAACATAAAGAAAAAACATAGGAACTTCACCACCTTTAGTCTTCATGTCCCTTTTCCCTTGCTTGATTCTCCTTGCTTTCCTTTGCCCTTTGGGTCTTCTTTCTTTTTGCTTCTCCGTTCTCCTTGTTGTTGTGTTGTTGCATCTCCCTTTGGATCTTCTTTCTTTTTGCTCCTCCTTTCTCCTTGTTGTTGTGTCGTTGCATCCTTCTCTTTTCTTTGCCAAATTCCTGAGCTTATCATTGTCTCCTGTAGCCTCTGTTGATTGAATCTCACCCTTGCTAGTTCCTGCTCTTCAAATATCTTGCGAGCTTCATTGAAGGTTTTAATTTGTGGGTTGAGTAATGGGGGTGTGGAACAGAGGTAACTGAGCTTTTCTTGGGTGCATATATCATAGTCAAGTCTGTCCTTATGCCTGGCTTCCCTGAACATTCTGTTTTCATTGAAATCTCTGTAGAGTGTTTCATGTCTAGCATCCAACCTATGGAGAAGTTCTCTTTGCTGAGCTTGCTCTATCCTTAGTTGAGCTTGTTCTTGTATCACTTTCTCCATGGCTTTTTCATGTTCCATAGTTGAATTGTTGATGGCTTCCTGCATCTTGGCATATTGTTCTTGTTGTAGTTCCATCATGTGTGCTTGGTACTCATTTTGTTGGTTCATCCATTGAACTTGAACCCCTCTTTGTTGATCCATCAATTGCCAAAGGTCCCTTTGTTGTTGTGCTTGTTCCTCTTGGCTTCTTTGAATTTGTGAATATTGCCCAAAAATTCCTTCCAAGGCGGCTTGGAGTTGGTTCATGTTCAAGGTGTGGGATTCATCCATTTCTTGAGGCTCCTCCTCTTGTCTTACCTCTTTCCTTTTCTTCCTTCTTGCTAAAGGTTGCCTTTCCAATTGGGTTGTGGTGATGAACTCCAACCTTTCTTTGGTAAGAGGTTTCCCAACAGAGACCACATCAGTTTCTTCAAATTCTCCCAGAGGCACTCCAGCTTCTTCACATAGGCGCAGAATAGTACTAGGATATCCTAGCCAGCTGTCTTGTTTGACCTTTTGAGCTATTTCAATGATGTTCTTGGCTATAATGTCTCCAACATTGATTTCCCCTCCTTTCATTATGCAATGGATCATTATAGCTCTATTCACCGTTACCTCAGAGTTATTTGAAGTAGAGATCAATGACCTCCTCACTATGTCATGCCATCCTTTTGCTTGAGGTATGAGATCACCTCTCCGAAGTTTGAGTGGTCGGCCATGTGAATCCAATACCCAATCCGTGCCTATTCTGCATAAGTCACTCACCACATCCACATATCTTGGGTCATTTTCAACCCTTTCTTCATAGCTAGGTCGTTTGAACTGTTTTGCCTTGACTTTTAGCACCCTGTTGATGGTGTCCGGGCTAAAATCAACAGTCACACCTCTTACATAACTCATGTAAGGTTCTTCATCATCATATTCTCTTATCACATTAGTGAAGAATTCATGGATGAGAAGCATGCTCACTTCTTGAGGTTGGTCACAGAGAAGCTCCCATCCCCTTTTTCTGATTATTTTTTGTATTTCAGGATATTCATCTTTTTTAAGCTTGAATGGTAGCTCTGGAACAACATCTTTGCTTGACATCCAACTAAAGATCCGCTCATTGTGTTTGGATTTGAATCTTCTTTCATCAAATTCATCTTCTCTCCTATCCCTTGATGATGAGGCCATTGAGATTCACTTGCAAGGTTGAATCTCCCCAACACCAAACTTAGATGAATGCTTGTCCTCAAGCACAAGGAAAATGATTGTGAATGAGAGAGGTATAAGATGAGCACGGTGACTTATAGAAAATAGAAAATGATGGTGAAGGAGGTTGAGTGTTTCGGTTATGTGAGAGATGTGATGCTCCAAGAGTTTTGTTGGGTAGAGGTGAGGTTCAAGGCTAGAATTTGTGAAGCATGGAATAGGTTGGAGGTTGAGTGTGAGTTCGGGTAATGAAATGAGGTTATGGGGTAGAGGAATGAGTGATGAAGAATGAGGTTTGATGAATGTGGTTGAAGTATTTAAAGTGAAAGTTGGTGGGGAGGCATTTAAGGCTCGGTCATGGCATGCTTCCTTGTGCCCAATACATGTTGATTTGTTTTTCCCATGCATAAAGTTCAAAACTCATGTGACTTCCCTTCTTTGTGTATCCGTGACCTCCCTCCAAGATTCCCCATCATTTCTTTCTTTCTTTCATTATATGCTTCCAAGATTCCCCATCACTTCTTTCTTTCTTTCCTGCAACAAAATGCCAAAAGCTTAAGATTCTTAAAGTGACATTAATAGCTAAAAGCTTATGATGATGTTCCTATGCAAACTTGACTAAATTAGATTCCCTAATCTATTTTTTTAGCATTAATAATGCAAGTAAAGACACCAAACTTAGTTTGTGACTAAATGTTCTATGGAATTAATTCCAAAGATAGCCACCTCAAACTTAGTAATTTACCTACATTAGATGCTATTTCACGTTTTTTTTTTTTTTTTTTTTTTTTATAACTAAAGTAGATGACAATACTTTCATAGCCTAACATTTTCGTGTATATATGGACACCAAACTTAGTTTGTGGCTAAGTGTTGTAGAACACACATTTGCCATTACTTCAAGATTGGCCACACCAAACTTAGTGCCTTGCATACACCATGTACTAGTCTACTTGATCATTATTGGTTACTAAAACATGAAAATAAAAGACTCCCTGTGCATGGGTTGCCTCCCATGAAGCGCTTTGTTTATTGTCCTTAGCTCGACATTGCAGCTTCTTTGCTCATGTTAAGAGTTGTACACTCTCTTCCTTGCTCCAAGGGCCACCAAAATAGTGCTTCACCCTATGTCCATTGGCTGTGAAGGTTTGCTTTGAGGCTTCATCAAGTAATTCAACATAGCCATGAGGTGATACTTTAGTGAGGTGTATGGACCAGTCCATCTAGACCTCAGCTTCCCAGGGAAGATCTTCAATCTTGAATTGAATAGCAACACCTTTTGGCCTGGTTCAAATGTTCTTTGAGAGATCCTCTTATCATGCCATCTCTTTGCTCTCTCTTTGTATATTTTGGAATTATCATATGCCTCCAATCTGAACTCCTCAAGTTCATTGAGTTGTAGCAACCTCTTCTCTCCTGCTGCTTGAGCATCTAAATTCAGAAGTTTGGTGGCCCAAAAGGCCTTATGTTCAAGCTCCACAGGGAGGTGGCATGCCTTTCCATACACCAGCTGAAATGGAGATTTTCCTATGGGTGTCTTGAAGGCTGTCCTATATGCCCAAAGTGCATCATCCAGCTTCCTAACCCAATCCTTTCTTGTTGTTCCCACAGTTTTCTCCAAGATCCTTTTTAGCTCTCTGTTGGCAAGTTCAGCTTGTCCATTGGTTTGTGGGTGATATGGGGTAGCTACTTTGTGTGTAACACCATACTTGTGGAGTAAGGAATTTAATTGCTTGTTGCAGAAGTGGCTTCCCCCATCACTTATAAGTCCCTTGGGCACTCCAAATCTAGTGAAGATGTTCTTCTTGAGGAATTGCAAGACCACGTTGGTATCACATGTGGTGGTGGCTATTGCTTCTACCCATTTGGAGACATACTCCACTGCTACCAGGATGTATTTGAACGTGTAAGATGGAGGAAAAGGTCCCATGAAATCTATTCCCCACAAATCAAAGAGTTCCACTTCCAAAATGAACTTTTGAGGCATCTCATTTTTCTTTGACAAACCCCCTGCTCTTTGACATTCATTGCATTGGCTCACAAACTCCCTAGCATCCTTGAAGATTGAAGGCCAATAGAAACCACTTTGAAGGACCTTTGCAGCAGTTCTTTCAGCTCCAAAATGACCACCATAACTAGAGTTGTGACAATGCCATAGTATGTTCTTCATCTCATCCTCTGGTACACATCTCCTTATCATTCCATCTGGGCATCTTTTGAACAAGAATGGCTCATCCCAAAAGAAGGACTTAGCCTCATGCAACAGCTTCTTAACTTGTTGTCTTGTGTACTCTTGTGGAATGATTCTTCCTGCCTTGTAGTTGGCCATGTCTGCAAACCAAGGGACATGTTGAATGTGCAAGAGGTGTTCATCTGGAAATTCTTCATTTATTGATGGAAGGTTGTCTTGGCATGCATCTTGTGGTACCCTTGATAAGTGATCAGCAACTTGATTTTCACTGCCCTTTCTATCTTTGATCTCAATGTCAAACTCTTGTAGGAGTAGCACCCATCTGATTAGCCTTGGTTTGGCATCCTGTTTTGACATAAGATACTTAATAGCAGCATGGTCAGTATACACTAAGACTTTAGATCCAATCAAATATTGTCTAAACTTATCAAAAGCATATACCACGGCTAGTAACTCTTTCTCTGTTGTGGTGTAGTTTCTTTGAGTCTCATTCAATACCTTACTTGCATAGTAGATAACATGAAGCTTCTTTTCCTTCCTCTGCCCCAACACAGCACCAATTGCAAGGTTACTTGCATCACACATAAGTTCAAAAGGTAGTCCCCAAATTGGGGGTGTGATGATTGGTGCTGTGGTGAGCTTAGCCTTTAGAGTTTCAAAAGCATGCTTGCATTCATCATCAAAAATAAAAGGATTGTCTACCACCAACAAATTGCTTAGTGGCTTTGCTATTTTGGAAAAATCTTTGATGAATCTCCTATAGAAACCAGCATGCCCTAAGAAACTTCTAACGGCTTTCACACTAGTTGGCAAAGGAAGTTTTTCTATAATTTCTACTTTTGCCTTGTCAACTTCTATACCTTTTCTTGAAATTTTATGGCCAAGAACAATGCCTTCGGGTACCATGAAATGGCATTTTTCCCAATTCAAAACTAAGTTTGTTTCTTGGCATCTTTTCAAGACTAAGGTAAGATGGTGCAAGCAAGTATTGAAGGAATCACCAAAAACAGAGAAATCATCCATAAAGACTTCAATAAATTTTTCTACCATGTCTGAGAAGATTGATAGCATGCACCTTTGAAAGGTAGCTGGGGCATTACATAGTCCAAATGGCATTCTCCTATATGCAAAGACTCCAAAGGGACAAGTAAAGGAAGTCTTCTCTTGATCCATGGGGTCAACCACAATCTGGTTATACCCAGAATATCCATCAAGAAAACAATAGTAAGCATGGCCAGCCAACCTTTCAAGCATCTGATCAATGAAAGGTAGAGGGAAGTGATCCTTCCGTGTGGCATCATTCAGCCTCCTATAGTCTATGCACATCCTCCATCCTGTCACTGTTCGTGTTGGAATAAGCTCATTCTTCTCATTAACAATGACAGTCATACCTCATTTCTTAGGTACTACTTGCACTGGACTGACCCATGGGCTGTCAGATATAGGGTAGATGATCCCAGCCTTGCACAACTTCAGGACTTCCTTTTGAACAACCTCCTTCATTGTGGGATTCAATCTTCTTTGGGGTTGTACCACCGGTTTGGAGCCCTCCTCTAAGAGTATCTTGTGCATGCATACAGCAGGGCTTATGCCTTTCAAGTCATCAATGGTCCATCCCAACGCCTCTTTGTGAGCTCTCAAAACCACAAGGAGCTTTTCTTCTTCCTCTTCATTCAATGTGGAATTGATGATCACTGGGAAGCTATCCTTCTCACCAAGGAACGCATATTTAAGATGAGGGGGTAGTGGTTTCAACTCTTGTTGTGGTGCATCTTCTTTCGTAGCTTCACTTGGTTCCTTTGATGCTTCCAATTTGTTCCCTTCTTGGTCCTTGATGTTATGGACTTCCTCTTGTTTCATTTGATGATTTGTGTCAAGCACTTCTTCAACCAAAGAATCTACTACATCAACCCTCATGCAACTTTCTTTCTCAACAGGGTGTTGCATTGCTTTGAAGACATTTATGGTCATTTGCTCATCATGCACCCTGAAAATCATCTCTCCTTTTTCCACATCAATGATTGTTCTAGCTGTAGCCAAGAAGGGTCTACCAAGAATGACTGAATTGTTTCCCTCTTCATCCATGTCTAGGACCACAAAATCAGCTGGGAATATGAAGTTTCCCACCTTCACCAAGAGGTTCTCAACTACTCCATTTGGTACTTTGATGGATCTGTCAGCAAGTTGAAGTGACATCCTTGTGGGTTTAAGCTCTTCAATCATCATTTTCTTCATCATGGTAAGGGGCATTAGGTTAATGCTTGCTCCCAGGTCACAAAGTGATTTGTCAACGGCCATGCTCCCAATCGTGCAAGGTATGAGGAAGCTGCCAGGGTCTTTGAGTTTTGGAGGTAGCCCTTGTTGAATGATGGCACTACACTCTTGATTGAGAATCACCGTTTCTTTTTCTTGCCAACTTCTCTTCTTGGTGATCAATTCCTTAAGAAACTTTGCATATAATGGCATCTGCTCCAAAGCTTCTGCCAATGGGATGTTGATTTCAAGTTTCTTGAAGATTTCTAAGAACCTTGGGAATTGTTGGTCTTTTGCTCCTTTGTGTATCCTAGTTGGGTATGGAAGCTTGGGTACATAAGCTTTCACTCCTTCATTTTTGTTTTCTTTTTGTGGATTCATACTCTCCTTGCCATCACGGTTGCATCCTTGACTTGGTGGATTGCCTTGTGGCTTGACAACCTCCTTGCCTTTGTTAGATGTTGAAGCCTTTTTTTCATCTTGCCTCTCCACTGTGTCTTGCTCTTTGGGTTTTGTTGCTTCTTTATTTGAACTTTCACCAACTACCTTGCCACTCCTTAACTGGAGAGCCTTACATTCTTCTCTTGGGTTGGGTATTGTGTCACTTGGAAGGACATTGGTTGGTCTCTCGGCTTGTTTGGCTAGCTGTCCCACTTGTCTCTCAATGTTCTTCATGATGACCTCATGTTCCTTGTGTCCCTTAGCTAAGGCTTGAGTGGTTTGAGCAAGTGCTTGCAAGGTTGCTTCAAGACTTGAGATTCTAGTTTCATGATGGTCAATTGGGGGTATGATGGGGGTTGATTGTTGTTGGAAGTTGTTGGGTGGATTAGTGTGGTAATTTTCTGAGTTGGGTGATGGTGCAGAGAAGTTATTTTGGTGATTTTGTGAGTTATGATGGGGTGGTTGATATGTGTTTTGTGGTTTTCTATATTGGTTAGTGTTGTTGGCATGGTGATTTTGGTTGCTTGTGTGACGATTTTGATTGTGGTTGCTATTCTTTTGCCAATGGTTTTCACCCCACTTTAGATTGGGATGATTTTTCCAAGATGGGTTGTATGTATCACCATGAAATTCATCCTGAGAATTTGAAGTGTTCTGCATGTATTGAACTTGTTCTTGTGGTTGTTCAACATTGGTCCCTTCACCTTGGTTCCATTCAAGCAATGGTTGATTTGTTGTGTTCACTGCTGCAAGTTGCAAACCATCCATTCTCTTTGTTATCATCTCCATTTGTTGTTGGATTTGTTGGTGCATTAACTTGTTTTGTGCCAAGATAGCATCAACACCTTCAAGCTCCATTACACCTTTCTTTGGGGGCGGATTGTGTTGCCTCTCTGATGAGTAATAATATTGGTTGTTTGCCACAATCTCAATGAGGTCTTGGGCCTCCTCGGCAGTTTTCATCATGTTGAGTGATCCTCCTGATGAGTAATCTAGTCCCTTCCTTGCTTCGAAGCTTAAGCCTTCATAGAAGTTTTGGAGCTTAACCCAATCGCTAAACATGTCAGGGGGACATCTTCTCATTAGTGCTTTATACCTTTCCCAGGCTTCATACAATGACTCCCCTTCCATTTGCCTAAAAGTCTGGACCTCTGTCTTCAACTTGATGATCTTTTGAGGTGGGTAGAACTTTGCTAGAAATTTGCCCATCACTTCATTCCAATCATTGAGGCTTTCCTTGGGGAATGATTCTAGCCATTGAGTGGCTTTATCCCTCAAAGAGAACGGAAATAGCAACAACTTGTAAACATCTGGATGCACTCCATTTGTCTTCACTGTATTGCATATCCTCAGAAAAACAGAGAGATGTTGATTTGGGTCTTCAAGAGGTCCCCCTCCATAAGAGCAATTGTTCTGTACCAAAGTGATGAGCTGAGGTTTTAGCTCAAAGTTATTGGCCTGAACATTTGGTGTAGCAATACTGCTCCCACAATGTCTTGGATCAGGGATAGTAAATGAGGATAACACCCTTCTAGCTTGTCCGCCATTATTGTTGGCCCCTCCAGGAGGATTTTGCATCTCATCATCCATGACTTGATCTTCTCCCTCTGATTCCTCTGACCCTTCTTCACCAACTATGAACTTTCCTCTTTCTGCTCTCCTTATCCTTCGGCGGGTTCTCTCGTCCTCAATATTATGTCTATTAGCTCCTGACATACACAAACAAAACCAAAATCACAAGTGCAATATTCTAAAACTAGAGTGAAATTGGGGTTAGTGAAACCAAGTATCAAACAGTTAGTGGGCTTAACAAAAACACAAAAGAAAATGCTTAATCTAAACCACCTTTCACTTAATCATTGTCAATCTTTCCAATCCCCGGCAACGGCGCCAAAAACTTGATACGTAAAAATTAGATTTCACGTACAACCGGCAAGTGTACCGGGTCGCATCAAGTAATAAAACTCACTTAGAGTGAGGTCGATCCCACGAGGATTAATGGATTAAGCAAGCAATAGTTAATTAATTGTTCTAGTTAGACGATTCATGTTTGAGTGATAAGCAACAAGAAATGTAAATGACTTGAAATTAAATAAAAGCAATAAAGTGCAAGGAAAGTAAATGACAAGAAATTAAAGTGCTAAAAATTAAAGTGCAAGAATGTAAATTGCAAGGAATAGAAAGTACAAGAAAGTAAAGTGCAAGAAAGTAAATGACTAGAAAGTAAAACCAAGTGAAGTATTTCTACAAACACTTGGAAGGCATAAATGTGCCAAAGTAAAGAAAGCCATAAATGTGCATAAGTAAATGTCAAGAATTTAAAGAGAACAATTAAATGACAAGAATTAAAGACAAGAAGTAAATAACAAGAATTAAGAATGAAATTAACATTGGGATCAAGAGATATTGCATTCTCAAGATCAACAATTCTCATCTCCACTTCAATCATTCAATCATTGATCTCTTGGCAAATCATAAGTAATCAAACCCCAATCTCTTGGTGATTTGATTTCTCTTAACTTGATCAATTGCCAATCTCTTGATCTAATTGCTCATGAGAAGAGATGAAGAATGGTCTCTAATTGCCACACAACCCTCAAGATTTCAATTCAAAGTGATTACATCTCACATATCAAGCTAAGAATTATCAATCAAGAGAGTTGTGAGAGAAGAGCCTCAAACTAAATTCTATGACTCCTTTCTCAAGTTCATCATAGAATTTAAATAGATCTAATCCCTCTCTCGATAGTAATTAGATCTTTGAAGCACAAAGACTCTCTCTAAAGAAACAATGAAAGAAGAATTGAAGATGAAGAATGAAAATAAATCAACCCATTAAATTGCAATAGAGCTCTCTTTCCCAAATGTTGGAAATTAGAAACTCATCATAACAAAAATATTTACTAAAGTGTGAATGAAAGAAAATGGAAGAAGAGAAGAGAATGAGAGTGAAAGGGGAGTGGAGTCACCTCCACCCCTCCATGGTGTCTCTCAAATGATGAATCTAAGGCCCTATTTATAAGCTACCTAAATTACAAATTCAAATGAAATTACAATCAAATGCAAATTTCCTAATTACTTCTAGATGATTCTTGTGGCCTTGATTGATTGTTACTTGTGGCTTGACTTGGGCTTGTGAACTTTTAACTCCCTTCATAGAAGCTTGAAACATTGAAGAATAAATGAAGGGATTGGAGTATTTGGAAGTGGCCCAATGTGGAGTGTCATTGAAGTGGCATTTTGGGCTTTTGAAGGTTTGGAAAAACCTTACACGCTGAAGTATTGGTCTGTTTGGGTCTTCAAATTGAATGTCCACTATAGACTATTATATATCTTTGGAAAGCCCTAGATCTCAGCTTTCCAACGCCGCTGGAAGCATGTCAATTGGACTTCTCTAGCCCAAGTTATGATCTTTTGAAGGTGAAGAGGTCAGTCTGGCGAACTGCAGGGACTTGTTTTACGCTGAAATTGTGAAGCTAAACGAATAGCAATTTGTCCCCTCAAATCAGTGTCAACTATAAAGTGTTATATATGGTTGGAAAGCTCTAGAAGTCTACTTTCTAATGACACTGAGATCACTTCATTTGGAGCTTTGTAGCTCGAGTTATTCTTGTTGGAGTGTGAAGAGGTCAGGGTTGCAAATCCTCTTTGCTTCTCTTTGAGTTTGTTTCCAACTTTTTGCCACCTTGGGAGTGTGCTTCCTCTATTAGTGCTTTTATTGCTTCATTTTCCATAATTTCCTACAAAATTTATTAACTCAAGCAATCAAAGCAATATTCAATTTAATCACCAAAACACTCCCATAATTAAGCATTATGAATTGATTTTTATATGAAAAAGCATAGAAAAACATAACATGATGCGTAGTAAAAATTTGATACGTAAAAATTTGATTTCACGTACAACCGGCAAGTATACCGGGTCGTATCAAGTAGTAAGACTCACTAAGAGTGAGGTCGATCCCACGAGGATTGGTAGATTAAGCAACTTTAGTTAAATGGTAAACTTAGTCAAGCGAACATGATCTTTGATTTTATGAGCAATGTGACTTTTGAACATAATTACAGGAATTTAAATGGCAATTAAGAACAAGAATATAGAAATAAAATGGAAGTAAATAACTGAAACTTAAATTGCAAGAAACTTAAATAACATCAAAGATAAATGGCAAGGAACTAAAGGGTGCAGAAATTTAAAGAACATAAGAGTACATAGCAAGAATTGAGAGAACAAAATGTAGATGACAAGAATAATAAATTGACAGAATGTAAAAGGGAATTGGGTTATGGGTAATCAAACAACTAGAAGTAAAAGAAATAAGAATTAATGATAGAGAGGATCATTAGGGATCAGAGATGTTAGTTTTCATGAATTGATGTTAGTCAAATCTTCCTCAATCATGGGTATAGATCCATGGCAAATGGGTGATTGAATCCCAATCTCTTGGTGATTCAATCTCTCTTAACATAGCCAATTGCCACTCTCGTGATCTAATTGTTCATGAGAAGAGATGAAGATCAATTTTAATCCAGCCACACAATTTCCAAAATCTTAACCAAGGAGAGTTACATCTCACATACTAACCAAGGTATATTGATTGAGGAAATCATGAGAGGATGAACTCTAAACTGAATTATGTGGCTCATTCATCAAATTCACCACATAATTCATATAGATTAACCCCTCTCTCGATGGTGGTTGAATCTTTGAAGAACAAGAGTTCCCTCTTTAGATCAACCACTAAAATTGAGAAAGAGAAGATGGGTTCACCAATTCATTCCAACCAACAGAGCTCCTCCCCCTAATGAAAGTGGGGTTTAGTGAATCATAGCTCCAATCTCAACAACAAATGCCATTAACAAAAATTAAACTAAGTGGAAAGGAAGAAGAAGAAGAAGAATGAAGTGCTTAAAACTTGAAGATGAAGAAGAAAAATTCCAATAGAAAACCAAAGATGAGCTTTCCGGGAGAATACCCGGAAGTTCTAACAATAAGCTAAGTAAAAGTGCTAAAAATTCTAAGTGTTAAAAAAAAGTATTCAAAAGTCCAAAAGTCCCCTACAAGTACATCAATCTCTTCTATTTATACTACTCCTAAAACTCTTCAGAGACCTTCAATTTGGGTTAGCAATGTGGGCTTTCTCATTGTTGAATTCTTGGCTCAATTGGAAGTGTTGCTAGACTTGGAATGGAAGAGTTCATTCATCATGTTTCTGGCCCATTGGCTTGGCGTTATTGGCACTAACTCCAGGCCAAATGCACGTTGGCAACGTGCAAGACATTTTCCTGGTAGTGAAGTATGAGACTTGGGCGTTGCTAGCCCAAGTTGTTGCCAACAACTTGCTTTTCCTCTTCTTGGCTCTACTTTCATGCTAAATGTAGCCCAGAATTTGAGTGTCAACCTTCAGCCTCAATATGGACTATTATACATCATTGGAAAGCTCTTGATGTCTATTTTCTAATGCCACTGGAATCACTTCATTTGGACTTTCCTAGCTCAAGTTATGCTTCCTCAAAGAAGGTAAGGTCAAGCTGCCAAGTTGTTGCCAAGTTGTTGCCAAAAACGCACCTTAAACCCCAAGTTGGCAACGTGCTCGTGCCTAGCCTCCCAAGGCAGGGGCTTGGGGCTGGCGTTGTTGCAAAACACGCCCCCTATCCAGCACGTTGGCAACGTGCTCGAGCCACACTCCAAGGCTAGTCTCTAGCCTCCTTGAATTTCACTTCATGTTCTTGTTTTTAGGGCCTAAAGATGACTCTGGTTTGGCTTCAATTTTGTGCTCCACCATAGACTATTATATATGGTTGGAAAGCTTTGAATGTCAGCTTTCCAATGCAACTGGAAGCACTCAATTTGGATCTCTGTAGCTCAAGATAGCTTCCATTGAAGAGGACATGGTCAGGCTGCCTTGTTGGAGTTGTTGTGAATAACGCCCATACATTTCAAGTTAGCAACGTGCACCACAATTTCCTGGCGTTGTTGTGAATAACTCCTTCTCTTTAGCACGTTGGCAACGTGCTCGAGCCTTTCTCAAGGCTCCATGCTTGCTTCCTGGCGTTGGCAACGTGCATGGCAAGGCCAATGGGCGTTGGCAACGTGCATGGCATGCTTGTGGGCGTTAGCAACTTGGTTGGCAAGGCTTGGGGGCGTTGGCAACTTGGTTGGCAAGGCTTGGGGACGTTAGCAACTTGGTTGGCAAGGCTTGGCGTTGGCAACTTGATTTTGGCGTTGGCAACGTGAATGGTGCAACTCATGGGCGTTGGCAACCTGGTTGGTGCGCCATTGGCAACCTGGTTGGTGCGCCATTGGGCGTTGGCAACCTGGTTGGTGCGCCATTGGGCGTTGGCAACCTGGTTGGTGCTGCCATTGGGCGTTGGCAACTTGGTTGGCACCAAGACTTGGTGCCTAGCCAAGCAACCATTCCTGGCGTTGTTGCCAAACACTCCAATGCTTCCTAGCTTCAACAACGTGCTCGAGCTCCTCTTTGGTGCCAAAATTGCTTGTGTGTGGCGTTGGCAACGCCACTCTCAAGTTGGCAACGCCAACTTTGCTTCTTGTCTTCCTCCAGGGCTAAACTTGCTTGTGTGTGGCGTTGGCAACGCCCTTCTAGAGTTGGCAACGCCAACTTTGCTTCCAGGGTTGCCAAGCTTGCTTGGTGTGGTTGTGTGTGGCGTTGGCAACGCCCTTCTAGAGTTGGCAACGCCAACTTTGCTTCCAGGGTTGCCAAGCTTGCTTGGTGTGGTTGTGTGTGGCGTTGGCAACGCCCTCCTCAAGTTGGCAATGCCAACTTTGCTCCTTGGTTGCCTCCAGGGCCAAGCTTGCTTGTTTGTGGCTTGTGTGTGGCGTTGGCAACGCCAGCTTCAAGTTGGCAATGCCAACTTTGCTTCTTCCAGGGCCAAGCTTGCCTTGCGTTATCCATAAAAATGCACCACATTCCCAAGTTGGCAACGCCAACTCCTCTTCCTGGCGTTGGCAAGAATAACGCCCATTGTATCCAAGTTGGCAACGCCAACTTCTTGCCCAGCTTGCATTATTCTTGCTTCCAAGCTTCCTTGTCTCATCACCTATCATCAACAAGGGAAATAGCTTCAAAGTCTTACCAATTCATGCAATAGATTTCATGAGATTCATTCATACTCATTCATATATGCATTCCTTAAAACATTTGCATGAATTTGGCTAGAATTAACATGTTCCTTGATATCATCATGCATGGAAACAAAACTCATAAAAGGACTTGTTTATTTAGAGAAAATGAGTGAAATTAAACTAAAACTAACTAAGCCAACTAACTAATAAAGCAAATATGCACTTGCATCAAGTAACTAGGATAGGACTTTCGAATTTTCATATCTTGCCAAGAGTTTATTTTATAGTTAATTATTTATTTTATTTGTCCTTTAATTTACTTGTTCCCCACATTCAAAACCCTAATTTACAAAACCCATAACCAATAATAAGAACATACCTCCCTGCAATTCATTGAGAAGACGACCTGAGGTTTAAATACTCGGTTATCAATTTTAAAGGGGTTTGTTATTTGTGACAACCAATACATTTGTAAGAAAGGTTGATTGCTTGGTTTAGTAACTATACTTACAACGAGAGTTTACTATAACTTCTAAACCGTCAATCTTCAATTCTTCACGCTTACGTGGGCAACGCGTATGCGTGAGCATGGAAATTGACAATCCACGCATATGCGTGAGTGACGCGCACGCGTGATCAGGACAACTTTGGTGTGCAAACATTGCCTCAAATGTTTCTCACCATCGTCTGCGACAAAATCCTTGGAAAATTTGGCTATGACGCGTACACGTTGAGGATGCGTACGCATGAGAGAGGATATTTGGCCAGTCTCGCACATGCCTGAGCGACGCATACGTGCAAAATGCAGCTTGACGCGTACGCGTGGGTGACGCGCACGGGTGGGCGTCGCATATGCGTGACAAGACGAATCATAGTCCACCAACGTTAGGTCAAACATTTCTGGCAATGCCCAGAAAAAATTTTTACATGCAACGTTTGACTCAACGTTTTTACACAAGCATTGGTCACCAACGTTAAGGCTAATTTTATTCCAAAATGCACCCATGAAACTTGTGAACGTTAGTTGCCAAACGTCCCTCATCAGCGTCACTAAGAGTCACTCCTAACTGCTTCAATCAAGGCCAAAGCCCATATCCAAGTACAATGAAGACTCAATTGATGATGAGAAGTAGAGTATAAAGAGAAGAGTTTATGAAGATGAAAAGGGGAGAGCTCGAATTCCCTGAGAAGGTGTTTTCCCCGCAAGAGTTCTGGAGGGCTGGAAGTCAGGGACCCAAATTGGGAACTTTGTATTCATTTTCTGTTGTATTTTTTTAACTTTGAGCTATGATGAACTAAATCCCATTTCATTGGGTTAGGGAGCTCTGTTGTAATTCAATGGATCAATTATAGTTTTCATTCTTCTTCCTATTTCTTTTTTCTTGATTTGCTTGAAAACTTCGATCTCCATACAGATGAACAATTGTTTCGGAAGAGAAATCATTCATACTTGGATTTCCTCGGAACCTTGAAAGAGGAATGAGGAAATGATGCTAGAAATGCTTTCTCATGTTGGACTAGATTGGGGGTTGGATGGATATGGTGACATGTAATCCTACCAATACTTTGATTTAGAAAAACATGTGGTATAATCAGTGATCATACTTCATCTCTTCCCATGAGCAATTAGATCAAGGAATTGAGCAATTGTTCAAGCTTAGAGATATTGGATTGCCAAGACATTGGGATCCAATCACCTAAGATTGCCAAGAGATCAATGAATGCATTGATTGAGGAAGAGATGAGAATGAACTTAATCCGAAGAAATGCAACATCTCCAAAGCCCAATGAGCTTCCCCATCTATGATCTACCGATTCTTTAATTTCTGCTATTTACATTTTATGCTCAATCATCCCCATTTCCATTTAAGTTTCTGCAATTTAATTTCTGCTCCTTACATTCTGTAATTTAATTTTAGTTATTTACATTTTTGCTATTTACATTTTCTGCCATTTAACTTTCTGCATTTCTCAATCCAATTTTGCTTAGTTCAACTACAACATTTCTCTAATTAAAGTTGCTCAACCAATCAACCCCTGTGGGATTCGACCTCACTTTATTGTGAGTTTTTACTTGACGATAATTTGGTATACTTGCCGAGGGAAATTTGTAGCGTTACAGATTTTTGTGCATCATTCGTCCAACTTCAGCAGCGTATTTTGGGTGAAAATTTCATTTCCGAACACTTTTAGTTTAGTTTCTTTTTATGTTTTTTAGTTGTTTTGTATATATTTTATTTTTTTGAAAACCTTTTTACTTAGTTTTTTGCATCTTTTAATTTTGCTTGTACATAGCCTAGTGTTATATCGTAGTGATACATGTTTTTAGATTTTCTTTTTAGCCTTTAGTCTTGATTGTGATTTGGGATAATGTGATGATTGCAGCTAAATTTGGTATCTGCTTAGGGCATTCAACGCCCATTTCTGGTGTTGAATGCCAAAAAAAAATGGGATACCCCCTGCTGGCGTTCAACGCTAGTCTGGCGTTTAGCGCCTAAGGGGGAGACAGCATGTTGAATTTGAATTTAAAGCTCCTTTGGCCAATAGATAACACCCAACCACCAACCACTTCAACATTTACCCACTCTTATCCATTCTCTCTCCTCTTTCACCCACTTTTCCATCCATATTCATCCATCCTATCACCCTCACTTCCCTTGATTCCCTCAACCCACCTGTCACTTCCCCAATCCCCTCTCATCAATCCCATCCATCTCTCTTTCCAACAACCACATTCAAATTTAATTTTTTTCCATCCTTCCCCCACCACAACCGAAACACCCTACCACCCCCTCCTATAAATACCCCTCACTTCATCCATTTTCACCACACCTTACACTATTCTTCCCTTCTTACTTATCCTTCACCATATACTTCCCCTTTCTTCATTTTCCCATTCCTTCACCCCAATGGCTGAAGCCTATACCCCTTCTCCTCTATCTCCTTCTTTTATTCTCTTTTTTTTTTCTTATTTTATATTTCTATTTGCTCGGGGATGAGGAAAGGTTTTAAGTTTGGTGTTGGATGCTCTGCTTTTTGCTTCTTCATTCTTACCTCCATGGCACTGAAAATCGGAGAATCCTCAAGGAAAAGAGGGGAGAAAGCCCCCACTTCTGAGCCATGAGATTTCACAAGGTTCTTCACCAAAGCCCATTAAGACCATTTTTATGATGTGGTGAGGAAGAAGAAGGTGATTTCCGAGGTCCCCTTCAAGCTGAAGGACGATGAGTAGTCAAAGATCCTATACAAAATTCTGAGATTGAGTTGAGAACTTCTGGCCAACCCTGTGACCGAGGTGGGAGTATTGATGGTGTAAGAGTTCTACACCAACGCCTAGGTGACGAAAAAGCATGATACAAGCGTGAACCCGGAGGCAAAAAATTAGTGTACCATGGTCAGAGGACACATCATGGATTTTAGGTTTGAGAGTGCGACGGTGGCACTTGATGACAAGTCATCTTATGCTAGTCTTACAAGCATTTTTCGTTAGTTTCCTTTGGTTTTATGCACTTTCTTACACAATAAATAAGTGATTTGGAGTGGATTTTCATGATTATGTTAAATCAATCAACCATCATTTATTTGACACAAAATCATAGGGTTTATGCTAGAATTAGTTGATTTTATGAATGATTTAGAAACCTTGTGAATTTGGTAATACTTTGACATGTTTATTTGGTTGCTTGCAGATGAAGAAAGGAGGGAAGGCACCAAGGGGAATAAGGAAGGAAGGCCAGCGCTCAACCAAGGGAGTGCTCAACAAAGTCCAACGTTCACAAGGAGCACGCAAAGAAGTGAGTGCTACGCTCACAAGTGCGAGCATTTTCGGCCACTAACCTATGGGAAGCTGGGCGCACATTAAACCAAGGAAGGTGATGACTTACATCATCTACCATTTTTCTTGCATAAAAAGGACCATAAAAGAGACATAATCTCATTTAATCATTGTAATTCATGCCTTAATTGATGAATATCATAGTAGATTGCTTTGAAATGAGTTTGTGCTGGATTTCAGGTGGAGAAGACATCAAAAATGGGAAAAAAACAACAAAACAAGTGGGACATGTGAAGCAGGCGTGCCAATTGGAACAGACGCCACAAAGATGTATTGGCGTGGCACGCCAGAAGCTGGGCGTGGCACGCTGGTACAACACTCCAGAGAGCAAAATTGAAGACCATCAAAGGGGCATGGCACGCCAATTCGTTACTAAAAGAACCATCACTATGGCATGCCACTTTGTATCGAAGGCGTGGCATGCCAGCCCCAGAGTTCACTTGGGCGTGCCACTTGAGGACCAAGGCGTGGCACGCCAAGCTTATGACACCCACAAGTGAATGGGCGTGCCACTTGAGCAACAAGGCGTGGCACGCCAGTGAACAAGGAGACAATGCAAAAGCTGGGCGTGCCACTTGGTATCGAAGGCGTGGCACGCCAGCTCAAGAACTCCCACAAAGGCGTGCCACTTGAGTGATGAAGCGTGGCACGCCTGCACCTAAGGAAGCCAAATAAAGCTGGGCGTGCCACTTTGTATCGAAGGCGTGGCATGCCAGCTCAATCATCTCACCTTGGTCTGCCACTTGAACATCCAGGCGTGGCACGCCAACCTCTGGGACCATGGCAAATGAAGGGCGTGACACGCCAATCTCATGGAATGGCATGCTGGTAGTGTTTTCCAGAGGAGGAATTAAAGGGCCAGTGGACTCAGGCGTGCCACTTGGGAGATGAGGCGTGGCACGCCAGGAAGAAGATGAAGCAAATGAAGGACGTGACACGCCAATCTCATGGCGTGGCACGCTGGTAGTATTTTCTAGAGAGAAAGAAGAGGAGATAATGAACTCAGGCGTGCCACTTGGATGACGAGGCGTGGCACACTGGCAAGGGGGTGAAGCTTTAAGAAGGGCGTGGCACGCCCAGAAATCTCCAGAAGCATAGAGATAAGGGAAGTGACCTTGGGCGTGCCACTTTGGCTCGAAGGCGTGGCACGCCAGGTTACTTTGCCATTTAAAATGTCCTGGGCGTGCCACTTAAGCTCGAAGGCGTGGCACGCCAAAGGTGAAACAGAGGATGGCGTGCCACTTGAATAGAGAGGCGTGGCATGCCAAATCAGAAACAGAAGGAGCGTAACACGCCAGAGAAGCACCAGTCACACGCCAGCTGGAAGATCACATTTATTGAGTTTCTTTTCCCTCCAAATTGTAATTTTCTTTTCACTTTTGTAATTTTCTTTTATTTTTCTGGATCTAGGAGTAGTATAAATACCCTTGGAAGTATTGGAAAAGGGGTAAGCAAGTCACAGAGTTTAGTTTTGGGGATTTGATGCCAGGGCATCTAGGCCAGTTTCACTGACCTTTTCTTTACTGTTTTAGGGTAGTTTCATGCATTTTCCTAGTAAACAAGGCAAGTTTTGGGTGAAAATACACTTACACCTTCATTCAAGCAACTATTGTGAATTTTGCATGATTTCATGAGATTTTTTGCCAGAATTACATGATATTTTAATGATGTATGATCTCATGATTTTGGCTAGAGCTTTGATGCACTTTAGTTGCTTGATTTCAGGACAAATGAAGCATGGAAGAATCACGTTAGCATTCACGTTAACTTAGTTAACGTGACTACTAACGTGGGATGGCAATTGGCTTGCAACGTTAATGAGAAAAGTGATCACCAATAACGCCTGGGAAGCCACTTCATAGCCTACGTTAAGAGCCACGTTAACTAAGTTAACGTGGTACTTAACGTAGAAGGAAAGGAAGACTCCACATTAATGAGAAACGTGAACTCCAATAACATTGAGAAACTAGGCAATGCCCCACGTTAAGAGTCACGTTAACTAAGTTAACGTGAACTCTAACGTGGACAAGGATCAACACAGCCAACGTTAGTGACACTCACTTTTGTCACTAACGTTGGATCATTTTCATTGCCTACGTTAACTCTCACGTTAATATTGTTAACGTGAAAGTTAACGTGGAGTGGGGTTCAAAGAACCAACGTTAGTGACACTCACTTTTGTCACTAACGTTGGAAGATGGCTTCATTACTATGTTAAAAGCCACGTTAACTTAGTTAACGTGGGTTCTAACGTAGGGGATTCAGGCAATTAGAGCATTAGTGACAAAGGTGAGTGTCACTAACGCTCTCGAAGGTGATAGGTGCCCACGTTAAGAGCTTCGTTAGCTAAGCTAACGTAAGACCTAATGTAGGAAGCAAAAGGCAGGCAATGTTAATGGGAAAAGTGATTCCCATTAACGTTTGTGAAAGGGGCACAAGCCAACGTTAATGGGAAAAGTGAGTCCCATTAACGTTGGCCAAGAATTGAGAAGGAACGTTAGAAGTCACGTTAAGACTTCTAACGTTGAGAATAACATGGGCATATAAAGGCGGAACGTTAGTGGAAAAGGTAAATGCCACTAACGTTCTCGCACCCAGAAATGTATTCCACGATTAATCTCACTAATTGCCCAAGCCTAATTCATATTTCTCTGCAAGCTGGGCCCACTAAAGATAAGGATTGCTTCAACCCAAGGTCCAAAGCCCACATCCAAGACTTGAAGAACTCACTAGAAGATCATGAAGAGTAGTATATATAGGAGTAGTTTTGAACTAGAGAAGGACTTTTGGCACCTTGGAGAACTACTCTTTGCATATTTACTTTTCTGTACTTCAAGCATGGATTATTCTTTTCTGCCATTTTTTATTCCTAGAGCTATGAACAACTAAACCCCTTTCATTAGGTTAGGGAGCTCTGCTGTAATTTGATGGATCAATATTAGTTTTCATTCTTCTTCTTCTATCTTTTCTCTTGATTTTACTAGAAAGCTTTCAATCTTAATTCAATTGGTTAGTTATATTGGAAAAGAAACTCTCCATAATTGGGTCTCTTCGGAACCTTGGAAGAGGAATGAAGAGATCATGCTAGAATTGCTTTCTCATGCTGGGCCAATTTGGGTTGGGATGGATATGTGACTATAATCCCCTCAATACTTGAATTGGGAAATGTATGTGGTATAATCAGTGACCATACTTCATCTCTTCTCATGAGCAATTGAACAAGGAATTGGCTATTGATCAAGATTTGAGAGATTGAATTACCAAGGAATTGGGATTCAATCACTTAAGATTGCCAAGGAGATCAATGAATGCATTGATTGAGGAAGAGATAAGAATGAACTTGATCCGGAGAATTGCAACATCTCCTAAACCCAATGATTCCCCCATTTCTGATCTTACCCATTCTCTTTAATTTCTGCCATTTACTTTTATGAGCATTACCCAATTCCCCGTTTAAGATTCTGCACTTTAATTTATGCTATTTACTTTCTAGTCATTTAAATTTCTGCATCTCAATCTAAATTCTGTTTAGCTCAACTAGTATATTCTTCTAACTAAAGTTGCTTGATCAATCAATCCTTGTGGGATTCGACCTCACTCTATAATGAGTTTTACTTGAAGATAATTCGGCATACTTGCCGAAGGAAAATTTGTTGAGAGACAAGTTTCCATGCATCAGATTTCACTTTTTATTTAGTTTTCACACTTCATCTTTTCCATCTTTTGTACATTCTCTCTGAGCTATGAGTAGCTAAATTCCCTCTCATTGAGAGAGCGAGCTCTATTGTACTTGATGGATTAATGATAGTGAATTTCTTTTTCTCTTCATCTTCTCTTTGATTTTCTAGAAGGAATTTCGATTTTCATGCTTAGTGTTCAATTAACTTGGAAAAGAGATTGAATGCAAAATGGGTTTCATGAGAACCTTGGAAAAGGAAACATGAAACCATGCTAGAAATCCCTTCTCACACTTGAGTAGAATCTGGGTTTTGGTGTTTGGATATGGTGACTTACAATCCTCCCTCTACCTGGACCTATGATGATGTGTGGCATAATCAGAGACCAAGAATATCTCTCTTCATGAGCAATTAGACCAAGGAATTGGCTATTGATCAAGATCTGAGAGATTGAGTCACTAAGGGATTGGGGCTCAATCAATCATGATTGCCAGGAGGTCAATGAGTTGCATGATTGAAGAAGATATGAGCTGGATTTAATCTAAAGAGCCAATATCTCATGATTGAAGATTGGCGCTCTGGATATTGCTCTTGTTGTGCCTACATAAGTTGCTGAGACACTTCTTCAATTGTTCTTCTCATTTCACTTAACTCTAATGCATTAGGAGCCTGTTGATCTTGTCCTTCCCCTCTCTGTGGCCTTCTCCTTTGGTGGGCTCCTGCTTCCTCTTGATCATCATCCTCAGTCACACCTTCCATTAGTCTCCTAGTGATCCCCCTGCTTCCTTTCACCTTCTCCGTTCTTTCATCTTCAAATATCACCCCAGCTCTTTTACACAACCTTAGGATAGTGCTTGGGTGACCAAGCCTCCTGGATTTATTTGTGTCTTCAGCCATTTCCTTAATACTGTCTGCTATGAGCTGTGAGAGCTTGATATCTCCTCCATGTAGGATGCAATAAAGCAAGAGGGCTCGCGTGACTATAACTTCAGAGGTGTTTGCAGTAGGGAGTATTGATCTCCTCACAATCTCATACCATCCTTTAGCTTCGGGCCTAAGGTCCAATCTTCTCAAATGGCTTGGAGTTCCATCTAAATCCCTCTTCCAATCTCTGCCTTCAATACATAACCCCTGCAGTATTTCATCAGGGTTATTCTCACCCTGCAATCTTTCTTCATAACTAAGCTCCTCAAAAGTTATGGTTTTCAATTGCAGGCCTCTTGTAATTGATGGTGGACTAAAATCCACCTCTACACCTCTGACATAACTTTTATAAGGGGGGCTATCCTCGCTCCCTTTTACATCATTAGCATAAAATTCCCTTATCATGACTGCGCTAATGTCAGTGGAAGGAGAACATAGAAGATCTCACCTCCTTTCCCTAGCAATTTGCCACATGATGGGATACTCCCCATCCCTCAGTTTGAAGCCCATCTCAGGAATGACATGTTTTGTCTTCATAAGCCTATGATACCTTCTTTCATGAAACTAAGATTTAAATTTCTTTGTGTCATAGCTTGGGGGTTCGGCCACCACTAGCTCATTGCCTTTCCTTCTTCTAGAGCTTGAAGAGGCCATGGAATAGGGAATAATAGAGGAGAAGAAAGTGAGTTTTGGTTTCGGTTTTATTGTGAAGGGGGTGCGGGTAGCAAGGTTAAGTGGCTATTGGGTAAGAATGAGTGACTGGAACATGTTTGGGGTTGCTGTTTTGAGGAAAGGGAATTGTTGGCTGTGTTTTTGGAGTAGAGGAAGAGTGAAACTAAGGCTATTTATAGGTAAGGCCTTCAAGTTTTCTAACAAAACAACAATGGATGAGGGAGTTCGTTGATGACCATGAAGGGTGAAAATTGAGTTGAACAACATAGAGGATTCATGGAATGAACAGCCTGCATGCATTGTTGAAGCTTGAAGAGGATTCCCTTCTCATTAGTTGTATGCATTTTGGTGTCCAATGGTGCATGCATGCAAATTTTGCTTTACAAGGGGCACGCTTCTTTAGGCACATGTGATCACCTCTCACTTGACTTGTCATAACCGTGGCCCCTCCTCTCCTTGTCTTCATCTCAATCTCTTTTTCCTAATTAAATCAAAATAATTAGCCTTAGGATATAATTGTACACGGTGGTGAGTGCTTTGCAAAAAAAATGCTTTTGTTTCTTATTCATAAAGGATCAATTGTGTCCCTTAATCAATGAGCCGAGGTTTGGTGAACACCAAACTTGTCTTTTGCTGAGGGATAACCGTAAAATGCAAGCAATTCATCATAATTGATTCTTTCATCATAAGATGTGGTTTTTCTTTCATAGAGTCCTAAAATGTAATGATGCATAATCCATCTATGTATGCCTCTGATTCCATGAACAAAATTGATCTTCTGAAAATTACTACATATGCAGACACCAAACTTAGTGTTTGGTCATATACTTCATCGAAATGACTAAGCATATGGTCTAAGAATGCTTGAAAAACTAAATTGGTGTGCCTACTTAGAAGTCTGGCATATGCTTCAAAATAGTGCATGCATTTATCAAGTATGTCCATGAGACTTCAAAATCATGCTAAGGTGATCATAGCTTATTGAATTTAAAACAAACAGGAATCTTAAATCATGGGTTACCTCCCATGGAGCGCTCTTTTATTGTCACTAGCTTGACATTGGACCCCCTTTAGGGTGGTTAATGGCTGTGATGTCTCAACTTGTCTCCCCTCACTGTGAGCTTCTTTTTTGTTCCTTGATGCTCAATTTCAACATGCTCAAGTGAGAGTATTTTGCAGACAGTGTAGTAATCATTGGTTTGTTGGCTTGTTCCCAGTTATTGATAAATCAACTGTACTTCATCACCCTTGGAGAACCTCTCAGTTAGGATTTTCTTGTTCTTCCATCCCTTCTGAGTTTTCTTCTTGCCTTTCTTTCTTCTTCTTGTTACCCCTTCTTCTTTGACAGCAACCTTTATTTTTGGACTCTCCTTCTTAGTCAGCATTTTAATTCCTTCTTGGTTTCCCTCTTCCCTTTACACAGTCTTAGTCTTCTCTTGCTCTGCTATGTTGTTTGTTTCTTGCCTTAGATTATGATTATCAACTGTCTTGCTAGTTCTTTCCTTCCATTGCAAGCTTCCTTTGTCAATTTCCATGCAGTCATTCTTTTTATCACATAACTGTGTTTCTGGAAATACATTTAGGGTGATGTTTTCGTCATGCATTCTGAGGATTAGTTTTCCTTGTTCCACGTCTATAATGTCCCTAGCAGTGGCCAAGAATGGTCTCCCAAGTATAATGGAATCACCTTCATCCTCATCTGAATCTAAGATTACAAAGTCTGCAGGGAAGATGAATTTATTCACCTTGACTAGAAGGTTTTCAATTACACCCCTGGGACATATCACTGACTTATCCACCAGTTCCAGAGACATTTGTATTGGCTTCACTTCCTTTATACACAGCTTTTTCACCAAAGAAGAGGGTATTAGGTTGATACTTGCTCCTAAATCACACATTGCCTTGTCAATGGTCAATCTCCCAATGGTGCAAGATAGAAAGAAACTTCTAGGATCTTTAAGCTTAGGGGAAGCCCTTTTTTAATCAATGCTCTGCATTCCTCAGTAAGTAGTATAGTCTCTTTCTCAACCCAACTTCTTTTTTTGTTGATAAGCTCCTTCAAGAACTTGGCATACAGAGGCATTTGTTCCAATACCTCAGCTAAGGGAATGTTTATCTCTAACTTCTTGAAAGTCTCAAGGAACTTATGAAAGTATTGATCCTTTGCTTTTTTGTGGAATCTTTGGGGATATGGCAGTGGAGGTGTAAGGCTCTTCTCCACTTGCTATTGTCCTGGAGCTGGCTCTTCCATGATCTGCTTCCCTTTCTTCAAATTTTATGGTTGGTTATCTTTTTCTTTGAGCTTCTATGGGACATTTTTGCTTGTTGTCATGTCCTTGTTACTAGCTTCCTCTTTTTCTGTTGGTTCTTTGTTGCTTTCCATAGGCTTCTTGGTTGCCTCTTTGTTGTCCACCAACGTCTTCCCACCCCTTAGTTGTATAGCTTTGCACTCTTCTTTTAGATTAGGAATGGTGTCATTTGGTAATGAGCTTGAAGGTCTCTTAATAGTAATTTGCTTGGAGAGTTGTCCAATCTGCCCTTCCATATTCTTCATGGAAGCTTCTTGGTTCTTAGTTGTCATCTCTTGGTGCTTCATCATTTTTTCCATTAACATCTCCAGGCTAGTGATCCTCTAAGAGTCTTGTGAGATTGGTTGGTTGTAGTGTGTTGGTGGTTGATGGTATGTGTTTTGGTTGGTGGTTGAATTATTGGATGGAAAAGGGTTGGAATTGGGGTGATTATTTTGGGGTTTTCTATAGGAATTTTGGTTATTCTGCTACTGGCTGTGGTTTTGGTTGTTTCTTGAAGGGTTTTGATTTGAGTTCCTTTGCCATGGTTGCTGGTTTTGATTTGAGTTCCTTTGCCATGGTTGCTGGTTTTGATTGTGGTTGTCTTCCCACATAAGGTTTGGGTGGTTCTTCCAAGATGGATTGTAGGTGTCACCATACACCTCATTCTGTCTAGAATTTTGGTTGTGCACATATTGGATATGTTCTTGCTGTTGGTCTTCTACATTTTCTTCATTCTTCCCCCAAGGAGTTGATGGTTGGCTTGTGGCACTCACTGATGCAACTTGTAGACCATCAATCTGATGCCAGGGCCTCTAGGCCAGTTTCACTGACCTTTTCTTTACTGTTTTAGGGTAGTTTCATGCATTTTCTTAGTAAATAAGGCAAGTTTGGGATGAAATTTCATTTACACCTTAACTCAAGCAACTATTGTGAATTTTATATGATTTTATAAGGATTATACAAGGATTGAATGATAAATTGATGATGCATAATCTCATGACTTGGGCTAGAGCTTTGATGCACTTTATTTGCTTAATTTCAGGACAAAGGAAGCGAGAAGAAGCCACGTTAGCAGTCACGTTAACCTAATTAACGTGACCACTAACGTGGGATAGGGACAAGCTTGTAGCGTTAATGAAAAAGGTGACCACCAATAACGCCTGCGAAGCCATCATAAGCCCACGTTAATTGGGAGCTCCAGTGTTAGTGGTAAAAGTGAATACCACTAACGCTACAAATTGGCAATTAGCCACGTTAAGATTCACGTTAACTTAGTTAATGTGAACTCTAATGTGGAAGGGGAAAACAATGCCAACGTTAGTGACACTCACCTTTGTCACTAACATTGGATCAAGCCAACATTGCCCACGTTAGTGGTCACGTTAAGACTACTAACGTGAAAGTTAACGTGGAGCTAAGCATGAAGAGCCAACATTAGTGACACTCACCTTTGTCACTAACGTTGGAGATAGCATTCACTACCACGTTAACCTAGTTAACGTGAACTCTAACATGGAGAGGAGGGGCATTTGGAGCGTTAGTGACAAAGGTAAGTGTCAGTAACGCTCTCGAAGCGTAAGCATGCCCACGTTAAGAGCCACGTTAACCTAGTTAACGTGAACTCTAACGTGGGGAAAGGGGGCACAATGCAATGTTATTGGAAAAGGTGATTCCCAATAACGTTTGCGAAGGATCATGAGGCAACATTAGTGGTCACGTTAGTGCCACTAACGTTGAAGTTAACGTGGACCATTTTGGGGTTGGAACATTAGTGAGAAAGGTGATTGCCACTAACGTTCTCGAACCCACATTTTCACTTAGCGTTAACGCCACTAACGTCCTAACTAACGCCCATGCCTAACTCACACTTTTCTGCAAGCTGAGCCCACTGAAGATTGTACTTGCTTCAACTCAAGATCTAAGGCCCACATCCAAAACTTGAAGAACTCTCTAGAAGGTCAAGAAGAGTAGTATATATAGGAGTAGTTTTGAACTATAGAGAAGCTTGGCACTTTGGAGAACTACCCTCTGTATATTTATTTTTCTGCACTTTTTAGCTAAGCATGTATTCTTCCTCTTTCTTTTCTCTTGATTTGTTAGAAAGCTTTCGATCTTAATTCAATTTGTCAGTTGTCTTGGAAAAGAAACTCTCCATAATTTGATCTCCTTTGAGCCTTGGAAAAGGGATGAGGAGATCATGCTAGAAATGCTTTCTCATGTTGGACCAAATTGGGGTCTGGGCGGATATAGTGACATGTAATCCTCCCAACACTTTGATTTGGAAATACATGTGGTATAATCAGTGACCACACTTCATCTCTTTCCATGAGTAATTAAATCAAGGAATTGGGCAATTGTTCAAGTTTAGAGAGATTGGATTGCCAAGGAATTGGGATCCAATCACTTAAGATTGCCAAGGAGATCAATGAATGCATTGATTGAGGAAGAAATGAGAATGAACTTGATCCGAAGAATGCAACATCTCCTAAGCCCAATGAATTCCCCATTCTGATCTTACCCATTTTCTTTACTTTCTTCTAATTATTTCTATGTTCATCTCCCAAAATCCCCATTTAAGATTCTGCACTTTATTTTCTGCCATTTACTTTCTTGTTATTTAATTTCCTGCAATACCAACTACCTTCTGTTTAGCTCAACTAGCATACTCTTCCAACTAAAATTGCTTGACCAATCAATCCCTGTGGGATTTGACCTCACTCTATTGTGAGTTTTTACTTGATGACAATTCGGTATACTTACCGAAGGGAAATTTGTTGAGAGATAAGTTTTTGTGCATCAAGTTTATGGCGCCGTTGCCAGGGATTGATTTTGTATCAATAATGATTAAGTTGGAAGTTCACTAGATTGAGCATTTTTTTCTTTTGTTTGTTTACGTTATCTGGTCATTTACCTTCAGTTGATTTAGTTTCTTCCTCATCTCCGATACCCTCTCTGTTTTCTTTCTTTCTTGTTGTTATTTACAAGTCTGTTCACTAACCCACTAACTGTTTAATAATTTGCATCACTCACACTAACAGTCACTCTAACAAGAATAATCACTTCATTTTATTTCTTACTGTGTACTTTGTTAGTTGTATGACAGGGAGAAGAAGTGGAGCTTCAACTTCCTTCGATTCGGAACCTGAGAGAACCCTCCGTAGATTGAGGAGGAAAGCAAGAGGGAAAGGAGTTATTGGTGCTAAGAAAGAGGAGGAATACTTTGAAACCAACATGGAGGAGAACTTGGAAAACAACCATGAAGGAGAAGCTCACAACTATGCCAGAGAAGGCCCTGTAAATAATGCTGGGGAAGACAGGAGAGTTCTACGCTCTTACATCAATCCAAACCTAGGAAATTGTGGAAGTAGTATCCAAAAGCCCACCATACATGCCAACAACTTTGAATTAAAACCTCAGCTCATCACCCTTGTTCAGAACAACTGCTCATTTGGAGGAAGTGTCCAAGAAGACCCCAATCAACATCTAACCACATTCCTGAGAATATGTGACACTGTGAAGTCTAATGGAGTCCATCCGGATGTCTATAGACTTCTTTTGTTCCCTTTTTCACTCAGGGACAAAGCATCCAAGTGGCTGGAGTCCTTTCTGAAGGAGAGCTTAACAAATTAGGAAGATATGGTGAACAAATTTTTGGCAAGATTCTACCCTCCTCAAAGAATTAACAGGCTCATAGCTGAGGTGCAAACTTTCAGGCAACAAGATGGTGAAACTCTCTATGAGGCATGGAAGAGGTTTAAGGACTTAACAAGAAGATGCCCACCAGACATGTTCATGAATGGGTTCAAGTTCACATTTTCTATGAAGGTCTCTCTTATGAGTCAAAGAATGTTGTAGACCATTCATCAGGGGGCTCTCTAAACAAGAAGAAAACCATTGAAGAAGCCATAGATGTCATTGAAACTGTAACTGAGAATGACTACTTCTATGCTTCTGAAAGAAGCAACACTCGAGGAGTAATGGAGCTGAACCACATGGATGCATTGCTGGCTCAAAATAAGATGATCACCAAGCAGCTAGTAGATCTCACCAAGAAGGTAGAAGAAAACCAAGTTGCAGCAGTCATCACTTCATTACCAGCTCAAGAAGGAGTGAATGTAAGAGAAGAAGGTGGCTGGGAACAAGCTAATTATGTTGGAAACTTACCCAGACAGATCCATGATCCATACTCCAACACTTATAATTCTGGATGGAGAAATCACCCTAAATTTGGGTGGGAAAACCAACAAGACCAAGGCCAAGACAAGAGACGCCACAACCACAATCCCAACAATAATGTAACTCACCAATATACCTCACAGAGATCCTATCAACACCCACCTAACCACCCTTCTCAACCACTTAATCTCAACCCACCATCACCAACTGAGGATAGACTTTCCAAAATTGAGGCTCTACTTGAAGACATATGCAAAGAAGTCCAAGACAACAGAGTGTTCAAGGATGAAGTGCGAGCCAATATCAAAAACCAAGGGGAAAACATCAAGAGGCTGGAGTCCCAAGTGGGATATCTTTCTCAACAGTTTCCCAAACCTATTGATAGTTTCTCAAGTGACACAGAGAAGAACCTAAGAGGAGAAACAAAGAAAGTAAGGTGGGAAGAATGTAAGATGATCAACACAAGTGATGAGATGAGTGTGGAGGACGTGGACACACAAATATAACACATCCAAGACAGTCCAAAGAAAAATCATGAAGACAGAAACCATGCACCCCAACCTTCACACAGGGATGAGCTAAAGAAAGGGGAGATCCTGAACCCATATGCGCCCTTTCCCTAAAGGCTCAAAGGTGGTTTAGCAAGGAGAATGTATTCAAGATTCCTCGACATGTTTGCATCCCTTGATGTAAATATACCATTCATTAAGGCCCTCCAGCAAATGCCCTCCTACATCAAGTACATAAAGGAACTTCTGGCCAAAAAGAGTTCATTAAAAGGTGGACAAACAATAAAGATGAACAGGGAGTGCAGTGCTCTCATCCAAGCAGAGCCACCTACAAAGAAGAAAGATCCAGGGAGTTTCCACATACCCTGTGCTATAGGAGAGACAATGATTGATAAAGGGGCTCTGTAACCTGGGAGCAAGTATCAACTTAATGCCTATATTCCTCATGAAAAAGCTTCAAATCAATGAGCTAACACCCACATACATAATCATCAAATTGTCTGACAAAACTAAAAAACAGGCAATAGGAGTGGTAGAGAATGTGTTAGTGAAGGTTGGTAACTACTTCCTGGCCACGAACTTTGTCATCTTGGAAATGGAAGAAAATCCCATCCATCCCATCATCCTGGGAAGGCCATTTTTAGCCACAGCCAGGGCGCTTATAGATGTGGAGCGAGGAGAGCTAGTATTGAAGATACACGATGAACAGCTCACCTTCAATGTTTTCAAACCATCACAAGAAGCAAATCATGATAACGAAGAGTCGAAGGAAGAGCACAATAAAGAGCTAATGGAAGAGTCAGACAAGGGAGCATAAGCACCACACCTAAGAACTCCTATGGTTAACAAGTAATGTAGTCAGAAGGAACAACAGCCAAGTGTGACCCAAGAGAAGCTAGACTCACAAGAGTCATGTGGGATAAGCAACAAAATCCCCCTGAAAGAAGGAACCATAAGGAGCAAGGTAACATCAAGGGAAGCAAGGAAAAAGGCCCCAAGGGAATGGAGAAACAAGAAAATCCCTACAGAGGATTTCTCTCCAGGAGATGAAGTGATCTCTGCCCACTTTCCATCTATACCACTTCATCTCCCCACCATTCCATCTCAGCTACCTCAAGTGTACACCATCAACAAAATCTTGTCCTTAGAACATGTGAAACTTCTTAACAAAGCCAATGGAGATAAATCCACTGCAAGGGGGGAGGACTTGAAGCACTACCAACCACCCTGACAAAGGCCAAACGTCAAGCTAATGACGTTAAAGAAGCGCTTCATGGGAGGCAACCCATGTTCTTTAGCCTTTCTTTTTAATCTCTAATACTAGTTATTAAAGCAAAGTTCATGGATTCTAAATCAACCTCGACAAACAATATAAGAATCCCTACATGCAGTATATAGTACATGATAAGTTTGGTGTTCAAGGCACACCAAGAGGGCTTGAACACACTCAATGGTATGAGATTCTTTTCGAATCTTGTTGCACCATATGATCACAAACAAGTTTGGTGTTACCAACGTTGCATGCATGGGAAATAGAGTGGTCGATTGATTTGCATTCATGAAAAGCATTTAGTTATTTTAAAAACAAAAGAAAAAGATTTTAACAGTAGCTATTTCACACTTTAATTTTTCCTACCAAAAATTTAATTAACTTTTTGCATTCCTTCTGTCTTGTATAGGAAATCAAAAAGGGGATTGGTTGTACTTGATAGGACAACCAAAGGAAGGAGGTTCGGCCATTATACCAAGGAAACCACACACTTGTCTTCAAGGGGAGTATCTTGGGAAGTGTTGCCATGCAACATTGGGAGTTGGATAGCCTTGGAGACCGAACCAATACCCTCATAAAAGAGGTGATCCGTGTGCTCATCCAATGCCAAACCCCAACCGTCCATCATTACGCCATGCTATCAATCCACACCCTTCACTCTCATCATTTCCCTATATAACCTCTACTTTATAGCCATTCCATGTGCAATTGTCATTCCCATCCATCTCTCTCTTTCTTCTCTCAAACACACACCCCATCCTCCACCAAATGTTTTATACACATTCTTATAGCCACATCTTGTAAGCCACAAATATACCAACCATCACTCATGGCATCATCGAGCACTAAGAGAAGAAGAGGGAAGGAACCTATAGGGCAGTCTCCTTCTGATGCCGGGAGATTCAAGACCGCCTTTCATGAGCTCCAATATGAACGGATCAAAAATAAGAAAATATTGCCAGAATTGACATTCCAGTTCAATGAGGATGAGTGCCCAAAGATTAGAGAGAAGATTGCACAGAGGGGTTGGCAAAAGCTCACGAACCCAGAAATAAAGATAAATGTGAACCTCATCAAGGAATTCTATGCCAATATGGCCAGAGAAGACAGTACTAGGGCCCCCACCTTCAAAAGCTACGTGAGAGGAACAGAGGTGGACTTCAGCCCCAATGCTATAACAAGGACTCCTCAGCTGAAATCGCCACATTTTGATGAGCTCAGTTGTCAAGTAAGAATAAGCAATGCCCCCGACGAAGATGAACTTGAAGAAATAGTGAATGATATGTGTGTTATAGGATCTGATTAGGAAAGATACTCAGATAAGAGGCTGCGGTTCATTAGGAGAGGAGACCTCATCCCATAAGCCAAGGGATGGTTTGAGCTTGTAAGAAGGTCTATCCTTCCAGCCGCAAACAATTCTGAGGTCAATATTCCTCGAGCTACCATGGTATATTGCTTAGTAAAGGGTGGGGACATCAATGTGCACGAAATCATATCTGAAGGGATCCAGGATTCAGCCGAGAAGAATGATCCGGGTGCTAGACTTTGGTACCCCAGCACCATCCTTAGATTATGCATGAAAGCCAAGGTGGTATTCGAAGACAACAATCCACAGTGGGTAAATCCTGGGAGACTAGTTACCCTCTAGCATATAAACTATGTGACACCCTCTCAACAACAAAGAAGACCTCAGATATGGAAAAGAACTGCACAAGAAGAGCCTCACCAAGAAGAACCGCGCCAAGAAGAACCCCAACAAATAGGGTACCAGCAAGAAGGGCAATATGATCAAACCAACATAAATCTGTTTCACATTCAAGGAGCCATTGAGGATCTGTCAAGGAGCTATATGAAGGGACAAGAACAACAACTGCATGTCCAATCTCAAAGGATGGATCGTCAAGAAGAACTACTCTCTAGTTGGATGGATCAACAAAAAGAATGGCAGAAATAGCAAATGGAGTTGCAACAGGAGCATTACTCCCAGCTCACCCAAGCCATCAATCAAGTGACCGAAAGGCAAGAAAGCCAAGACAAACGCCTTCAAGAACTCAACCAACGCCAGATAGCCCAGATGAAAGCATTCAACGAATTCAGTGTGCTCAATGATGGAAGGCAACTGCATAAGTTGCATAACTTATATGACTGGGCATATGCATAACTTGCACCCTGCCATTCCAAATTATGAGGCAGTCCGCAAGGACTTAATAGAACAAGAAGAGGAAAAGGTGAAACAACAAAAGGAAGCATTAAAGAAGAAGATGGAGGATGTTGGTTTCTGGAAAAAGCTGATCGGGAAGCGCAAAGGAAATGGGGACTCAAGCAAACAAGGAGGATCCCAAGACAAAGGGACATGAGCATTCCAATAAGTGAAAGGTTGTGGAGCTCTTTCTTATTTTTATCTTTTTCAAGCTTTAAATAAGGAAAATCATGTATGAAATAGAACATGCTTCCATGGTAGCTTAGGATTTTAAATTCTGCCTTTAGAGTTTTCATTGCTTAGGTCTATATTTACTAGTCTAATGTCCCTTCTGCATTTTCACCTTGCTTACTTGTATGCTTGTCCTTTAAGTCAATAAAAAAGAAGATGTTATGAAAAGAACAAGAGTTGAGTATCTTGTGAAGTAAATTCTGAATATTTGTGGTAGGGTGATTAATTAGCTAAGTTGGTTCACCAACAAGGTAGGAAGGCAACTATCTACCTTGAATCATATGCTTGAAACACACCCCAGGAGACTAGCTAATTGATAAGATCCTAATAAGAAAAGAGAAAGAGCAATAAAAGTGAAAAGGAAAGAAAAACAATAAGAAATAATGCTAGACACCAAGGGTTTGAAGATTGAGGCATGTGTCTGTGGTGTTCATGTGCAAAGAATATGCTTGGATGAATAAGCTCTTAGGGGTGCCTTATCACTTGGTAACTTGGATTAACTAATCTGGGATTATCAGCTGAAAGTCCACTATCAAGAGTAACCTCTGCTACAGAACACTTAGCAACCCAAAGAGGTGCTGGACACCAAGGTCTCAAGAAAAGAAAAATAACAAATCATGTGCCTGTGGTATGTATGTATGGGGGAAAGAGACTTGAGGGAGTAAGTCCTTAGGGGTGCCTTAACACCTAGCACCTTGAACCAACTGGTTCGGGAGTGTTGGCTGAAAGCTTATCTTAAAGAGTCGCCCTCTTACAGAGCACTTAGCCTAAAAAGGAATGCAATAAACCCTGGAAGGGAAGGGAGGATCAATAATTAAGAAGTCTCAAGGGATGCAATCAAATAAGTATTCAAGGGCATGATAAAGGCCTGAAAACTAGTAAAGGAATGAACCTAAGTTGCTATGCATGAAACCCCATAAACCAGGGATTTAACTTCTATTATCATTGTTTGTTCATCTTGTTCTCTCATTCATTCTTCCTATGTTTTAGTACTTGCTTAGGGATAAGCAAGCTTTAAGTTTGGTGTTGTGATGCCAGGGCATCTAGGCCAGTTTCACAGACCTTTTCTTTACTGTTTTAGGGTAGTTTCATGCATTTTCTTAGTAAATAAGGCAATTTTTGGATGAAATTTCATTTACACCTTAACTCAAGCAACTATTGTGAATTTTACATGATTTCATAAGGATTATACAAGGATTGAATGACAAATTGATGATGCATAATCTCATGACTTGGGCTAGAGCTTTGATGCACTTTATTTGCTTGATTTAAGGACAAAGAAAGCGAGAAGAAGCCACGTTAGCAGTCACGTTAACCTAATTAAGGCTAACGTGGGATAGGGACAAGCTTGTAGCGTTAATGAAAAAGGTGACCACCAATAACGCCTGCAAAGCCATCATAAGCCCACGTTAATTGCCTCGTTAACTAGGTTAACGTGGTAGTTAACGTGGAGAAAAAGGGAACTCCAGCGTTAGTGGTAAAAGTGAATACCACTAACGCTACAAATTGGTAATTAGCCACGTTAAGAGTCACATTAACTTAGTTAACGTGAACTCTAACGTGGAAGGGGAAAACAATGCCAATGTTAGTGACTGAAGAGAGAGAACTTTTGTGTGGTCTAGGAATCTTTACAATTAGGTACTCGTTGCAAGTATAGCTCCTAAACCAACAGAAGTCCTTTCTTACAAACGTTTTGGTTGTCACAAGTAACAAACCCTTTTTGAAATTGATAACCAAGTATTCAAACCTCGGGTCGTCTTCTCAAGGAATTGCAGGGAAGTATGATTTATTATTGGTTATGGAAAAATAGTGTTTGGGTTTGAAAAAGGGTTTTAAGCAAGAGAAATAAATTGCAAGAATTAATAAATTAATAACTAATAAAACTCCTGGCAAAGTATGAAAATTGGAAGTCCTATCCCAGTTATCCTTATCAATTGTGATGAGAATTGGATTTTTCTCCCACTAAGTTAACCTCTAACTATGAAGGTAAGTTAAGTGGACGGAATAAGTTTGGTTACTCAAGTCCTAGTCTTTCCTTGGGAAAAACTAGAGTTAGTGGAACTCAAGTTAATTCTCGAAGAATTCCAAAATTCAGTCAACAATGAGTTTGACAACTCAAGAGTTACCAATTAATCAATTAAAGCCAAGAATATAAAAAGCTAAATGAAAATCATAGATCTGAAAATACCTTAATTGTATTTAAATATAAATTTAAATCTAACATGGAAAGATTTATGAATCAAATGGGCAACATAAATAATAAACAGATAAAAGTATTAGAGTATCCAAAAGTAGAAGAGAAACATAAATTAAATAACATTGAACCTGTGATGAAAAAGTAATATTCCTAATTTCTAAAAATCCTAATCCTAAATTCCTAAGAGAGAGGAGAGAACCCCTCTCTCTAAAAACTATATCTAAATTATGAAAAGTGTGATTTTTGAAAAGCATCCTCATGAATGGATGCATTCCCCCACTTTATAGCTTCTAATCTGTGTTCTCTGGGCTGAAAACTGGGTTAGAAACAGCCTAGAAATCGCTGATTGTGAAATCTGGTCCGTACAGGTCGCGGCAAGGTGACGCGGAGGCATCATCCACGCGTTTCCGTGGAATGAGATTCGCAGATGCGACGCGTCTGCGTGGAGCGCGCGTTCGCGTCGCCTATCTGTACAACCACTATGGCAAATTAAATATCAAATCGAAGCCCCGGATGTTAGATTTCCAACGCAATTGAAACCACATCATTTGCTCCTCTGTAGCTCAAGTTATGATCGTTTTAGTGCGAGAGGGTCAGGTTGACAGCTTTTCAGTTCCTTCAACTTCTTGTATTCCTTCCACTTTTGCATGCTTCATTTCCATCCTCTAAGACATTCCTGCCCTGTAATTCCTGAAATCACTTAACACACATATCAAGGCATCTAATGGTAATAAGAGAGGATTAGATAAAAGAAAACAAAAGCCAAATAAGCATGTTTTCAATCATAGCACAAAATCGGGAAGGAGAATGTAAAACCATGCAAATCATATGAATAAGTGGGCAAAGGCTTGATAAAAACCTCTCAATTGAGCACAAGATAAACCATAAAATAGTGGTTTATCAGTGACACTCACCTTTGTCACTAACATTGGATCAAGCCAACATTGCCCACGTTAGTGATCACGTTAAGATCACTAACGTGAAAGTTAACGGGGAGCTAAGCATGAAGAGCAACCATTAGTGACAGTCACCTTTGTCACTAACGTTGGAGATGGCATTCACTACCACGTTAGTGGCCACGTTAAGCTAGTTAATGTGAACTCTAACGTGGAGAGGAGGGACGTTTGGAGCGTTAGTGACAAAGGTAAGTGTCACTAACGCTCTCGAAGCTTAGGCATGCCCACGTTCACAGCCACGTTAACCTAGTTAACGTGAACTCTAACGTGGGGAAATGGGGAACAATGCAACGTTATTGGAAAAGGTGATTCCCAATAACGTTTGCAAAGGATCATGAGGCAACGTTAGTGGTCACGTTAGTGCCACTAACGTTGAAGTTCACGTGGACCATTTTGGGGTTGGAACATTAGTGAGAAAGGTGATTGCCACAAATGTTCTCGAACTCATATTTTCACTTAGCATTAACGCCACTAACGTCCTAACTAACGCCCATGCCTAACTCACACTTTTCTGCAAGCTGAGCCCACTGAAGATTGTACTTGCTTCAACTCAAGATCTAAGGCCCACATCCAAAACTTGAAGAACTCACTAGAAGGTCAAGACGAGTAGTATATATAGGAGTAGTTTTGAACTATAGAGAAGCTTGGCACTTTGGAGAACTACCCTCTGTATATTTACTTTTCTGCTCTTTTTAGCTAAGCATGTATTCTTCTCTGTCAGTTTTCATTTCCAAAGCCATGAACAACTAAACCCCTTTCATTGGGTTAGGGAGCTCTGTTGTAATTTGATGGATCAATTATAGTTTTCATTCTTCTTCCTCTTTCTTTTCTCTTGATTTGCTAGAAAGCTTTCGATCTTAATTCAATTGGTTAGTTGTCTTGGAAAAGAAACTCTCCATAATTGGATCTCCTCTAAGCCTTGGAAAAGGGATGAGGAGATCATGCTAGAAATGCTTTCTCATGTTGGTCCAAATTGGGGTCTGGGCGGATATAGTGACATGTAATCTTCCCAACACTTTGATTTGGAAATACATGTGGTATAATCAGTGACCACACTTCATCTCTTCCCATGAGCAATTAAATCAAAGAATTGGGCAATTGTTCAAGCTTAGAGAGATTAGATTGCCAAGGAATTGGGATCCAATCACTTAAGATTGCCAAGGAGATCAATGAATGCAATGATTGAAGAAGAGATGAGAATGAACTTGATCCGGAAAATGCAACATCTCCTAATCCCAATGAATTTCCCATTTCTGATCTTGCCCATTCTCTTTACTTTCTGCCATTTACTTCTATGTTCATCTCCCCAAATCCCTATTTAAGATTTTGCACTTTATTTTCTGCCATTTACTTTCTTGTCATTTAATTTCCTGCAATACCAACTACCTTATGTTTAGCTCAACTAGCATACTCTTCCAACTAAAATTGCTTGACCAATCAATCCCTGTGGGATTCGACCTCAGTCTATTGTGAGTTTTTACTTGACGACAATTCGGTATACTTGCCGAAGAAAAATTTGTTGAGAGACAAGTTTTCGTGCATCACAAATCTCTTGGCCATTTGCTCAAATTGTTGCTGAATTTGTTGCTGCATCACTTTGTGTTGAGCCAAAATTGTATCCACTCCTTCCAACTTTAGCACTCCTTTCCTCTGTGATGGTTGGCATTGGCTTTGGTGAGCAAAGAAGTGTTGGTTGTTGGCCACCATGTCAATGAGGTTTTGAGCCTCCTCTGCAGTTTTCATCAATTGCAATGATCCTCTAGCTGAGTGATCAAGTGCCTTTTGAGCCTTTAGAGTGAGTCCTTCATAGAAGTTTTGGAGCTTGTCCCACTCAGTGAACATTTCTGGTGGACATTTTCTAAGCAGAACCTTATATCTCTCCCATGCCTCAAATAGATTCTCAGTATCCATTTGTGTGAATGTCTGCACTTCAGTCTTCAATCTAATGATCCTTTGAGGGGGGTAAAATTTAACAAGAAACTTGCTCACCAAGTCATCCCAAGTGTTGATGCTCTCCTTTGGAAATGTCTCTAGCCATTGAGTGGCTTTGTCTCTGAGGGAGAATGAGAATAACAGCAGCTTGTATATGTCAGGGTGCACTCCATTGCTTTTAACTGTGTCACAAATCCTCAGGAAGGTGGATAGATATTGGTTTGGGTCTTCAAGTGGCCCTCTTCCAAAAGAGCAGATGTTTTGGACCAATGTGATGAGTTGTGGCTTTAGTTTTAAGTTGTTTGCATTGACATTAGGGGTAAGAATGCTACAACCACAATGTCTAGTTTGCAAATGTATAAGAGGTCATTACTCTCCTCTCTGGTTTACCATTGTTGTTGTCCACTCCTCCTGGTGGATTTGTTGGACTTGTTAAGAGTTCCTCCATCTCTTGGAATTCTTCTTTTGACTCCTCTTCTCCAACAATGCCTTTTCCTCTTTCTTCTCTTCTTAACCTTCGAAGAGTCCTTTCGTCAGTTCCAGAGAAAGTAGGGATAGCTCTCCTTGTACCTGACATACAAACATAACACAAGAAACACACAGAACCAGAAAATCAGTGAAACTTCAATCTATTGTTAGAATGAAGTTTTGGTTAGCTTAGGCAAATAGTCAAACAGTTAATGTGTTAGTTGAAAACAAAAGAAAAAATGCTTAATCTAGATCACCACCTCACTTAATCATTGTCAATCTATTTCAATCCCCGGTAACGGTGCCAAAAGCTTGATGTGTATTTTTGGAAAACGAATTCCAAACACACAAACTCACTGGCAAGTCTACCGGGTCGCATCAAGTAATAATAACTCACATGAGTGAGGTCGATCCCACATGGATTGAAGGATTGAGCAATTTTAGTTCAGTGGTTGATTTAGTCAGGCAAACAAGAGTTGATTTGAGAAATTTGTAGTAAACAGAAGCTAAATTGCATGAATTGTAAAGAGAGAAGGGGAAATTACAGTGAATTAGAGAGACAAGAAGTAAAATAGCTGAATCTTAAAGTGCAAGTAATGTAAATGACTGAAACTTAGGTTGTAAGAAATGTAAATGGCTGAAGCTTAAACTGCAAGAAATGTAAATTGACTGAATAATAAAGTGCTTAGGGAACTGGAATTGCAGAATTTAATAATAGAAAGTAAAGAAGCTAAATTAAATGCAGTAGATCTAAATGGAATTTAAATGAAGAACAAAACAGAAAGTAGATTCACCCAATTGCAAGAACTAGGAAAGAAATTCAAGAGCTCAGAGGCTCAATGAGACTAGACAATAATTCCAGATCTCAATTTTTTCCTTGGTTCAACAGACAGCAAATTGTAGAAGAAAAGAAAATGAAAATAATGAAGAAATTTAGATCCACTTCTTGGAATAATTGAGAAGAGAGGTGAAAGATGATTCTCAAACTTAGAATCAATAAAGCTCTTCAATCTCAATTCAAATTCCAGGAGAAGATAGCAAATGTAGCAGAGAAAATGAAAATGAAGTTAGAGAGCTAAATTCAATTCACAATTCCTTAGAATTATGCAGAAGAGAACAAAAATGAATTGTAGATCAAGGATTGAAACAGAATTCCTTCAATCTCTATCCATAACTCATAAACAGAAAGCAAAAGAGAGAACAAGGAGGAGAGAACTCAGCTCTCAGTCCCAATTCTCAATTCAAAGCTCACAGCTAATGAAAATTCCAAAAATTGAAGAGCACAGAAAAGTTCAAAGTGAAAATAATGAAGTAAATGTCAAAAGTTCTCTCTAAATCAAACTAAGTCCTATTTATACACTTTCTATTCTTGATTTTTAGAATTTGGAATGGGCTTTTTATTTGATGAAGAATTGGATCCAAAGTGGCAATTGGATGGAAATTGGACCCATGGTGCACCTCCCAAGGGAGCGTTCAGTTAACTAAGTTAACTGAGCGCTCCAAGTCTTGGTCCCAATCTCAAATTGTTGCGTGCATTGCATCCAGGGTAGCGCTCAGTAAAAATGTTCTAACTGAGTGCCCCACCTTATGTCCTTAGCTCCCTTCTGGTGCGCACAATGCTTCTTGTGGCAAGCTTCAAGGTAGCGCTCAGTTAAAATGTTTTAACTGAGCGGTCCTTGCCTTAGTGTAGCACCTTGCTTGGTGAGCTCAAGGTGCTTGGTTCGAGCCTTGCTGGAAGCAATTCTGGGCCTGATTTCCTTGGCCAAGTGGAGTGCTCCTTCCCTTGGTTCCATTAGGTGCTTGGTTCGATCCTTGGAGGTTGCATTTTGGCAATTTCCTTTGGTGAAGAGTATCACCCCTCATGCCTTGTCTGCAAGGTTCGAGACTTGGCTCCTCTATTTTTGCCAATTCCCTTTGATTTCCTTCTCCAAGGGACACAAAAAAGGTAGGAGAAGTTAACTGAGCGCCAATGCTTTTCTCCCTTCTCTTGGGCGCTCAGTTAACAAAGTTAACTTAGCGCTAGTGCCTTGTGCTTCCTTGGTTGATGATGCGCCACTCCTTGCTTTCTTGGGCATGCTTCAGACTGGTGCTCAGTTAACTAAGTTAACTGAACGCTATGCTTTCTTGCTCCCTTGAGCATGCGCCACGCTTTTGGTTCCTTAGCTCATGATGCACCACGCTTTTGGTTCCTTAGGTCACGCTTTCCATAGCGTGGCCTAAGGTCTAAAGCGTGCTTTTTCTTCAAAAAGCGTGCCCAAAATTCCTTTTTCAACCGTTTCTTCTCCTACAAGTAATCAAAACAACCAATCAAAGTATCACAGAATTCATAAAGCTTAAAATTCATTTAAAATCAATTAATTTTAGCTTAAACATCATGATTTTGTCAAAATTAAAGGGTGGTTGATCGATTCAAAGAAACCATGCAATTCCACTCTAAATCAGTTACTTATGATGCAAGAAATTGCATTAAAACTAATGAAACAAGTGTAAATTAGCTTGAAAAACAAGTATATGATGACTTATCATCAACCCACACTCTAAGACATACAACCCAGGTTGGAATAACCACCCAAACTTTGGGTGGAGAAATCAACAAAACCACAATCAGGACCACAACAAGCCTTATCCATCAAATCAGCATCCCAACCATAACCCCAACCATCAAACAGGGAATCATAGACCCTACCATAACTCACAAAACACATCATACCATAACAACCAACCCATACACAACAACCTCAATCAAGATTCACCATGACTTAATGAGAAGAATGAATTGATACCCACAAGGACGGTAACCGAATGGCGTATGTGAATTGACTACCGGAAACTTAATGAAGCCACCCGGAAGGATCACTTTCCCCTGCCCTTCATGGACAAGATGCTTGAAAGATTGGTAGGACATGAGTATTATTGTTTCCTGGACGGATACTCGGGCTAAAACCAAATTGTTGTAGACCCCAAGGATCAGGAAAAAACTTCATTTACTTGTCCATATGGTGTATTTGCTTATAGAAGAATGGCCTTTCGATTGTGCAATGCACCTACAACATTCTAAAGGTGCATGCTCTCCATTTTTCCAGATATGATTGATAAGTTCATAGAATTATTTATGGATGACTTCTCTGTGTTTGGGGACTCATATTCTGATTGCCTATACCATCTCTCTCTTGTGCTAAAAAGGTTTCAAGAAACCAACCTTGTTTTAAACTGGGAGAAGTGCCATTTTATGGTGACTGAAGGGGTGGTTCTTGGTCACAAGATTTCAAAAGATGGCATAGAATTAGACAGAGCAAAAGTCGAAGTAATTGAAAAATTACCTCCACCTTGTAATGTCAAAGCAATCAGAAGCTTTTTGGGACACACTGGGTTCTAAAGGAGGTTTATTAAAGATTTTTCAAAGATTGCAAAACCCCTTAGCAACCGACTTGTCTCAAATACTACTTTTGTTTTTGATAGAGAATGCATGGTAGCGTTTGATGAACTCAAAAAGAAACTCTCCTCTGCACCTATCATAGCACCACCAAGCTGTGATCTTCCCTTTGAACTAATGTGTGATGCATCTGATTTTGCTGTTGGTGCTGTCCTAGGACAGAGGAAAGACAAGCTAGTACATGTTATTTACTATGCTAGCAAGGTCCTTAATGAGAATCAAAGGAACTATACCACCACAAAGAAAGAACTTTTAGCCATAGTTTTTGCTTTTGATAAGTTTAGATCATATCTCATTGGCTCAAAAGTAATTGTGTTCACTGATCATGCAGAACTCAAATACTTGCTTACCAAACAAGAATCTAAGCCCAAACTAATAAGATGGATCTTGCTGCTCCAAGAATTTGATATTGAGATTAAGGATAGGAGCGGAGCAAAGAACAAGGTAGCTAACCACCTCTCAAGGATCCTACAAGAAGAATAAATACAGCAAGTAGCAGCAAATGAAAGCTTTCCTAATGAACAATTGATGATGATTCGAGTAGCCCCTTGGTTCGCAGACATAGCTAATTTCAAGGCTATTAGGGAGCTACCAACTAACATCAATAAGCACATGAAGAGGAAACTAATCAATGATGCCAAACACTACATCTGGGATGACCCCTATTTGTTTAAAAAGTGTATTGATGGTGTCCTAAGAAGGTGTATATCCTATGAAGAAGGGCAGGAAGTGTTAGGACAGTGCCATGGGTCAGCATATGGAGGTCACTTTAATGGAGAAAGGACAGCAGCAAAAGTGCTCCAATCTGGATTTTACTGGCCAACAATGTTTAAGGATGCCAAGGAATTGGTGTCATGGTGTGATGAATGTCAAAGAGCTGGTAATCTAACAAAGAGGAATGAGATGCCACAATAATACATACTAGAGCTGGAACTATTTAACGTATGGGGGATAGATTTCATGGGACCCTTCCCAACCTCTTACTCAAACAGCTACATATTAGTGGATGTTGATTATGGTTCAAGGTGGGTAGAGGCCATAGCTACCGCAACAAATGACAACAAGGTTGTGATAAGCTTCTTGAGAAGGAACATCTTCATCAGATTTGGAGTTCCCAGAGCTCTCATTAGTGATGGAGGGTCATACTTCCGCAACAAACAACTGGAAACACTCATTCTAATATATGGAGTAAAGCACAAAGGTGCAACTCCATACCACCCACAGACCAATGGGTAAGCTGAGATCTCCAACAGAGAGCTGAAATGAATCCTTGAAAAAACTGTTGAAAGCTCAGTAAAAGACTAGTCTAAGAAGCTAGACAATGCTCTATGAGTCTACAGGACAGCCTTCAAGACCCCCATTGGGATGTCACCATACCAACTAGTATTTGGCAAGGCTTGCCACTTGCCAGTTGAACTGGAGCACAGAGCCTTCTGGGCTCTAAAACTATTGAATTTTGATGAGCAAGCTATTGGAGAAAAGAAACTGATGCAACTCAATGAACTAGAAGAGTTTAGAAATCAAGCATATGAGAATGCAAAAATCTACAAAGAGAACACAAAAAGGTTGCATGACCAAAAGATAGCAAGAAGGGAGTTCACTGAAGGACAGAAGGTGTTACTCTATAACTCAAGACTCAAGTTCTTCCCTGGAAAACTTAAGTCTCGATGGTCAGGACCTTTCACCATACTCAAAGTGTTTCCCTATGGTCATGTGGAGCTCATGGAAGACAAGACCCAGAGAACTTTTTCTGTCAATGGCCATAGACTCAAACACTACTTGGGAGGCTCCTTGGAGGAGCAGAGAGTGAGCTACAAGCTTAGCTAAAGATGAAGAAATGTCAAGCTAATGACAATAAAGAATCGCTAGTTGGGAGGCACCCCAACACTTTATCCTTTTGATTTAATTGCTTTTTTTAGAAGTAGTTTAAATTCTATGATTTAGATAGTTTAATTTTCATTAATTAGGATTAGTTTACAATTGTAGATTAGGAAGTTTGATATTAGCTTTGATAACTAGATTTTCTTTACATACTCTCATTTCTTTCTATTTGGGAGTTACAACTTGATGAATGCATAACTAATGATGAGTGAATGGGCTGAGAACTAGTTAAAGTGATAAGTTTGGTGTGGCCTCTCACCCACTTAATCTAGGCTTACAAACAATTAACAATTGATTCTGAAGAGTAAGCCCAGAGATTAAGTTTAGTGTGGCCACCACCAATGATGACATAGCAGCCCAAGTCACCCAATTTGAAAGCACTTAATGCTTTGGGTAAGAACATGAACGTGATTTAATGAGTTCAGAGGAGTTAGAATCAAAAGAAAATAAAAAGATTGATGTTATTCCACTCTTATGAACACATTAAATACACAATGATGAAACTAATTTATTAAGATGCCAAAGAATTAAGTTTGGTGTCCCAAGGGACACCCGTCAGTTGCAATCCAATTTATTCTTGATGAGAAGGAATGTGAAGGGGTTCTTTTGTCATTACTAATGGGTTCAGTTTCAATTTCAGGAGAGAAGATGGGGCCCACATGGTAAACAACTCACAAAATAAGGAAGTCAAAGTGTACCTGCACTTTAGAACTCAACACACGCAGAAGACATTGTGAGAAAAGAGTTGGCACCTCTTCCCACGCTAGGTGCCACTTCCCAAAGTGGGAAAACATTTAATCCTTTTTATTTCCCACCTTCGAACCACATCATTCACCCATTATAAAAGCCTCACTCCCCATCTCCTCTCCCACTTCAACAATCCCTACACCACTCACCTTCGCTTCTCTTTTCATCTTCTACTATCCCCTAGTTTCTTCTTTCTTTTTCTTGATTGGGACAATCAAGTCCTAAGTTTGGTGTTGGAGCAAAATCTTGTTTTGCCTTCTCTTTCATTCAACCCCCATTTTTTTTACACTCTCCCAACCTAATGGTACCACCAAAAAGCTTAGCCTCAAAGAAAAGAAAAACCAAGGAACCAACCTCTGGATCCTCAAGCTCTTTTAATGACTACAAGTTCCTCTCTGCATTCAACCAAAATCAATTTTATAGTTGGGTAAGTGAGAGAGAAATCATTCCAGAAGTTGTGTTTTAACTAGGGAGGAATGAGCACAACATTGAGATCGAACAGAGGGGTTGGTCACTTCTATGTAACCCACCAAGGAAAGTGGTGGAGAGCTTGGTGAGGGAGTTCTATGCCAACGCAGTACCTCAACCAGGGCAACAATATGGCTACATTAGCTATATAAGGGGAAGTCCATTGACTACAGCCCCTCTAGCATAGAAAGAATGCTAATGGTGAAGAGGACAAGCTCCACTCAGAGCTATGAAGAGAGAATGAAGTAGCAAGACCCTGGGTTTGAGGAAATTCTGAGTGAAATCTGTGTGATGAATGTGCATTGGATAAATGACAAGGATGGGATACCCAACCAACTGAGGAGAAGAGATTTAAGCCCCCAAGCTAGAGGGTGGCTAGAATTTGTGAGGAGGTCCTTAATCCCCACATCCAACACTTCAGAGGTGACCAAGGAGAGAGCTGTGCTCATCTACAGCATCATGAGAGGAGAAAACATCAACGTGGGGGAGATGATTGCCAACAACATTAACAAAGTGCTAAAAAGCACCAGTGACAACACAAGGTTGGCATTTCCCAACATTATACAGAGGCTATGTGATGAGGCTAGAATTGAAAAGATCATTGATGAGATGCTTGTGAAGCAAGACAAGTTCATAACTGCCAAAAAGATGGCCAAAGTGGTGGTTGTCCACCCACTCAACAAGGTTAGAGAATGAAGAGCTCATGCTCATGGACCACAACAACAACAACAAGATGGAGAGGCAGAAGAGCAACCTCACTTTCTAGCACTTCAACTACCACTACACAACCAATATCAGCAATTTCTAGAGGGATTCAATTGGGACCAATTGCAAGGAGATGTACACCAAATGAAGGGAGATCTACACCACTTGAGGGAAGATGTCAATCAATTCAAGGAGACTCAGCAACAACAATGGAGCCAAGTCAACCAAAATATTCAACAACTCTAAGGGGGCTTTGAGAAGCTCAAGGAGCAACAAGATCAGATTAACTGGAGAGAGATACAAGGCAGCCTAGGAATGATTATGGAGCGACAATTACAACAAATGGAGAGTCTTGCTGAATTCATACACCTTTATGAAGCAAGGACTGTAGCCAGAGTGGAATATGAATGCTATGCACAAACAAAGTTGAGCTACTTGTACAATGCAATGGCTAACATGAACCCCAATTACCTCAACTATATGCAGAAATTGGAGGAACTCAGCTCAAGGCAAGAAGAAATAGCATATCAACACAAGGAGAATGTGAAATCCTACATGAGGAGGTTAGGATTTTGGAAGCCCAAGCCCAAGGATACCAAAGCTCAAGAAGGTTCTTCCAAGCTAGATGAAGGTGGCTCATCCCCTCCCAAGAAGAAGGACAAAGGGAAGGGGCCAATGAACTAAAGATGAAGCTGCTCAAGGTTGTTGAGTCCCATGGTTGACAATTTCCAATTTCTGAATTCTGTTTAAGCTTTTGCTTTATTTACTTCTTGAATAATCATGCTAGGATAGTTTATGTTTGATGCTTAGTTTTAATTCCTGTTTGAAGTCTTTATGTTTTTTTATAAGAAAAAAATGTCATGTATTTCAAGTCTTCATTACAACTTAAATAAAAGTAGAGCTTGTTTCCATAAGAGTTACTGTGAGTTGTGCAATAACAATAAGAGAGACCAAAGCCAAGAGGGATCATCAAACAAACTAAGAAATAAGAAACTAAGTGTAGAACCTTGGATGAACTAAAAAGAAATTGAGTAATGGGGACCAACTAGTTCTAGAAGGTATAACAAGGGAAGAGTAAGAGGTGTTCCTTGAATATCCATAGAACCAAGAGGTAGTAAGCAATAAAGACCTAAGGCTCTGAGCATCAACTACTGAGAAAAAAAAGAAACATTAAAAAGCTCAAAAAGAATTAAGGATCTTAGTAGATGCTTGTGGTGAAGATGTATCAAGAAGAGACCTGGGCAAGTAAATTCTTAGGGGTGTCTCAACACCAGTACCCTAAAACCAACTGGTTTGGGAGTGCTAATTGAAAGCCTAATTAAAGGGTTGTCTTGAGACAAAACACTTAGAGTCGTGGTCAAGAAAGCAAAACAACCTTTACTACTTCAAGGTGACAATCAATAGAAAGGACCCCTAAAGCCTATACCTGAGGGAACCCTCAAGGATCCAAGAGCTTTCCATGATAATTAAAACATTCATACATGTGTTAGGCACTTAGTTTTACTCTTAGTTGTATTGCAATCATTCGAAGCCAAGGCCTCAAGATATAAAGGTTTACTCACATTGATTTGCTTGGGACAAGCAAAGCTTAAGTTTGTTGTTGTGATGACTTGCATCATCTACCCTTCTTTCTTGCATAAAGAAGGCCATAAAAGAGCACAAATCTCATTTGATCAGTACAATTCATGCATTATTTGATGAATACTATGGTACACTACTTTGAGATGAGTTATGATGAATTTCAGGTGAAAAAGGCATAAAAACTGGGAAGAAGACAAACAAAAAGTTGGGCCTGTGAAACTGGCGTGCCACTTGGGAGCAAACGCCACAAAAATGCACTGGCGTGGCACGCCAGGAGCTAAGCGTGGCACGCCAATACTAAATTCCAGAAGGGAGATCCAAGCATGCATGTGGGCGTGACACGCCAGGGACTGGGCGTGGCACGCAAGTACAAAATTCCAAAAAGCAAAATGGAGGACACAAAAGGGGCGTGGCACGCCAGGTTGGGCGTGGCACGCCTGACCCATCAACTACTATGGGCGTTCCACTTGAGCAAAGGGGCGTGGCACACCAACTCACCATCTCAAGAAGAACCTCCACTATGGCGTGCCACTAGGTGTCGAAGGCGTGGCACGCCAGCTCCAAAAAGTCACTTTCTCGTGCCACTTGAAGACCCAGGTGTGGCACACCAAGTTTGAAGAGTGCACAAATACATGAGCATGCCACTTGAGCAGCATGGCGTGGCACGCTGGTACAATGATCCAGAGAAGGGCTTGAAGGCAATTGAAGACTAGGCGTGCCACTTGAAGTCAAAGGTGTGGCACGCCAACCTCTCAACCTCACTTAGGCGTGCCACTTGAGCAACCAGGCATGGCACGCCAATGCACAATATAACATGAGCAAGGACTAGGTGTGCCACTTGGTGTTGAAGGCGTGGCACGCCAATCCGAGCATGTCACTATGGCGTGCCACTTGAAGGCCGAGGCGTGGCACGCCAACTACTGAAACAAGACAAGATCATGGGCGTGGCACGCTGGTATAAGTTTCCAGAGAGGATGGAAGAGGTTAATTACATGGGGCGTGCCACTTGGTATCGAAGGCGTGGCACGCCATTCACTATTCTTCACTTAGGCGTGCCACTTGAGCAACCAAGCGTGGCATTCAGAGGGCAAAGAAGCATTGGGGCGTGCCACTTGAGTTCATGGCGTGGCACGCCAAACAGAGGAACCATTCACTCACAAAGGGGCGTGGCACGCCAGACCCTGGGCGTGCCACGCTAGTGCAAGTTTCCAGAGGAGCTTAGCCAACCACACAACAAGGTCGCGGCAAGTCATACCCTGGGTGTGCCACGCTAGTTCAAGTTTCCAGAGACAATGGAAAGTGGAAAAAGCAAAGGGCGTGCCACTTGAGCTCGAAGGCATGGCACGCCAACACAAGACTTCCACTATGGCGTGCCACTTGAGTTCGAAGGCGTGGCACACCAAGGTTGATAAAGGGATGAGCGTTCCACTTGAAGGATTGAGCGTGGCACGCCAAGCTAGTTTGAAAGGCACGTGACACATCGGTAAAGCACCAGCCACACGCCAACTAAGAAGTCACGCTTGCTGAGTGTTTTCTTTCCCTCCAAAATGTAATTTTCCCTTTTTCACTTTTGTAATTCTTTTATTTTTACTAGGAGTAGTATAAATACCCCAAAGGAGTACTGAAAAGGGGGTTAAGCAGTTAGTTCTAGATCCACTTTTACACTCCATTTTTGAGTACTCTTCAAGCTATGAGTAGCTAACTTCCCTCTCATCGAGAGAGGGAGCTCTGTTGTACTTGATGGATTGATAATAGTGAAATTCTTCTTCTCTTCATCTTCTCTTGATTTGCTAGAAGGAATTTCGTTCTTAATGCTTAGTGTTCAATTATCTTGGGAAAGAGATTGAATGCAATTGGGTTTTATGGGAACCTTGGAAAAGGAAACATGAAACCATGCTTGAAATCCCTTCTCACACTTGAGTAGAATTTGGGTTTTGGTAATAGGATACGTGACATATAATCCCCCCTCTACCTAGACCTATGAGGGTGTGTGGTACAATTAGGGACTAAGCATATCTCTCTTCATGAGCAATTAGACCAAGGAATTGGCTATTGATCAAGATCTGAGAGATTGAGTCACCAAGGGATTGGGGCTCAATCAATCATGATTGCCAAGAGGTCAATGAGTTGCATGATTGAAGAAGATATAAGCTAGATTTGATCCAAAGAGACAACATCTCCCAATCTCAATGAATTTCCCCTTTCTTATCTATCCATTTCTTTACAGCTTAATTTTACATTCAGTAATTCCCCACTCCTATTTACATTCAAGTCATTTATGATTCAGCACTTTACATTCTGTAATTTCCATTTCTGCACTTTATTGCTTTTCTTTATATTCTAGTCATTTACATTTATGTAATCACTTACAATTCTGCACTGCACAATCTTATTGATCCGCTTGACTAATTCATCAATCAATTAAAACTGCTTGGATTTGCCAATCTCTGTGGATACGATCCCATTCCACTGTGGGTTATTACTTGGCAATAATTTTGGTGCGCTTGCCAAAAGAACTAATTCACTAATTTATGAAAGGGGTTGTGAATTCTGGTCATCAAAGCACAGGTGGGGTTCTTATCCAAGCAAATCCCAATGCCTACACACACATTTCCAAGTGACACCATGGCCAACACTTAGAAGCGGAATAGTGATAGAAGAAGCCACCCAAAACCAGGAGAACCACGAAGAAGAAGCTGCAGAAGAGCCTAAAAATAGGAAAAAAGAAGAGGTCCCTAGCCCATTTTCACCAAAGCCAATCATGAAGCCTTATGTGCCAAAGGCACCATACCCACAAAGGCTAAGGAAGGATGGGAAGGACAGCCAATTTTCCAGATTTTTGGAAATCTTTAAAAACCTCAAAATCAACATACCATTTGCTGAAGCACTAGAGCAAATGCCCCTCTACGCAAAGTTCCTGAAATAGCTCATGACAAGAAAAAGAAACTGGGAGAAAAGGAGACTGTAGTCCTAACTGAGGAATGTAGTGCCATCATACAAAAGAAACTCCCCTAAAAAATGAAGGACCCAAGGAGTTTCCAAATCCTCTGCATCATAGGGGATATCACTATTGAAAAGACTTTATGTGACTTGGGGGCTAGCATCAATCTCATGTCCTTGAACATGATGAGAATGATGAGAATTGAGGAAGCCAAACCAAAAAGAATGGCACTCCTACTAGCTGACAGAACATTCAAGTTTCCATATGGAGTGGTGGAAGATTTATTGGTGAAGGTGGGAGAATTCATCTTCCTAGCTGACTTTGTTGTGCTGAATATGGAAGAAGAGGCAAACACTTCAATTATCCTAGGAAGGCCATTCCTAGCTACTGTTGGAGCCATCATTAATGTGCAAAAAGGAGAACTAGTCTTGAGATTACATGAGGAAAAGATGGTCTTCAATGTCTTCAAGGTAATGAATTATCCCAAGGAAGCAATAGGAGAATGCATGATGGTGGACACCATAGAACAAATAGTCCAAGGAGTTTTGGAAGAAGAGCCATATGAAGGAGGTATGGAACTGGAGCAACAAGTACCACGTGAAGAACCACCACAAGGAACCATGGAAAGTTCAATCATGACAAACCACAAAGACAACAATGGAGAAGCGGAACCAAAACTAGAACTAAAAACCCTACCTCTAAGCTTGAAATATACCTATCTAGGTGACAACAGCACCTACCCAGTGATCATCACCTCAAGCTTGAGTAAGGAGCAAGAAGAGGAGCTCATCCAAGTGCTGAAACAATACAAGGATGCTATAGGCTGGACACTCACAAACTTAAATGGGATCAGCCCTTCAATGTGTATGCACAAGATCCTAGTTGAGGAGGGTGCTAAGCCCTCAAGGCAACAACAAAAAAAGTTGAATCCAACCATGAATGAGATAGTCCAGAAGGAAGTGTTGAAGTTGTGGCAAGCTGGGGTGATCTACCCCATCTCAGACAGCCCTTGGGTGAGTCCGGTACAAGTAGTTCCAAAGAAAGGAGGAATCACTGTTGTACCAAATAAGAATAATGAGCTGATACCAACAAGAATAGTGACTGGTTGGCGCATGTGCATCGACTACAGGAAGCTCAATGAAGCTACCAGGAAGGACCACTTCCCCCTACCATTCATGGATCAAATGCTCGAGAGGCTGGCTGGACATGAATACTACTGCTTTCTTGATGGTTATTCGGGTTACAACCAAATAGTTGTAGACCCAAAGGACCAGGAGAAAACTTCATTTACTTGTCCATATGGTGTTTTTGCTTACAGGAGGATGCCCTTTGGACTGTGCAATGCACCTGCAACATTCCAAAGGTGCATGCTTTCCATATTTTTAGACATGATTGAGAGGTTTATTAAGGTGTTTATGGATGACTTCTCTGTATTTGGTAACACATATTCTGATTGCTTGCATCACTTAGCCCTGGTGCTAAAGAGATGCCAAGAGACCAACCTTGTTTTAAAATGGGAAAAATGCCATTTCATGGTTACGGAAGGAGTGGTCCTTAGTCATAAAATCTCAAAGAAGGGCATAGAAGTGGACAGGGCAAAAGTAGAGGTGATTGAAAAGTTACCTCCACCTTGCAATGTCAAAGCAATTAGAAGTTTTTTGGGATATGCTGGTTTCTATAGGAGGTTTATTAGAGACTTCTCTAAGGTTTCCAAGCCATTGAGCAACCTACTTGTCTCTAATGTGCCTTTTGTTTTTGATAATGAATGCATGTTAGCCTTTGAGGAGCTTAAGAACAAACTTTCCTCTGCACCTATCATAGCACCACCATGTTGGGATCTACCCTTTGAGTTGATGTGTGATGCATCAGATTTTGCTATGGGTGCTGTTTTAGGACAGAGGAAGGACAAATTGGTGCATGTCATTTATTATGCCAGCAAGGTCCTTAATGAGAATCAAAGGAACTACACCACTACAGAGAAGGAGTTACTTGCCATTGTCTTTACTTTTGATAAATTTAGATCATATCTCATTGGTTCTAAAGTAATTGTATTCACTGATCATGCAGCACTCAAATACTTGCTTACCAAACAAGAATCCAAGCCAAGGCTAATAAGATGGATCCTACTACTCCAAGAGTTTGACATCGAAATTAAGGATAGGAGTGGAGCAGAGAACAAAGTTGCTGACCACCTCTCAAGGATCCTACAAGAAGAAGAAGGAGCACACCATCTTGTAGTGAATGAAAGCTTTTCGGATGAGCAGTTGATGATGATACAAGAGACCCCTTGGTTTGCTGACATAGCCAATTTCAAGGCCATTGGGGAACTACCAACCAACATCAACAAACATATGAAGAGAAAGCTCATCAAAGATACCAAATACTATATCTGGGATGAGCCCTATTTGTTGAAAAAGTGTGCTGATGGGATCTTGAGGAGGTGTATATCACATGGAGAAGGACAAGAGGTGCTTTTAGCAATGTCATGGATCTGCATATGGAGGCCACTTTAGTGGAGAAAGAACAGCAGCCAAGGTGCTCCAATATGGATTCTACTGGCCAAGCATTTTCAAGGATGGAAAGGACTTGGTGTCAAGGTATGATGAATGCCAAAGGGCTGGCAATCTACCCAGGAATAATGAGATGCCACAGAGATTTATAATGGAACTAGAACTATTCGATGTATGGGGGATTGACTTCATGGGGCCTTTCCCATCCTCCTACTCAAGTAGTTATATACTTGTGGCTGTAGATTATGTGTCAAAATGGGTGGAGGCTATTGCCACCACCACAAATGACAACAAGGTTGTAATGAGCTTCTTAAGAAAGAACATTTTCAGCAAGTTTGGAGTTCCCAGAGCACTCATTAGTGATGAAGGGACACATTTCTGCAATAAACAACTAGAAGCACTCCTTTTCAGATATGGAGTCAAACACAAGGTGGCAACCCCTTATCATCTGCAGACCAATGAGCAAGCAGAGATTTCGAACAGGGAGCTAAAAAAAATTCTTGAAAAAACTGTTGGAAGCTCAAGGAAGGACTGGTCTAAGAAGCTAGACAATGCTTTATGGGCCTACAGGACAGCCTTCAAGACCCCTATTGGGATGTCACAATACCAACTAGTATTTGGCAAGGCTTGCCACTTTCCAGTTGAACTGGAGCATAGAGCCTTCTGGGCTCTAAAACTACTGAACTTTGATGAGTGAGCTGCTGGAGAAAAGAGGCTGAGGCAACTCAACGAACTGGAAGAATTTAGGAACCAAGCATGTAAAAATGCAAAGATCTACAGAGAGAACACAAAAATATGGCATGATCAAAAGATAGCAAGGAGGGAGTTCACTGAAGGACAAAAGGTGTTATTGTACAATTCTAGACATGGGTTCTTCCCTGGGAAGCTTAAGTCTGGATGGTCTGGACCCTTCACCATCATCAAAGTGTACCCCTATGGTCAAGTGGAGCTCATGGAGGACAAAACACAGAGAGCCTTCACTGCAAATGGCCATAGACTCAAGCATTACTTGGGGGACTCATTGGATGAAAGGAGAGTGAGCTACCACCTCAACTGAAAAAGGAAGAATGTCAAGCTAGTGGCGATAAAGAAGCGCTGGTTGGGAGACAACCCAACACTTTATATCCTTTTGATTCATTGCTTTATTGGAAGTAGATTGTGAATATTAGCTTAGGAAGTTAATTTCAATTTTGATAGTTAAGAAAGCTTTGTGAGTTAAATTGTCTCCTATTTTTAGAAGTGCAGCTGGATGAAAGCATTTACTAATGATGATGAATGATTGGCTAAGAACTAGATAAAAAGCTAAGTTTGGTGTGGCCACACACCAACTTGATCTAGGCTTACAACCATTTGGATAAATTAAGTTTTTAAAGAGTAAGCCCAGAGATTAAGTTTGGTGTGGCCACTACCATACGAGAATCAATCAGCAAGCCCAATACCACTCAATTTAGAAGCATTTAATACATTGGTGGAGGCTTGAATGTGAATTTTAATGTGTTCAGAGGAGATTAGAAGCAAAGAATGTGAAAGGATTGGAATTACTTCTTCCCCATGAACACATTAAAAACCCAATGATGAACCCAATTTATTGAGATGCAAATGAATTAAGTTTGGTGTCCCAAGGTACACCCATCAGTTGCAACTCCATTCACTAGCATTGAAAAGAAATGTGGAGGATCATTTTGCCATTACTAATGGGGTTTTCGGTTTCTTTTTTTCAAGAGATTGAATGGGGCCCACTTTATAGATAACAAGGAGGTCAAAGTGTACTTACACTTTGGAACTCAACATATTCGGAGGGCACAGTGGGATAAGGGTTGGCGCCTCGTCCCACGCTAGGCGGCACTCCCCAAGTGGAAAATATTGAATTCCCTTCTTTTCCCACCATTCGAACCACACCCTTCACTCCTATAAATCCCCTACCCTCCCCATTCCCTCCCACTTCCATACACAAAACAAACTCACAGAGACCTTTTTTTCCTTTCTCGTTCTTCTTTCACTCTATCTTACTACTTGATTAGGACAATCAAGTGCAAAGTTTGGTGTTTGATGCACGGAAACTTGTCTCTCAACAAATTTCCCTTCGGCAAGTATACTGAATTGTCGTCAAGTAAAAACTCACAATAAAGTGAGGTCAAATTCCACAGAGATTGATTGGTCAAGCAACTTTAGTTGGAAGGATGTGCTAGTTGAGCTAATAGAAATTGAGATGGGAATTATAGAAAATTAAGTAGTGGAAAAGTAAAGTGCAGAAAGTAAATTGCAGAATCTTAGATGGGGATTTGGGGAAATGAGCATGAAGATAAATGGTCAAAAGTAAAAAGAATGGGTAAGATTAGAAATAGAGGATTCATTGGGCTTAGGAGATGTTGCATTCTCTGGATCAAATTCATTCTCATCTCTTCCTTAATCAATGCATTCATTGATCACCTTGGCAATCTTAGGTGATTGGATCCCAATTCCTTGGCAACCCAATATCTATAAGCTTGAACAATTGCCCAATTCCTTGATTTAATTGCTCATGGGAAGTGATGAAGTATGATCACTGATTATACCACATGTATTTCCAAATCAAAGTGTTAGGAGGATTACATGTCACTATATCTGTCCAAACCCCAATTTGGTCCAACATGAGAAAGCATTTCTAGCATGATCTCCTCATTCCTTTTCCAAGGCTCAGAGGAGATCCAATTATGGAGAGTTTCTTTTCCAAGACAACTAACCAATTGAATTAAGATCAAAAGCTTTTTAGTAAATCAAGAGAAAAGAAAGAGGAGGAAGAATGAAAACTATAATTGATCCATCAAATTACAACAGAGCTCCCTAACCCAATAAAAGGGGGTTTAGTTGTTCATAGCTCTGGAAATGGAAATGGAAAATGGTAGAAAAAAGTACATTCTCTAGTAACTAGAAAAGTGCAGAAAAGTAAATATACAAGGTGTAGTTCTCCAAATTGCCAAGCTCCTTTCTAGTTCAAAACTACTCCTATATATACTACTCTTCTTGATCTTCTAGTTAGTTCTTCAAGTCTTGGATATGGGCCTTTGATCTTGAGTTGAAGCAGTTACAATCTATAGTAGGCTCAGCTTTGCTCGCAGAAAAGTGTGAGTTAGGCATGGACGTTAGTTAGGACGTTAGTAGTGTTAACGTCAAGTGAGAATGTGTGTTCGAGAACGTTAGTGACGATCACCTTTTCTACTAACGTTCCAACCCACTAATACTCCATGTTAACTTCAACATTAGTGGCACTAACGTGACCACTAACGTTGCCATCTTGGTCCTTCGCAAACGTTATTGGCGTTCACCTTTTTCAATACGTTGGCTCTTGGGTCTTCTCCCCATGTTAGAGTTCACGTTAGTGTAACTAACGTGACCCTTAACGTGGGCATGCCTAAGCTTTGAGAGCATTAGTGACACTTACCTTTGTCACTAACACTCCAAACGCCCCTCCTTCCCATGTTAGTGTTCACGTTAATTGGATTAACGTGACCACTAACGTGGTGGTGATTGCCATCTCCAACATTAGTGACAAAGGTGAGTGTTACTAACGTTGGCCCATCATGCTTAGCTCCACGTTACTCTTCACGTTAGTGGTCCTAACGTGACCACTAACGTGGGCACTCTTGGCTTAGTCTAACCTTAGTGACAAAGGTGAGTGTCACTAACGTTGGCGATTGCTTCCTCTTCCACGTTAGAGTTCACGTTAATTGGGTTAACGTGGCTCTTAGTGAGGCTTAAATGTGCCTTTGTGGAACGTTAGTGGCATTCACTTTTACCACTAACGTTGGAGCTCTTCTTTTCCTCCACATTAGCTACCACGTTAATGTACTTAACGTGGCAACTAACGTGGGCTACGATGGCATCGAAGGCGTTATTGACGATCACTTTTTTCATTAACGCTACAAGCTTGTCACCATTCCATGTTAGTGGTTACATTAATTAGCTTAACGTGACAACTAACATGGCTCCTTCTTGCTTCCTTTGTCCTGATATCAAGCAATTATAGTTCATCAAAGCTCTGTTCCAAGTCAGGAGATTATGCATCATCAATTATATTATTCAATTCCTGCCTAATTCTCATGAAATCATGTAAAGTTCACAATGTTTGCTTGAATCAAGGTGTAAGTGTATTTTCATCCAAAACTTGCTTATTTACTAAGAAAATACATGAAACTACACTAAAATAGTAAAGAAATGGTCAGTGAAACCAGCCAAGATGCCTTGGCATCACAACACCAAACTTAAAGTTTGCTTGTCCCTAATCAAGTACTAAAACATAGAAAAAATGAATGAAAGACCAAGATGAACAATCCATTGTTTATGGGGTTTCATGCATAGCAACTTGGGTTCATCCTTCACTGGTCTTCAGGTCCTTATAATGCCCTTGAATACTTGCTTGATTGCATCCTTTGAGACTTCTTATTTATTGATCCTCCCCTCTTTTCCAGGGTTTATTGCATTCTTTTTTAGGCTAAGTGCTCTGTGAGAGGGCGACTCTTTAAGATAAACTTTCAGCCAACCCTCCCGAACCAGTTGGTTCAAGGTGCTTGGTGTTGAGACACCCCTAAGGACTTACTCCCTCATGTCTTTTTTCCCCATACATGCACACCACAGGCACATGGTTTGTTATTCTTTTTTTCTTTCTTGAGACCTTGGTGTCCAGCATCTCTTTGGGTTACTAAGTGCTCTGTAGCAAAGGTTTCTCTTGACAGTGGACTTTCAGCTGATAATCCCGGGTTAGTTAACCCAAGTTACCAAGTGATAAGGCACCCCTGAGAGCTTATTCATCCAAGCATATCCCTTGCACAGGAACACCACAGACATATGCCTCAATATTCAAACCCTTGGTGCCTAGCCTTTTTTCTTATTGTTTTCCTTTCCTTTTCAAACTCTTGTTGTTCTTTCTCTTTTCTTATTATGCTCATGTTATTTGGTTAGTCTCATTAGGATGTGTTCCAATCATGTGATTTAGAGCATATAATTGCCTAATTACCTTGTTGGTGAACAAACTTAACTAATTAATTACCATAACACAAACTTAAGAACTCACTTCACAAGATAAACCCACTCTTATTTTTCATAACATTTTCTTTTTAATTGACTTAAAAGGACAAGCATACATATAAGCAAGATGAAGATGAAAGCCAGGGACCAAGACCAACACACTTAGACTTAAAACACTAAAATTTTAAAGGCAGAGTTGAAGGTTCCTAAGCTACTATGGAAGCATGTTCTATTTCATACATGATTTTCCTTATTTAAAACTTGATAAAGATAAACGCAGAAGGAACTCCACCACCTTTTACTTATTGGAGTGCTTATGTCCCTTTGTTTCCTTTGTCTTGGGATCCTTCTTGATTGCTCGAATCCCCATTTCCCTTGCGCTTTCCGATCAGCTTTTTCCAGAAACCAGCATCCTCCATCTTCTTCTTCAATGCTTCCTTCTGTTGTTTTACCTTCCCCTCCTCTTGTTCTATTAGGTCTTTGCAAACTGCATCATATCTTGGGATGGTAAGGTGCAAATTATGCATATGTCCAGCTACATAATTCAACTTGGCCTGAGTGTTTATGCTAAACTCTTCCCGATGTAGTTGTCGTCCTTCCTTGAGCACGCTAAACTCGTTGAATGCCTTCATCTGAGACAGCTGACGTTGGTTGAGTTCTTGAATGCGCTTGTCCTGATGCTTTTGCCTTTCAGTTACTTGATTGATGGCTAGGGTAAGCTGGGAGTAATGCTCATGTTGCTGTTCCATTTGTTGTTTCTGCCACTCCCTTTGTTGATTCATCTAATTAGAGAGCAGTTCTTCTTGACAATCCATCCTTTGGGATTGAACGTGTAGTTGTTGTTCTTGTCCCTCCATATAACTCCTTGCAAGATCCTCAATGGCTCTTTGAATGTGATTCAAGTTTATGTTAGTTGGATCGTAGTACTCTTCTTGCTGGTATTCTTCTTGATGAGGTTCTTCTTGGTGAGGTTCTTCTTGGTGAGCTTCTCCTTGTGATGTTCTCTTCCTTATTTAAGGCCTTCTTTATTGTTGAGCAGGTGCCATATAGGTTATATACTGGAGCGTAACTAACCTCCCAGGATTTACCCATTTTGGATTGTTATCTTTGAATACCACATTGGCTTTCATACATAGTCTAAGGATGGTGCTGGGATACCAAAGTCTAGTACCCAGATCATTCTTCTCGGCTGAATCTTGGATTTCCTCAGCTATAATTTCGTGCACATTGATGCCTCCACCTTTTATTAAGCGATGTACCATAGTAGCTCGAGCAATGTTGACCTCAGAATTGTTTGCGGCTAGGAGGATAGATCTCCTCACGAGCTCAAGCTATCCCTTGGCTTCTGGGATGAGGTCTCCTCTCCTAATGAACCGTGGTCTTCTATCCGAGTACCTTTCCCAATCAGATCCTATAACACACATATCATTCACAATTTCTTCAAGTTTATCATTGTCAGGGCCATTACTTATTCTTACTTGATAACTGAGCTCATCAAAATATGGCGATCTCTCAGCTGAAGAGTCCTTGTTATAGCATTGGGGCTGAAGTCCACCTCTGTTCCTCTCACATAGCTTTTGAAGGTGGGAGCCCTGGTATTGTCTTCTCTAGCCACATTGTATTAAAACTCCTTGATGAGGTTTTCATTTATCTTTGTTTCTGGGTTTGTGAGCTTTTGCCAACCCCTCTGTTCAATCTTCTTTCTAATCTGTGGGCACTCATCCTCATTGAACTGGAATGTCAACTCTGGCAGTATTTTCTTGTGTTTTATCCGTTCAAATTGGAGCTCATGGAAAGCGGTCTTGAATCTCCTTTCATCGAAAGAGATGCTCTCCACCGGTTCCTTCCCCTTTCGCCTCTTGGAGCTTGACGATGCCATGAGTAGTAGTTGATATGTGAAGGTATTGAGGGGTATGGATTGATGATGGAAATTGATCCGGTTTAGATATGGTGTAGCTTAGAGGATTGTGTTTCGAAAGAAAGAAGAGAGAGATGGATTGGACGGATAGTTGTATATGGAAAGGTTTAGAGTAGGGGGGTTGTTATATAGGAGGATGATGAGATTTGAAGGGTGTGGATTGATAGAAAAATCTAATGGTGGACGGTTGGGGTTTGGCATTGGATGGGCACAAGGATCACTTCTTTTATGAGGTTCTTGGTTCGGTCTCCAAGGCTATCCTACTCCCAATGTTGCATGGCAACACTTCCCAAGGTACTCCCCTTGAAGACAAGTGTGTAGTTCCTTTGGTGAAGTGGCCGAACCCCCCTTCAATTGGTTGTTCCTTCAATTTCTTCCAACATTCCTTTTAATATCCTTGCAAGACAAAAGAGAAGAGAAATTATTTTGAATTGTGGCGGTAAAAAAATAAATTTTGGAGGCTAGCCACCCCCTCTTTTTTTATATTTGCTTTTGGCTAACTAAGAGTCATTCATGAATGCAAACCAACCGACCACTCAAGTGCTCATGCATGCAACGTTGGTGATGATGAGCGGATAATTTATACGCTTTTTGGCATTGTTTTTAGGTAGTTTTTAGTAAGATCTAGCTGCTTTTAGGGATGTTTTCATTTGGTTTTATGCAAAATTCAAATTTCTGGACTTTACAATGAGTTTGTGTGTTTTTTTGTGATTTCAGGTATTTTCTAGCTGAAATTGAGGGACCTGAGCAAAAATCTGATTCAGGCTGAAAAAGGGCTGCTGATACTGTTGGATTCTGACCTCCCTGCACTCGAAATGGATTTTCTGGATCTACAGAACTTCAATTGGCGCTCTCTCAATTGCGTTGGAAAGTAGACATCCAGGGCTTTCCAGAAATATATAATAGTCCATAATTTATTCGAGTTTAGACGACATAAACTGGCGTTCAACGCCAGTTCGATGCTACATTCTGGAGTAAAACGCCATAAACACGTCACAAACCAGAGTTAAATGCCAAAAACACATTGCAACTTGGCGTTTAACCCCAAGAGAAGCCTCTACACGTGTAAAGCTTAATCTCAGCCTAAGCACACACCAAAGTGGGCCCCGGAAGTGGATTTCTGCACATAGACTTATTTCTGTAAACCCTAGTAGCTAGTTTAGTATAAATAGAACATTTTACTATTGTACTAGGGGTCTTTTTCCCTTATTTCCAATTTTATATGCCATTTTGGGGGGCTGGCCTCTTGGCCATGCCTGGACCATCACTTATGTATTTTCAACGGTGGAGTTTCTACACACCATAGATTAAGGTGTGGAGCTCTGCTGTACCTCGAGTTTTAATGCAAAGTACTACTGTTTTCTATTCAATTCGCGCTTATTCTTGTTCTAAGATATCACTTGTACTTCAACCTGAAGGATGTGATGATCCGTGACACTCATCATAATCATCCATCTTTATGAACGCGTGCCTGATAATCACTTCCGTTCTACCAGCGAGAGCTAGAGTGAATATCTCTTGGATTCCTTAATCAGAATCTTCGTGGTATAAGCTAGAATCCATTGGCAGCATTCTTGAGAATCCAGAAAGTCTAAACCTTGTCTGTGGTATTCTGAGTAGGATTCAAGGATTGAATGACTGTGACGAACTTCAAACTCGCGAGTGTTGGGCGTAGTGACAGATGCAAAAGAATCACTCGATTCTATTCCGACATGATCGAAAACCGACAGATGATTAGCCGTGCTGTGACAAAACATTTGGACCATTTTCACTAAGAGGATGGGAAGTAGCCATTGACAACGGTGACGCCCTACATACAGCTTGCCATAGAAAGGAGTAAAAATGATTGGAGGAAGGCAGTAGAAACGCAGAGATTCAGAAGGGACAAAGCATCTCCATACACTTATCTGAAATTCCCACCAATGAATTACATAAGTATCTCTATCTTTATTTTATGCTTTATTTATCTTTATATTCGAAAACCATTATAATCATTTGAATCTGCCTGACTGAGATTTACAAGATAACCATAGCTTGCTTCATACCAACAATCTCCGTGGGATCGACCCTTACTCACGTAAGGTATTACTTGGATGACCCAGTGCACTTGCTGGTTAGTTGTACGAAGTTGTGACAAAGTGTGATTCATGTTTGAAAGCTCCAAGCCTTTGGTGCCATTGTTGATGATCACAATTTCGTGCACCAGGTGACACCAAACTTAGTTTGTGATCATGTGGTAAAAAAATTAATTTGATTAAGGCTCTAAGGTTGACATAATATAAATTGTGTTCAAGCTCTCTTAGTGTGCCTTGAACACCAAACTTGTCATTCACTATATGCTGCATGTAGAGGTTCTTATAAGTGCTTGTCAAAGTTGGTTTAGAATTCATGAACCTTGCTTTATTAACTACTATTAAAGATTAAAGGGAAAGGATATAAAATATGGGTTGCCTCCCATGAAGCGCTTCTTTAACGTCATTAGCTTGATGTCTGGCCTTTGTCAGGGTGGTTGGTGGTGCTTCAAATCTTTCCCTCTTGCAGTGAATATATCTCCATTGGCTTTGTTAAGAAGCTCCACATGTTCTAAGGACGGAAATTTGCTGATGGTGTACACTTGAGGTAGTTGAGATGGGATGATGGGAAGATGAGGTGGTATAGGTGGAATATAAGCATAGACCACTTCATCTCCTGGAGAAAAATCCTCTGTAGGGACCTTCTTTTTTAGAGAGCACCCTGATGAATGGTCCACGGCCTTCTTTGACTCGTAGAAAAGACCTTCATAGAAGATGTGTAGTTGAACCCGTTCATTGAACATGTCTGGTGGGCACCTTCTTGTTAAGTCCTTAAACCTCTCCCAAGCCTCATAGTGAGTTTCACCATCATGTTGCCTGAAGGTTTGTACCTCAGCTCTCAGCCTGTTGATTCTTTGAGGGGGGTAAAATCATGCTAAAAATTTGTTCACCATATCTTCCCAATTTGTTAAACTCTCCTTCGGGAATGATTCCAGCCATTTAGATGTTTTGTCCCTGAGTGAAAAAGGGAACAAAAGCAATCTATAGACATCTGGATGAACACCATTAGTGAGCAGAATTATAAATAATAACAAAGAAAAAGAAACAAAGAGGGGAGATGGGATGAGGAAGAAAATGCTCAATTGAGTGAAGTTTCAACTTAAACATTGTCGATACAAAATCAATCCCCGGCAACGGCACCATAAACTTGATGCACGAAAACTTGTCTCTCAACAAATTTTCCTTTGGCAAGTATACCGAATTGTCGTCAAGCAAAAACTCACAATAGAGTAAAGTTGAATCCCACAGAGATTGATTGGTCAAGCAACTTTAGTTGGAAGGATGTGCTAGTTGGAATGATCTCCTCATTCCTTTTCCAAGGCTCAGAGGAGATCCAATTATGGAGAGTTTCTTTTCCAATACAACTAACCAATTGAATTAAGATCAAAAGCTTTTTAGTAAATCAAGAGAAAAGAAAGAGGAGGAAGAATGAAAACTATAATTGATCCATCAAATTACAACAGAGCTCCCTAACCCAATAAAAGGGGGTTTAGTTGTTCATAGCTCTGGAAATGGAAAATGGTAGAAAAAAGTACATTCTCTAGTAACTAGAAAAGTGCAGAAAAGTAAATATACAAGGTGTAGTTCTCCAAATTGCCAAGCTCCTTTCTAGTTCAAAACTACTCCTATATATACTACTCTTCTTGATCTTCTAGTTAGTTCTTCAAGTATTGGATATGGGCCTTTGATCTTGAGTTGAAGCAGTTACAATCTATAGTAGGCTCAGCTTTGCTCGCAGAAAAGTGTGAGTTAGGCATGGACGTTAGTTAGGACGTTAGTAGTGTTAACGTCAAGTGAGAATGTGTGTTCGAGAACGTTAGTGACGATCACCTTTTCTACTAACGTTCCAACCCACTAATACTCCATGTTAACTTCAACATTAGTGGCACTAACGTGACCACTAACGTTGCCATCTTGGTCCTTCGCAAACGTTATTGGCGTTCACCTTTTTCAATAACATTGGCTCTTAAGTCTTCTCCCCACGTTAGAGTTCACATTAGTGTAACTAACATGACACTTAACGTGGGCATGCCTAAGCTTCGAGAGTGTTAGTGACACTTACCTTTGTCACTAATGCTCTAAACGCCCCTCCTTCCCACGTTAGAGTTCACGTTAATTGGATTAACGTGACCACTAACGTTGTGGTGATTGCCATCTCCAACGTTAGTGACAAAGGTGAGTGTCACTAACGTTGGCCCATCATGCTTAGCTCCACGTTACTCTTCACGTTGGTGGTCTTAACGTGACCACTAATGTGGGCACTCTTGGCTTAGTCCAATGTTAGTGACAAAGGTGAGTGTCACTAACGTTGGCGATTGCTTCCTCCCCCATGTTAAAGTTCACGTTAATTGGGTTAACGTGGCTCTTATCATGGCTTAAATGTGCCTTTGTGGAACGTTAGTGGCATTCACTTTTACCACTAACGTTGGAGCTCTTCTTTTCCTCCACGTTAGCTACCACGTTAATGTACTTAACGTGGGCTATGATGGCATCGAAGGCGTTATTGACGATCACTTTTTTCATTTAACGCTACAAGATTGTCACCATTCCACGTTAGTGGTTACGTTAATTAGCTTAACGTGACAACTAACGTGGCTCCTTCTTGCTTCCTTTGTCCTGAAATCAAGCAATTAAAGTGCATCAAAGCTCTGTTCCAAGTCAAGAGATTATGCATCATCAATTATATTATTCAATTCCTGCCTAATTCTCATGAAACCATGTAAAGTTCACAATGTTTGCTTGAATCAAGGTGTAAGTGTATTTTCATCCAAAACTTGCATATTTACTAAGAAAATGCATGAAACTACCCTAAAAAAGTTAAGAAAAGGTCAATGAAACTGGCCAAGATGCCCTGGCATCAGTGTTGGGGCAAAACTTTGTTTTTCTTTTGTTTCTTTGCAACACTCTATTAATATCTCAGAACCCTCAAACACCCTCTCTCTCTCCACCCAATGGCACCACCAAGATCCTCAACCTCAAAGAAAAGAAAGACCAAAGACTCAACCTCAAGTTCCTCAAGCTCAAACTTCAATGAGTACAAATTCCTCTCAGCATTCAACCAAAACCAATTCTATGGTTGGGTGAGTGAGAGGGAGATCACCCTAGAGATCAGTTTCCAACTAAGAAGGAATGAGCACCTTGAGATCAACATTGAGATCAAAAACAGGGGTTGGGCACTCTTCTGCAACCTACCAAAGAAAGTGGTGGAAGGAGTGGTAAGGGAGTTTTATGCCAATACAGTGCCACAGCCATGGCAAACTTATTTGTATATTAGCTATGTGAGGGGGAAGTCCATTGACTATAGTCCCTTTAACGTAGAAAGGGTGCTGATGGTGAAAAGGATCAACTCCACTCGGTGTTATGAGGAGAGGATGAAGCAACCAGAACCAGGATTTGATGAAATCCTGAATGAAATCTGTGTACTAAATGTGCAGTGGATCAATGACAAAGATGGAAAACCTAACCAGCTGAGGAGAAGGGACTTGAGCCCCCAAGCTAGGGGTGGTTAGACTTTGTGAGAAGATCTTTGATCCCTACATTAAACACATCTGAGGGGACCAAGGAGAGAGCTGTACTTATATACAGTATAATGAAGGGAGAGGGCGTGAATGTTGGGGAGTTGATTGCTAACAACATCAACAAGATACAGAGAAGCACTAACGAGAGCACAAGATTAGCATTCCCCAGCATCATACAAGAGCTATATGATGACGCTGGAGTTGAGAAGGTGATTGATGAGGTGTTGGTGAAGCAAGATAAGCCTATAACTGCCAAGAAGATGGCCAAGGTGTTGGCCGTTGATAAGCGGATAATTTATACGCTTTTTGGCATTGTTTTTAGTATGCTTTTAGTATGTTTTAGTTAGTTTTTATTATATTTTTATTAGTTTTTATTTAAAATTCACTTTTCTAGACTTTACTATGAGTTTGTGTGTTTTTCTATGATTTCAGGTATTTTTTGGCTGAAATTGAGGGACCTGAGCAAAAACCTGATTCAGAGGCTGAAAAGGGCTGCAGATGTTGTTGGATTCTGACCTCCCTGCACTCGAAGTAAATTTTCTGGAGCTACAGAAGCCCAATTGGCACGCTTTTAATTGCGTTAGAAAGTAGACATCTAGGGCTTTCCAGAAATATATAATAGTCCATACTTTGCCCGAAATTTGATGGCCCAAACAGGCGTTCCAAGTCAGCTTCAGAATTCCCAGCGTTAAACGCCGGAACTGGCACAAAAGTGGGAGTTAAACGCCCAAACTGGCACAAAAGCTGGCGTTTAACTCCAAGAAAAGTCTCTACACATGGAAGCTTCAATTCGCAGCCCAAGCACACACCAAGTGGGCCTGGAAGTGGATTTTTACGTCATTTACTCATTTCTGTAAACCCTAGGCTACTAGTTCTCTATAAATAAGACCTTTTGCTATTGTATTTGAAGAATCTTTCTATCTTCGGATCATCTTTTGATCATGTTTTTATGATTGAACCCTCTTTGGGAGGCTGGCCATTTGGCCATGCCTAGACCTTGTTCTTATGTATTTTCAACGGTAGAGTTTCTACACACCATGGATTAAGGTGTGGAGCTCTGCTGTACCTCGAGTATTAATGCAATTACTATTGTTCTTCTATTCAATTCAGCTTATTCTTGTTCTAAGATATCACTTCTTCCTCAACTTGATGAATGTGATGATCCATGAAACTCATCATCATTCTCACCTATGAACGTGTGCCTGACAACCACCTCCGTTCTACCTTAGATTGAGTGGATATCTCTTGGATCCTTAATCAGAATCTTCGTGGTATAAGCTAGAATCCATTCGTGGCCATTATTGAGAATCCGGAAGGTTTAAACCTTGTCTGTGGTATTCTGAGTAGGATTCAGGGATTGAATGACTGTGACAAGCTTCAAACTCGCGATCGTGGGGCGTTAGTGACAGACGCAAAAGAATCATTGGATTCTATTCTGACATGATCGAGAACCGACAGATGAATAGCCGTGCTGTGACAGAGCGCGTTGAACATTTTCACTGAGAGGACGGGACTGTAGCCATTGACAACGGTGATGCCCAACATACAGCTTGCCATGGAAAGGAGTAAGAAGGATTGGATGAATACAGTAGGAAAGCAGAGAGACGGAAGGGACAAAGCATCTCCATACGCTTATCTGAAATTCTCACCAATGAATTACATAAGTATCTCGATTTTATGTTTTATTTATCTTTTAATCATTAATCCTCCATAACCATTTGAATCCGCCTGACTGAGATTTACAAGATGACCATAGCTTGCTTCATACCAACAATCTCCGTGGGATCGACCCTTACTCACGTAAGGTTTATTACTTGGACGACCCAGTGCACTTGCTGGTTAGTTGTGCGAAGTTGTGATAAAGAGTTGAGACTGCAATTGAGCGTACCATGTTGATAGCGCCATTGATGATCACAATTTCGTGCACCATGTTTTTGGTGTCGTTGCCGGGGATTGTTTGAGTTTGGACAACTGACGGTTCATCTTGTTGCTTAGATTAGGTAATTTTATTTTATGTTTAAGCTTTTTACTTTTCGAAAATTTTTCAAAAATACAAAAAAATATTTCTATTTTTTTCTTCAGAGTTTTTTAGAATGGTTTCTAAGTTTCATGATGATTTGTTGAAGTATGGCTGGCTGTGAAGCCATGTCTAATCTTTTGGACCGAGGTTTCAACTTATCATCACAATAACTTATTGATTTCTATCAATTTTGCTGTTGTGAGCGATGATCTGCTAAAGCTTGGCTGGCCATTGGCCATGTCTAGTGTTTTGGACCGGAGCTTTCACTGAAAGCTTGGCTGGCTGTGAAGCCATGTCTAATTCCTGGACCGGAGTCTTAGACTAGCATTGCAATGATTCCTGGAATTCTCATTAAGAATTTTGAACCCTTGTTTTTCTTTTCCACTAAATTTTCAAAAAAACACAAAAAAAATTTTTAAAATCTTAAAATCAAAAATATTTTTATGTTTCTTGTTTGAGTCTAGTGTCTAATTTTAAGTTTAGTGTCAATTGCATGTCTTTATTCTTCTAATTTTCGAAAATTACATGCATTATGTTCTTCATTTGATCTTCAAGTTGTTCTTGATGATTTCCTTGCTCTGATCTTTAAATTCTCTTGTCTTGAATGTTTTGTTGTTTCTCATATGCATTCTCAATTTGTTAGTGTCAATAGTATACAAACTTCTAAGTTTGGTGTCTTGCATGCATTGTTTATTTGATCTTAGTGGCATTTTGATTATTCCTCATCATTAAAAATTCAAAATTTTTTTTAATTTGTGTCCTTTCAAGTCAATAATACAGAGAATTGAAGATTCAGAACATGCAGCAGAGGAATTATGGGCGTTCAAAACGCCCAGTGAAGAAGAAAAACTGGCGTTTAAACGCCAGCCAGAATATCTGGCTGGGAGTTTAACGCCCAAAAGGGTAGCATTTTGGGCGTTAAACGCCATAATGGATACCATTATGGGCGTTTAACGCCAGGATGATACAAGAGGGAAGATTTTGTTTTTAATTCAATTTTTTTTTCAAGTTTTCATAATTTTTCAAAATCAAATCTTTTTCAAACCATATCTTTTCAATCATATATTTTCGAAATCAATTTCTTTCCATTCTCAAAAATACTTGCCTACAATTAATGATTTGATTCAACATTTCAAGTATGTTGCCTTTTCTGTTAAGAAAGGTTTAATGTTTGAATCATATCCTTTAAATTTCTTGTTAGCCAAGTCATTAATTTTAAAAATCAAATCCTTTTAAATTGTTTCTCAATCATAGCTTTTCAATCATATCTTTTTAAAACCATAACTCTTCAATCATATCTTCTTAATCACATCTTTTTCCAAATAATTTTCAATCTTTTTTATTTCTAATTTCAAAATCTTTTTCAAAAATCACTTTATTTCTTTCCCAACTTTAACTTTTGAAAATCATTCTTCAATTTTTCAAAATTTCTTCAAAATCTTTTAATTTATTTTCGAAAATTCTTCCCCTCTTCTCACATCCTTCTATTTAAGGACTAACACTCCTCCACTATCAACAATTCGAACTCTATCTCTCTTGATAAGTTCGAATTCTTCTTCTTCTACCTCCTCCTTCTATTCTTCTTTTCCTCTGACATCTCAAGGAATCTCTATACTGTGACATAGAGGATTCCATATTTTCTTGTTCTCTTCTCTTTCATATGAGCAGGAGCAAAGACAAAAGCATTCTTGTTGAGGCTGACCCTGAACCTGAAAGGACCTTGAAGTGAAAGCTAAGAGAAGCTAAAGCACTACTCTCTGTAGAGGACCTAACAGAAATCTTCAAACAAAAAGAAAACATGGCAGCCGAAAACAACAACAATGCCAACAATGCAAGGAAGGTGCTGGGTGATTTTACTGCACCTACTCCCGACTTCTATGGGAGAAGCATCTCTATCCCTGCCATTGGAGCAAACAACTTTGAGCTTAAGCCTCAATTAGTTTCTCTAATGCAACAGAATTGCAAGTTCCATGGACTTCCATTGGAAGATCCTCATCAGTTTTTAGCTGAATTCTTGCAAATCTGTGACACTGTCAAGACCAATGGGGTTGACCCTGAGGTCTACAGACATATGCTATTCCCTTTTGCTGTAAGAGACAGAGCTAGGATATGGTTGGACTCACAACCTAAAGAAAGCCTGAACTCTTGGGAAAAGCTAGTCAATGCCTTCTTGGCAAAGTTCTTTCCACCTCAAAAATTGAATGGGCCCTTAGAGCAGACAAGGGGGAACTTAGAACCATCAAACAGTGAGAATGAAGACCAATTTGTGGGTGAGGAAGTGGAAAAACAAGAACAAAAGGTCCCTGTGTCAAGAGAAATTGCAATAAAAGATGAGGAACATGCAAACTCACTCCCAAAGGACACAATGCAACATCATGTAGAAGAAAGGGAGGAAGTCAATCAAGGGAGTCCACACTACTCCAATAAAACAGAGAGTTGCATAGAGGGTGAGTTCATTGAACCACCAATTCAAGAAGTTCTTGATGAAGATGTTGCTCCAACCCTCATACAACACCCAAGTACTGAAACAAAGGTGGTGAAGGCAATCAACATGAGCACTAAAAAGAGGATGGTGACCAAGAAAAGAAGGACAATATCCATGAAGAAGAAAAGGTCAACCAAAAGCCATCCCACCCCTACCCCATCAAGCAAGTTTACACAAGCTAACAACAGAAGAAGGCTTGCTGGAGAGAGGCACTCAAAACAAGGGGCATTAACTGGCTCGTCTTTCCACTTGAGGTCATTCCTCTTAACAAACTGGAAGAAGAGGAAGAAAGTCATGAACAACATGTCAAGCTAACGACATTAAAAGAGCGCTTGTTGGGAGGCAACCCAACCGTACGTAACATTTCCTTGCTTTGCTTAGTTTGCTTTCAATAATTTGGCATATGATTGCATTCTAAGTTTGGTGTTGCTATGCAACAATTTGATTTTCAATCTTCACTGGGTACTTGCAACATTCTAAATTGATAGTGGCACACTAAGTTTGGTGTTGCCACTTAACTTTCAAGCAAGTACCATGCCAACACCACTTATTAATGCAATCAAAATGTCTCTGTTTGTATCTCTTGTGTCTTTATTGTATCCTTAACCTTGCTTGCTGAAACACATGCATACTCACACTTCATTCAAAGACATTCATGATCCATCATGGACCCCATCACCACTGTTTTAATTGTTGCTTGAGTATAAGCAATCATTCTATGTATGGTGTGGGAAGGGGAAGAATAGGAGGAAAAGGGCAACAACAATGAAGATAAAATACAAGGTGGTAAAGTTCCTTTCTCCTCTTACTTATTTCCAGCACTTTAATTTGCATGATTGTCTTCTAAGTTCTTTGTATGTATGTGTGCTTGCTCCATGTGAATAATCATGTCAATTCTGTATTTTAAACATTTTATTGATTAAGGCTGTGTTTTCTAGTCTGAATGTCATTACTGCATCCTTACTTTGCTTACTGATGAGCGGATAATTTATACGCTTTTTGGCATTGTTTTTAGGTAGTTTTTAGTAAGTTTAAGCTACTTTCAGGGATGTTTTCATTAGTTTTTATGTTAAAATTCACATTTCTAGACTTTACTATGAGTTTGTGTGTTTTTCTGTGATTTCAGGTAATTTCTAGCTGAAATTGAGGGACTTGAGTAAAACTCTGAAAAAGGCTGACAAAAGGACTACTGATGTTGTTGGAATCTGACCTCCCTGCACTCGAAATGGATTTTCTGGAGCTACAAAACTCCAAATGGCGCGCTCTCAACGGCATTGGAAAGTAGACATCCAGAGCTTTCCAGCAATATATAATAGCCCATACTTTAATCGGGAATTGACGACGTAAAGTGGCGCTCAACGCCAAGTACATGCTGCTGTCTGGAGTTAAACGCCAGAAACACGTCACAACCCGGAGTTGAACGCCCAAAACACGTTATAACTTGGCGTTCAACTCCAAGAGAAGCCTCAGCTCGTGGATAGATCAAGCTCAGCCCAAACATACACCAAGTGGGCCCCGGAAGTGGATTTATGCATCAATTACTTACTCATGTAAACCCTAGTAGCTAGTTTAGTATAAATAAGACTTTCTACTAGTGTATTAGTCATCTTTTGACCATTCGGTCTTTTGATCATCTTCATGGGGCCTGGCCATTCAGCCATACCTGAACCTTTCACTTATGTATTTTCAACGGTGGAGTTTCTACACACCATAGATTAAGGGTGTGGAGCTCTGCTGTACCTCAAGTTTCAATATAATTACTATTATCTTCTATTCAATTCTCTTTTATTCTTATTCCAAGATATATGTTGCACTTCAACTTGATGAATGTGATGATCCATGACACTCATCATCATTCTCACCTATGAACGCGCGTGACTGACAACCACTTTCGTTCTACCTTAGGCCGGGCGCATGTCTCTTAGATTCCCCAACAGAATCTTCGTGGTATAAGCTAGATAGATGGCGGCATTCATGGGAATCTGGAAAGTCTAACCTTGTCTGTGGTATTCCGAGTAGGATTCCGGGAATCTGGAAAGTCTAACCTTGTCTGTGTTATTCCGAGTAAGATTCCGGTATTGAATGACTGTGACGAGCTTCAAACTCCTGAAGGTTGGGCGTCAGTGACAGACGCAAAAGAATCAAGGGATTCTATTCCAACCTGATTGAGAACCGACAGATGATTAGCCGTGCTGTGACAGAGCATTTGGACCATTTTAACTGAGAGGATGGGATGTAGCCATCGGCAAGGGTGATGCCTCCAGACGATTAGCCATGCAGTGACAGCGCATAGGACCATTTTCCCAAGAGGATTAAAAGTAGCCATTGACGACGGTGATGCCCTACATACAGCTTGCCATGCAAAGGAGTAAGAAGGATTGGATGAATGTAATAAGAAAGTGGAGATTCAAGAGGAGCACAGCATCTCCATACGCCTATCTGAAATTCCCACTATTGATTTACATAAGTATTTCTATCCTATTTTATTTTCTGTTTATTATTAATTAATTTTTGAAATCCATAACCATTTAATTTGCCTAACTGAGATTTACAAGGTGACCATAGCTTGCTTCATACCAACAATCTCTGTGGGATCGACCCTTACTCACGTAAGGTATTACTTGGATGACCCAGTACACTTGCTGGTTAAGTTGAACGGAGTTGTGTCCACACATAGCCAAGAGCCACAATAATGATTCCATACAATAACAAAGAGTACTACATTGATGTGATCACAATTTCGTCCACCATGCCTTTGGCGCCGTTGCCGGGGATTGTTCGAGTATGGACAACTGACTGTTCATCTTGTTGCTCAGATTAGGTAATTTTCTTTTTATTTTCTTTTCAAAAAGTTTTCAAAATTTTTCTTTTATTTTCGTTTTTCTAAAAGAATATTTTCGAAAAATATAATAAAAATCCAAAAAAATTAATAAAATCATAAAAATAAAAAATATTTTGTGTTTCTTGTTTGAGTCTTGAGTCAATTTTTAAGTTTGGTGTCAATTGCATGTTTTAAAAAATTTTACTTGCATTTTTCGAAAAATTTCATGCATTCATAGTGTTCTTCATGATCTTCAAGTTGTTCTTGATAAGTCTTCTTGTTTGATCTTGATGCTTTCTTGTTTTGTGTTGTTTGTTGTTTTTCATATGCATTTTTGCATTCATAGTGTCCATGCATTAAAGATTTCTAAGTTTGGTGTCTTGCATGTTTTCTTTGCATCAAAAATTTTTCAAAATTATGTTCTTGATGTTCATCATGATCTTCAACGTGTTCTTGGTGTTCATCTTGACATTCATAGTGTTCTTGCATGCATTCTTTGTTTTGATCCATAAAGAAAAGAGAAAAACATAAAAATGACGTTTTTAATTTTTCTCTCTCATAATTAAAAATTCAAAAAATCAAAAAAATATATTTTCCTTATTTTTCCCATAATTTTCGAAAATTTGAGTTGACTTAGTCAAAAATTTTTAAAATTAGTTATTTCTTACAAGTCAAGTCAAATTTTCAAAATTTAAAAATCTTATCTTTTCAAAATCTTTTTCAAAAATCATATCTTCTCCAATTTTTCCTCTTTTTCGAAAATTTCAAAAATCTTTTCCAAAATATTTTCAAAATCTTTTTCTTATCTTTATATCAAATTTTCGAAAATTAGCTAACAATTAATGTGATTGATTCAAAAATTTGAAGTTTGTTACTTTCTTGTTAAGAAAGGATCAATCTTTAAATTCTAGAATCATATCTTGTAGTTACTTGTTAGTTAAGTAATTAATTTTAATTTTAAAAATTAAATCTTTTTCAAACATATCTTTTTATCACATCTTCTTATCTTATCTCTTTATCATATCTTTTTCAAAATTTTATCTTTTTCAAAAAATTTGATTTTAAAATATCTTATCTAACTTCTTATCTTCTTATCTTTTCAAATTTGATTTTAATATCTTTTTCAACTAACTAATTAACTTTTTGTTTGTTTCTTATCTTTTTCAAAACCACCTAACTACTTTTTCCTCTCTAATTTTCGAAAATACCTCCCTCTTTTTCAAAAAATTCTTTTTAATTAACTAATTGTTTCAAATTTTTATTTTAATTTTAATACATCTTTAATTTTCGAAATTACTAACTCCTTTTCAAAAATATTTTCGAAAATCCCTCTCTCATCTTCTTCTATTTATTTATTTATTTACTAACACTTCTCTTCATCTCTTATCACCTCCCCTATCCTTACTCTTTATACAGACTATTCATCCCTCTCCTTCCATTATCCCCTTTCTTCTTCTACTAATAATAAGGATCCTCTTTACTGTGACGTAGAGGATTCCTCTTCCTTTTCTTTTCCTCTTCTCTTTCATATGAGCAGGAACAAGGAAAAAGGCACTCTTGTTGAAGCTAATCCTGAACCTGAAAAGACTCTGAAGAGGAAGTCAAGAGAAACTAAAAATCAACAATTCAGAGAAACCTAAAAAAAAAAGAGAAAAAGGAAGACAAAAAGCTTCCACCTCTAAGTCATGGGAGATGGAGATATTCATCTCAAGGGTCCATAACTCAGTAGAAGAGCATTTGACTGCACATCAAGAGAGCATGAGAAATTCCCTCATCAAGAAATCCATGAGATACCTCAGGGGATACATGTTCCTCCACATAATTATTGGAAGCAACTAAGGGTAGGAACACCAAAATTACTAGGAATCATTCAACAGAAGCAAGGAAGAGACATAGAGGAGCTCAAAGAGCACCATTGGTTCTTCAAGAAGGCGCCACCCTCACTAAGGTGGACTCATTCCTTGTTCTTAAATTTTTCTTCTGCTTTTCATTTTTTTTATGTTGTTATATGTCTATCTATGTTTTGTGTCTCTACTTCATGATCATTAGGATGTAGTAACTATGTCTTAAAGCTATGAATAAATTCTATAAATCCTTCACCTTTCTTAAATGAAAAATGTTTTAATTCAAAAGAACAAGAAGTACATGAATTTCGAATTTATCCTTGAATTTAATTTAATTATATTGATGTGGTGACAATACTTTTTGTTTTCTGAATGAATGCTTGAACAGTGCATATTTTTTTGATCTTACTGTTTATGAATGTTAAAATTGTTGGCTCTTGAAAGAATGATGAATAAAGAGAAATGTTATTGATAATCTGAAAAATCATAAAATTGATTCTTGAAGCAAGAAAAAGCATTGAAAAAAAAAGAAAAGCTTGCCAAAAAAATGGCGAAAAAAATTTAAAGAAAAAGAAAAAGCAAGCAGAAAAAGCCAATAGCCCTTAAAACCAAACGGCAAGGGTAAAAAGGATCCAAGGCTTTGAGCATCAATGGATAGGAGGGCCCAAGGAAATCAAATCCAGGCCTAAACGGCTAAATCAAGCTGTCCCTAACCATGTGCTTGTGTCATGAAGGCCCAAGTGAAAAGCTTAAGACTGAGTGGTTAAAGTCGTGATCCAAAGCAAAAAAAGTGTGCTTAAGAGCTCTGGACACCTCTAACTGGGGACTCTAGCAAAGCTGAGTCACAATCTGAAAAAGTTCACCCAGTCATGTGTCTGTGGCATTTATGTATCCGGTGGTAATACTGGAAAACAAAATGCTTAGGGCCACAGCCAAGACTCATAAGTAGCTGTGTTCAAGAATCAACATACTTAACTAGGAAAGTCAATAACACTATCCGAAATTCTAAGTTCCTAGAGAAGCCAATCATTCTAAACTTCAAAGGAAAAAAAATGAGATGCCAAAACTGTTCAGAAGCAAAAAGCTACAAGTCCCGCTCATCTAATTATAATTAATATTCATTGATATTCTGGAATTTATAGTATATTCTCTTTTTTTTATCCTAATTGATTTTGAGTTGCTTGGGGACAAGCAACAATTTAAGTTTGGTGTTGTGATGAGCGGATAATTTATACGCTTTTTGGCATTGTTTTTAGGTACTTTCAGGGATGTTTCCATTAGTTTTTATGTTAAAATTCACATTTCTGGACTTTACTATGAGTTTGTGTGTTTTTCTGTGATTTCAGGTAATTTCTGGCTGAAATTGAGGGACTTGAGCAAAACTCTGAAAAAGGCTGACAAAAGGACTACTGATGTTGTTGGAATCTGACCTCCCTGCACTTGAAATAGATTTCCTGGAGCTAGAGAACTCCAAAAGGCGCGCTCTCAACGGCATTGGAAAGTAGACATCCAGAGCTTTCCAGCAAAATATAATAGTCTATACTTTAATCGGGAATTGATGACGTAAAGTGGCGCTCAACGCCAAGTACATGCTGCTGTCTGGAGTTAAACGCCAGAAACACGTCACAACCCGGAGTTGAACGCCCAAAACACGTTATAACTTGGCGTTCAACTCCAAGAGAAGCCTCAGCTCGTGGATAGATCAAGCTCAGCCCAAACATACACCAAGTGGGCCCCGGAAGTGGATTTATGCATCAATTACTTACTCATGTAAACCCTAGTAGCTAGTTTAGTATAAATAAGACTTTTTACTAGTGTATTAGTCATCTTTTGACCATTCGGTCTTTTGATCATCTTCATGGGGGCTGGCCATTCAGCCATGCCTGAACCTTTCACTTATGTATTTTCAACGGTGGAGTTTCTACACACCATAGATTAAGGGTGTCGGGCTCTGCTGTACCTCAAGTTTCAATATAATTACTATTATCTTCTTTTCAATTATCTTTTATTCTTATTCCAAGATATACGTTGCACTTCAACTTGATGAATGTGATGATCCATGACACTCATCATCATTCTCACCTATGAACACGCGTGACTGACAACCACTTCCGTTCTACCTTAGGCCGGGCGCATGTCTCTTAAATTCCCCAACAGAATCTTCGTGGTATAAGCTAGATGGATGGCGGCATTCATGGGAATCCGGAAAGTCTAACCTTGTCTGTGGTATTCTGAGTAGGATTCTGGGAATCTAGAAAGTCTAACCTTGTCTGTGGTATTCCGAGTAAGATTCCGGTATTGAATGACTGTGACGAGCTTCAAACTCCTGAAGGCTGGGCGTCAGTGACAGACGCAAAAGAATCGAGGGATTCTATTCCAACCTGATTGAGAACCGACAGATGATTAGCCGTGCTGTGACAGAGCATTTGGACCATTTTCACTGAGAGAATGGGATGTAGCCATCGGCAAGGGTGATGCCTCCAGACGATTAGCCATGCAGTGACAGCGCATAGGACCATTTTCCCGAGAGGATTAAAAGTAGCCATTGACGACGGTGATGCCCTACATACAGCTTGCCATGGAAAGGAGTAAGAAGGATTGGATGAATGTAATAAGAAAGTAGAGATTCAGGAGGAGCACAGCATCTCCATACGCCTATCTGAAATTCCCACTATTGATTTACATAAGTATTTCTGTCCTATTTTATTTTTTGTTTATTATTAATTAATTTTCGAAATCCATAACCATTTAATTTGCCTAACTGAGATTTACAAGGTGACCATAGCTTGCTTCATACCAACAATCTCTGTGGGATCGACCCTTACTCACGTAAGGTATTACTTGGATGACCCAGTACACTTGCTGGTTAAGTTGAACGGAGTTGTGTCCACACATAGCCAAGAGCCACAATAATGATTCCATACAATAACAAAGAGTACTACATTGATGTGATCACAATTTCATTCACCAAGTTTTTGGCGCTGTTGTCGGGGATTGCTCGAGTATGGACAACTGACTGTTCATCTTGTTGTTCAGATTAGGTAATTTTCTTTTTATTTTCTTTTCAAAAAGTTTTCAAAATTTTTCTTTTATTTTCGTTTTTCTAAAAGAATATTTTCGAAAAATATTATAAAAATCCAAAAAAATTAATAAAATCATAAAAATCAAAAATATTTTGTGTTTCTTGTTTGAGTCTTGAGTCAATTTTTAAGTTTGGTGTCAATTGCATGTTTTAAAAAATTTTACTTGCATTTTTCGAAAAATTTCATGCATTCATAGTGTTCTTCATGATCTTCAAGTTGTTCTTGATAAGTCTTCTTGTTTGATCTTGATGCTTTCTTGTTTTGTGTTGTTTGTTGTTTTTCATATGCATTTTTGCATTCATAGTGTCCATGCGTTAAAGATTTCTAAGTTTGGTGTCTTGCATGTTTTCTTTGCATCAAAAATTTTTCAAAATTATGTTCTTGATGTTCATCATGATCTTCAAGGTGTTCTTGGTGTTCATCTTGACATTCATAGTGTTCTTGCATGCATTCTTTGTTTTGATCCATAAAGAAAAGAGAAAAACATAAAAATGACGTTTTTAATTTTTCTCTCTCATAATTAAAAATTAAAAAAATCAAAAAAATATATTTTCCTTATTTTTCTCATAATTTTTGAATATTTGAGTTGACTTAGTCAAAAATTTTTAAAATTAGTTATTTCTTACAAGTCAAGTCAAATTTTCAAAATTTAAAAATCTTATCTTTTCAAAATCTTTTTCAAAAATCATATGTTCTCCAATTTTTCCTCTTTTTCAAAAATTTCAAAAATCTTTTTCAAAATATTTTCAAAATCTTTTTCTTATCTTTATATCAAATTTTCGAAAATTAGCTAACAATTAATGTGATTGATTCAAAAATTTGAAGTTTGTTACTTTCTTGTTAAGAAAGGATCAATCTTTAAATTCTAGAATCATATCTTGTAGTTACTTGTTAGTTAAGTAATTAATTTTAATTTTAAAAATTAAATCTTTTTCAAACATATCTTTTTATCACATCTTCTTATCTTATCTCTTTATCATATCTTTTTCAAAATTTTATCTTTTTCAAAAAATTTGATTTTAAAATATCTTATCTAATTTCTTATCTTCTTATCTTTTCAAATTTGATTTTAATATCTTTTTCAACTAACTAATTAACTTTTTGTTTGTTTATTATCTTTTTCAAAACCACCTAACTACTTTTCCCTCTCTAATTTTCGAAAATACCTCCCTCTTTTTCAAAAAATTCTTTTTAATTAACTAATTGTTTTAAATTTTTATTTTAATTTTAATACATCTTTAATTTTCGAAATTACTAACTCCTTTTCAAAAATATTTTCGAAAATCCCTCTCTCATCTTCTTCTATTTATTTATTTATTTACTAACACTTCTCTTCATCTCTTATCACCTCCCCTATCCTTACTCTTTATACAGACTATTCATCCCTCTCCTTCCGTTATCCCCTTTCTTCTTCTACTAATAATAAGGATCCTCTTTACTGTGACATAGAGGATTCCTCTTCCTTTTCTTTTCCTCTTCTCTTTCATATGAGCAGGAACAAGGAAAAAGGCACTCTTGTTGAAGCTAATCCTGAACCTGAAAAGACTCTGAAGAGGAAGTCAAGAGAAACTAAAAATCAACAATTCAGAGAAACCTAAAAAAAAAAAGAGAAAAAGGAAGACAAAAAGCTTCCACCTCCAAGTCATGGGAGATGGAGATATTCATCTCAAGGGTCCATAACTCAGTAGAAGAGCATTTGACTGCACATCAAGAGAGCATGAGAAATTCCCTCATCAAGAAATCCATGAGATACCTCAGGGGATACATGTTCCTCCACATAATTATTGGAAGCAACTAAGGGTAGGAACACCAAAATTACTAGGAATCATTCAACAGAAGCAAGGAAGAGACATAGAGGAGCTCAAAGAGCACCATTGGTTCTTTAAGAAGGCGCCACCCTCACTAAGGTGGACTCATTCCTTGTTCTTAAATGTTTCTTCTGCTTTTCGTTTTTTTTATGTTGTTATATGTCTATCCATGTTTTGTGTCTCTACTTCATGATCATTAGGATGTAGTAACTATGTCTTAAAGCTATGAATAAATTCTATAAATCCTTCACCTTTCTTAAATGAAAAATGTTTTAATTCAAAAGAACAAGAAGTACATGAATTTCGAATTTATCCTTGAATTTAATTTAATTATATTGATGTGGTGACAATACTTTTTGTTTTCTGAATGAATGCTTGAACAGTGCATATTTTTTTTGATCTTGCTGTTTATGAATGTTAAAATTGTTAGCTCTTGAAAGAATGATGAATAAAGAGAAATGTTATTGATAATCTGAAAAATCATAAAATTGATTCTTGAAGCAAGAAAAAGCAGTGAAAAAAAAAGAAAAGCTTGCAAAAAAAATGGCGAAAAAAATAGAAAGAAAAAGAAAAAGCAAGCAGAAAAAGCCAATAGCCCTTAAAACCAAAAGGCAAGAGTAAAAAGGATCCAAGGCTTTGAGCATCAATGGATAGGAGGGCCCAAGGAAATCAAATCCAGGCCTAAGCGGCTAAATCAAGCTGTCCCTAACCATGTGCTTGTGTCATGAAGGCCCAAGTGAAAAGCTTAAGACTGAGTGGTTAAAGTCGTGATCCAAAGCAAAAAGAGTGTGCTTAAGAGCTCTGGACACCTCTAACTGGGGACTCTAGCAAAGCTGAGTCACAATCTGAAAAAGTTCACCCAGTCATGTGTCTGTGGCATTTATGTATCCGGTGGTAATACTGGAAAACAAAATGCTTAGGGTCACAGCCAAGACTCATAAGTAGCTGTGTTCAAGAATCAACATACTTAACTAGGAAAGTCAATAACACTATCCGAAATTCTAAGTTCCTAGAGAAGCCAATCATTCTAAACTTCAAAGGAAAAAAAATGAGATGCCAAAACTGTTCAGAAGCAAAAAGCTACAAGTCCCGCTCATCTAATTATAATTAATATTCATTGATATTCTGGAATTTATAGTATATTCTCTTCTTTTTATCCTAATTGATTTTCAGTTGCTTGGGGACAAGCAACAATTTAAGTTTGGTGTTGTGATGAGCGGATAATTTATACTCTTTTTGGCATTGTTTTTAGGTAGTTTTTAGTAAGTTTAAGCTACTTTCAGGGATGTTTTCATTAGTTTTTATGTTAAAATTCACATTTCTGGACTTTACTATGAGTTTGTGTGTTTTTCTGTGATTTCAGGTAATTTCTGGCTGAAATTGAGGGACTTGAGCAAAACTCTGAAAAAGGCTGACAACAGGACTACTGATGCTGTTTGAATCTGACCTCCCTGCACTCGAAATGGATTTTCTGGAGCTAGAGAACTCCAAAAGGCGCGATCTCAACGGCATTGGAAAGTATACATCCAGAGCTTTCCAGCAATATATAATAGTCCATACTTTAATCGGGAATTTATGACGTAAAGTGGCGCTCAACGCCAAGTACATGCTATTGTCTGGAGTTAAACGCCAGAAACACGTCACAACCCGGAGTTGAACGCCCAAAAGACGTTATAACTTGGTGCTCAACTCCAAGAGATGCCTCAGCTCGTGGATAGATCAAGCTCAGCCCAAACATACACCAAGTGGGCCCCGGAAGTGGATTTATGCATCAATTACTTACTCATGTAAACCCTAGTAGCTAGTTTAGTATAAATAAGACTTTTTACTAGTGTATTAGTCATCTTTTGACCATTCGGTCTTTTGATCATCTTCATGGGGGCTGGCCATTCAGCCATGCCTGAACCTTTCACTTATGTATTTTCAACGGTGGAGTTTCTACACACCATAGATTAAGGGTATGGAGCTCTGCTGTACCTCAAGTTTCAATATAATTACTATTATCTTCTATTCAATTCTCTTTTATTCTTATTCCAAGATATACGTTGCACTTCAACTTGATGAATGTGATGATCTGTGACACTCATCATCATTCTCACCTATGAACGCGCGTGACTGACAGCCACTTCCGTTCTACCTTAGGCCGGGCGCATGTCTTTTAGATTCCCCAACAGAATCTTCGTGGTATAAGCTAGATAGATGGCGGCATTCATGGGAATCCGGAAAGTCTAACCTTGTCTGTGGTATTCCGAGTAGGATTCCGGGAATCTGGAAAGTCTAACCTTGTCTGTGGTATTCCGAGTAAGATTCCGGTATTGAATGACTGTGACGAGCTTCAAACTCCTGAAGGCTGGGCGTCAGTGACAGACGCAAAAGAATCAAGGGATTCTATTCCAACCTGATTGAGAACCGACAGATGATTAGCCGTGCTGTGACAGAGCATTTGGACCATTTTCACTGAGAGGATGGGATGTAGCCATCGGCAAGGGTGATGCCTCCAGACGATTAGCCATGCAGTGACAGTGCATAGGACCATTTACCCGAGAGGATTAAAAGTAGCAATTGACGACGGTGATGCCCTACATACAGCTTGCCATGGAAAGGAGTAAGAAGGATTGGATGAATGTAATAAGAAAGTAGAGATTCAAGAGGAGCACAGCATCTCCATACGCCTATCTGAAATTCCCACTATTGATTTACATAAGTATTTCTATCCTATTTTATTTTCTGTTTATTATTAATTAATTTTCGAAATCCATAACCATTTAATTTTCCTAACTGAGATTTAAAAGGTGACCATAGCTTGCTTCATACCAACAATCTCTGTGGGATCGACCCTTACTCACGTAAGGTATTACTTGGATGACCTAGTACACTTGCTGGTTAAGTTGAACGGAGTTGTGTCCACACATAGCCAAGAGCCACAATAATGATTCCATACAATAACAAAGAGTACTACATTGATGTGATCACAATTTCGTCCACCACTTACTTGTATGCTTGTCCCTTTTGAATCAAATGTAAAGAGAATGAGTGTTTTATAAAAGACCAGAGTGGAGTTCATACTATGGAGTAAGTTCTTGAGTTTGTGGTGTGGTCATAAGTTGGCTAAGTTGGTTCAACCACAAGGTGGGAGGACAACTATCTGTCATGAATACTATGCTGGAGACACACCCCATGAGACTAACTAAATAAGAAGATCCTAAGAAGAAAAAGGGAAAGAACAATAAAGGTTGAAAAACAAAAGAAAAAGAGTAAGCAATAAGGCTAGGCACCAATGGTTTTGAGCTTGAGGCATGTGTCTGTGGTGCTCATGTGTGAGGGATCTACTTGGATGAATAAGCTCTTTGGGGTGACTTATCACTTGGTAACTTGGGTTAACTAACTCGGGATTATCAGCTGAAAGTCCACTATCAAGAGTAACCCTCACTACAGAGCATTTAGTAACCCAAAGAGGTGCTGGACACCAAGGTCTCAAGAAAAGAAAATAAATAAACTATATGCCTGTGGTGTGTATGTATGGGGGAGAGACTTGAGCAAGTAAGTTCTTAGGGCTGCTTCAACACCTAGCACCTTGAACCAACTGGTTCGGGAGTGTTGGCTGAAAGCCTATTTTAAAGAGTTGCCCCCTTACAGAACACCTAGCCCAAGAACACAAATAAACCCTGAATTGACAACAAAAGGATCAATTAATAAAAGTCTCATGGTATGCAGTCACAGTGAGTATTCTAGGACATGATAAAGGTCTGAAAGCCAGGAATGAACCTAAGTTGCTATGCATGAAACCACCATAAAACCAGGGACATGACTTCCACAAGAATGACTCATTACTATTGGCATTTCATTCATCATTCTCTTGTTCCAGTACTTGCTTAGGGACAAGCAAGCTTTAAGTTTGGTGTTGTGATGCCAGGGCATTTTGGCCAGTTTCACTGACCTTTTCTTCATTGTTTTTAAGGTAGTTTCATGCATTTTCTTAGGAAATAAGCTAGTTTTGGGTAGAATTTCACTTACTTCTTGATTCAAGTATACATTGTGCACTTTACATGATTTCATGAGAATTTTGCATGAATTATATGATAAATTGGATGATGCATGATCCCATGATTAAGAGCAAGACTTTGATGCACTCTGTTTGTTTAATTTCAGGCAAAAAGAAGCAGAGAAGAGCCACGTTAGTGGCTACGTTAGTTACACTAACGTGGGCACTAACGTGGAAGGAAGGAAAGTTGGAACGTTAGTGGCATTAACTTTGAAGAAAGGAAATGGAGCCAATGTTAGTGACACTTAACATTATCACTAACGTTGGACCAAGCTCATAAGTGGCCACGTTAGAGTCCACGTTAACTTAGTTAACGTGGCCTCTAACGTTAAAAGGGGGAAGGAAGCCAACGTTAGTGACATTCAACATTGTCACTAACGTTGGCCTAAGTGCAAAATGCAACGTTAACTCCCACGTTAACTTGGTTAACATGGGAGCTAACGTAAGAGGCAAGGGTGGTCGACAAAGTTAGTGACACCCAACATTGTCACTAACGTTGAAAGCAACCACACAACCCTCAAGGAAGCCACGTTAACTTCCACGTTAACTTAGTTAACGTGGAAGCTAACGTGGACGAAAGAAGGTGATGGCCAATGTTAGTGACACTCAACATTGTCACTAACGTTGGAAGGAGCCACACAAGCCACAATGAGCCACGTTAACTCCCACGTTAACTTAAGTTTGAGCTTCAAAAATGGGAAATCACTAGCGTTATTAAGACTCAACATTTTCATTAACGTTGGCGACCATGCCAGCGACCATGTCCACTTCAAAGGCGCATGACTTGAGCTACAGAAGTTCAATTGAGGTGATTCTAGTTGCGTTAGAAATCTGACATTCAGAGCTTTCCAACGATATATAATACTCTATAGTGGGCATGAAATTGGAGCACAAACAAGAGGCATCTTTTAAGCCCCAAAAACACCAACTGGGCAGCAAGTGCAACGTTAGCCACAATAACTTTAGCACTAACGCCATACTTGTAGCGTTAGTGTGGCTAACTTTAGCACTAACTTTAGCACCTGGACCTCAACTTGACTCACTTCTCTCTCAAGTCCACTTCAAAGCTCAAGCAAGCAAGCCCACAATTGTCAACCAATCAAGGCCACAAGACGCATCTAGAATAGGAATTTTCATTTAAGTGTAATTTGCTTTTAATTTCATTTTGTAATTTAGGAAAGCCTATATAAAGGCCTTAGTTTTTACATTCAAGTCATTCTGGAATGGGGGATTGACGAGGGGTCTTCGGACTCCCCCCCTTCACACACTATCTTTGTTTTCATTTTCTAGAGCTATGAACAACTAAACCCCTTTCATTGGGTTAGGGAGCTCTGTTGTAATTTGATGGATCAATACTAATTTTCTTATTCTTCTTATATCTTTCCTTTTGATTTTACTTGAAAGCTTTCGATCTTCATCCAATTGGATAGTTATCTTGGAAAAGAAGCTATTCAAACATGGATCTCTTCGGATCCTTGAAAGAGGAATGAAGAGATTAGCTAGAAATGCTTTCTCATGCTGGACCAAATTGAATGTGGATGGGTATGTGGCTATAACCCTCTAAGCATTTGATTTGGGAAGTGCATGTGGTATAATCAGTGACCACACTTCATCTCTTCTCATGAGCAATTGACCAAGAAATTGGCTATTGATCAAGTTTTGAGAGATTGAATTGCAAGAAATTGTGATTCAATCACTTAAGATTGCCAAGGAGATCAATGAGTGCATTGATTGAGGAAGAGATGAAAATGAAATTGATCTGGAGAATGTAACATCTCCTAAGCCCAATGAACTCCCCATTTCTGATCTTACCAATTCTCTTTAATTTCTGCAATTTACTTTTATGAGCAATTCCCCCATTCCCATTTACAATTCTGCTATTTACTTTCAGTCATTTACTTTCTCGCCATTTTAATTTCTGCAATTATCAACTATATTCATGGATTCGCTCAACTAGATCATTCCTCTAATTAAAGTTGCTTGATCAATCAATCCCTGTGGGATTCGACCTCACTCTATTGTGAGTTTTTACTTGACGACAAATTCGGTACACTTGCCGAATGGGAATTTGTTGAGAGACAAGTTTTACCCCGATCAATAATTATGCTAAGATAACATTCTGTTAATAATAGGCAGCAAGAATTAGCAACAAAATCAGAAATCCAACACTTATAATGGAAAATAGAAAATTAAAGGAAAAATTAAACTAATTAACAATCAACTAAAAGAAATGGCTATGGATGGTGTTTGGTAGTGTTGGATGATGGGTGAGAGAAGGGAAAAAAAAGAGAGGGAAAGAAATGGAAAGAGATGAGAAGAAGAAAAGGCGGGTGAAACAGAGTAATCCACGCGTGCGCGTACTGTGCGCGCGCGCGCGGATGGACGAGAGGAGAGGGGGTGCGGAGGCACCAGGTGCGCTCACGCGTGGGTATGGAAATGTGAAGGGGCACGGACGCGCACTATGTGCGTCCGCGCTGGTTTAGGCACAGAGTTGGCCCAGAGTTGGCACAACTCTCGGGTCCTTAGCCTGGAGGTGGAACTTCTAGATCCACACGTACGCGTACATGGCGCGTGCACGTGGATGGTCGAGAATGCATAAGGCACGCGTACGCGTGCATGGCGCGTACGCGTGGGTTGGTGCTCTGTTTTTCAAAATTTTTCTATGTTCTTGCACCAAACCAAGCATTCCAAACCTCCAAACAAGTACCAAAACATCATAAAACCTTATTTAACCTACTAGACTCCCAAACAAACTTAACAAATCAATCAAAACATGAAATTAAATCTAAATTACCAATATTTACAAAGAAGAAAAGGGAAAGATGTTACCATGGTGGGGTGTCTCCCACCTAGCACTTTTGTTTATTGTCCTTAAGTTGGACTTATGGGGAGCTTCCATCAAGGTGGCTTGTGCTTGAATCCATCCTTGAACATCCACCAATGCTTGGACTTCCGTTGTGCTTCATCATTCAAAGTTAATAACTCCAAGCTTTAATGGAGTTCTTCACAAACCATAGGCTCCCAAAATTGGTCTTCCTTGTGTGATCCGGGATCCCACACTTTGTTTTCACACCCGTCTTGAAGTTGACTCTCATTATTAGCCCATTCGGGTGGTGAGCAAGGTGAATTCTCTATAAAGTGACCAACAATCCTCCTAGACCCATCTAGGTGAGCACTACTCCAACCTTTATATCTCATGTTTGATGCATCAACCATAATGAGCCTTGATTTGCAACGCCAGCCACGAAACATCTTTCTTTTACGCTTCATCCCACAAAGCATCCTAAGTTGGCCATCCGTCTCAAGCAAACCATATTCAAGTAGGATAATAAAGCTAATAGAAGTGAGTTTCACCCACTCAAATGAAGGTGTAGATGGCAACCTAGGCAAAGGTGATTCCAAGGGTCTTGACAAGGCGTATTCAATTACCATCCTCCTTTTTCTAAGGACTTCCACCTCTCCACAAGATCTCTTAATTTCAATCCTTTGTTCAACAATTTTATCTAAACCTTTTCCCTTACACAAATCATAAATGGGAGGATGAGAGAGATTTACCTCCACATTGCTATCAAATCCAATGGGGGAAGGTTCTTCATGTTCAAAGGATTCTTCACCACTAAGGCTTGGTGCTTGATCTCCATCACCAAGGGAACTCAATGCTTGCTCTATCCCATCCACGGCTTCATATGGAATATGCCTTGGAAGGTGTACACTTTCCTCCCTAGCATCAATTTCAATCATCTTGGAGGGATTTTCTTCAACTTTATGTTCCCAAGGAGGTTCTGAATCTCCTAAGTCTTCAACCACATCTTCCCATTGTTCAATAATCCCTACCTCCTCCTCTTGTTGCATTTCTTGCTTTAACTCTTCTTCTTCACCTTGGAGCTTTAAGTTCACTCCCTCGCTAAGCTTCTTGGTTGCTTATCCACATTCCACAATGAAAGTGCCTTGATCGCATAGGCTTAGGCGGGATGAGATGATGTTGCTAATGGCTTCTACCATGATAGCCGTTTTTGCTCTTAACTCCTCAAATCTCTTTTCATCCTCCTCGTGTTGCCTTAAGATATGAGATTTAAGATCCCTTAATTCTAGAATAAAGGCTTCATCAGAAGGTGATGGTGGAAGAGAGGGTTCATCATTTGAGGGAAGGGTATTGTAGTTGGAAGGTGGTTCTTCTTGGTAAGGTTGTGGTGGTTCAATATTTTCCATTCTTTCCATTTGTTGCACAAAACACTCCATGGTTGCTTGAAATTAATCCAATGTCTCCTTGAAACGATCCCTTAACTCTTGTTCTTCTTGGATATCATGGGTAGGATCATATGACTCTTGGATTGGAGGGCATGAATATTCTCCCATGGGAGGTTGTGGTGGAAAGTGGTATTCATCTTGTGGTTAGAATTTTTCATATATTGGAGGTGGTTCATCTTGGCAATAATATGGAGGGGGCGGCTCTTGAAAATGTTGATGTTGGAATGGTGGTTGCTCTATATGTGGTTTATATGGCTCATATGGTTGTTGGTAGGATGGATATGGATTAGGATCATATGAAGATGGTTGGTAAGAAGGGGCTTGCGAGTATGATTGAGGGCTATGTTGAGGATATGGCTCAAAGGCATATGGTGGTGGTTCTTGAAAGTCACAAGGGGATTCACCATAACCATTGAATTGGCATGCATCATAGAATGACTCTTCTTCATAGTGCATTGGTGGAGGTTGTTGCCATGAGGATTGATCATATGCATATGGCTCCTCCCACCTTTGGTTATCCCATCCTTGATGCACATCTTCATTGAAGTTCCCATTTCCTATAACATAGTTGTAATCACACTCATAGCTAAAATGAGAATTCATAGTGAAAGAGAAAATAAAAACAAAAGCTAACAAGAAATGAAGAAAACTAAATCCTACAACTAGCAAAAATCAACAAACAAACAAAAAACAAAGCTATTCACAATAAATACAATAACCAATAATATAACACCATTGTAACTCCTCGGCAACGGCGCCATTTTGATGATCGGATTTCTTGATGGTTTAGAATTTATGTAAAGAAGTCTCGTTATGAAGTATAGTTTCCAAACCAATCAATAATCCTTTCATGCAAAAATTTTGGTTGTCACAAGGAACAAACCCCAAATAAGAAATAACCGAAGTATTAAGACTCCGGGTCGTCTCACGAAGAGTTGCAATGAAATGTATGATTATTGGCTATGAGGGTTATAGGGGGTTTTGGTTGATGAAAGGGGTAATAAAATAAAAAGACAAGAAAAGTAAATTGAGCAAGTAATAAAAGAAAGCAAGTAATAAAGAGAGACAGTCATGGCAATGGATTGAGATCATAGACTTTCTATCCTAGTCATGCATGATTAATTCATCTTATTTAGTTAACTCCAACAAATAGGGAGAATGTCAAACAAGATTAACCAATCATGTCACAATAATAAACAAGAATTTATCTCATTACGTCAACTCCAACGAATAAGGAGAAAGTCTAATGAGACTAGCTAATCTCAATCCAAAAGTCCTAATCGACTTACTAATTAAACTAGCAAAAGATTAGCATCAATGGAAATAATCTTCCATAAGTCCTAATCAACCCACTAACTAAGTTAGCAAAAGATTAGTGTCAATGGAAACAATACTAGCTAACAACTCTATATTACCAACATGAGTTGGGTTTTCATGACTCAAGATTGCCCAATCACTCTTTCCAAGCCAAGAATGCTCAAAATCTACTCTAACATCCTACCAAGCATTTTGTCAAACACTTGGTAGGCATAAAAGGAAAGCATAGTAAAATTGCAAGGAATGTAAATCTACAATACTCAATTGCAATGAATTAAACAACCACAAATCCAAATCAACAATAAAGGAACATAAATCATAAATTGCATTGAATTGAAAATAGAAGAACAAAAATGCATCAACATAAAAGTAGAGAATTACATGAATGAGACACAAAATTAAAAAGGGAAAGAGTAGAGGAACAAGGAATTATAAAAGAAAAGTAAATCAAAGCATGAATTAAATCTAGATCTAAGATGGAAATTAATCTAACCTAATTCTAGAGAGAAGAGGGAGCTTCTCTCTCTAGAAAACTAACTAAAGGCTCATGTTGGCTAAACTAATTGCTCCCCCTTGCTTGGACTTCAATTCTGCATGAAATACACTCAGAAACAAGTTGGATTTGGGCCTGGGCTGCTCAGAAATCGCCCCCAACGATTTGCCTTTAAGTGGGCCAAGTAAGAGTATCGGCGCGTGCGCGCCATGTGCGCGTGCGCGTCGATTGGCAAATCTTCATCCACGCAGAAGCGATATGTACGCGTGCGCGTCCTTGTGGAAAACCACTTTTGCGCGTGCACGCCTTGTACGCGTGCGCGTCCATTGGTGCATTCCAAATCTTTGTTTCTTCATGCATTCTCCTTTTAGCATGCTTTTCTCTTCATTTCTTCCATCCAATACTTGCCTTATGGACCTGAAATTCCTTAACAAACACATCAAGGCATCGAATGGGATTAAAGTGAATTAAAATCACCAATTTAAGGCCTAAAAAGCATGTTTTTACATTTAAGCACAATTCAAGGGAGAATTACAAATCCATGCTATTTCATTGAATAAATGTGGGAAAAAGTGGATAAATCCCCCAAAATAAGCACAAAATAAACCACGAAGTCGGGGTTTATCAATCGCCACTGAGGAAGACCTTAATGGACGTCCACTAGCCTCCAATGAGTTCCCTAATGAGGAACCATGGGAATCTGAGGCTCACACTGAGACCATAGAGATTCCATTGGATTTACTTCTACCATTCATGAGCTCTGATGAGTATTCTTCCTCTGAAGAGGATGAAGATGTCACTAAAGAGCAAGTTGCTAAGTACCTTGGAGCAATCATGAAGCTAAATGACAAGTTATTTGGTAATGAGACTTGGGAGGACGAACCCCCCTTTGCTCACCAAAGAACTGGATGACTTGACTAGGCAGAGATTACCTCAAAAGAGACAGGACCCTGGGAAGTTCTCAATACCTTGTACATTAGGCACCATGACCTTCGAGAAGGCTCTGTGTGACCTAGGGTCAAGCATAAACCTCATGCCTCTCTCTGTAATGGAGAAGCTAGGGATCTTTGAGGTACAAGCTGCAAGAATCTCACTAGAGATGACAGACAATTCAAGAAAACAAGCTTATGGACTTGTAGAGGATGTTTTGGTAAAGATTGAAGACCATTACATCCCTGCTGATTTTATAGTCCTAGAGACTGGGAAGTGTATGGATGTTGACAGAGGAGAATTGATCATTCAAGTGAATGAAGAATCCTTTGTGTTTAAGGCTCAAGGATATCCCTCTGTAACCATGGAGAGGAAGCATGAAGAGCTTCTCTCAAAACAGACTCAAACAGAGCCCCCACAGTCAAACTCTAAGTTTGGTGTTGGGAGGCCACAACCAAATTCTAAGTTTGGTGTTGAACCCCCACATTCAAACTCTAAGTTTGGTTTTGGGAGGTTCCAACATTACTCTGAACATCTGTGAAGCTCCCTGAGGGCCCACTGTCAAGCTACTAACATTAAAAAAGTGCTTGTTGGGAGGCAACCCAATGTTATATTTATCTATTTTCCATTGTTATTTTATGTTTTCTATAGGTTGATGATCATGTGAAGTCACAAAAACAATTGAAAAAGCAAAAACAGAATGAAAAATAGAAAGAAAAATAGCACACCCTGGAGGAAAAGCTTGCTGGCGTTTAAACGCTAGTAAGGGCAGCAAATGGGCGTTTAACGCCCAGTCTAGCACCATTCTGGGTGTTTAACGCCAGAAAGGGGCACTAGACTGGCGTTTAATGCCAGAAAGAGGCACCAGACTGGCGTTTAATGCTAGAAAAGGGCAGCAGCCTGGCGTTTAACGCCAGGATTGGCAGAAAGGGCGTTTTATACGGCACTTGGTGCAGGGATGAGCTATCCTTGACACCTCAAGATCTGTGGACCCCACAGGATCCCTACCTACCCCACCACTCTCTCTCTTCTTCACCCATTCACCAATCACCTCAATACCTCTTGCAAAAAAAAACCCCTCACCTATCAAATCCCACCATTCTCTTCACCACTCACATCCATCCTTCATAAAACCCCACCTACCCCACCATCCAAATTCAAACCACTTTCCCTCCCAAACCCACCCATAATGGCCGAACCCTACCCCTCTTTCTATCCCTATATAAACCCTACTTCACTCCTTCATTTTCACACAACCTAAACACTACTTCTCCCCCTCAGCCGAACCGCAAAAGCCCCCTTCATCTCCTCTGTCTCCTCTTCTTCTACTATTTTCTTTCCTCTTTTGCTCGAGGACGAGCAAACCTTCTAAGTTTGGTGTGGTAAAAGCATTGCTTTTTATTTTTCCATAACCATTTATGGCACCTAAGGCCGGAGAAACCTCTAGAAAGAGGAAAGGGAAGGCAAAAGCTTCCACCACCGAGTCATGGGAGATGGAGAAATTCATCTCAAGGGTGCATCAATACCACTTCTATGAAGTTGTGGGCATGAAGAAGGTGATCCCCGAGGTCCCTTTCAAACTCAAAAAGAGTGAATATCCGGAGATCCGACATGAGATCCGAAGAAGAGGTTGGGAAGTTCTTACTAACCCTATTCAACAAGTCAAAATCTTAATGGTTCAAGAGTTCTATGCCAATGCATGGATCACCAAGAACCATGATCAAAGTGTGAACCCGGACCCAAAGAATTGGCTTACAATGGTTCGGGGGAAATGCTTAGATTTTAGTCCAGAAAATGTAAGGTTGGCATTCAACTTGCCCATGATGCAAGGAGATGAACAACCCTACACTAGAAGGGTCAACTTTGATCAATGGTTGGACCAAGTCCTTATAGACATTTGTGAAGAGGGCGCTCAATGGAAGAGAGATTCAAGAGGGAAGCCGGTTCAACTGAGAAGGCATGACCTCAAGCCCGTGGCTAGGGGATGGTTGGAGTTTATCCAACGCTCAATCATTCCCACTAGCAACCGGTCCGAAGCTACTATAGACCGGGCTATCATGATTCATAGCATCATGATTGGAGAGGAAGTAGAAGTTCATGAGGTTATATCCCAAGAACTTTATAAGGTGGCGGACAAGTCCTTTACCTTGGCAAGGTTAGCCTTCCCTCATCTCATTTGTCACCTCTATAATTCAGTTGGAATTAACATAGAGGGAAACATCCTCATTGATGAGGACAAGCCCATCACTAAGAAGAGGATGGAGCAAACAAGAGATCCCACTCATGGACATGAGGAAATTCCTCATCATGAAATCCCTGAGATGCCTCAAGGGATGCACTTTCCTCCACAAAACTATTGGGAGCAAATCAACACCTCCCTAGGAGAATTGAGTTCCAACATGGGACAACTAAGGGTGGAGTACCAAGAACATTCCATCCTCCTCCATGAAATTAGAGAAGATCAAAGAATCATGAGAAAGGAGCAACAAAGGCAAGGAAAAGACATTGAGGAGCTCAAGCACTCCATAAGATCTTCAAGAGGAAGAACAAGCCGCCATCACTAAGGTGGACCCGTTCTTTAATCTCCATGTTCTTTATTTTTCTATTTTTCGAAAATTATGCTTTATGTTTTATTTATGTTTGTGTCTTATGATCATTAGTGTCTTAATGTCTATGACTTAAAGTTATGAATGTCCTATGAATCCATCACCTTTCTTAAATGAAAAATGTTCTTAATTGAAAAAGAGAAGAATTGCATGAATTTCGAATTTTATAACAGATTAATTATTTTGATGTGGTGGCAATACTTTTGATTTCTGAATGTATGCTTGAACAGTGCATATGTCTTTTGAATTTGTTGTTCATGAATGTTAAAATTGTTGGCTCTTGAAAGAATGATGAAAAAGGAGACATGTTACTGAGGATCTGAAAAAAATCATAAAAATAATTCTTGAAGCAAGAAAAAGCAGTGAATTCAAAAAAAAAAGAGAGCAAGCAGAAAAAGCCAATAGCCCTTTAAACCAAAAGGAAAGGATAATAAAAAGGATCCAAGGCTTTGAGCATCAGTGGATAGGAGGGCCTACAAGAATAACATCCTGGCCTAAGCGGCTAAACCAAGCTGTCCCTAACCATGTGCTTGTGGCATGAAGGTGTCAAGTGAAAACTTGAGACTGAGCGGTTAAAGTCGTTGATGACAAGTCATCATATACCCATTTCTCAAGCTAATTTCACTTGTTTCACTAGTTTTTATGCACTTTCTTGCACCATAAGTAAGCAATTCAGAGTGGAATTGCATGTTTTATTTGAATCAAACAACCACCATTTAATTGATGCTAAATCATGAGGTTTAAGCTAAATTTAATTGAATTTTAATTGATTTATAAACCTTGTGAATTTAGTTATACTTTGATTGGTTGTTTTGATTAATTGTAGGTGAAGAAAAGAAGAAAAGAATGAAGCGTGGCTTAAGAAAGCGTGGCCCAAGGAAGAAAAGAGTGTAGCGCATGGAAGGGAGAAAGCCACACTGCCCTCCACAAGAGCACACTGCCCTCCAAAGGAGCACAACAATGAACCAAGCATTCAAGGCATCACTGCCCTGCCCTCCTTAAGGGCGGAACACAATTCTAGGCCAAGAAACAAGGGAAGGAAAAATTCTGCCCTGCCCTCCTCAAGAGCAATTTCGGGCTCCTCATGGAAAAATTCAAGGAAATTGTTCTCCAAGTGCCACCCATGAGTTTCGAACCCCAAGCACATGAAGGGAAGGGAGTGGCGCAACAATAAAGGAAAATGAGCCACACTTGGCTAAAAGGCTACCACCAAGTTTCGAACACAAGATCTCGAGGAAGCCAAGCCTTAAGCGTGAATCATGTGCCAAGAAGAAAAAGCTCAGCATGCCTTCAGCCAGGTTTCGAACTTGGGACCTCACCCAAGAACAAGGAAAGCTTGCGTTGCCTGCCCTTGTGGAGGGCAGCGCAACATTCCTTGGTTCATGGTGCATAATTTGGCACGGCCAGCACGCACACATTGACGCGCAACAAGGGAGCTTGGGCGCGCAGCTTGGACGCACCATGACAACATTGCCCTGCTCTCCACAAGGGCAGGGCAGCATCCTGATGCCCCTCCCAAATATGGCACGCTAGTTGGATCCACATGCAAGGCTTCCCTGCTTTGTCCTCCACAAGAGCAGAGCAACCTCCTGGGAGCAACATGGGCTGAATTTCACTCAAAAATCCAACTTAATTCACTTCTTCACCAAATCAAAAAGCCCACTCAAAATTCTTAGATCCAAAATAGATAGTGTATAAATAGGTGTTAGTTAGGATTAGAAGGGAGAGCTTACTTTCATTTTAATTTTCATCCTTAGTCAACTTGAGAGCTCACTTCCCATTTTTCTATTTTCTGCAAAATTGGCTTGAGAATTGGAGGACAGAATTCACTTCTTCTTCCTCTGATTATTTTTTCTTTACTGGGTTTTGTTTGAGTCTTGAGTGTGAAGAATTGAGGAACTTCTGTCTCAATCTCCATTTAAGATCTCTTTGATTTTCCTACTGCATAATTGAGTTAAATTCCATTTCCTTTACTGCTGCAATCTTCAATTTCTTTTTAATTGCTTTGTGAACTTGGATCTAGGAAGGCAATTGAGATCTAGACTCTGCTATCTAGTCTCAAGAGTCCTGAGATCTGATTTTCTCTTTTTAGTTCTTCTGCTGAACCACTGCTGCAATTGAACTTCCATTTGCTGTTTGAAGATCTATTCAATTTCAATTCATCTCTTGCATAGTTAATTGTTGCAATTTAATTTCCCTTGCTTAAATTCTGAAATCCCAGTCCTCAAATCCCTTCTTCATTCAAGCAATTTATATTTCTTGCACTTTAAGTTACCACAATTTACATTACTTGCACTTTAAGTTTCAGTTATTTAATTTCTTGTTCTTTAAGATTCAGCATCTTTACTTTCAGTTCTCTTTAATTTCTGCTATTCATCCCTCTCCCTTTACATTTCCTGCTATTTACTTACTGTTGAATACAAAATCACTCAACCAATACTTGATTCGCTTGACTAAATCAACCACTAAACTAAAATTGCTCAATCCTTCAATCCCTGTGGGATCGACCTCACTCCCGTGAGTTTTATTACTTGATGCGACCCGGTATACTTGCCGGTGAGTTTTGTGTTGGATCGTTTTCCACACATCAGTCGTGATCCAAAGCAAAAAGAGTGTGCTTAAGAACCCTGGACACCTCTAATTGGGGACTCTAGCAAAGCTGAGTCATAATCTGAAAAGGTTCACCCAGTTATGTGTCTGTGGCATGGATGTATCCGGTGGTGATACTGGAAAACAGAGTGCTTTGGGCCACGACCAAGACTCATAAAGTAGCTATGTTCAAGAATCATCATACTTAACTAGGAGAATCAATAGCACTATCCGGATTTTGAGTTCCTATAGAAGCCAATCATTCTGAACTTCAAAGGATAAAGTGAGATGCCAAAACTGTTCAAAGGCAAAAAGCTAAAAGCCCCGCTCATCTAATTAATACTGATCTTCATAGATGTTTTCGGAATTCATTGTATATTCTCTTCTTTTTATCCTATTTGATTTTCAGTTGTTTGGGGACAAGCAACAATTTAAGTTTGGTGTTGTGATGAGCGGATAATTTATACGCTTTTTGGCATTGTTTTTAGTATGCTTTTTGTATGTTTTAGTTAGTTTTTATTATATTTTTATTAGTTTTTATTAAAAATTCACTTTTCTGGACTTTAATATGAGTTTGTGTGTTTTTATGTGATTTCAGGTATTTTCTAGCTAAAATTGAGGGACCTGAGCAAAAATCTTATTCAGAGGCTGAAAAGGGCTGCAGATGCTATTGGATTCTGACCTCCCTGCACTCGAAGTGGATTTTCTGGAGCTACAGAAGCCCAATTGCGCGCTCTCAGTTGCGTTGGAAAGTAGACATCCAGGGCTTTCCAGCAATATATAATAGTCCATACTTTGCTCGAGATTTGATGGCCCAAACAGGCGTTCCAAGTCAGCTTCAGAATTCCCGGTGTTAAACTACGGAACTGCCACAAAAGTGGGAGTTAAACGCCCAAACTGGCACAAAAGCTGGCGTTTAACTCCAAGAAAAGTCTCTACACATGGAAGCTTCAATGCTCAGCCCAAGCACACACCAAGTGGGCCCGGAAGTGGATTTTTACGTCATTTACTCATTTCTGTAAACCCTAGGCTACTAGTTCTCTATAAATAGGACCTTTTGCTATTGTATTTGAAGAATCTTTCAATCTTCATATCATCTTTTGATCATGTTTTTATGATTGAACCCTCTTTGGGAGGCTGGCCATTCGGCCATGCCTAGACCTTGTTCTTATGTATTTTCAACGGTAGAGTTTCTACACACTATAGATTAAGGTGTGGAGCTCTGCTGTACCTCGAGTATTAATGCAATTACTATTGTTCTTCTATTCAATGCAGCTTATTCTTGTTCTAAGATATCACTTGTTCCTCAACTTGATGAATGTGATGATCCGTGACACTCATCATCATTCTCACCTATGAACGTGTGCCTGACAACCACCTCCGTTCTACCTTAGATTGAGTGGATATCTCTTGGATTCCTTAATCAGAATCTCCGTGGTATAAGCTATAATCCATTGGCGGCCATTCTTGAGAATCCGGAAGGTCTAAACCTTGTCTATAGTATTCTGAGTAGGATTCAGGGATTGAATGACTGTGACGAGCTTCAAACTTGCGATTGTGGGGCATTAGTGACAGACGCAAAAGAATCATTGGATTTTATTCTGACATGATCGAGAACCGACATATGAATAGCCGTGCTGTGACAGAGCGCATTGAACATTTTCACTGAGAGGATGGGACTGTAGCCATTGACAACTGTGATGCCCAACATACAGCTTGCCATGGAAAAGAGTAAGAAAGATTGGATGAAGACAGTAGGAAAGCAGAGAGACGGAAGGGACAAAGCATCTCCATACGCTTATCTGAAATTCTCACCAATGAATTACATAAGTATCTCTATTTTATATTTTATTTATCTTTTAATCATTAATCCTCCGTAACCATTTGAATCCGCCTGACTGAGATTTACAAGATGACCATAGCTTGCTTCATACCAACAATCTCCGTGGGATCGACCCTTACTCGTGTAAGGTTTATTACTTGGATGACCCAGTGCACTTGCTGGTTAGTTGTGCGAAGTTGTGATAAAGAGTTGAGATTGTAATTGAGTGTACCATGTTGATGGCGCCATTGATGATCACAATTTCGTGCACCAGCCGTCAATCCATTTCAAAGGGCTAGAGAGTATAGAGCTCATGCTCATGTGCCACAACCACAACAACGAGAGGAAGAGGAGGCAGAGGAATAACCACAATTTCTGGGACTTCAACCACCACCATACCAACAATACCAATAATTTCCTGAAGGAATGAACTGGGAGCAGCTGCAAGGAGACGTGCACCAGATGAAGCGAGATCTGCATCAATTGAGGGAAGATGTCAACAAATTTCAAAGTAGCCAAAGGGAGCAATAGAACCAAGTGAATGAGAAAATACACAACCTCCAAGGAAGTTTTGAGCAAGCAAGGAAGGAGCAGCAAGAGGAGTTTGATTGGGGTGAGGTGCGAAGTGCACTTAACAAGGTGATGGAGCAAAACAAATGGCATCAGAGGAACCTTGCTGAGTTCAGGCATCTCTATGATGCCCGTACCATTTCAAGGAGACAATATGATATTAACACACAGGCGAAGCTGAATCACTTGTGTAATGCTGTGGCCGCCATCAACCCCGGATACCTAACTTTCATGCAAGGGCTAGAAGAATTGAGTGCTAGACAAGAGGAGATCCTAGCTAAGCATAAGGAAGATGAAAGAGATTATATGGTGAGGCTGGGTTTCTGAAAGCCCAAGGACAAGAAAGCACAAGAAGGATTCTCCAAAAAGGGTGGAGATGACTCCTCCCCCTCCAAGAAGAAGGACAAAGGCAAGGGGTCAATGAACTAAAGAAGCTACATAAGGTTGTTGAGTTCCATGGTTGACATTTCCCAAATTTCTGAATTTTGTTTAAGTTTTTTTATCTGTTTACTTTATGTTTGAGAATAATTGATAACGTTAGGATAGTTTATGTTTCATTTTTCTTAAAGTCTTTTGTGAGTCCTTTGATATGCAAGAAAGAAAATGCAATGATAACTATAGTCTTTATTTTCATCAATAAAGTAGAGTTTGTCTCCATAAGAGTTGTTGTAAGTGTGTAAGAACAAGAGTAAATGAGACTAAGACCAAGAAAGCTTATTCAAAAGAACTAAGGACCAAAAGACTAAGTCCAAAACCTTGAATGAAGTGAAAAGAAAAAAATGAGTCATGAAAAGTAACTAGTCTTAAAAGTTATGACAAGTAGAAGTTGAGGGGTGTTCCTTGAATATCTATAGAACTAAGAAGTAGTAAGCAACAAAGACCCAAGGCTCTGAGCATCAACTACTAAGAAGGGAAGAGAAACATTGAAAAACTCAAAAAGAGTTAGAATCCCTAGTAGATGCTTGTGGTGAAGATGTGTCAAGAAGAGGACTGGGCAAGTAAATTCTCAGGGTGTTTCAACACCTAGCACCCTAAAGTCAACTGACTTGGGAGTGTTGATTGAAAGCCTAACTAAAGGGTTGTCTTGAGACAAAACAATTAGAGTCGTGGTCAATAAACATAAAAGAAGCACAAAACAAAAAGAAAGAGTTAACCCTTACTACTTCAAGGTGACAATCAATGAAAAGGACCCCTAAGACACATACTTGGAAAAACCCTTAAGGATCTAGGAGCTCTTTGTGATATTCAAAACACTCATGCATGTGTTGAGCACTTAGTCCAATTCCTAGTTACATTGCATCCATTCAAGGTCAAGTCTCAATTCACCAAAAAGACCACTCACATTGATTTGCTTGGGACAAGCAAAGCTTAAGTTTGGTGTTGTGATGACTTACATCATCTACGCTTTTTCTTGTATAAAAAGGACCATAAAAGAGGCATAATCTCATTTGATCATTGAAATTCATGCCTTAATTGATAAATATCATAGTACATTGCTTTGAAATGAGTTTGTGCTGGATTTTAGGTGGAGAAGACATCAAAAATGGGAAAGAAAACAACAAAACAAGTAGGGCGTGTGAAGTAGGCGTGCCACTAGGAACAGATGCCACAAAGATGTATTGGCGTGGCACACCAGAAGCTGGGCGTGGCACACTGGTACAACATTCCAGAGAGCAAAATTGAAGACCATCAAAGGGGCCTGGCACGCCAGAAGCAGGGCGTGGCACGCCAATTCGTTACTAAAAGAACCATCACTATGGCGTGCCACTTTGTATCGAAGGCGTGGCACGCCAGCCCCATAGTTCACTTGGGCGTGCCACTTAAGGACCAAGGCGTGGCACGCCAAGCTTATGAGACCCACAAGTGAATGGGCGTGCCACTTGAGCAACAAGGCGTGGCACGCCAGTGAACAAGGAGACAATGCAAAAGTTGGGCGTGCAACTTGGTATCGAAGGCGTGGCATGCAAGCTCAAGAACTCCCACTAAGGCGTGCCACTTGAGTGATGAGGTGTGAAACGCCAGCAAGAAGATGAAGCAAATGAAGGGCGTGACACACCAGTCTCATGGCGTGGCACGCTGGTAGTATTTTCCAGAGAGGAAGAAGAGGAGCCAATGAACTCAGGCGTGCCACTTGGATGACGAGGCGTGGCACGCCAGCAAGGGGGTGAAGCTTTAAGAAGGGCGTGGCACGCCAGACCCTGGGCATCCCACGCTGGTACAAATCTCTAGAAGCATAGAGATAAAGGAAGTGACCTTGGGCGTGCCACTTTGGCTCGAAGCGTGGCACGCCAGGTTACTTTGCCATTTAAAATGTCCTGGGCGTGCCACTTAGGCTCAAAGGCGTGGAACGCCAGGGGTGAAACAGAGGAACGGCGTGCCACTTGATTGGAGAGGCGTGGCACGCCAAATCAGAAACAGAAGGAGCGTAACACGCCAAAGAAGCGCCAGTCACACGCCAGCTGGAAGATCACGTTTATTGAGTTTCTTTTCCCTGCAATTTGTAATTTTCTTTTCACTTTTGTAATTTTCTTTTTATTTTTCTAGATCTAGGAGTAGTATAAATACGCTTGAATGTATTGGAAAAGGGGTAAGCAAGTCACAGAGTTTAGTTTTAGGGATTTCACTTTTTATTTAGTTTTCACACTTCATCTCTTCCATCTTTTGTACTTTCTCTCTGAGCTATGAGTAGCTAAATTCCCTCTCATTGAGAGAGGGGGCTTTATTCTACTTGATGGATTAATGATAGTGAATTTCTTCTTCTCTTCATCTTCTCTTTGATTTGCTAGAAGGAATTTCGATTTTCATGCTTAGTGTTCAATTAACTTGGAAAAGATATTGAATGCAAAATGGGTTTCATGGGAACCTTGGAAAAGGAAACATGAAACCATGCTAGAAATCCCTTCTCACACTTGAGTAGAATCTAGGTTTTGATGTTTGGATATGGTGACATACAATCCTCCCTCTACCTGGACCTATGATGATGTGTGGTATAATCAGGGACCAAGCATATCTCTCTTCATGAGCAATTAGACCAAGGAATTGGCTATTGATCAAGATCTGAGAGATCGAGTCACCAAGGGATTGGGGCTCAATCAATCATGATTGCCAAGAGGTCAATGAGTTGCATGATTGAAGAAGATATGAGCTGGATTTAATCTAAAGAGCCAATATCTCCTGATTTCAATGAATTCCCCCATTCTTATCTCTCCCATTCTTTTATAGCTTTACTTACATTCTGCAAAAATCCCATTCCCCTTTATATTCCTGTTATTTCCATTTCTGCATTTTATTGCTTTCTTTTATTCCTTTGCCACTTATGTTTCTGCCATTTATAATTCTGCACTTATAACTTATTCTGTTGAGCTTGACTAATTCACCAATTAATTAAAATTGCTAAGAGTGGTGGAGGGGAGAAAAAGAAAGAGAGGGAAAAGAGAGAAGGGGGGCGTTGTGGTGGGGTCTGGGAGAAAAAGAATGAGATCACAATTTCGTGCACTAAAGGGTTCTAGCCTCCTATACTTTTCCTAATCCAAGGCACTGTGGGAGTAGCATATTGATACCAAATGTCAATGCAAACAACTTTGAATTGAAGCCTCAACTCATCACATTGGTGCAAAACAACTGCTCTTATGGAGAAGTCCCATTGGAAGATCCAAATCAACACCTATCCACCTTTCTGAGGATATGTGACACAGTGAAAACCAATGGTGTGCATCCTGGCATTTACAAATTGTTGCTCTTTCCATTTTTCCTGAGAGACAAAGATGCTCAATGGTTAGAGTCATTTCCAAGAGAAAGCATCAACAATTGGGAACATCTAGTGAACAAGTTCTTAGCCAAGTTCTATTCTCCCCAAAGAATCATCAGACTCAAAACAGAGGTCCAAACATTCACTCAGATGGATCAAGAGTCATTGTATGATGCCTGGGAGAGATACAAAGCTCTAATCACAAAGTGCCTGATAAACCTCTATTTTATGGTTTATATTGTGTTTAATTGAGTGTTTTTATCAAATTCTTGCCCACTTATTCATATGATTTGCATGATTTTACAATTCATTCCTAGTTTAGTTCTATGGTTGAAAACTTGCTTCCTAGAGATCGTTTAATTACGTATTTTTATTCCCCTTTATACCATTCGATACCGTGATCCATGTGATTAAGTGTTTCAGGCTTCATAGGGAAGGAATGGCTTAGAGAATGGAGAGAAAGCTTGCAAAAAGGGAAGGAGCACAAGAAATAAAGGAGACAACCAGCGAACAGCGACGCGCACGCATGGCTGACGCGTGTGCGCGATTTGGGCAAAATCACAGCGACGTGTACGCGTGCCTGACGCGTACGGGTGGATTGGAGTTCGCGCAAACGACGCGAGTGCGTGCCTGACGTGCACGCATGGCAAGGAAAAATGCTGAATGACGCGTGATGAGCGGATAATTTATACGCTTTTTGGTATTGTTTTTAGGTAGTTTTTAATAGGTTCAAGCTACTTTTAGGGATGTTTTCATTAGTTTTTATGCTAAATTCACATTTCTGGACTTTGCTATGAGTTTGTGTGTTTTTCTGTGATTTCAGGTAATTTCTGGCTGAAATTGAGGGACCTGAGCAAAACTCTGATAGGAGGCTGACAAAGGATTGCTGATGCTTTTGGAATCTGACCTCCCTGCACTTGAAATGGATTTTCTGGAGCTACAAAACTCCAAATGGCGCGCTCTCAACGGCGTTGGAAATTACATATCCAGAGCTTTCCAGCAATATATAATAGTCCATACTTTATTCGTGATTAGATGACGTAAATTGGCGCTCAACGCCAGTTCCATGCTGCATTTTGGAGTCAAACGCCAGAAACACGTCACGAACCAGAGTTGAACGCCCAAAACACGTTACAACTTGGCGTTCAACTCCAAGAGAAGCCTCAGCTCGTGGATAGACCAAAATCAGCCCAAGCACACACCAAGTGGGCCCCGGAAGTAGATTTATACATCAATTACTTACTCCTGTAAACCTGAGTAGCTAGTCAAGTATAAATAGGATAGTTTCACTTATGTATTTTCAACGGTGGAGTTTCTACACACCATAGATTAAGGATGTGGAGCTCTGCTGTACCTCAAATTTTAATGCAATTACTATTATTTTCTATCCAATTCAATTTATTCCTGTTCTAAGATATTTGTTGCACTTCAACTTGATGAATGTGATGATACATGATACTCATCATCATTCTCACCTATGAACGCGCGTGATTGACAACCTTCGTGGTATAAGCTAGAATTGATGGCGGCATTCAAGAGAATCCGGAAAGTCTAAACCTTGTCTGCGGTATTCCGAGTAGGATTCAAGGATTGAATGACTGTGATGAGCTTCAAACTCCTGAAGGCTGGGCGTTAGTGACAGACGCAAAAGAATCACGGGATTCTATTCCAACCTGATTGAGAACCGACAGATGATTAGCCATGCTATGACAGAGCATTTGGACCATTTTCACTGAGAGGATGGGATGTAGCCATTGACAACAGTGATGCCCTACATACAGCTTGCCATGGAAAGGAGTAAGAAGGATTGGATGAATGTAATAAGAAAGTCGAGATTTGGAAGGAACACAGCACCTCCATGCACCTATCTAAAATTCCCACAATTGGATTACATGAGTAACTTTATCTTTATTTCATGTTTATTTTATTTACCTTTTAATTATCTAATCCAATCACATTTGAATCCGCCTGACTGGGATTTACAAGATGACCATAGCTTGCTTCATACCAACAATCTCCATGGGATCGACCCTTACTCATGTAAGGTATTATTTGGACGACCCAGTGCACTTGCTGATTAGTTGTGCGAAGTTATGTATTAAATTTTAGACACCATGATATTGAGCACCAAGTTTTTGGAGCCATTATCGGGGAATTAATTCCATACAACAATAAAGAGTACGAATCACAATTTCGTGCACCAAGTTTTTGGCGCCGTTGCTGGGGATTGTTCGAATATGGACAACTGACGGTTCATCTTGTTCCTCAGATTAGGTAATTTTCTTTTAAAAAATTTTTCAAATTTTTCTTTGTTTTCGTTTTTCCAAAAAAAATTATTTTTGAAAAAAATTTTTAAATTATTCTATGGCTTCAAAACTTTCAAGAATGAATTCTAGAATTTCATGGTAACATGTTGAATCCTGGCTGGCTGCAAAGCCATATTCAAACTCCTTTGGAATTGGTCTTCAACTAATCACCACAATGCATGTAATTCCATCCTAAAGCTAACTGGCTATTAAGCCATGTCCAACCCTTTTATTGGAGCTTTGGGCTAATATTGAAAGATTCCTGGAATTCTTCTTAAAGATTTTGAATTTCTTATTTTCTTTTTCCATATATTTTTTGAAAAAATATAATAAAAATACAAAAAAATTAGAAAATCATAAAAAAACAAAAAATATTTTGTGTTTCTTGTTTGAGTCTTGAGTCAATTTTTAAGTTTGGTGTCAATTGCATGTTTTAAAAAAAATTATTATGCATTTTTTGAAAATTTATGCATTCATGGTGTTCTTCATGATCTTCAAGTTGTTCTTGGTAAGTCTTCTTGTTTGATCTTGATGTTTTCTTGTTTTGTATCTTTTGTTGTTTTTCATATGCATTTTTCGTTTGTTAGAGTCCATGCATTAAAGATTTCTAAGTTTGGTGTCTTGCATGTTTTCTTTGCATCAAAAATTTTTCAAAATTATGTTCTTGATGTTCATCATGATCTTCAAAGTGTTCTTGTTGTTCATCTTGACATTCATAGTGTTCTTGCATGCATCTTGTGTTTTGATCCAAAATTTTCATATTTTGGGTCATTTTTGTGTTTTTCTCTCTCATCATTAAAAATTCAAAAAATAAAAAAAATATATCTTTTCCTTAAATTTCTCATAATTTTCGAAAATTTGAGTTGACTTAGTCAAAAATTTTAAAAATTAGTTGTTTCTCATAAGTCAAGTCAAATTTTCAATTTTAAAAAAATCCTATCTTTTCAAAACTTTTTCAAAAATCAAATCTTTTTCACTTTTATCTTATTAATTTCAAAAATTTTAAAATTATTTTCAAAATCCTTTTCTTAATTTTCTTTCAAATTTTTGAAAATTATACTAACAAGTAATATGATTGATTCAAAAATTTGAAGTTTTTTACTTTCATGTTAAGAAAGGTTCAATCTTTAAATTTTAGAATCTTATCTTTTAGTTTCTTGTTAGTTAAGTAATTAATTTTAACTTTAAAAATTAAATCTATCTTATCTTATCTTTTTGAAAATTTTATCTTTTTCAAAAATTTGATTTCAAAATATCTTATCTTCTTATCTTTTCAAATTTGATTTTAATATCTTTTTCAACTAACTATTTGACTTTTTGTTTGTTTCTTATCTTTTTCAAAATCACCTAACTACTTTTCCCTCTCTAAATATTGAAAATATCTCATCTCTTTTTCAAAAATTCTTTTTAATTGTTTTAAATTTTAATTTTAATTATATCTTATCTTTAATTTTCGAAAATCATTAACTACTTTTTCAAAATTATTTTCGAATTCTCTCTCTCTTCTCTTCTTCTATTTATTTAATTATTTACTAACACTTCTTTTCACCTCTCTTCATCTCCAATCACTGCATCTATCCTCACCCTTGTGATTGGATTCTCCACTTTTATTCCTTTCCTCTTCTACTAATAATAAGGATCCTCTTTGTCCAGATATAGAGGATTCCTCTTCCTTTTCTTTTTCTCTTCTCTTTCATATGAGCAGGAACAAGGAAAAAGACACTCTTGTTGAAGCTGATCCTGAACCTGAAAGAACTCTGAAGAGAAAACTAAGAGAAGCTAAATTACAACAATCCAGAGGTAACCTTTCTGAAATTTTCGAACAAGAGAAGGAGATGGCAGCCGAACCTAACAACAATAATGCAAGGAGAAAGCTAGGTGATTTCACTAAACCAACGTCCAAATTTGATGGAAGAAGCATCTCCATTCCTGCCATTGGAGTAAACAATTTTGAGCTGAAACCTTAATTAGTTGCTCTAATGCAGCAAAACTGCAAGTTTCATGGACTTCCATATGAAGATCATTACCAGTTTTTAACTGAGTTCTTGCAGATTTGTGAGACTGTAAAGACGAATGGAGTAGATCCTGAAGTCTACAGGCTCATGCTTTTCCCTTTTGCTGTAAGAGACAGAGCTAGAACATGGTTGGACTCACAACCTAAAGATAGCCTGGACTCTTGGGATAAGCTGGTCACAGCCTTCTTGGATAAATTCTTTCCTCCTCAAAAGCTGAGCAAGCTTAGAGTGGATGTTCAGACCTTCAAGCAAAAAGATTGTGAATCCCTCTATGAAGCTTGGGAAAGATACAAGCAGATGACCAAAAAGTGTCCTTCTGACATGTTTTCAGAATGGACCATATTAGATATATTCTATTATGGTCTATCTGAGTTTTCCAAAATGTCATTGGACCATTCTGCAGGTGGATCCATTCACCTAAAGAAAACGCCTATAGAAGCTCAAGAACTTATTGACATGGTTCCAAATAACCAATTCATGTACACTTCTGAGAGGAATTCCGTGAATAATGGGATGCCTCAGAGGAAGGGAGTTCTTGAAATTGATGCTCTGAATGCCATATTGGCTCAGAACAAAGTGTTGACTCAGCAAGTCAACATGATCTCTCAATGTCTGAATGGATGGCAAAATGCATCCAACAGTACTAAAGAGGCAACTTCTGAAGAAGCTTATGATCCTGAGAACCCTGCAATAGCAGAGGTAAATTACATGGGGTGAACCTTATGGAAACACCTATAATTCATCATGGAGAAATCATCCAAATTTCTCATGGAAAGATCAACAAAAGCCTCAACAAGGCTTTAATAATAGTGGAAGAAACAGGCTAAGCAATAACAAGCCTTTTCCATCATCTTCTCAGTAACAGACAGAGAATTCTGAGCAGAGCCCCTCTAATTTAGCAAATTTAGTCTCTGATCTATCTAAGGCCACTTTAAGTTTCATGAGTGAAACAAGGTCCTCCATCAGAAATTTGGAGGCACAAGTGGGCCAGCTGAGTAAGAAAGTCATTGAAACTCCTCCTAGTATTCTCCCAAGCAATACAGAAGAGAATCCAAAAGGAGAGTGCAAGGTAATTGATGTAATCAATATGGCCGAATGCACAAGGGAGGAGAAGGACGAAAATCCTAGTGAGGAAGACCTCCTAGGACGTCTCTCAAGCAAGAAGGAGTTCCCTATTGAGGACCTAAAGGAATCTGAGGCTCATATAGAGACTATAGAGATTCCACTAAATATCCTTCTGCCATTCATGAGCTTTGAAGACTATTCTTCCTCAGAAGAGGATGAAGATGTGACTGGAGAGCAAGTTGCTCAATATCTAGGAGCCATCATGAAGCTGAATGCCAAGTTGTTTGGTAATGAGACTTGGGAAGGTGAACCTCCCTTGCTCATTAGTAAACTAGATACATGGGTTCAGAAAACTTTACCTCAAAAGAGACAAGATCCTGGTTAATTCTTAATACCCTGTACCATAGGCACCATGACCTTTAACAAGGCTCTGTGTGACCTGGGGTCAGGCATAAATCTTATGTCACTCTCTGTAATGGAGAAACTAGGGATCATTGAGGTACAGCCTGCCTTATTTTCATTACAATTGGCATACAAGTCAGTAAGACAAGCTTATGGATTAGTAGAAGACATGTTAGTAAAGGTTGAAGGCCTTTACATCCCTGCTGATTTCATAATCTTAGACACTAAGAAGGAGGAGGATGAATGCATCATCCTTGGAAGACCTTTCCTAGCCACAGTAGAAGTTGTGATAGATGTTAACAGAGGAGAATTAGTCCTTCAATTGAATGGGAACTACCTTGTGTTTAAGGCACACGGCTATCCTTCTGTAACAAGGGAGAGTAAGCATGCAGAGCTTCTCTCAGTACAGAGTCAAACAGAGCCCCCACAATCAAACTCTAAGTTTGGTGTTGGGAGGCCACAACCAAACTCTAAGTTTGGTGTTGAACTCCCATATCCAAACTCTAAGTTTGGTGTTGGGAGTCCACAACATTGACCTGATCACCTTTGTGGCTCCAAGAGAGCCCACTGTCAAGCTAGTGACACTAAAAGAGCGCTTGTTGGGAGGCAACCCAATTTTTATTTATCTAATTTTATTTTATTTTCATTGTTCTTTTATGTTTTATTAGGTTCATGATCATGTGGAGTCACGAAAAAAATATTAAAATTAAAAACAGAATCAAAAACAGCAGAAGACAAATCACACCCTGGAGGAAGGACTTACTAGCGTTTAAACGCCAGTAAGGTGCATCTAGCTGGCGTTCAACGCCAAAACAGAGCATGGATCTGGCGCTGAACACCAGAAACAAGCAACATCCTGGCGTTTGGATGCCAGGAATATGCCCTGAGGAAAGCTGGCGCTGAACGCTAGTAACAAACATGGAACTGGCGTTCAACGCCAGAAACATGCTGCACATGGGCGTTGAACGCCCAGAACGTGCATCACTTCGGAGTTTAAACACCAGAATTGCATGCAAAGGCATTTTGCATGCCTAATTGGTGCAGGGATGTAAATCTTTGACACCTCAGGATTTGTGGACCCCACAAGATCATCTCAGGATCTGTGGACCTCACAGGATCCCCACCTAACATATTCCCACCTTACCTCCTAATTAATCCTATAACACACTTTCCCAAAAATCCTTCACCAATCACCTCAATCTCTCTTCCCAATTACCCCCTTCACCATTCACATCCATCCACTCTTCCCCATAAACCCCACCTACCTTCAAAAGTTCAAAAATCTTTCCCACCCAAACCCACCCTAAATGGCCGAACCTACCCTCTCTCCCTTCCCTATATAAACCCTTCCATTCTACTTCATTTTCACACAACACAACCCCCTCTTCTATACCTTGGCCGAAACCTACACCTCCCCTTCTCCTCCACATTTTATTCTTCTTCTTCTTCTCTTATTTCTTCTCTTGCTCGAGGGCGAGCAATATTTTAGGTTTGGTGTGGTAAAAGCATAAACTTTTTGTTTTTCCATAACCATTGATGGCACCCAAGGCTGGAGAATCCTCTAGAAAAGGAAAAGGGAAGACAAAAGCTTCCACCTCCGAGTCATGGGAGATGGAAAGATTCATCTCCAAAGCCCATCAAGACCACTTCTATGATGTTGTGGCCAAGAAGAAGGTGATCCCTGAGGTCCCTTTCAAGCTCAAGAAAAATGAGTATCCGGAGATCCGATATGAAATCCGAAGAAGAGGTTGGGAAGTCCTAACCAATCCCATGCAACAGGTCGGAATCTTAATGGTTCAAGAGTTTTATGCCAATGCATGGATCACTAGGAACCATGATCAAAGTGTGAACCCAAATCCAAAGAATTATCTTACAATGGTTGGGGGAAATATTTAGATTTTAGTCCGGAAAATGTGAGGTTGGCGTTCAACTTACCCATGATGCAAGGAGATGCACGCCCCTACACTAGAAGGGTCAACTTTAATCAAAGGTTAGACCCAGTCCTTATGGACATATGTGTGGAAGGAGCTCAATGGAAAAGACACTCCAAAGGCAAGCCGGTTCAACTAAGAAGACTGGACCTCAAGCCTGTGGCTAGAGGATGGTTGGAGTTCATTTAACGCTCCATCATCCCTACTAGCAACCGATCTGAAGTTACTGTGGATCGGGCCATCATGATTCATAGTATCGTAATTGGAGAGGAAGTAGAAGTTCATGAAATCATCTCCCATGAATTCTACAAAATAGCCGAAAAGCCCTCCACCATGGCTAGGCTAGCTTTTCCTCATCTTGTTTGCCATCTATGTTACTCAGCTAGAGTTATCATAGAAGGAGACATCCTCATTGAGGAGGATAAGCCCATCACTAAGAAAAGGATGGAGCAAACAAGAGAGCCCACTTATAGAGCCCAAGAGATGCATGAGGAAGCTCATCACCAAGAAATCCCGGAGATGCCTCAAGGGATGCACTTTCCTCCCAACAACTATTGGGAACAACTCAACACTTCCTTAGAAGATTTGAGTTACAATGTGGAACAATTAAGGGTGGAACATCAATAGCACTCCATCATTCTCCATGAAATAAGAGAAGATCAAAGAGCAATGAGGGAGGAGCAACAAAGGCAAGGAAGGGACATAGAAGAGCTTAAGGACATCATTGGTCCTTCAAGAAGAAGACGCCATTAAGGTGGACTCATTCCTTGCTCTTATTTCTCTGTTTTTTGATTTTTATGCTTCATGTCTATTTATGTTTTGTGTCTCTACTTCATGACCATTAGTATGTAGTAACTATGTCTTAAAGCTATGAATAAATTCCATAAATCCTTCACCTCTCTTAAATAAAAAATTTTTCTAATTCAAAAGAACAAGAAGTACATGAATTTCGAAATTATCATTGAATTTAGTTTAATTATATTGATGTGGTGACAATACTTTTTGTTTTCTGAATGAATGCTTGAACAGTGCATATTTTTGATCTTGTTGTTTATGAATGTTAAAATTGTTGGCTCTTGAAAGAATGATGAACAAAGAAAAATGTTATTGACAATCTGAAAATCATGAAATTGATTCTTGAAGCAAGAAAAAGCAGTGAAAAAGCAAAAGCTTGTGAAATTTTTTTTTTTTTGCGAAAAAAAATGAAAAAGCAAGCAGAAAAAGCCAATAGCCCTTAAAACCAAAAGGCAAGGGTAAAAAGGATCCAAGGCTTTGAGCATCAATGGATAGGAGGGCCCAAGGAAATAAAATCCAGGCCTAAGCGGCTAAATCAAGCTGTCCCTAACCATGTGCTTGTGTCATGAAAGCTCAAGTGAAAAGCTTGAGACTGAGTGGTTAAAGTCGTGATCCAAAGCAAAAAGAGTGTGCTTAAGAGTTCTGGACACCTCTAACTGGGGACTCTAGCAAAGCTGAGTCACAATCTGAAAAGGTTCACCCAGTCATGTGTCTGTGGCATTTATGTATCCGGTGGTAATATTGGAAAACAAAGTGCTTAGGGCCACGGCCAAGACTCATAAAAGTAGCTGTGTTCAATAATTAACATACTTAACTAGGAGAATCAATAACACTATCCAAAATTCTAAGTTCCTAGAGAAGCCAATCATTCTAAACTTCAAAGGAAAAAGTGAAATGCCAAAACTGTTTAGAGGCCAAAAGCTACAAGTCCCGCTCATCTAATTAGAATTAATATTCATTGATATTTTGAGATTTATAATATATTTTATTCTTTTCATCCTAATTGATTTTCAGTTGCTTGGGGACAAGCAACAATCTAAGTTTGGTGTTGTGATGAGCGGATAATTTATACGCTTTTTGGCATTGTTTTTAGGTAGTTTTTAATAGGTTCAAGCTACTTTTAGGGATGTTTTCATTAGTTTTTATGCTAAATTCACATTTCTGGACTTTACTATGAGTTTGTGTATTTTTCTATGATTTCAGGTAATTTCTGGCTGAAATTGAGGGACCTGAGCAAAACTCTGATAGGAGGCTGACAAAGGACTGCTGATGGTGTTGGAATCTGACCTCCCTGCACTCGAAATGGATTTTCTGGAGCTACAGAACTTCAAATGGCGCGCTCTCAACGGCGTTGGAAAGTAGACATCTAGAACTTTCCAGCAATATATAATAGTCCATACTTTATTCGTGATTAAATGACGTAAACTGGCGCTCAACGCCAGTTCCATGCTATATTCTAGAGTCAAACGCCAGAAACACGTCACGAACCAGAGTTGAACGCCCAAAACACATTACAACTTGGCGTTCAACTCCAAGAGAAGCCTCAGCTCGTGGATAGACCAAACTCAGCCCAAGCACACACCAAGTGGGCCCCGAAAGTAGATTTATGCATCAATTACTTACTCCTGTAAACCCTAGTAGCTAGTCAAGTATAAATAGGATAGTTTGCTATTGTATTAGACATCTTTGGACGTTTATTTCTCAGATCATGGGGGCTGGCCATTCAGCCATTCCTGGACCTTTCACTTATGTATTTTCAATGGTGGAGTTTCTACACACCATAGATTAAGGGTGTGGAGCTCTGCTGTTCCTCAAGTTTTAATGCAATTACTATTATTTTCTATCCAATTCAATTTATTCCTGTTCTAAGATATTCGTTGCACTTCAACTTGATGAATGTGATGATCCGTGATACTCATCATCATTCTCACCTATGAACGTGCGTGATTGACAACCACTTCCGTTCTACCTTAGACCGGGCGCATATCTCTTGGATTCCTTAATCAGAATCTTCGTGGTATAAGCTAGAATTGATGGCGGCATTCAAGAGAATCCGGAAAGTCTAAACCTTGTCTGTGGTATTCCGAGTAGGATTCGAGGATTGAATGACTGTGATGAGCTTCAAACTCCTGAAGGCTAGGCATTAGTGACAGACGTAAAAGAATCACGGGATTCTATTCCAACCTGATTGAGAACCGACAGATGATTAGCCGTGTTGTGACAGAGCATTTGGACCATTTTCACTGAGAGGATGGGATGTAGCCATTGACAACGGTGATGCCCTACATACAGCTTGCCATGGAAAGGAGTAAGAAGGATTGGATGAATGTAATAAGAAAGTAGAGATTCGGAAGGAACACAGCACCTCCATGCACCTATCTGAAATTGCCACCATTGGATTACATGAGTAACTTTATCTTTATTTCCTGTTTATTTTATTTACCTTTTAATTATCTAATCCAATCACATTTGAATCCACCTGACTAGGATTTACAAGATGACCATAGCTTGTTTCATACCAACAATCTCTGTGGGATCGACCCTTACTCACGTAAGGTATTACTTGGACGACCCAGTGCACTTGCTGGTTAGTTGTGCAAAGTTGTGAATTAAATTTTAGACACCATGATATTGAGCACCAAGTTTTTGGAGCCATTATCGGGGAATTAATTCCATACAACAATAAAGAGTACGAATCACAATTTCGTGCACCAACGTGCACGCGTAATGCTTTCGCTTTATCCAAATTGTTTTCATTCGAGTAGGTTTTCTTCCCTTTTGGCTTTTGTTGATTAATTGGTAACTCTTGAGTTATCAAACTCATCGTGATTGATAATTGATGTCCTTGCCGATTGATTTAGATTCCTATAACTCTACTCTTTCCTCAGGAGTTGACTAGGACTTTAGGTGTTAAATTAATTTATCCACTTGACTGACCTTCATAGTTAGAGGTTGACTTAGTGGGAGAAATAATACAACTTTCATCACCATTGATAAGGATAACTAGGATAGGACTTCCAGTTTTCATACTTCGCCAAGAGTTTTTCTTTGCTATTGATTTAATTTCTTGCAATCTACCTTTCAAAAAACCCAAAAATACTGTTTTCCATAACCAATAATAAATCATACTTCCCTGCAATTCCTTGAGAAGACGACCCGAGGTTTGAATACTTCGGTTTATAAATTTATTGGGTTTTGTTACTTGTGACAACCAAACGTTTGTACGAAAGGATTTTCTGTTTGTTTAGAAGCTATACTTACAACGCGATTATATTTTTATATTTCTTTACCGATAGGAGAACCGATCGTCAAAATGGCACCGTTGCCGGGGAATTGCAAACGTGTGCCTTATTATTGGTTATTGTAAATATTTTAAAAAAATTTATCTTATCTTATCTTAGTTTTAAATCTCAAAAATCAAATCTTTTTTTTTCAAAAATCATATCTTTTTCAAAATCTTATCTTATCTTTTTTTCAAAAATCATATCTTTTTCAAAATCTTATCTTATCTTTTTCAAAATCTTATCTTATCCTTTTTTCAAAAAAAAAATCATATCTTTTTCAAAATATTTTCTTTTTGTTAGTTTTTGTTTTTATTTTCTCCTACTACTATGAACTCTCACCCCTTTGACTATGAGTCTGTTTACAATTATGTTGCAGGAAGAGGAAATTATAATGACAACATGCACCAAGGATGGGACAACCAAAGATGGGAGGAGCCACAAGGATTTGATCAATCCTCATGGAAACAACCACCTCCAATGGACTATCAACAACCATTATGTGATGCATATCAAGGCAATGGCTATGGTGAGCAGTCTTTTGATTATCAACAACCACCACCATATGCCTATGAACCCCCTCTTCAACATGACTTTGGGCCACCATACTCTCAAGCCCCTTTCCACCATTCACCTCCATATGACCCTAACCCGTATCCACCATACCAACCACCTTATGAGCCATATGAACCATATAAAGAACCACCCCAATTCCAACCCAATTACTCCCAAGAACCACCACCTCCATATGCACCATATCCATATCCATCAATCTAAGAGCCTTATGGTCCTACTTATGATACCCAAGCGGAACAAGAATCGAAGGATCGTCTCAAGAAAACAGTGGATCAATTTCATGCAACCCTTCATCAATTGGAGCAAGCGATAAATCAATTAGCTTTCCGACGTTCGGATACTCAAGGAACCCCCATGGCTTCATGTGGGCAATGGTGCACGTAAATTGTTATCATCAACAATGGCGCCAAAGACTTGGAGCTCTCAAACATGAATCACACTTTGTCACAACTTCGCACAACTAACCAGCAAGTGCACTGGGTCGTCCAAGTAATACCTTACGTGAGTAAGGGTCAATCCCACAGAGATTGTTGGTATGAAGCAAGCTATGGTCATCTTGTAAAACTCAGTTAGGCGGATTCAAAAGGTTATAATGGTTTTCAAATATAATGATAAATAAAGCATAAAATAAAGATAAAGATACTTATGTAAATTATTGGTGGAAATTTCAGATAAGTGTATGGAGATGCTTTGTCCCTTCTGAATCTCTCCTTTCCTACTGCCTTCCTCCAATCATTCTTACTCTTTTCCGTGGCAAGCTGTATGTAGGGCGTCACCGTTGTCAATGGCTACTTCCCATCCTCTCAGTGAAAATGGTCCAAATGCTCTGTCACAGAACGGCTAATCATCTGTCGGTTCTCAATCATGTAGGAATATAATCCATTGATTCTTTTGCGTCTGTCACTACGCCCAAAAATCGCGAGTTTGAAGCTCATCACAGTCATTCGATCCCTGAATCCTACTCGGAATACCACAGACAAGGTTTAGACTTTCCGGATTCTCAAGAACCACCGCCAATAATTCTAGCTTATACCACGAAGATTCTAATTAAGGAATCCAAGAGATACACACTCGTTCTAAGGTAGAACAAAAGTGGTTGTCGGTCACGCGTTCATAGGTGAGAATGACGATGAGTGTCAAGGATCATCACATTCATCATATTGAAGTGCAACGAATATCTTAGAATAAGAATAAGCTGAATTGAATAAAAGAGTAATAGTAATTGCATTAATTCTCGAGATACAGCAGAGTTTCATACCTTAATCTATGGTGTGTAGAAACTCCACCATTGAAAATACATAAGTGATGGTCCAGGCATGGCCGTGAGGCCAGCCTCCAAAACGTGATCAATAGTCTCCTAAGATGAGCAATCGATTAAAACTGAGACCAAAGATGTCTAATACAATAGTAAAAATGTCCTATTTATATTATACTAGCTACTAGGGTTTACAGAAATAAGTCTAAGTGCATAAATCCACTTCCGGGGCCTACTTTGGTGTGTGCTTGGGCTGAGCTTGAGCTTTACACGTGCAGAGGCTTCTCTTAGAGTTAAACGCCAAGTTGTAACATGTTTTTGGCGTTAACTCTGGTTTGTGACGTGTTTCTGGCTTTAAACACAAGGTAGTCCCCATTCAATTGAAGGACTAACTCTCCTCTGTCAACATCAATCACAGCTCCTGCTGTGGCTAGGAAGGGTCTTCCAAGAATAATGGATTCATTCTTATCCTTCCTAGTGTCTAAGATTATGAAATCAGCAGGGATGTAAAGGCCTTTAACCTTCACTAACACGTCCTCTACCAAACCATAAGCTTGTTTTATTGACTTGTCTACCAGCTGTAATGAGATTCTTGCAGCTTGTACCTCAAAGATCCCAGCTTCTCCATTACAGAGAGTGGCATAAGATTTATACCTGACCCCAGGTCACACAGAGCCTTCTCAAAGGTCATGGTGCCTATGGTACATGGTATTAAGAATTTACCAGGATCTTATTTCTTTTGAGGTAGAGTTTGCTGAACCCATGTATCTAGTTCCCTAATGAGAAAGCGGGTTCACCTTCCCAAGCCTCATTACCAAACAACTTGGCATTCATCTTCATGATGGCTCCTAGATATTGAGCAACTTGCTCTTCAGTTACATCTTCATCCTCTTTAGAGGAGGAATAGTTTTCAGAGCTCATGAATGGTAGAAGGAGGTTTAATGGAATCTCTATGGTCTCTATATGAGTCTCAGATTCCTTTAGGTCCTCAATAGGGGACTTCTTCTTGTCTGGGAGACGTCCCATGAGGTCTTTCTCATTGGGATTCACGTCCTCCCCTTCCTCTTTGGATTCGGACATTTTGATAATATAAATGGCCTTGCACTTTCTTTTTGGATTCTCTTCTGTATTGCCTGGGAGAGTACTAGGAATATTTTTAGTGATTTTCTTACTCAGCTGGCCCACTTGTGCTTCCAAATTTCTAATGGAGGACCTTGTTTCACTCATAAAACTTAAAGTGGCCTTAGACAGATCAGAGACTATGTTTGCTAAGCTAGAGGGACTCTGCTCAGAATTTTCTGTCTATTGCTGAGAAGATGATGGAAAAGGTTTGCTATTGCTGAGCCTGTTTCTTCCACCATTATTAAAGCCTTGTTAAGGCTTTTGTTGATCCTTCCATGAGAAATTTAGATGATTTTTCCATGAGGAATTGTAGGTGTTCCCATAGGGTTCACCCATGTAATTCACCTCTGCTACTGCAGGGTTCTCAGGATCATAAGCTTCTTCTTCAGAAGATGCCTCTTTAGTACTATTGGATGCATTTTGCCATCCATTCAGACTCTGAGAAATCATATTGACTTGCTGAGTCAACATTTTGTTCTGAGCCAATATGGCATTCAGAGCATCAATTTCAAGAACTCCCCGCTCCTAAGGCGTCCTATTACTCACAGGATTCCTCTCAGAGGTGTACATGAATTGGTTATTTGCAACCATGTCAATAAGTTCTTGAGCTTTTGCAGACATTTTCTTTAGATGAATGGATCCACCTGCAGAATGGTCCAGTGACATCTTAGAAAACTCAGATAGACCATAATAGAATATATCCAAAATGGTCCACTCTGAAAGCATGTCAGCAGGACACTTTTTGGTCAACTGTTTGTATCTTTCCCAAGCTTCATAGAGGGATTCACTAAGAACTTGGCCAAGAAGGCCATGACCAGCTTCTCCCAAGAGTCCAGGCTATCTTTAGGTTGTGAGTCCAACCATGTTCTAGCTCTGTCTCTTACAGTAAAAGGGAAAAGCATGAGCCTGTAGACTTCAGGATCTACTCCATTAGTCTTAACAGTATCACAGATCTACAAGAATTCAGTTAAAAACTGATAGGGATCTTCTGATGAAAGTCTATGAAACTTGCAATTTTGTTGCATCAGAGCAACTAGTTGATGCTTCAGCTCAAAATTGTTTGCTCCAATGGCAGGGATTGAGATGCTTCTTCCATAAAAGTTGGAAGTAGGTGTAGTATAATCACCAAGCATCCTCCTTGCGCCTCAACCATTGTTATTGGGTTCGGCCATATCTCTCTCTTTTTCGAGATTCTCTGTGAGGTTTTCTCTGGATTGTTATGCTTTGGCTTCTATTAGCTTCTTCTTCAGAGTCCTTTCAGGTTTAGGATCTGCTTCAATAAGAATGTCCTTGTCCTTGCTCCTGCTCATATGAAAAAGAAGAGAACAGAAAAGAAGAGGAATCCTCTATGTCACAATATAGAGATTTCTTTATGTGAGTAGAAGAAAAGAAGAATAAGAATGAGAAGAGAAAAAATTCGAACATAGAGGAGAAGAGAGGGTTCGAATTTTGAGTAAAAGAGAAGTGTTAGTAATTAAATAAATAAATAGAAGAAGATGAGAGGGTGAGAATTTCGAAAATTATTTTTGAAAAATGGTTAGTGATTTTCGAAAATTAAGAGAAGAAATAAAATTAAAATTAAAATTTAAAACAATTAGTTAATTAAAAAGAATTTTTGAAAAAAAAGGAAGGAATTTTCAAAAATTAGAGAGAGGAGAGTAGTTAGGTGGTTTTGAAAAAGATAAGAAATAGTAAAACAAACAAAAAGTCAATTAGTTAGTTGAAAAAGATTTGAAAATCAATTTTGAAAAGATAAGAAGTTTGAAAAGATTTTTAAATTGATTTTGAAAAAGATATGATTTGAAAAGATATGATTGAGATTCGTTTTGAAAAAGATTTGAAGAGGAATTTAAAAAGATTTGATTTTTAAAATTAAAATTGATTACTTGACTAACAAGAAACTAAAAGATATAATTCTAGAATTTAAGGATTGAACATTTCTTAACAAGAAAGTAACAAACCTCAAATTTTTGAATCAATCACATTAATTGTTAATAAAGTTTTTGAAAATCATGAAATAAAGATAAGAAAAGATTTTGAAAAATATTTTCAAATTTTCGAAAATCATAAAAGAAAAATGAAAAAGATTTGATTTTTGAAAAAAATTTGGAAAGATAGGATTTTTAAAATTGAAATCTTGACTTGACTAACAAGAAAAATTATTTTAAAAATTTTTGACTAAGTCAACTCAAAGATTTCGAATTTTTGAGTAAAACAAGGAAAAGATATTTTTTTGATTTTTCAATTTTTAATGAGGAGAGAGAAAAACACAAATATGACTCACAACATGAAAATTATGAATCAAAACACATGATGCATGCAAGAACACTATGAATGTCAAGATGAACACCAAGAACACTTTGAAGATCAAGATGAACATCAAGAATGCAAAAATGCATATGAAAAACAAGAAAAGATATAAAACAAGAAAATATAAAGATCAAACAAGAAGAGTTGTCAAGAACAACTTGAAGGTCATGAAGAATGCAATGCATGAATTTTTCGAAAAAATGCACAAATTTTAAAAACATGCAATTGACACCAAACTTTAAAAATTCACACTAGACTTGGAAAAATATTTTTTGATTTTATGATTTTATTAATTTCTTTTGGATTTTTCGAAATTTATACTTGGAAAAATGAAAAAGAAGAAAAAAAATTTTTGAAAGATTTTTGAAAACTTTTTGAAAAGAAAATTACCTAATCTGAGCAACAAGATGAACCATTAGTTGTCCAAACTCAAACAATCCCCGGCAATGGCGCCAAAAACTTGGTGCGCATAAATTGTGATCATCAACAATGGCGCCAAAGACTTGGAGCTCTCAAACGTGAATCACACTTTGTCACAACTTCGCATAACTAACCAGCAAGTGCACTGGGTCGTCCAAGTAATACCTTACGTGAGTAAGGATCGATCCCACGGAGATTGTTGGTATGAAGTAAGCTATGGCCATCTTGTAAATCTCAGTTAGGCGGATTCAAAAGGTTATAATGGTTTTCAAATATAATGATAAATAAAGCATAAAATAAAGATAGAGATACTTATGTAAATCATTGGTGGGAATTTCAGATAAGTGTTTGGAGATGCTTTATCCCTTCTGTATCTCAGCTTTCCTACTGCATTCCTCCAATCATTCTTACTCTTTTCCATGGCAAGCTGTATGTAGGGCGTCATCGTTGTCAATGGCTACTTCCCATTTTCTCAGTGAAAATGGTCCAAATGCTCTGTCACAGCACGGCTAATCATCTGTCAGTTCTCGATCATGTCGGAATTGAATCCATTCATTCTTTTGCGTCTATCACTACGCCCAACAATCGCGAGTTTGAAGCTCGTCACAGTCATTCGATCCTTGAATCCTACTCAGAATACCACATACAAGGTTTAGACATTCCAGATTCTCAAGAATGGCCGCCAATAATTCTAGCTTATACTACGAAGATTCTAATTAAGGAATCCAAGAGATACACGCTCGTTCTAAGGTAGAACGGAAGTGGTTGTCAGTCACACGTTCATAGGTGAGAATGATGATGAGGGTCATGGATCATTACATTCATCTTACTGAAGTGCAACGAATATCTTAGAATAAAAATAAGATGAATTAAATAGAAGAGTAATAGTAATTGCATTAATTCTCGAGATACAATAGAGCTCCACACCTTAATCTATGGTGTGTAGATACTCTACCATTGAAAATACATAAGTGATGGTCCAGGAATGGCCGTGAGGCCAGCCTCCAAAACGTGATCAATATTCTCCTAAGATGAGCAATCGATTAAAACTGAGACCAAAGATGTCTAATACAATAGTAAAAATGTCCTATTTATACTAGACTAGCTACTAGGGTTTACAGAAATAAGTCTAAGTGCATAAATCCACTTCCGGGGCCCACTTTGGTGTGTGCTTGGGCTGAGCTTAAGCTTTACATGTGCAGAGGCTTCTCTTGGAGTTAAACGCCAAGTTGTAACGTGTTTTTGGCGTTAACTTTGGTTTGTTACGTGTTTCTGGCATTTTACTCCATAATGCAGCATGAAACTGGCATTGAATGCCAGTTTGCATTGTCTAAACTCGAACAAAGTATGAACCATTATATATTGCTGGAAAGCCCTGGATGTCTAATTTCCAATGCAGTTGAGAGCACGCCATTTGGAGTTCAGTAGCTCCAGAAAATCCATCTCGAGTGCAGGGAGGTCAGAATCCAACAACATCAGCAGTCCTTTTTCAGTCTGAATCAGATTTTTGCTCAGGTCCCTCAATTTCAGCCAGAAAATAAGTGAAAAAATAGAAAAACACACAAACTCATAGTAAAATCCAGAAATGTGAATTTTGCATAAAAACTAATGAAAACATCCCTAAAAGTAGCTAGATCCTACTAAAAACTACCTAACAACAATGCCAAAAAGCGTATAAATTATCCACTCATCAGACAATCTAATGAAGAACATAGCATGAAGGAGATATTAAAAACTCCGGTGGACAGTAAGAAGCATGAATTTGTACTGGAACAAGTGGAGGAAACCGTAATAGCTCAAGAAGTGGAAGTGGTTGAAGACTTAGGAAATGTGGAACCTCCATGGGAAATTCAAATCATAGAACCTCCTTTCAAGATGTTTGAATTTGTTGTTGAAGACGGTGTACAACCTCCAAGGCATGTCATGGTTGAAGACTTGGAAGAGGCTGATCAAGAGATAGAGATTCAAGAAAAAGAAGCACAACGTCCCATACCCTTGGTGAGCAATGAAGAATAGATTGAATTGGAAGAAAGCTACCGAGAGGAAGAGGTTGATATCAAAGAAGCTTGCAAAGAGGTAGAAGTTTTCAAGGAAAAGCTCAAGGGAATGGAGCTGGAAATCACCTTGCCAAAGTTGTTGGAGACCTCTCCCCCAAAGCCATTACCATCCAATACAACATTCGAGTGGGTAAGGTTCATACCCTTAACTTTTACTTTTCCACTTGAATATGGGCTACTTGAAACAGATGGTCAGCTTAGAGCTATTTGTGGCTTTAAGTGTAAAAGGAAGATGGTTAGTGGTTGGCAACACAATTCTACGTTCATTATGGTTGGAAGCTCAAAGTCTAGATGCAACAGTTGGTGTAAAGCTCAAGTGAATAGGTATAGGATGTTGTTTGGCCGCTTCAATGAGAATTCAGAATGCTTGCCACCCGGATGGAACAATATTGCTCAACAAGAAGATGGGTGCAAAAGCAAGGTTTGGGATCCTGGAATCTGCTCTGACATTCAACACCCCAGAAGCCTGAGAACCTGTTTGAAACTGCTCAAGGGCTTTACATGCCTTGTTTGGGACCCCGGAGGCTGTTAGCATTCTAAAACAATGGTGGAGATTTTTGGATGAATACAAGCACAAGCCACCATAACAGGAAGCTCATCAAATGTCCAACTTAAGGACTTTAACTAAAAGTGCTAGGTGGGAGACAACCCACCATGGTATGATCGTCCCTTTTTCAGTTTTAATTCTAGTCTGCTTTGTTTGTTTTTGAGTTTTGATTGGACCTGGAATCATGCATAACATTCATATTGGCATTGCATTCTGCATACTGCATTATTATAAAAAAAAAACATGCACGTGACGCGTAAGCGTCGCCGACGCGTCCGCGTCATATGTGCGTTGGGAAGAAAACTAAATTAAATAGAGAGTCAGGCGAAAGCGTGGCTGGAGGCGTGCATTTGGCACAACTTGATCCACGTGACCGCGTAGCTGACGCGTCCGCGTTATGTGGGGAAAATGCCTCCCACGCGTCCGCGTCACCCACGTGAACGCGTGCCCTAAAAATCGACGTAAACAGGGTGTATGGCAGTAAGTTGTGATGGAGTGGGGCTGGAACTATGCTAGAAGCACCAGCCCTACCACGCGAACGCGTCCTGCACACGTCTGTGTCATTTTAAAAGAAAGGCCATTCACGTGATCGTGTCTCCCACGCGACTGCATCACCCTAAAATTTGGCAATACGAGTTTCAAACAGAGAGTTGTGCGACCGCGAGACTGCCCTCGCGCTAATGGCACGAATTGATCCACGCGACCGCGTGGATGACACGTCCGTGTCATTTCATAGAAGCGATATCCGAACGAACGCGTCACTCACGCGTCCGCGTCACAAGCGGCGCACAGCTTATCCAGATCAGCCAAATATCTTCTCTTTTCTTCCCTATATCTAAATCTTTTCTTTCCTTTTTATTTCTTTCTTCTGCCTTTCTTACTTTCTTTTTCTTTTCCATTGGTGTTAAAATTCTCTTCTTCAACTATTGCATCTTTTCTTGAATTATTCTAATTGGGTATTATTATGCATAAGTCAATGCTAATTTTTATAATACTGATATTCCTTTTGCATTGATATGCACTTACACTATCTTGCATTACCCACACTCTCTTCCCTATTGTTGCAACTTTTGCACTATTGATATGCCATTTGCTTCCATTATTTTCTCACTTGCATGTTGTAGCTACCATGTAATTGAGACCTTTATTATTTGGCATTAACACCCATATTTTATTTATTTTTTTATCTTTATTTATGGGTTACTTTTCTTCCTTTTCCTCTTCTTTCAGGATGGCCACCGAGAGGGGAAAGAAAGAACTTCTATATGCGGAGACAGGCAAGTCAATCTGCATAATCTATAGAGAAAGGCATCAGTTGGAGCAGCCCATCCACTTGTACATCTTAGCATGCACTGAGGACGGTGCAATCTTTAAGTGTGGGGAGGTCGATACCGATCTCCATGGGTTAGTTACCTTCTTCTCAACACCAATGTCTTATCTTATTTATTAGTTCATTGTTGCATTGCATAATAGATTGCATGTGTAGTTGATTGTTTGCATTTAAATTATACTTGGTTGAAAAATAATAAGTTTCTTTCTAGGACCCTATTTTTGAAAAATTTCATTAATTTAAATTAAAAAAAATTAAAATTTTTTATATGTTAAATTTTTTTGAAGTGATATTTGGAACATGGTTTTTGAACCAAAAAACACACAACCTGTGAGATTTTGAGCCTATTTATATGGTTACATTATTTAACCATAAATTTTTATTCTTGTGTGTTTTCTTCTCTATAATTGCAATCTTTGCTTTGTTCCATTCTATATGTCCTTTATTTAGTGTATTTACGTGCTTGCATATGATTGAGGTCATTACTTGTTTTTGCTCACTTATCCTAAATAGCCTACCCTTTCAATCACCTTTGTTAGCCCCCTTGAGCCTTTTTACCCCTTCTTCTATTTTATAACCATATTACTAGCCTTAAGCAGAAAAACAAAATAAAAATTCCAAGTTGAATCCTTGGTTAGCTTAAGATAGAAATTGTGTATAAATTAAGTATGGGGAATTTTATGGGAACATGAAAAAAAAGGGAACTAAATTGAATAAGTTATCTCAAAAAAATTTGGGAAGCATGCTCATGTGAAATCAAAATAAATTAAGTTACCATGTGCATAGATAAAAAAAAAGAAAAAAATTTTGAGTAATTAAATAAGGGGATACAAAAATTTTCCCAATGCAAAATAAAAAGAATCAATGCACATGGCACAAAATACAAAATTAAATTTCGTGCATGAGCATGTAATACAAAAGTGGGGAAAATTTGGTAAGTAGGTAAAAGAACTTTAAATTTATATAAAGTATGTATGTTAAGTGAGATCTTAGACTAATCAAGGATTCACTTTGTTAGCTCACTTAGCCTTATATATACATCCTTACATTTACTTCAGCCCCATTACAACCTTGAAAAGATCTCATGATGTTTGCATTGGTAGACTAAATATTTGTTGATTGGTTAGATGAAGAACAAATTTTAGAAATCATGATTAGAGAAGAGTAGAGTGAATTACCCTATACACTAAAGATATTAGAGTGCACATACACTACCAGTGAGGGTTCAATGCTTGATTCTATGCTCCCTGCTTTCATGAGCTATTTTCTTACAAGTTCACTTGTTTTCACTATATGATTTGAATTAGTGGAATTTGAATTATTTTTGCCTTGGAGAACTTATTTACTTTTAACCAAGTAGGAAGAAACATTTTGCATGTAGTTGCATCCGCATAGATAGGTTGCATTGCATACTCTCTATCATTCCTCTTCACTCATTTATAGCTTCTCTTGAGCTTACCATGAGGACATTCTAATGTTTAAGTGTGGGGAGGTTGATAAACTACTATTTTATGGTTTATCTTGTGCTTAATTGAGTGGATTTTATCAATCTTTCATACACTTAGTCATACTAAATGCATGGGTTTACATTCTCCTTCTAGATTTTGTGCTATGATTGAAAACATGCTTCTTTGGTCTTAATTTTACTATGTTTAATCCTCTCTTATTACCATTCGATGTCGTGATATGTGTGTTAAGTGTTTTCAGAGATTATAGGGCAGGAATGGCTTAGAGGATGGAAATGAAGCATGAAAAAGTAGAAGGAATACAAGAAACTGAAGAAACTGCTAAAGCTATCAACCTGACCTCTTCGCACTTAAACGGTCATAACTTGAGCTACAGAGATCCAAATGATGCGGTTCTAGTTGTGTTGGAAAGCTAACGTCTAGGGCTTCGATTTGATATATAATTTACCATAGTGGCCGTACAGCTAGATGACGTGAATGCGTGCTCCACGCGGACGCAACGCAGTGACGAAAATCAGCGTGGCAGATTTCGCCCTCAGCGATTTCTAGGTTATTTCCGGCCTAGTTTCTAGCCCAGAAAACACAGATTAAAGGCTGCAAAGTGGAGGAATGAAGGGAGACAACTCATAATTCACTTTTCATAATTTAGATATAGTTTTTAGAGAGAGAGGTTCTCTCCTCTCTCTTAGGATTTAGGATTAGGATTCCTCTTAAAGGATTTAGGATTTCAACTTCTTCTCAGGTTCAGTGTTCCTTTAATTTATTTTCTACTTTTATTTTATAACTTTAATTGTTATTTATCTTTTCAAATTGGTTTATGAACCTTCCATGTTGGGATTGATTTTTTTAATTAATACACATTGAGGTATTTCAGACTTATGATTGCTTTCTTTAATTTATGTTATTAATGCTTTCGCTTTATCCAAATTATTTTCATTCGAGTATACTTTCTTCCCTTTTGGCTTTTGGTTAAGTAATTGGTAACACTTGAGTTATCAAACTCAGCTGTTGATTGAAATTGGAATTACTGATTGATCTGGATCATTCTAAAGCTAGTCCTTCCATAAGGATTGACTAGGCCTTGAGGATCAAGCTAATTAGTCCACTTGACCTTCCTTTGTTTAGTAAAGGCTGACCAAGCGGGATTAAAACCCAATTTCATCACACCTGATAAGGATAACTAGGAGAGGAATTCCAGTTCTCATACCTTGCCAAGAGCTTTATTAGTTATTATTTTAATGACTTGTTATTTTATATTACTTGTTTCCTATTTCAAAAACCCAAAAATATATCTTTTTACATAACCAATAATAAGTCATACTTCCCTGTAGTTCCTTGAGAAGACGACCCCAGGTTTGAATACTTCGGTTTATAAATTTTATTGGGTTTGTTACTTGTGACAGCCAAACGTTTGTACGAAAGGATTTTCTGTTGGTTTAGAGGCTATATTTACAACGCGATTATATTTGTGAATTTCTTTACCGATAGAAAATCTGATCGTCAAAATGGCGCCGTTGCCGGGGAATTGCAAACGTGTGCCTTATTATTAGTTATTGTAAATATTTTTCAAAAAAAATTTCAAATTTTTATTTTAAAAATTTTTATCTTATTTTATATTAGTTTTAAATTTCAAAAATCAATTTTTTTTTCAAAAATCATATCTTTTTCAAAATCTTATCTTATCTTTTTCATAATCTTATCTTGTCCTTTTTCAAAAAAAAAATCATATCTTTTTCAAAATATTTTCTTTTTGTTAGTTTTTGTTTTTATTTTCTCCTACTACTATGAACTCTCACCCCGTTGGCTATGAGTTCGGTCACAATTATGTTGCAGGAAGAAGAAATTATAATGACAACATGCACCAAGGATGGTACAACCAAAGATGGGAGGAGCCACAAGGATTTGATCAACCCTCATGGCAACAACCACCTCCAATGGACTATCAACAACCATTATGTGATGCATATCAAGGCAATGGCTATGGTGAACAATGTTTTGATTATCAACAACCACCACCATATGCCTATGAACCCCCTCCTCAACATGACTTTGGACCACCATACTCACAAGACCCTTTCCACCATTCACCTCCATATGACCCTAACCCGTATCCACCATACCAAGAGCCTTATGAGCCATATGAACCATATATAAAACCACCCCAATTCCAACCCAATTACTCCCATGAACCACCACCTCCATATACACCATATCCATATCCATCAATCCAAGAGCCTTATGGTCTTACTTATGATACCCAAGCGAAACAAAAATCGAAGGATCGTCTCATGGAAACAGTGGATCAATTTCATGCAACCCTTCATCAATTGGAGCAAGCGATAAATCAATTAGCTTTCTGACGTTCGGATACTCAAGGAACCCCCATGGCTTCATGTAGAGAATCTAATGAAGAACGTAGCATGAAGGAGATACTAGAAACTCCAGTGGATAGTAAGGATCATAACTTTGTACTGGAACAAGTGGAGGAAGCTGGAATTATTGAAGAAGAAGAAGTGGTCGAAGACTTAGGAGATGCTAAGCCTCCATTGGAAAGTCCATCCATAGAGCTTCCTTCCAAGGTGTTTGATGTTGATGTTGAGGAGGGTGTACAACCTCCAAGGCATATAATGGTTGAAGACTTTGAAGGGGTTGATCAAGAGATAGATTCAATCATTGATGAATTCTTATCTACATTTGAATCCTCTTCCAGTGGACTTGATATGGAGTTTAAAGAAGAAGAAGCACAACCTCCCATGCCCTTGGTAAGCAATGAAGAAGAGATTAAATTAGAAGAAAGCTACCAAGAAGAAGAAGTGATAGTGAAGAAGCTTGCAAAAAGATTGAAAGTGTGAAGAAAGCACTCACGGGAGTAAAGCCTGCAATTACCTTGCCAAAGTTGTTGGAGACCCCTGCCCCTAAGTTTCCATCATCCTTCACAACATTCAAGTAGGTAAAATTCATGAAGAGTAAGAGGAAGATGGTTAGTGGTTGGAGTTGTCAAGCAAGGTTCAACATGGTTGTGTGCTCAAAGTTTAAACGCAAAGGTTGGTGTAGAGCTCAACTGAATGGGTCTAGGAAGTTGTTTGGCCACTTTAGTGAGAATTCAGATTGCTTGCTACCCGGATGGAATCATAATGTTCAACAAGAAGACGGGTGCAAAAGCAAGGTTTGGGACCCCGGAATTCAGTCTAGAAATCAACACTCTTGGGGCCTTGTCACTTGCTTTAGCTTGCTTGAAGGCTTTCTGTGCCTAGTTTGGGATCCCAGAGGCTACTGGAATCCCAAACATTGGTGGAGATTTTTGGATGAATACAAGCACAAGCCACCATAACAGGGAGCTCACCAAATGTCCAACTTAAGGACTTTAACTAAATGTGCTAGGTGGGAGACAGCCCGCCATGGTATGATCGTCCAACTTATTCAAAGAAAGGCCATTCGCGCGATCACGTCCCCTACGCGACCACGTCACCCTAAAATTTGGCAATATGAGTTTCAAACAGAGAGTTGCGCGACTGCGAGGCTGCCCTCGCGCTAATGGCATAAATCGATCTACACGACCGCGTAGATGACACGTCCGCATCATTTCATAGAAGCGATATCCACGCGAACGCATCACTCATGCGTCCGCGTCACAAGCACCGCACAGCTTATCTAGATCAGTCAAATATCTTATATTTTCTTCCCCATATATAAATCTTTTGTTTCCTTCTTATTTCTTTCTTCCTCCTTTCTTACTTTCTTTTTGTTTTCCATTGGTGTTAAAATTCTCTTCTTCAACTATTGCATCTTTTCTTGAATTATTCTGGTGCTTCGTGACTTGTTTTATTCTGATTGGGTATTATTATTCATACGTCAATGCTAGTTTTTATAATACTGATATTCCTTTTGCATTGATATACACTTACACTATCTTGCATTACCCACACTCTCTTCCCCATTGTTGTAACATTTGCACTATTGATATGCCATTTGCTTCCACTATTCTCTCACTTATTATTTGGCATGTAATTAAGACCATTATTATTTGGCATTAACACCCATATTTTATTTATGTTCTTATCTTTATTTCTGGGTTACTTTCCTTCTTTTCCTCTTCTTTCAGGATGGCCACCGAGGAAAGGAAAGGGAAAACTTCTATATGGGGAGACATGCAAGTCAATCTGCACAATCTATAGAGAAAGGCATCAGTTGGAGCAGCTCGTCCACTTGTACATCTTAGCATGCACCGAGGACGGTGCAATCTTTAAGTGTGGGGAGGTCGATAACGATCTCCATGGGTTAGTTATTCTCTTCTCAACACCAATGTCTTATTTTCTTTATTTAGTTCATTGTTGCATTGCATAATAGATTGCATGTGTAGTTGATTGTTTTCATTTAAGTACTACTTGGTTGAAAAATAATAAGTTTCTTTTTAAGACCCTATTTTTGAAAAAGTTCACTAATTTAAATTAAAAATTAAAATTTTCTATGTGTTAAATTTGTTTGAAGAAATATTATACTGGAACATGGTTTAGAGCTTGAACACACAAAACCTGTGAGATTTTTGAGCTTATTTGAACTGGTTGCATTTTATCAACCAATATTTTATTTTTGGTGTGTATTTTTCTCTCTAAAATTGTGATCTCTGTCTTGCTTAATTCTATATTTCCATTATTTGAGGTATGCATGCATTTATATGATTGAGGCCTTATTTCACTGAGCTTACATACCCATATGGCCTTACCTTTTATTATCCTTTGCAAACCAATGTTGAGCCTATTTTACCCCTTTGTTCTTTACTTTAGCTCATCACTAACTTTAAGTGGAAAACAATAATGTCTTTGATTTGAATCCTTGATTAGACTAGTGATAGTGCTCATGAATTAAGTGTGGGGAAAGTGGGTTTGGAAATGTTTGGTTTGGGAATTGAGTATGTTAGACTTTGTGTGAAAATGTGAAAAATGATGAGAACATGTTTATGCATTCAATACCTTAATCATATGCATTGAAAAAGAAAAAAAATATATATATAAAGAGAAAAAGAAAAGAAAAAAAGAGCAAATAATAAAAGGGGACAAAATTCTCCAAAGCAAATGGTGAAAGCAATGCATGTGAGTTATACTAAAACTAGGATGCATGAATATGTGGCAAAACATAGTTAATGGGTAGTTAAATTTTGCATTGTAATTACATGGATTGTCCTAAGTTAGGTGGGAAGTTTAGGTTAATTAAGGATTCAGATTTTAGTCCACTTAACCAAATACAATCCTACCTTAACCTTGACCCTATTACAACCCTTAAAAGACCTCTTGATTTGTGTATTTCTGCATTAAACTTTTGTTGATTGGTAGAAGAAGAGTAAGCCTTAGAGAGCAAGGTTAGTAGAGAATTGAGAGATTCGAACCTTAAACACCTGAGCGATTAGAGTGCATACACTTCTAGTAAGGGTTCGATGTTCGATTCCTTGTTCCTTGCTTTCATGAGCTATTTTCTTCTTGCAAGTTTTTTGTACTTTATTTTGTGATTTGAATTAGTGAAATCCAGTTCATATTTACTCTTGAAAGATTTATTTACTTTGTCACCAAGTAGGTAGAATCATTTTAGCATGTAAGTTGCATTCACATTCATAGGTTGCATTGCATGAGTTTTGCTTTTCGCTACACATTTATTTTATCTCCTTAAGCTAAGCATGAGGACATGCTAATGTTTAAGTGTGGGGAGGTTGATAAACTACTATTTTATGGTTTATATTGTGTTTAATTGAGTGGTTTTTATCAAATTCTTGCCCACTTATTCATATGATTTGCATGATTTTACAATTCCTTCCTAGTTTAGTTCTATGGTTGAAAACTTGCTTCCTAGAGATCTTTTAATTACGTATTTTAATTCCCTTTTATACAATTCGATGCCGTGATCCGTGTGATTAAGTGTTTCAGGCTTCATAGGGTAGGAATAACTTAGAGAATGGAGAGGGAGAGGAAGCTTGCAAAAAAGGGAAGGAGCACAAGAAATAAAGGAGACAACCAGCGAACAGCGACGCGCATGCATGACTGGCGCGTGCGCGCGATTTGGGCAAAATCACAGCGACGCGTATGCGTGCCTGACGCGTACACGTGGATTGGAGTTCATGCAAACGACGCGAGCACGTGCCTGACGCGCACGCGTGGCAAGGAAAAACGCTGAATGACCCGCACGCGTGGACGACGCGTACGAGTGACATGCGCGATCTGCAGAAATTACAGAATATGCTAAAGACAATTTTGGGCCGCGTTTTGACCCAGATTTCGGCCCAGAAACACAGATTAAAGTCAGAGAACATGCAGAGACTCAAGATATCATATCATACACATAACTTTAGGTTTAGATGTAGTTTTTAGAGAGAGAGGTTCTCTCCTGTCTCTTAGGAATTAAGATTAAGATTTAGGATTTCTATTATGTTCAGACTACTTCTCTTCACCACAATGTTCCTTTTATTTTCCCAATTTGACTTATAAACTTTTTCATGTTGGATTTGATTTTTTTTATTAATATTTGAGGTATTTCACACATATGACTTTTATTTAGTTTCTTATATTCTTGGTTCTAGTTGATTAATTGGTGACTCTTGAGTTATCAAACTCATCGTGATTGATAATTGTTATCTTTGCTGATTGATTAGATTCCTAAAACTCTAGTCTTTCCTTAGGAATTGACTAGGACGTTAGGTGTTAAATTGATTTATCCACTTGACTTACCTTCATAATTAGAGGTTGACTTAGTGGGAGCGAAAATATAATTCTCATCACCATTGATAATGATAACTAGGATAGGACTTCTAATTTTCATACTTTGCCAAGGGTTTTCTTAGCTATTGATTTATTAATTCCTGTAATTTATTTCTCTTGTTCAAACCTTTCAAAACCCAAAAATACTATTTTTCATAACCAATAACAAGAACACTTCCCTGCAATTCCTTGAGAAGACGACCCGAGGTTTGAATACTTCAGTTTATAAATTTTATTGGGTTTGTTACTTGTGACAACCAAAACGTTTGTGCGAAAGGATTTTCTGTTGGTTAAGAAGATATACTTTCAACGCAAACTTATTTGTGAATTTCTTTACCGATAGAAATCTGATCGTCAGTGCCCACCAGAAATGTTCAGTAAATGGGATATACTCCAAAACTTCTATGAAGTATTGACACTGAGAGCTCAAGAAGCACTTGATTATTCTGCTGGAGGTTTAGTACAACTCATGAAGACAACTGAGGAGGCTCAAAATCTCATTGACACTGTAACAAACAACCAATACTTCTATGGTCATCAAAGGCAACGCCAACCAGCTCAAAAGAAGGGTGTATTGGAGCTGGAAGGTGTGGATACCATCTTAGCACAAAACAAGGTGATGCATCAACAAGTCGAACAACGGATGGAGATGATGGCCAAGAGGATTGATGGTCTCCAAGTCGCAGCAGCGAATACTCCCAATCAATCATCATGGGGGCAAAATGAGGAACTCTATGCAGAGCGACAGTATGAACAATTTCAGTATGTGCACAATCAAAGGTCCGGTCAGAATGAGTTCCATGAGACACTTACAACCCTTCCTGAAGGAATGATGGACAGAAACTTGTGTCTCAACAAATTTCCCTTCAGCAAGTATACCTAATTGTCGTCAAGTAAAAACTCACAATAGAGTGAGGTCGAATCCACAGGGATTAACGGATTAAGCAATCGATGGTTAATTGATTTTCCTAGTTAGGCGGTTCATATTTGGATGATGAGCAACAAGGAAATGTAAATTGCATGAATGTAATGGAAAACTCTAAAGTGCAGAAAAGTAAAATGGCAAGAAAAGTAAATGTAAGAACTAAAAATAAAATGAACATTGGGATTAAGAGACATTGAATTATCTGGATTAAGTTCATTCTCATCTCTTCCTCAATCAATGCATTCATTGATCTCCTTGGCAATCTTAAGTGCTTGGATCCCAATTCCTTGGCAATCCAATCTCTCTAAGCTTGAACAATTGCCCAATTCCTTGATTTAATTGCTTATGGAAAGAGATGAAGTATGGTCACTGATTATACCACATGCATTTCCAAATCAAAGTATTGGTAGGATTATATGTCACTATATCCATCCAAACCCTAATTCGGTCCAACATGAGAAAGCATTTCTAGCACGATCTCCTCATTCCTCTTCCAAGGCTCAGAGGAAATCCAATTATGGAGAGTTTCTTTTCCAAGATAACTAACCAATTGGTTGAAGACCAAAGCTTTCAAGTAAAATCAAGAGAAAAGAAAGAGGAAGAAGAATGAAAACTATAATTGATCCATCAAATTACAACAGACCTCCCTAACCCAATGGAAAGAGTTAGTTGTTTATTGGTCTACCAAAACAGAAAAGAAAAAAGTGAAGAAAAATAAAGATGAAGATAAAAATTGAAATTGAAACTTCAAAGTTCATAAATGAAAAGTAAAAACTAGAATTAAACTACTACAAAGAAAAGAAAAAGAAAAGAAAAGGAAGAAGAGTGTAGGAGGGGATGGGTCCGAAGACCCACTCCCCTTGGAGTGTGCTAATTCACAGAAGTTCGATTTGGTCTTCACTCTCTCCCCCTTCCTTCAATTTCCCATTTCCAAAATGAATTCAATGTAGAAACTAAGGCCTTTTTATAGGCTCTCCTAAATTACAAAATGAAATGAAATTAAAAACAAATTACAATGAAATGAAAATTAACTATTTCAAATGCTTCTTGTGGCCTTGATTGGTTGACAATTGTGGGCTTGCTTGCTTGAGCTTTGAAGTGGACTTAAGAGAGAAGTGAATCAAGTTGAGGTCCAGGTACTTAGCATTAGTACTGCCATTAGCCACACTAACGCTACAAGTGTGGCGTTAGTGCTGAAGTTATTGTGGCTAACATTACACTTGCTACCCAGTTGGTGTTTTTGGGGCTTAAAGATGCCTCTTGTTTGTGCTTCAATTTCATGCCCACTATAGACTATTACATATCGTTGGAATGATCTGAATGTCAGATTTCTAACGCAACTAGGATCACCTCAATTGGACTTTTCTAACTCAAGTTATGCTCCTTTGACTTGTGGCCTTGATTGGTTGACAATTGTGGGCTTGCTTGCTTGAGCTTTGAAGTGGACTTAAGAGAGAAGTGAATCAAGTTGAGGTCCAGGTACTTAGCATTAGTACTGCCATTAGCCACACTAACGCTACAAGTGTGGCGTTAGTGCTGAAGTTATTATGGCTAACATTACACTTGCTACCCAGTTGGTGTTTTTGGGGCTTAAAGATGCCTCTTGTTTGTGCTTCAATTTCATGCCCACTATAGACTATTACATATCTTTGGAATGATCTGAATGTCAGATTTCTAACGCAACTAGGATCACCTCAATTGGACTTTTCTAACTCAAGTTATGCTCCTTTGAAGGGGACAGGGTCGCTGGCGTTATTGGCAACATTAGCCACAATAACGTCATCGTTCAGGGGATTAATATTGCCTGGTTCTGTAGCTCAAAATTAATGTCGATCCCAAAGTGTTATATATTGTTGGAAAGCCCTGGATGTCTACTATCCAACAATTTTGAAAGCACATCATTTAGAGCTCTACATATCCAATTAATGTTCTTGGAAGGTGAAGAGGTCAGCTGGCCTTACTACAGGTTGATACCATGTTCATCTTTGCACTTTCGGAGCAGGATTTCTCCCTCAAATTTAGTGTCCACCATGTAGTGCCATATATGCTTGGAATGCTCTGGAATCTTACTTTTCAATGCCACTAGAATCACCTCTTTTGGAGCTTTGTGGCTCAAGTTATTCTGGTTTGAAGAAGGCATGGTTAGGCTGTCGGGTGAGATTTTGCCCACGTTAGTGACCACGTTAGTGGCACTAACGTAGCCACTAAGGCAGGCCTTCTTTGCTTCACTAAAGTTAGTGGTGGTAACGTTTCCACTAACTTCACAGCTACCTCCTTTCTCCACGTTAATAGTTCACGTTAGTGGCGTTAACGTGGCCATTAACGTGGGTCTTCCTTTGCTTTGCTAAAGGTAGTAGCGTTAACGTTGCCACTTACTTTCCATTCTCTCCTTCTTCAAAGTTAATGCCATTAATGTTCCCACTAATGTTCCAAACTTTCCTTCCTTCCATGTTAATCGCCACATTAGTGACACTAACATAGCCACTAACGTGGCTCTTCTCTGCTTCTTTTAGTCTGAAATCAAACAAACAAAGTGTATCAAAGTAACATACAAGACAAACTTCATTATACTAAGTGTGCTAATAATGCCCAAAATCCTAACTTCACTTATTGTGATCTATTTCATCATATTTACCCTGTATATTAACTAAAATTCACCTATGCTTGAGATTTTATTTCATGCAGAGATTTTTCATGCTATTACTCATTTATTGGCAAAATTTGTATGAAAACTAAACAAAAATCTACTGAAATAACTACTAAAAATAGGCAATGATGCACCCACATCACAACACCAAACTTAAATCTTGCTTGTCCCCAAGCAAGGAAAGAATTATGCAAAAATAATTCTTTTTATTGGAGTGTGCTGAAGAATTTCTTATGATGCCTTGGTGAGTGAAGTGATTAAGTGATAATGGAGACCAACTCCAATTATATACTTATGCAAGGGTTCCAATGTTGATTAGTCCTTACATCTTGGAAGTCTTAGATCTTAGGAGTGTCATTCGGATGGTATTATGGAGTCCTCCTTATAGATTATCACCTTGAAGCAGTAATTATTTGTCTTGGCCTCGACTCTAGGTGTCATGTCTTAAAGCGGCCCTTTAGGATAAGTTTTCAATCAATACTCCCAACCCAGTTGGGTTAAGGTATTAGGTGATGAAGAACCCCTTAGGATTTACTTGCTCAGGCCTCTTTCTTTGACACAAATTCACCACAAGCATGTTGACGTTAGGATTTTCACCAGTAAAGAATGTCATAAAAACAGTCGCGTTGTAGATATAGTCTCTACCCCGACAAAAATCCCTTCGTACAAACGTTTTGGGTGTCACAAGTAACAAACCCCTTTAAAAATTGTTAACCGAGTATTCAAACCTCGGGTCGTCTTCTCAAGGAACTGCGAGGGAGTATGTTCTTATTATTGGTTATAAAGGTTGTAATCGGGGTTTAGAAGGTGAGAAGCAAGAAATTTAAATGAGGAGTGAATTAAATGGCAATTAAAAATAAACAAATAACTGTAAAACAACTTTTGGCAAGATAAGGGAATTTAGAGGTCTAACTTAGTTATCTTTCTCAACTATAATAAAAGTTGAATCTAAACTCCACTTGGTCAACCTTTACCAGGGCAAAGGAAAGTCAAGGGACTAATTAAATTGACCTTTGAATCCTAATTATTTTCTAAGAAAAGGTTGGGATTATTTAGGTTCAGCTCAATTAGCAAGATAACGATTATTAATTACGTGGAGTTTAATAACTGTTGAGTTACTAAATTCTTAATCAGAACCAAAAGGGAAAAAAAAGTAAAATTGCTGGAATAAAATATCTTCAATTCGTAAACAATGATAATCATAAATTAACAAGAGCAATAATAAACTGAAAATACCTCAATATCATTAATTTAAATAATAATCTGGAACATGGAATAATTCATAAATTAAATTATAAAAGTAAATGATCAATTCAAATGCCGAAATAAATAATTATGGAACTAAAATAGAAGAACATTAAAACCTGGATCCAGAGTTACTCTTAAAACAAGAAGAAATCTTAAATCCTAAAAAGAGAGAGAGAGAGAATCTCTCTCTAGACTAAATCTAAATCATGGAAAAGTAGAATTATCCGAGCCTTCTTGAATGGATGCATTTCCCCACTTCATAACCTCTGGTCTATGCCTTCTGGACTTGGATTTGGGCCAAAAAGGGCTTTAGAACTCGCTGGGGCGTGTTCTGTAATTTTCTGGTGCGTAGCCTCTGTCACGTGTCCGCGTGGGTCACGCGGTCGCGTCATTCGGAGCTTTTCCTTGCCACGCAGTCGCGTCAGTCATGCGACCGCGTCATGTGCGTTCTGCTAGAGGTGCGCGGTCGCGTCAGTCATGCGGCCGCGTCACTGCTGATTCGTGCTTGGCACGCGATCGCGTCGTCCATGCGATCGCGTGGATACCAGTTTCCTTAAAGCTCCGTTTTGCTTTCTCCTTTCCCTGTGGTATGTTTCCTTTTTCATCCTTTAAGTCATTTTGCCTTAGAAATTCTGAAACTACTCAACACACTAATCATGGCATCGAATGGAAATAAAGGTAATTAAAATAATTAATTTTCAAAGCTTAGGAAACATGTTTTTCACGATATGACATAATAAGGGAGGGAAAGTAAAATCATGCAATTAATATGAATAAGTAGGTGAAGGATTGTATAAATCACTCAAATTAAGCACAAAATATCTCATGAAATATGGGTTTATCAACCTCCCCACACTTAAACACTAGCATGTCCTCATGCTAAATCCAAGGTAAATAAATGAGGTTATAGTGATGGAATGCAATGCAATCTAAATTAAATGCAACTACCTAAATGAATGATGCATCATGCAACTCTAATTTATTCACTCATATATAAAGCTTACATGTAGCTAAGTTAATTCACATTCTCAAGGAGTTATGTGTATATATATATAGCCAACCCTTAAATAATAAAGCATTTTAGCAAATGAGATGGGAAAGAAAACATTGTACAAACTTGCAAAAAAATTAGTAAATTTGAAGCACATATATATGTTGATGAGTTATTGAACCCTCACTAGATTTTGTGTTTACTCTCTAGTCACTCAGTGTTTATTGGGTTTATTCACTCTATTTTTCTTTTTATTCTTACTTTCTTATAGCTTTGTTTTTCATCTAACCAATCAACAATTATAAAATATAGTCATACCAAAAAGTCATGAGGTCTTTAATTAAGGTTATAATGGGGCCAAGGTAAAGGTAAGGATTTATGTATATGGTCAAGTGAGCTAATAAGTGAATCCTTAATTAGACTAAGATCTCACCCAACATACATATTTAGCAAGATAAAACTTCTTTACCTATTTTCCCATATTTCCCACTTATTGTTACATGCTCATGTTTCACTTTTTATTTTTATCCCATGTGCATTGTATTCATTGGGGGAATTTCTTTTTGTATCCCCTTTTATTTAGATGCTGAATTTTTTTTTATGCACATGGTAATTGAATCACTTTGCTTTTCCTATAAGCATGCTTCCCAAATTTATTTTTTTATTTCTTTTTAATCTTCCTAATCCTTTATTTTTATCACTCATGTTCCCACAAGGTTTCCCACATTTAACTCTATTCATGATTTTCTATCTTAAGCTAACCAAGGATTCACTTGGGGTTTTCTTTTGTTTTTCAGCTTAAGGCTATTAATTTGGCTAAATAGATAAAGGGGTTTTAAAAGGCTCAAGGGGGGCTAACAAGGGTGATGTAAAAGGTAGGCTAATTTGGGGTAAGTGAGCTAAAATCAAATGATGGCCTTAATCATTCTCTTGGTATGTATCTATTCTATATTCTATAATTGGACATATAGATTAAAGCAAAGGAAAGAACATCAGAATAAAAAGAAATGTAACACACAGAAATGAAATTATGGTTTGAATGCAACCATACAATTTAAGCTCAAGACTCACAGGCTGTGTGTTCTCTAACTCAAGCATCATATATCATTTATATATTGTATGCAGGTTTAGTTAAAATTTCCCATTATTCTCAAAAAAAAAAAAAATTACTTAGGGTGGCTTTTAAAGTTTTAATGTTCCTCCTTGATGAAATGCTGTCAGCTTAACTACATCATGTAATGCTATATACAAGGTTTATGGATTTAAATCTGATATGTTCAATTACCTAGCTTACTTCCTTTTTATATTTTTCTATTTAAACTATACTATCTTATGCTAAAAAGGGTAAACTATACTAATTAATCCACTAATAAATCAGAATTGCAAACTAAACTAAATAACTAAAATAAACTAAAGGGCTAAAATATGAACTAAAGATGCAAAATGCAGAAAATAGAGTAAAAATACATAAAAGCAATGTATAAGTACTCAGAAAATAACAGTAAAAAGAAAATACAGAAAAATATCCAAAATAAAAGAAAAAGTATGTAGTGGTTCACCAAAATAAACGCCAGATATGGCGACCTCCCCACACTTAAAATGAAGCATCGTCCCCGATGCTCAATCAAGCCAGGTGTGAAGGAGTGTCATCACTGGTAGGGATGGTAGCTGGGGTCTCCCTGGCGGTGGTGGGCTGAGAGTCTGGCTGCTGTAGAGAAGGGACTGACTGGAGTGGGATCTCCGGATCCGTAACCTCAAGCTGGGGCATAGCCTCCTAATGCGGGGCAGCCTGCTCAGTGGCTGCCTGCTGATGAGTCTCCTCCTAGAAATGAGTCTCTCCTGGGAATGAGGTTCCTCCTCGTGCTCATCCTCCTCCTCCTCTGATGGATCTGATGGAGTGTCGGGCTCGGAGGGGATGTCGGCGCCCTGTCTGATCATCAGCTTCAGATGGGAATAGCGTCGCCTGCTGCGGCGCTCCAATCTCTCACACCGGTGCCTGTTACGGCGCTCCATCTGATCAAGCTGGCGGAATAGACGGTGCACGAGGCGATAAACCGGCTCAGAGGTGGGTGGAGGTGCAGTGGTGGAAGCAGGGGTAGCTGTGGATGAAGAGGATTTAGCAGACGAAGGGGCTGTCTCATCAGTAGCAGTGACAGGTGGTGGTCTGTAGCCCAAAGCAAGGAAGTTCCTGCTGTGCGGGATGATCTTCCTGCAGTCCGCTGCTGGTGGTCGCTCATCGGCATCCTCCTAAGGTACATTAGCCTGACGGCCTAGCCGTGTAACCAGATAAGGAAAGGGGAGGGTGCCTCGGACGTGGGCCTTGGCCATATAAAGCCGGATAAAACGAGGCAAGTACAGGTCCTTACCCTCCAGCACACACCAGAGGAGGGTAATCATGGCAACCGGGATCTCAGTCTCATGAGTACTTGGCATCACATAATTGCTCAAGATTTGATGCCATAGCCGAGCCTCATCATTCAAGTACACTCTCTTGATCCCTCTGGGCATAGTAGTGTTCTGACCCATCTCCCAAGGAACTGTCGGGTCGAGAGCTATCCGTGCCTTCACGGCATCCCAATCAAACTGCATCTGACTCATGTCCTCCTCAGCCTGTGCATAACCATCTGGCTGATCGGACTTGGCTGGGAGCTGGAGAATGGTCTCTATGGCCTCCTCAGTGACCAGAATTTGCTTTTCCCTCAGGTTCACTGCATCAAGGTAGTAAGGTAGTAGTTGCAATAGAATTCCCGGACCCAAGATGCATTGACATCTGTCAGTGGTTTCTCCAGAAAGAACCAGCCCCTTTGCTTGATTTGCTCAGTGGTGTACTGCTGGAGGGCTTCTGGAATCTTCAAGGAACGTTCCAGGTATAGATTTCTGGAGTTTGCAAAAGTCGGGTACTTCAGCTCACGGTACCGGTTTGCAAATTTTATAGGATCAGTCGAAGGGAGCAGCTGGTCAGCTTTTCCTGCTGTGTGAAGTTCTTCTCCCGCCATGAGGAATCGTGCATTAGAGCAATGATGGACTGGGAGGAAGCTCCTCGCTTGCGCTTGCCAGTAGCCTTGACTTTACCTTTCCTTTGTGAAGAAGACATCCTGAAAAACAGAAAACCAGGAAATGGATAAAATAGGAAAGCAAATAGGCAATGCAAACAAAGGAAACTCAAAGCGGGACGGGAGAAATATAATAAGGAAAATGAGGAATTGAAATGTGATTGAATTAATGTTAAATGGAAAGAGAAAAATCAATATGCCATAGTGAAAAAGTTAGAGGAAAGTGAAAATAATCAGAAAAGAGATCAAAAGGGTTAGTATGGTTAGAATTTTGAAAAAGAAATTAGTAAATTAAAATTAGGGAGTTAGTAAAGTGCGGGTTAAAGTAAGTGGCATAGAAAAATTCCATATAACAGTTATTCACAGGTAAGAATAGAAGTACTCATAATCGAACAAGAGAAACAGGGTGATGCTGATTCGAATAGAAATAATAAAAAAAGCAAAAATTGGAATCAGTGAATCACAAATGCAGTTTATGAGCCAAGAAATCAAAGAGGATAAGAAAGTCTGCCATAGCATTCATGAAATGGGCTGGGTAAAGCAGAGTAAAACAGAGTTCAGAAATGCCAAACCAAAACATGAATGAAAATAATTTTCAAAAAAAAATTTGGCAGCATTCCGGCTAAAATTGGACTGTCCCGGAAAATAAACAGCAATCATATCAGTTCATATGAATTAAAAGAAAGCAAGCTGCATGTACATAGATATAAAAGAAACATAAAAAACTCAATGTAAACAGCAGCAACATACAAGAAAGCAGCAGATGAATCATGAATATAGCAGCAACAGATTTGCACATAGGATAAAACAGAAGTAAGAACAGTGCAAGGAAACAGACCCAGATCCACTAACCACATCCTAAGTTACCTAACAACCCAAAAATCCACTACAACATGCAAGTCTAGCTATCCTAATTATGAACATAAACGGAAAAAATTATAGAAAAACGACGAACGGATAAAAGGGATTTGCGTTTTGCGGAACCTAGTAGGCGGGAGGGGTGGAACGGGGAAGAAGGTGGCTGCGGCGGCGTTCGGTGCGGTGGCAGGGCACGGCGTCACGGTGGCGGCGGAGGTGGGTATTAGGGTTAGTGAGAAAGGAAGAGGATAGTGGATGGGAAGGTGGTGGTTGCTGCTGGTTGAAGGGGGTGGGTGGCGGAGAGGGGGTTCAATAGATTTTTGAGAATTTCCATAACACTTCTCCAAATTTCAATTCCTATCTATGAGCTCCCATGCAAGTTTTCACAAACATGTAACCTCAATACACAATCATACAATTAGTCTATTTCTCTTAATCTTTAGCTTGCCTCAAAATTGATAAAATTCCTCAACACTTTCCTTTCAAAAGAATGATTTCTTCAATGCACTTTTAAGCATAATGGGTACAAGCAGATTCAAGATGAAGGTGCAATGATAAGTAGTGAACCATACTTATTACTAAACCAAAAGTAACTTAACAGAACAGAGGTAGACCGTAGAATTCAAAACAAAAGGCATTCATGATTGCCATTAAGTCTATTGGGAGTAAATGCAAAGGAAAGAAACTTTACAACCTTTGTAGCTCATCTTCGCCCTTGTTGTCCTTTCCTACAGACTTCCTCCCTCCAATCACCATCTTAGAATAAGTGCTTTGCCGGCAAGCAACAAGTAAGAGCAGTGGTGTTGAGATTGTGATTCATCCATGAATGTAAAAAAAGAGAAACAAGCTATGAGTAACGCATAAAATTAAGCAAGCTTGGTTAAAAAATGACACTACAGGCCTAAGAAGCAAAGGCACTATGATTGTACAAACAAGTGGTGTTGCTGGATATATTGCATAGAAAAATAAATGGCACACCAAACTTAGTGTGACACTTTTTCTTAGAATTGATGCAATTATCCAGAAAGATTGAAAACATATTATTGTAGGGCAACACCAAACTTAGAATGTGATCATATGCCAATTTTATTTGAAAAGAAGCTAAGTAAAAGAAACTGTTGTATTAATAATAAAATCACCAAGAGCCAGAGCTATTACGAACAGGGGCTTCTTGGTGAGGCATTAACACAAACAGTTACAGAGTATAGAAAACAAAGAACAAAAGCAATTACATGAACAAACCAAAACAAAAGAAAATGTCTAATCTAGGTAATCAACCAACCGGTAGTTTGTTAATCACAATTAATCCCCGGTAACGGTGCCATAAACTTGATGCACGGAAACTTGTCTCTCAACAAATTTTCCTTCGGCAAGTATACCGAATTGTCGTCAAGTAAAAACTCACAATAGAGTGAGGTCGAATCCATAGGGATTAACGGATTAAGTAATCAATGGTTAACTGATTATCCTAGTTAGACGGTTCATATTTGGATGATGAGCAACAAGAAAATGTAAATTGCATGAATATAAAGGAAAACTCTAAATTGCAGAAAAGTAAAATGGCAAGAAAAGTAAATGTAAGAACTAAAAATAAAATGAACATTGGGATCAAGAGACATTGAATTATCTGGATCAAGTTCATTCTTATCCCTTCCTCAATCAATGCATTCATTGATCTCCTTGGCAATCTTAAGTGATTGGATCCCAATTCCTTGGCAATCCAATCTCTCAAAGCTTGAACAATTGCCCAATACCTTGATTTAATTGCTCATAGGAAGAGATGAAGTATGGTCACTGATTATACCACATGCATTTCCAAATAAAAGTATTGGTAGGATTATATGTCACTATATCCATCCAAACTCCAATTCGGTCCAACATGAGAAAGTATTTCTAGCATGATCTCCTCATTCCTCTTCCAAGGCTCAGAGGAGATCCAATTATGGAGAGTTTCTTTTCCAAGATAACTAACCAATTGGTTGAAGACTGAAAGCTTTCTAGTAAAATCAAGAGAAAAGAAAGAGGAAGAAGAATGAAAACTATAATTGATCCATCAAATTACAACAAATCTCCCTAACCCAATGAAAAGCGTTAGTTGTTCATTGCTCTACCAAAACAGAAAAGAAAGAAAGTGCAGAAAAATAAAGATGAAGATAAAATTTGAAATTGAAACTTCAAAGTTCATAAATGAAAATTACAAACTAGAATTAAACTACTACTAAGAAAAGAAAAAGAAGAAAAAAGGAAGAAGAGTGTAGGAGGGGAGAGGTCTGAAGACCCACTCCCCTTGGAGTGTGCCAATTCACAGAAGTTCGAATTGGTATTCACTCTCTCCCCCTTCCTTCAATTTCCCATTTCCAGAATGAATTCAATGTAGAAACTAAGGCCTTTTTATAGGCTCTCCTAAATTACAAAACGAAATGAAATTAAAATCAAATTACAATGAAATGAAAATTAACTATTCTAGATGCTTCTTGTGGCCTTGATTGGTTGATGATGAGCGGATATTTTATACGCTTTTTGGGGGTAATTTCATGTAGATTTTAGCATGTTTTAATTAGTTTTTAGTAGAATATTATTAGTTTTTAGGCAAAAATCATATTTCTGGACTTTACTATGAGTTTGTGTGTTTTTATGTGATTTCAGGTATTTTCTGGCTGAAATTGAAGGAGCTGAGCAAAAAATCTGAGTTAGGCTGAAAAAGGACTGCTGATGCTGTTGGATCCTGACCTCTCTGCACTCGGAATGAATTTTTTGGAGCTACAGAAGTTCAATTGACGGTCTCTCAATTCGGTTGGAAAGTAGACATCCAGGGCTTTCCAGAAATATATAATAGTCCATACTTTGCGCAAAGATAGATGACGTAAACTGGCGTTCAACGCCAGTTTCATGCTGCTGTCTGGCGTCCAGCGCCAGAAACAGGTTACAAGTTGAAGTTCAGCGCCCAAAACACGTTACAACCTGGTGTTCAACTCCAGAAACAGCCCAAGCACATGAGAAGCTTTAGTCTCAGCCCCAGCACACACCAAGTGGGCCCTAGAAGTGGATTTCTGCACCAATTATCTTAGTTTACTCATTTTCTGTAAACCTAGGTTACTAGTTTACTATTTAAACAACTTTTAGAGACTTATCTTGTACCTCATGACATTTTCAGATCTGAATTTTATACACTTTGACGGCATGAGTCTCTAAACTCCATTGTTGGGGGTGAGGAGCTATGCAGCGTCTCAATAAATTAATGCAATTGTTTCTATTTCTCCATTCAAACGTGTGTGTGTTCCTATCTAAGATGTTCATTCGCGCTTAATTGTGAAGGAAGTGATGATCCGTGACACTCATTACCTTCCTCAATCCATGAACGTGTGCCTGACAAACACCTCCGTTCTACATCAAATTGAATGAGCAACTCTTAGCTTCCTTAATCAGAATCTTCGTGGTATAAGCTAGAATTGATGGCGGCCACTCTTGAGGATCCGGAAAGTCTAAACCTTGTCTGTGGTATTCCGAGTAGGATTCAAGGATTGAACGGCTGTGACGCGCTTCAAACTCGCGATTGCTGGGCGTGATGACAAACGCAAAAGGATCAATGGATCCTATTCCAACATGATCGAGAACCAACAGCTGATTAGCCGTGCTGTGACAGAGCATCTGGACCGTTTTCACTGAGAGGATGGGAAGTAGCCACTGACAATGGTGACACCCTACATACAGCTTGCCATGGATGGAACTTTACAAACAATTGAGTTGAATATTACATTGCAGAAATTCAGAGGACAAAGCATCTCCAAAACTCCAACATATCCTCCATTAATAAAGTAACAATTACTTATTCCAAACACTTTTACTTCTTACAATTAAATCCAAATAATCTTATTGGCATCCTGACTAAGATTAATAAAATAAACATAGCTTGCTTCAAACCAATAATTTCCGTGGGATCGACCCTTACTCACGTAAGGTATTACTTGGAGGACCAAGTGCACTTGCTGGTTAGTTGTACGGATTGCAAATCCGTGCACCAAGTTTTTGGCGCCGTTGCAAGGGATTGTTCGAGTTTGAACAACTAAAGGTTTATTTTATTTCTTAGATTAGGAAGATTTTGGCAATTGGGTCAGAGTCTTTTATTTTCTTTTCAAAAATATTATTTTTCTTTATTAATTTTTAATTTTTCTTTGAGTCTAGTGTCTTGTTATAAGTTTGGTGTTAATTGCATATTTTATATTTTTCTTTTAAATTTTTGAATTTCTTTTCTTTGATCTTTAAGTTGTTCTTGTTTATTTTTCTTGTTTGATTTTTAGTTTTTTTTTTCTTGTTCTGTGTCTTTTCTTGTTTCACTTGTGTCTTTTTTAAAAGCATTAATCTTCCAAAAGGAATATACCTATTTAGAACAATGTTACATTTACTCCCAATTGGCTAGAGCGTTGGTCTATGTTCTTGGCAATTGGGCATCTTCTTTTTAAAATCTTTTTTTTTTCAAAAATAATTTTTCTTGATTTAATCTTGTGCAAACTTTAAGTTTGGTGTTTTCTTGTTAATCTTTTCATAATTTTCGAAAATTTTATTAAAGTCTTCTAAAAATTTTAAGTTTGGTGTTCTTTCTTTTGTTCTTGGTGTTCTTGTGAATCTTCAAGGTGTTCTTGAGTCTTTCTTGTGTTTTGATCTTAAAATTTTTAAAGTTTGGTGTTCCTTGGTGTTTTCCCTCCAAAATTTTTGAAAATAAGGAGCATTAGATCTAAAAAAATTTTAAGTCTTGTGTCTTTTGTGTATTTTTCTCTTTCATCATAAAATTCAAAATTCAAAAAAAAATATCTTTTCTAACTAATTTTAAACTACATTTTCAAAATTTTTATATAAAATTTCAGTTTTCAATTTCAAAATTTTTCAATTCTTATCTTTTTAAGTTTAAAAAAAATATCTTTTTCAAAAATATCCTAACCACTTTCTCTCTCCTCAAATTTTCAAAAATCTTCATAAAAGTTTTCAAATTTTTAATTTTTAATTTTCTTTCTTTATTTATTTTATTTTATTTTTATTTTTATTTTATTTTATTTTATTATTTCGAAAATCAATTTTCTTTATATAATAAGTTAAATAAAATAGACAATATCAACATCTATACCATCTCCCTTGCTCCATCATGCAACTAAGTGGAAATGAACAGTCCAGGAGGACTATGGGGTCATATGCTAACCCCATTACTACTTCATATGGGAGTAGTATCTGTATACCCTCCATTGGAGTTAGTAGCTTTGAGTTGAATCCTCAGCTCATTATCATGGTGCAGCAAAGCTGCCAGTATTCCGGTCTTCCACATGAAGAACCTACAGAGTTTCTGGCACAATTTTTACAAATTGCTGACACAGTACATGATAAAGAAGTAGATTAGGATGTCTACAGATTATTACTGTTTCCATTTGCTGTAAAAGATCAAGCTAAGAGGTGGTTAAATAACCAACCTAAGAACAGCATAAGGACATGGAAATAGCTGTCAGAAAAATTCCTGAATCACTATTTTCCTCCAAAATGGATGACACAGCTAAGGCTGAGCATCCAAGGCTTCAAACAAGGAGATTATGAATCTCTTTATGATGCTTGGGAGAGATACAGAGAGATGCTGAGAAAATGCCCCTCTGAAATGTTTTCAGAGTGGGTGCAATTAGACATCTTCTACTATGGGCTTACAGAAAAAGCTCAGATTTCTCTAGATCACTCAGCTGGTGGATCTATACATATGAGAAAAACAATTGAAGAAGCTCAAGAGCTTATTGATACAGTTGCCAGAAATCAGCATCTGTACCTAAGCAGTGAATCTTCCATGAAAGAAGAAGCTAAAATAGTAACTGCTGAACTCAGTCCTGTAGATCAGGCTAATGAATTCAATCAGGAATTAAGCTTTCTAACTCAGCAGCTAGCCGAATTCAAGGAAATACTACAGGAAACAAGAACAGCTAACAGGAATATGGAAGTACAGTTAAAGCAAACAGAAAAGGAACTGTCAAAACAAATAACAGAAGAATGCCAAGCAGTTCAATTAAGAAGTGGGAAAACATTAAATACCTCACTTCAAAGCAGTAGGAAGCCAAGAAATGAACAAATGGCTACTCAAAATCCCTCTGAGGACAATCAGAGCCCAGAGAGGAATAATGATGGCGCTGAACGCCCAGACCATGCTCATTCCTAGCGTTCAACGCCAGAAACAAGCATGAATCCCGTGTTGAATGCCCAAAGGGAGCACAGTTCTGGCGTTCAGACGCCAGTAACAGATAAGGAGTTGGCGTCTAACGCCACTCCAGCTTCCACCCCTGGCATTCAAACGCCAGTGGGGGATCAGTTACATACAAGTGCTGATAACAACCCTTCTAAAAAGGCTTCCCAACCCACTTCTATAGGTAATAAACCTGCAGCAACTAAGGTTGAGGAATACAAAGCCAAAATGCTTTATCCTCAAAAACTCCGCCAAGCGGAACAGGATAAGCAATTTGCCCGCTTTGCAGACTATTTCAGGACTCTTGAAATAAAGATTTCGTTTGTAGAAGCAGTTGAGCAAATACCCTCTTATGCCAAGTTCATGAAAGAGATCTTAAGTCATAAGAAGGATTGGAGGGAAACTGAAAAAGTTTACCTCACTGAAGAATGCAGTGCAGTTATCCTGGAAAGCTTACCTGAAAAGCTTAAGGATCCCAGAAGCTTTATGATACCATGCACATTAGAGGGTACTTGTACCAAGCAGGCTCTATGTGATCTTGGGGCAAGTATCAACTTAATACCTGCATCTATTATCACAAAGCTTGGTTTGACTGAAGAAGTCAAACCAACCCGGATATGTCTTCAACTTGCTGATGGCTCTATTAAATACCCATCAGGCGTGATTGAAGACATGATTGTCAAGGTTGGGCCATTTGCCTTTCCTACTGACTTTGTGGTGTTGGAAATGGAGGAACACAAGAGTGCAACTCTCATTCTAGGAAAACCTTTCCTAGCAACTGGCCGAACCCTCATTGACGTCCAAAAAGGGGAAGTAACCCTGAGAGTTAATGAGGAGGAGTTCAAGTTGAATGTTGTCAAAGCCATGCAACATCCAGACACCCCAAATGACTGCATGAGTGTTGATATTATTGACTCTCTGGTAAGAGAGGTCAATATGGCTGAGAGTCTCGAATCAGAGCTAGAGGACATCTTTAAAGATGCTCAGCCTGATCTGGAGGAATCAGAGAGAATAATAGAACCTCTGAAAATCCCTTAGGAAGAGGAGAAACCTCCCAAACCCGAGCTCAAACCATTACCACCATCCCAGAAATATTCATTTCTGGGAGAAGGTGATACCTTTCCTGTAATCATAAGCTCTACCTTAGAGCCACAGGAAGAGGAAGCACTAATTCAAGTGCTAAGGACACACAAGACAGCTCTTGGGTGGTCCATCAGTGATCTTAAGGGCATTAGCCCAGCCAGATGCATGCACAAGATCCAATTGGAGGGTGACGCCAAGCCAATGGTTCAACCACAAAGGCGGCTGAATCCAGCCATGAAGGAAATGGTGCAGAAGGAGGTCACTAAATTACTAGAGGCTGGGATTATTTATCCTATTTCTGATAGCCCCTGGGTAAGCCCTGTCCAAGTCGTCCCTAAGAAGGGAGGCATGACAATGGTTCATAATGAAAAAAATGAACTGGTTCCTACAAGAAAAGTTACAGGGTGGCATATGTGTATTGATTATAGAAGGCTCAATACAGCCACCAGAAGGGATCATTTTCCTTTACCATTCATAGACCAGATGCTAGAAAGACTAGCAGGTCATGAATACTACTACTTCCTGGATGGATATTCAGGTTATAATCAAATTGCAGTAGATCCCCAGGATCAAGAGAAAACGGCATTCACATGTCCATCTGGAGTATTTGCATACAGAAGGATGCCATTTGGCCTGTGCAATGCACCTGCAACCTTTCAGAGGTGCATGCTCTCAATTTTCTCTAATATGGTGGAAAAATTTTTGGAAGTCTTCATGGATGACTTTTCAGTATTTGGAGACTCATTCAGCTCTTGCCTTAACCATCTAGCACTTGTTCTAAAGAGATGCAAAGAGACTAACCTAGTTTTAAACTGGGAGAAATGTCACTTTATGGTGACTGAAGGAATTGTCCTTGGGCACAAAATTTCAAACAAGGGAATAGAGGTGAATCAAGCTAAGGTAGAGGTAATTGAAAAATTACCACCACCTGCCAATGTTAAGGCAATCAGTAGCTTTCTGGGGCATGCAGGATTCTATAGGAGGTTTATAAAGGATTTTTCAAAAATCGCCAAACCTCTGAGCAACCTGCTAGCTGCTGACATGCCATTTATCTTTGATAAAGAGTGTTTGCAGGCATTTGAGACTCTGAAGGCTAAATTGGTCACAGCACCAATCATCTCTGCACCAAATTGGACATTGCCATTTGAACTAATGTGTGATGCCAGTGACCATGCCATTGGTGCAGTATTGGGACAAAGGCATGACAAGCTTCTGCATGTCATTTACTATGCTAGTCGTGTTTTAAATGACGCACAGAAGAACTACACAACCACAGAAAAAGAACTACTTGCAATGGTTTACGCCATTGACAAATTCAGATCCTATTTAGTAGGATCAAAAGTGATTGTGTACACTGATCATGCTGCTCTTAAATATCTACTCACAAAGCAGGATTCAAAACCCAGACTTATAAGATGGGTGTTGCTTCTGCAAGAGTTTGATATAGAAATAAGAGACAGAAAGGGGATAGAGAATCAGGTAGCAGATCACCTGTCCCGAATAGAACCAGTAGAAGGGGCGTCCCTCCCTCTTACTGAGATTTCTGAAAACTTTCCAGATGAGCAACTCTTTGCCATCCAGGAAGTGCCATGGTTTGCAGACATTGCAAACTACAAGGCAGTGAGATTCATACCCAAAGAATACAGTAGACAGCAATCAAAGAAGCTAATCACGGATGCAAAGTATTATCTTTGGGATGAGCCGTATCTCTTTAAGAGATGTGCAGACGGAGTAATCCGTAGATGTGTGCCTAAAGAAGAAGTGCAGAAGATCCTATGGCACTTCCATGGATCATAGTATGGAGGACATTTTGGAAGTTAGTGAACAGCCACAAGAGTCCTCCAATGTGGCTTCTCTGGCCTACTCTCTATAAAGACTCCCGAGTGTTTGTACTTAATTGTGACAGTTGCCAAAGATCTGGTAATCTGCCTCACAGTTATGCTATGCCTCAACAAGGGATCTTAGAGATTGAGTTGTTTGATGTATGGGGTATTGACTTCATGGGACCTTTCCCACCATCATACTCAAACACTTATATTCTGGTGGCAGTGGATTATGTATCCAAATGGGTGGAAGCTATTGCAACACCTACTAATGACACTAAGACAGTGTTAAAATTCCCCCAGAAACACATCTTCAGCAGATTTGGCACCCCTAGAGTACTAATCAGTGATGGGGGCACTCATTTCTGCAATAAATAGCTTTACTCTGCTTTGGTTCGTTATGGAGTTAGCCACAGGGTAGCCACTCCATATCATCCACAGACAAATGGGCAAGCTAAAGTCTCTAACAGAGAACTTAAAAGAATCCTGGAACGGACTGTAATTAACCATAGAAAGGATTGGGCAAGAAGCTTGGATGATGCTCTGTGGGCATACAGAACAGCATTCAAGACCCCTATAGGGACCTCTCCATACCTGCTCGTGTATGGAAAGGCATGTCACTTGCCAGTGGAACTGGAACACAAGGCCTACTGGGCAACCAGATTCTTGAACCTTGATGCCAAGTTAGCTGGAGAAAAATGATTGCTCCAGTTAAATGAGCTAGAGGAATTTAGACTCAATGCTTTGAGAATGTAAAAATTTACAAAGAGAAAGCAAAAAGATGGCATGATAAGAAGCTGTCATCCAGAGTCTTTGAGCCGGGGCAAAAAGTTCTGCTATTTAATTCTAGGCTCAAATTATTCCCAGGGAAATTAAAATCCCGGTGGAGAGGTCCATATGTGATTACAAGTGTATCACCATATGGATACGTAGAGCTTCAGGATAATGACTCTAACAAAAAATTCATTGTTAATGGACAGAGAGTTAAACATTATCTTGAAGGCAATTTTGAGCAAGAATGCTCAAAACTGAGACTTGATTAGAGCTCAGTAATAGTCCAGCTAAGGACAATAAAGAAGCGCTTGCTGGGAGGCAACCCAGCCATTCACAAAATTTAATTTTATTTGTTTTTGCTAATTAATTTTTACAGGTATATGTCAAAGTATCTTCAAAAGGTAAAATAGCAATTGATTGAATTCACAGAGTTACAGGGGAATTTGGAAGCTCACTGGCGTGAAAAAGCCAGTAAGAAATGTTTTGGGCATTGAACGCCCAAAAGAAGCATCCACTGGGCGTTCAACGCCAGTAAGGATAGCCATCTGGGCGTTGAACGCCAGAAAGGAGCATCTTCTGGGCGTTGAACGCCAGAAAGAAGCTCCTTCTGGGCGTTTAACGCCAGAATTACAGCATCCTGGGCGTTTAGAAAAACGCCTAGTGATAAAGGACTTCCTGGCGTTCAACGCCAGAAAGAAGCAACAGCTGGGCGTTGAACGCCCAGGAGAAGCAGCAATTGGGCGTTAAACGCCCAAAACATGCAGCATTTGGGCGTTTAACGCCAGACTGGTGGGGAGGAGGTAAAATCCATTTTTCTTTACAAATTTTCTAAATTTTTATGTTTCAATTCATAATTTCTTGCATAAACATGTTTCAAAATGTCATCCTTTAGTTTCAAAAAAATTTTTTAATCCTAATTTCTAAAAACCCTAATTTCTAAAATCCCTTTTTCAAAAATATCAAATGTATCTTAATTCATAAACACAAATCTTTTTCCAATCCAAATCTTTTTCAAATCTTTTTCAACTCATCATATCTTTTGGATTTCGAAATTGCCTCTCCTTCTATTCCTCTCCTATCCTTTCTTTTGCTTGAGGACAAGCAAACCTCCAAATTTGGTGTGATTTGCCATGATCACTGAGCTAAAACTCATCAAGATCATGGCACCTAAGGGAACAAGAAGAGCAAGGGCATGATTTAAGGGGGCTGAAGCGCCAGAAATTAATCCTTGAAGGACCAAGCACCCCACAGATCAGAGGAACATCCACTTCCCAAAACACAGGTTGTTGAGTTCTAATTTTTAACTTTAACTCTGTGATAGTATTATTATAGGAATTTACCTTAGAAGATATATAGTAGTAGTAGTAGTAATTAGCATATCTATTCTGGTTTTATTTCCAATTAAGTTATAATTTATTTTTCTCATCATCATTAGACATGAATAAAATAGTAGATTTTTAGAATAAAGAAGTAATTTATATTTTTTGAGTTCTTAATAATAAAAAAAAAATTATAATTAATTATATATGGTGGCAATACTTTTTGTTCTCTGAATGAATGCTTGAATAGTGCATATTTTATCCTGAATTTTACGAATGTTGGCTCCTCAAAGAATGAGGAACACAAAAAATATTATTGATGATCTGAAAAATCATGAATTTGATTCTTGAAGCAAGAAAAAGCAGTGAAAAAAAAATTTACAAGGAATCATTGGAACAAGAAAAAGAACAAAAGCCAATAGCCCTTAAAACCAAAAGGCAAGGGTGAAAAGGATCCAAGGCTTTGAGCATCAGTGGATAGGAGGGCCCAAGGAAGTAGTTCCAGGCCTAAGTGGCTAAATCAAGCTGTCCCTAACCATGTGCTTGTGGCATGCAAGTCCAAGTGAAAAGCTTGAGACTGAGTGGTTAAAATCGTGATCCAAAGCAAAAAGAGTGTGCTTAAGAGCTCTGGACACCTCTAACTGGGGACTTTAGCAAAGCTGAGTCACAATCTGAAAAGGTTCACCCAGTCATGTGTCTGTGGCATTTATGTATCCGGTGGTAATACTGGAAAACAAAGTGCTTAGGGCCACGGCCAAGACTCATAAAGTAACTGTGTTCAAGAATCAACATACTACACTAGGAGAATCAATAATACTATCTGAATTCTGAGTTCCTATGGATGCCAATCATTCTGAATTTCAAAGGATAAAGGGAGATGCCAAAACTGTTCAGAAACAAAAAGCTACAAGCCCCGCTCATCTAATAAGAATCTGAGCTCCATTTAAAAAAACTCTGAGATATTATTACTTCTTAATTTTTTCATCCTATTTTATTTATCTAGTTGCTTGAGGACAAGCAACAGTTTAAGTTTGGTGTTGTGATGAGCGGATATTTTATACGCTTTTTGGGGGTAATTTCATGTAGATTTTAGCATGTTTTAATTAGTTTTTAGTAGAATATTATTAGTTTTTAGGCAAAAATCATATTTCTGGACTTTACTATGAGTTTGTGTGTTTTTCTGTGATTTCAGGTATTTTCTAGCTGAAATTGAGGGAGCTGAGCAAAAATCTGAGTTAGGCTGAAAAAGGACTGCTGATGCTGTTGGATCCTGGCCTCTCTGCACTCGGAATGGATTTTTTGAAGCTACAGAAGTCCAATTGATGCGCATTCAATTTGGTTGGAAAGTAGACATCCAGGGCTTTCCATAAATATATAATAGTCCATACTTTGCGCGAAGATAGACGACGTAAACTGGCATTCAACACCAGTTTCATGCTGTTGTCTGGCGTCCAGCGCCAGAAACAGGTTACAAGTTGGAGTTCAGCGCCCAAAACACGTTACAACCTGGCGTTCAACTCCAGAAACAGCCCAAGCACGTGAGAAGCTTTAGTCTCAGCCCCAGCACACACCAAGTGGGCCCCAGAAGTGGATTTCTGCACCAATTATCTTAGTTTACTCATTTTCTGTAAACCTAGGTTACTAGTTGTACCTCATGACATTTTCATATCTGAATTTTATACACTTTGAAGGCATGAGTCTCTAAACTCCATTGTTAGGGGTGAGGAGCTCTGCAGCGTCTCAATGAATTAATGCAATTGTTTCTATTTCTCCATTCAAACGTGTGTGTGTTCCTATCTAAGATGTTAATTCTCGCTTAATTGTGAAGGAGGTGATGATCCGTGACACTCATCACCTTTCTCAATCCATGAACGTCTGCCTGACAAACACCTCCGTTCTACATCAGATTGAATGAGCATCTCTTAGCTTCCTTAATCAGAATCTTCGTGGTATAAGCTAGAACTGATGGCGGCCACTCTTGAGGATCCGGAATGTCTAAACATTGTCTGTGGTATTCCAAGTAGGATTCAAGGATTGAATGGCTGTGACGCGCTTCAAACTCGCGATTGCTGGGCGTGATGACAAACACAAAAGGATCAATGGATCCTATTCCAACATGATCGAGAACCAACAGCTGATTAGCCGTGCTGTGACAGAGCATCTGGACCGTTTTCACTGAGAGGATGGGAAGTAGCCACTGACAATGGTGACACCCTACATACAACTTGCCATGGATGGAACTTTACAAATAATTGAGTTGAATATTACATTGCAGAAACTCAGAGGACAAAGCATCTCCAAAACTCCAACATATCCTCCATTAATAAAGTAACAATTACTTATTCCAAACACTTTTACTTCTTACAATTAAATCCAAATAATCTTATTGGCATCCTGACTAAGATTAATAAAATAAACATAGCTTGCTTCAAACTAATAATCTCTGTGGGATCAACCCTTACTCACGTAAGGTATTACTTGGACGACCCAGTGCACTTGCTGGTTAGTTGTACGGATTGCAAATTCGTACACTAGTTGACAATTGTGGGCTTGCTAGCTTGAGCTTCGAAGTGGACTTAAGAGAGAAGTGAATCAAGTTGAGGTCCAGGTGCTTAGTGTTAGTGCTATTGTTAGCCATACTAACGCTACAAGTGTGGCGTTAGTGCTGAAGTTATTGTGGCTAACGTTACACTTGCTACCCAGTTGGTGTTTTTGGAGCTTAAAGAAGCCTCTTCTTTGTGCTCTAATTTCATGCCCACTATAGACTATTATATATTGTTAGAAAGCTCTGAACGTCAGCTTTCTAACGCAACTAAGATCACCTTAATTAGACCTCTGTAACTCATGTTATGCTCCTTTGAAGGGGACAGGATCGCTGGCGTACTCACTGGTGTTATTGGCAATGTTAGCCACAATAACGTCAGCGTTCAAGGGATTAATATTGCCAGGTTATGGAGCTCAAACGTAATGTCCACCCCATACTATTATCTATTGTTGGAAATCCCTGGATGTCTACTTTCCAACCGCTTTGGAAGCGCATCATTTGGAGCACTACAACTCGAGTTACACTTCTTGGAAGGTGAAGAGGTCAGCTGGCCTTACTACAGGTTGATACCATGTTCATCTTTGCACTTTTAGAGCAAGTTTTCTCCCTCAAATTTAGTGTCCACCATATAGTTCCATATATTCTTGGAAAGCTCTGGAATCCTACTTTCCAATGCCACTAGAATCACCTCTTTTGGAGCTTTGTGGCTCAAGTTATTCTTGTTTGAAGAAGGCATGGTTAGGCTACCGAGTGAGATTTTACCCACATTAGTAGCACTAACGTGGCCACTAACATAGGCCTTCTTTGCTTCGCTAAAGTTAGTGGCGTTAACGTTGCCACTAACATCACAGCTACCTCCTTTCTCCACGTTAATGGTTCACGTTAGTGGCATTGATGTGGCCATTAACGTGGGTATTCCTTTGCTTTGCTAATGTTAGTGGCATTAACGTTGCCACTAACTTTTCATGCTCTCCTTCTTCAAAGTTAATGCCATTAACGTTCCCACTAATATTCTAAACTTTCCTTCCTTCCATGTTAATGGCCACATTAGTGACATTAATATAGCCACTAACGTGGCTCTTTTCTGCTTCTTTTGGTCTGTAATCAAACAAACAAAGTGTATCATACAAGACAAACTTCATTATACTATGTGTGCTAATAATGCCCAAAATCATAACGTCAATTAGTGTGATCTATTTCATCATATTTACCCTGTATATTAACTAAAATTCACCTATGCTAGAGATTTTGTTTTATGCAGAGATTTTTCATGCTATTACTTATTTATTGGCAAAATTTGTATGAAAACTAAACAAAAATCTACTAAAATAACTACTAAAAATAGGCAATGATGCACCCGCATCAAGGAACCACCCAAATTTGAGATGGGGAGACAACCAAAACCAACAACCTTGGCAGAAAAACTCAAACCAAAGTCATTCCAGAAACACAAACCATCAAAATACTAACCAAAACCAATACAGAAAACCATAAAACAACCAACCTCAACCCAACTACTATCCACCTAATAATTCATCTACTAAGCAAAATAACTATCATCCACCAACCACATCCTACAATCAACCACAACCACTTCGAGAAGCTCAAAGGATCTCCAAGTTGGAGATAATGATGGAAAAGATGATAAAACATCAAGAGCTAGCCAACAAAAACCATGAAGCTTTACTAAGGAATCTAGAGAGGCAAATTGGTCAATTATCCAAGAAAACAGTGGCTGAGAGACCAACCAATGCACTGCCAAATGACACCATTCCCAACCCCAAGGAAGAATTCAAGGCAATCCAATTAATGAGTGGAAGAACTTTGGTGAATGACAAAGAGGCCACCAAGAAGCCAATAGAGGATGAAAAGACCAACAGTAAAGAGTAAGTGACAATTGAAGAAAAGAACCAAGAAAGGCTCAAGGAAAAAGAAGAACCTCAAGCTTTAAAGAAGGGAAAGCAGATTATGGAGGAGCCATCACAAGAATAGAGGAAGTTAGTGAAGACTTATATCCCTCCTTTGCCATACCCTCAAAGGTTACAGAAGGAGATCAAGGACCGACAGTTCCTTAAGTTCCTAAAAGTGTTTAAGAAGCTGAAGATCAATATTCCACTTGCTGAAGCTCTAGAACAAATGCCTCTATATGCAAAGTTTCTCAAAGAGCTCACAACAAGAAAAGAAGCTAGAATGAGAAAGAGACAAGATTCTAACCCAAGAGTGCAATGCTGTCATCCAAAGAGGTATTCCCCCAAAGCTCAAAGATCTAGGAAGCTTCATCCTATCCTACACTATAGCCAACAGAACATTGGACAAAGCTCTATGCGACTTAGGAGCCAACATCAATTTAATGCCTCTCTCACTAATGAAGAAGCTTGCAATAGAGGAAGTCAAGCCTACCAGGATGTCACTCTAAATGGCTGACAGATCACTCAAGATACCAAATGGAGTTGTAGAAAATTTATTAGTGAAGATTGGAGAATTCATTTTCCCTGCTGACTTTGTTATCCTAGACATTGAAGAAGAGGGACACAGTCCAATCATATTGAGACGGCCCTTCTTAGCAACAGCAAGAGCCATTATTGATGTAGAGAAAGGAGAGATGACCCTCAGGGTGCATGATGAAAAGATGATCATTAATGTCTTCAAAGCCATGCAGTATCCTCTAGAGAAGGAAAAACACATGAGAGTAGAAATGATAGAAGAAGTGGAAGAGGAGCTACTGGAAGATAACAACCTGGAAGAGCAAGAAGTGGAAATAGAGTTGGAACAAGGTTTCATAGAGGAGGAAGTGGTAGAAATCTCCTTTGAAAGCAAAGTAGAGGAGAAGCCAAAGCAAGAGTTAAAGCCTCTCTCCCCTCATCTCAAATATGTCTTTCTGGGAGAAGCAGAGGCCCTGCCAGTGATCATAAACTCCTCCTTGAACATAGAAGAAGAAGCAAAGCTGATTGAAGTGTTAAAGGCTCACAAGACAGCCCTGGGTTGGATGATTGATGATATCAAGGGCATAAGCCCTGCCATTTGTATGCACAAAATTCTATTGGAGGAAGATTCAAGGCCTGTAGTTCAACCCCAAAGAAAACTTAACCCAACCATGAAGGAGGTGGTTCAAAAAGAAGTGATGAAGCTATGGAATGCTGGAATCATATACCCAATCTCTGACAGCTAATGGGTGAGCCCAGTACAGGTTGTGTCAAGAAGGGAGGAATGACAGTCATTTCCAATGAGAAGAACGAATTAATTCCCATGAGGACAGTGATTGGGTGGAGGATGTGCATAGATTATAAAAGACTGAATGATGCTACAAGGAAAGATCATTTTCCTCTCCCATTTATTGACCAAATGTTGGAAAGATTGGCTGGCCATGCATATTATTGCTTCTTGAACGTGTATTCTGGGTTCAGTCAAATAGTGGGGGATCCCAAGGATCAAGAAAAGACTTCTTTCACCTGTTCATTTAGAGTCTTTGCCTACAGAAGGATGCCCTTTGGGCTCTGCAATGCCCCTGCAACTTTTCAAAGGTGTATGCTTTTTATATTTTCTGACATGGTGGAAAAGTTCTTAGAAGTCTTCATGGATGATTTTTCTATTTTTGGCAATTCATTTAACACTTGCTTGCATCATTTAACTCTTGTTTTGAAAAGATGCCAAGAAACTAATCTGGTATTAAATTGGAAGTAATGCCATTTCATGGTTCCTGAAGGGATAGTTCTTGGGCATAAGGTTTCAAGCAAAGGTATAGAAGTTGACAAAGCAAAAATAGAAATCATTGAAAAGCTTCCTATACCTATTAATGTGAAAGCAGTAAGGAGTTTCCTTGGACATGCTGGTTTTTAAAGAAGATTCATCAAAGATTTTTCAAAAATAGCAAAACCACTGAGCAACCTGCTAGCAATTGATAACCTTTTCATCTTTGATGACAATTGCAAGCATGCCTTTGAAACTTTAAAGAGAAAAGTCACTATAGCACCAATTATCTCACCCCCAGATTGGGGATTACCTTTTGAACTTATGTGTGATGCAAGTGACTTTGTAATTGGTGCTGTATTGGGACAAAAGAAAGACAAGCTGCATCATGTTATATACTATGCTATCAAGGTGTTGAATGAGGCACAGAAAAATTATACCACCACTGAGAAGGAGCTTTTGGCAATTGTTTATGTATTTGATAAATTCAGGCAATACTTGATTGGTTCAAAGGTTATAGTATATACTGATCATGCTACTCTCAAGTATCTCATGTCTAAATAGGATTCAAAGCCAAGGCTTATTAGGTGGGTGTTGTTGCTACAAGAGTTTGATATTGAAGTGAGAGATAGGAAAGGGAATGAGAACCAAGTAGCAGACCATTTACCAAGACTATCACAAGAAGCTAACCAAGCACCACATTCAGTGAATGAAAGCTTTCTAGATGAACACCTCCTACAAATCCAATAAGCTCCCTAGTTTGCAGACATTGCAAACTATAAGGTGGGAAGGAAGATCCCTCAAGAGTTTACCAAGCAACAAGTGAAAAAGTTATGTAATGAAGCCAGGGAATTCTTGTGGGAAGAACCATTTTTGTTCAAGAGGTGTCCAGATGGGATGATTAGAAGATTCATCCCCGAAAATGAGATGAGAGACATATTGTGGCACTGTCATGGCTCAGCTTTTGGTGGACACTTTGGACCAGAAAGAACAGCAGCCAAATTACTTCAAAGTGGATTTTATTGGCCAACCATATTCAAGGATTCTAGAGAGTTTGTTCATCAATGCAATGAGTACCAAAGAGATGGAGGATTAACATGAAGGAATGAGATGTCTCAGAACTATATACTGGAGGTAGAACTATTTGATCTTTGGGGAATAGATTTTATGGGCCCTTTTCCACCATCATATTCCTTCAAGTACATACTTGTAGTAGTAGAATATGTCTTAAAGTAGGTGGAAGCCATAGCAACAACCACATGTGATGCACAAATTGTCCTTCAATTCTGTAAGAAGCACATTTATACTAGATATGGAGTGCCTAAGGGTCTTGTCAGTGATGGTGGTAGTCATTTCTGTAACAAACAGATGGAGAAACTACTTCACAAATATGGGGTGATGCATAAAGTAGCTACACCATATCATCCACAGACCAATGGCCAAGCAGAGCTTGCAAATAGGGAGTTGAAGAGGATTTTGGAGAAGACAGTGGGGAGTACAAGAAAGGATTGGGCCAAAAAATTAGAAGATGCTCTCTGGGCATATAGAACATCATTCAAAACCCCTATTGGAAAGTCTCCTTTTCAGGTGTTATATGGAAAGTCTTGTCACCTTCCTGTAGAGCTTGAGCATAAAGCTTTCTGGGCTACCAAACTCCTCAACCTTGATTCTCAAGCAGCAGGAGAGAAGAGGCTATTGCAATTAAATGAGTTGGAGGAGTTTAGACTGGAAGCCTATGAAAACGCTAAGATATACAAGGAAAAATCTAAGAGATGGCATGACAAGAGGATCTCAAAGAAGGAGTTCAAACTAGGACAGCAAGTACTCTTGTATAACTCCAGACTCAAAGTTTTCCCTGGCAAACTCAAGTCTAAATGGACTGGTCCCTACTTGGTGACAAAGGTTCTTCCTTATGGAAGCCTTGAACTGCTAGATGAAGCAAGAAAGAGCAATTTCACAGCAAATGGTCACAGGGCAAAGCATTACTTGGGAGGCCATTGGGACAAAGAGAAGGAGATTCATAAATTAAGCTGAGCAAGAATGAAGGATGTCAAGCTAGTGACATTAAAAGAGCGCTTGTTGGGAGGCAACCTAACCAAAGGTAGTTTGTTTTGCTTAACTATTTCAATAAGAGGGTTGAGTAGATTTATCTATATTGCAAGGAGCTAAGTTTGGTGTTGCACACCAAAACAATTTAAGGGAGAATAAAGGAGCTAAGTTTGGTGTTGCACACCAAAACAATTTAAGGGAGAACAAATGATGAGAACAGAAGAAAAGCTGAGAGACACTCCCAACAGGTTGTATTGACACTTAATCCTTTTTGCTGAGAAATGTTTTTAACTTGGAGATTCCTATATGTCTTGTTGAAGTGTTCAATTAGGTGTAAATGTAGATGTCTGCTAAGTATTCTAGTCTGTATAATGCTTGTTGTCATTTTCATCTGCTTAAGAACATGTTTTGTCTCCCTTTTGCATCAATAAGAGAAAATGTTTGAAATGGAAGCTGATTGTCCAATGTGGCAGAAATTAGAATGAAGTTTAGTGGTGGTAATTGTTTGATTAGATGACAAAGCTCAATAATAAAAGCTGCATGATAGAATCTTCTTTGTAGTTTGAGCTTAGTTGCTATCATGAAACCTTTTATTTAATAAACATCCCTGCAAAATAAAGAAAAGTAAGAAAGAAAAGAAAAAAAAAAGCCAAGAATAGGCAAAGAAACAAACAATAAGGCTAGACACCAATAGCTTGGACCTTAGGACATATGCCTGTGGTGCTTCTTGTACTAGGATATGCTTGCACAATTAGGTTCTAAGGAGTCTTTTAAAACTTGGTAACTTGGATTAACTAATCCAGGATTACCAACCAAAAGTCCATTATCAAGAGCAACCTAGCTACAGAGCATTTAGTAACCCAAAGAGGTGCTGGGCATCAATGTTGAGCAAAATTAACCCAAAAGGCTGCTGCAACACTTGAAGATAAACCATCAATGAGAAATAAGCTTTCTAAGAAAAAGAAAGAAAGAAAAAGCTAACAGGGATAAATAGAAGAACAAGGCATTATGACAGCAACTCTAGTGAATCCTCAAAGAAGCATTTCTTATTTATCAGCAAAGAATAAGTGAGTTGCATCTTGTCTGCATGAAATCCCACAGTCTTAATTCAATTACCTGCTTAATAAGGACATGTGAATTTGGTGATACTTTGACATGTTTTTTTTGTTGCTTGTAGATGAAGAAAGGAGGGCAAGGCACCAAGGGGAATAAGGAAGGAAGGCCAGTGCTCAACCAAGGGAGCGCTCAACAAAGGCCAACGTTCACAAGGAGCGCTCAAAGAAATGAGTGCTACGCTCACAAGTGTGAGCATTTTCGGGTACTAACCTAAGGGAAGATTGGTGATGATTGGATTTTTGATGGTTTAGAATTTCACTAATGAAATCTCATTGTAAAGTATAGTTTCTAAACCAAGCAATAATCCTTTCACACAAAAATTTGTTTGTCATAAGTACAAACCCTTAAAATCTATAAACCAAAGTATTTAAACCTCGGGTCGTCTCTCAAAGGACTTGCAGGGTAGTGTTCTTGTTATTGGTCATGGATTTATTTATTCTGGGGTTTCGAATGAGAAAAATGAATACTAAATGGTGACGAAATTCTATTAACAAAATGGTCTTGGCAAGGTTTGGTTGTCAAGGGTCTTCATCATTATCACTAGCCACAAGTATGGTAGTTGCAAGGATTAATCCCACTTAGTCATCCTTTAATCAAATAGCAAAGGAAAGTCAAGTGAGTTATATCAATCCAAGTTCATAAATCCTAGCTTTCCACTAATTGGATTAATGAAGGCTAGAGTCAATGGTTATCAACTATCAATCATTTGGACACTAGTAACTTAAGAAATCCTAAGTTACCATCTCAAGCCAAGAACATAAAATTCTATTCTAACATCCTTTCAAGCATTTCATCAAATACTTTGAAGGTATAAAAGAAAAGTATAGGAAATCACAACAAGAATGAATTCTAACAACAATTGAATGTAAAGAATTAACAACAACAATCAAGGAAATCACAATTATCATGAATGACCTCAAATTGCATTATTGAAAGAAAATAAAACAACAACAATAGATCCACAACAAAGTGAAGAATTACAAGAATTGAAATACAAAACTAGAGAGAAGGAGAGTAGAGGAGTAAGAATTGATAAAGGAAAAGTAAATCAAAGCATGAATTAAACCTAGATCTAAGAGGAGAAATTAGCCGAAACCTAATCCTAATTCTAGAGAGAAGTGAGAGCTTCTCTCTCTAGAAACTACTTATAAACTAATCTAATGTGAATCAATTATCTTAAACTAAGCTAGAATGATAGAATGATCTATTGATGCCTTCCCCTTCAATCATTGGTCCTTTAAAGTGCTTTGGCGCCAAAATTGGTTGTAACTGGGCCCTACAGCTTTCCAGAATTGCTGGGCACGTTTTCTGTTTAAAACTCACATGCGGCCTTCGGCGCGGACGTGCACAGTATGTGTACGCGTCCTTGTTCGATAACGCAATGTGCGCGCGAGTGCCTTGTGCGCGTGCGCGTCCTTGGACGAGATCAGTTCTTTGATTTTTTGTGCTTCTCTTCACTTGCATGCTTTCTTCCTTGCTCCTTTGATCCATGCCTAGCCTATTTTAGCCTGAGATTACTAGCAAACACATCAAGGCATCTTATGGAGTCAATGATGAATTAAAATTACCAAATTGAAGGCTTAAAAAGCATGTTTTTACATTCAAGCACAATTACGGGAGAGATAACAAAACTATGCTAATTCATTGGCTAAATGTGAGAAAATGGTATCAAAATGCTCTAAATTCAACACAAGATAAACTCTAAAAACAGGGTTTATCACTGGGCATGCATTAAACCAAGGAAGGCATACATCAAAGGCTGGTGATGAGCGGATAATTTATACGCTTTTTGGCATTGTTTTTACATAGTTTTTAATATGTTTTGGTTATTTTTTAGTATATTTTATTATTTTTTATTCAAAAATTACATTTCTGGAATTTACTATGAGTTTGTGTATTTTTTTTGTGATTTTAGGTATTTTCCGGCTGAAATTGAGGGACTTGAGCAAAAATCTGATTCAAAGGCTGAGAAAGGACTGAAGATGATGTTGGATTCTGACCTCCCTGCACTCGAAGTGCTTTTGCTGGAGCTACAGAAACCCAATCGGTTCACTCTCAATTACGTTGGAAAGTAGACATCTTGAGCTTTCCAGCAATACATAATAGTCCATACTTTTCTTGAGATTTAAGGGCCCAAACTGGCGTACAAATGCCCACAAGAGACCCTTTTCTGGCGTAAAACGCTAGAACTGGCACCAAAGCTGGATTTAAACGCCCAAACTGGCACCAAAACTAGCGTTTAAACTCTAAGAAGAGCCTATGCACATGAAAGCTTCAATGCTCAGCCCAAACACACACCAAGTTGGCCCTAGAAGTGGATTTCTGCACTATCTACACTTAGTTACTCATTTTCTATAAACCTAGTTTACTAGTTTAGTATAAATAGCACTTTTTACTATTGTATTCATATCTTTAGATCATTTTTGAGACAATCATTGGATCACTCTTGATCTCTTGATCACGTTTTGGGGGCTGGCCATTCGGCCATGCCTAGACCTTCATCACTTATGTATTTTCAAAGGTGGAGTTTCTACACCTCATATATTAAGGTGTGGAGCTCTGCTGTTCCTCCTGAATTAATACAAAGTATTATTATTTTTCTATTCAATTCACGCCTACTTCTTTTCCAAGATATACGCTTGTGCTTAATTCAGTTAGATCAGAATGAGGGGGTGACCCGTTGATCGGGGTAAAACTTGTCTCTCAACAAATTCCCATTCGGCAAGTATACCAAATTTGTCGTCAAGTAAAAACTCACAATAGAGTGAGGTCGAATCCCATAGGGATTGATTGATCAAGCAACTTTAATTAGAGGAGTGTTCTGGTTGAGCGAATCCATGAATACAGTTGATAATTGCAGAAATTAAAATGGCGTGAAAGTAAATGGCTGAAAGTAAATTGCAGAATTGTAAATGGGAATGGGGGAATTGCTCATAAAAGTAAATTGCAGAAATTAAAGAGAATTGGTAAGATCAGAAATGGGGAGTTCATTGGGCTTAGGAGATGTTGCATTCTCCGGATCAATTTCATTTTCATCTCTTCCTCAATCAATGCACTCATTGATCTCCTTGGCAATCTTAAGTGATTGAATCACAATTTCTTGCAATTCAATCTCTCAAATCTTGATCAATAGCCAATTCCTTAGTCAATTGCTCATGAGAAGAGATGAAGTGTGATCACTGATTATACCACATGCACTTCCCAAATCAAATGCTTAGAGGGTTATAGCCACATACCCATCCACACTCAATTTTGTCCAGCATGAGAAAGCATTTCTAGCTAATCTCTTCATTCCTCTTTAAAGGATTCGAAGAAATCCATGTTTGAATAGCTTCTTTTCCAAGATAACTATCCAATTGGATGAAGATCAAAAGCTTTAAAGTAAAATCAAAAGGAAAGATAGAAGAAGAATAAGAAAATTAGTATTGATCCATCAAATTACAACAGAGCTCCCTAACCCAATGAAAGGGGTTTAGTTGTTCATAGCTCTAGAAAATGAAAACAAAGATAGTGTGTGAAGGGGGGAGTCCGAAGACCCCTTGGTGGACGAAATTGTGATCCATATTCTTTTGTACTTGTATGAAATCATTATTGTGGCACCAGTTGAATTCACAACTCCGTTCAACTAACCAGCAAGTGTACTGGGTCGTCCAAGTAATAAACCTTACGTGAGTAAGGGTCGATCCCACAGAGATTGTTGGTATGAAGCAAGCTATGGTCACCTTGTAAATCTCAGTTAGGCAGATTAAATTGATTTATGGTTTCGAAAATAGAAATAAGAAAATAAATAATAAAAGGGATAGAATACTTATGCAGATTCATTGGTGGGAATTTTAGATAAGCGAATGGAGATACTGTATGGCTCAAGGACGCCTACTTTCCTACTGCTTCAACTCAATCCTTCTTACTCCTTTCCATGGCAAGCTGTATGTAGGGCATCACCGTTGTCAATGGCTACATCCCATCCTCTCAGTGAAAACGTTCCTATGCTCTGTCACAGCACGGCTAATCATCTGTCGGTTCTCAATCAGGTTGGAGTAGAATCCCTTGATTCTTTTGCGCTTGTCATCACGCCCAGCCTTCAGGAGTTTGAAGCTCGTCACAGTCATTCAATCCCAAGATCCTACTCGGAATACCACAGACAAGGTTTAGACTTTCCGGATCCTCATGAATGCCGCCATCTATCTAACTTATACCACGAAGATTCTGTTGGGGAATCCAAGAGATACACATTCAAGCTCTTGTTGCATGTAGAACGGAAGTGGTTGTCAATCACGTGCGTTCATAAGTGAGAATGATAATGAGGGTTACTTATCATCACATTCATCATGTTCTTGGGTACGAATGAATATCTTGGAATAAGAATAAGAGAGAATTCAATAAAAGACAATAGAATTGCATTAATACTTGAGGTACAGCAGAGCTCCACACCCTTAATCTATGGTGTGCAGAAACTCCACCGTTGAAAATACATAAGTAAAAGGTTCAGGCATGGCCGAATGGCCAGCCCTCTCCATGATCAAGTGACCGAATGATCAAGAGATTAAACTGTCAAAAGATGTCTAATACAATAGATAAATGTTCTATTTATAATAAACTAGCTCCTAGGGTTTACATAAGTAAGTATTTGATGTATAAATCCACTTCCAGGGCCCACTTGGTGTATGCTTGGGCTGAGCTTGATCAATCCACGAGCTGAGGCTCCTCTTGGAGTTGAACTTCGAGTTATGACGTGTTTTGGGCGTTCAACTCCGGATCATGACATTTTTCTGGCGTTTAACTCCAGACAGCAGCATGTACTTGGCGTTCAACGCCAAGTTACGTCGTCAATCTCCGAATAAAGTATGGACTATTATATATTGCTGGAAAGCCCTGGATGTCTACTTTCCAACGCCGTTGAGAGCGCGCCAGTTGGAGTTCTGTAGCTCCAGAAAATCCATTCCGAGTGCAGGGAGGTCAGATTCCAACAGCATCAGCAGTCCTTTTGTCAGCCTTCTTCAGAGTTTTGCTCAAGTCCCTCAATTTCAGCCAGAATTTACCTGAAATCATAGAAAAACACACAAACTCATAGTAAAGTCCAGAAATGTGAATTTAACATAAAAACTAATGAAAACATCCCTAAAAGTAGCTCAAACTTACTAAAAACTACCTAAAAACAATGCCAAAAAGCGTATAAATTATCCGCTCATCACAACACCAAACTTAAATTATTGCTTGTCCCCAAGCAACTGAAAATCAATTAGGATAAAAAGAAGAGAATATACTATAAATTCCAGAATATCAATGAATATTAATTTAATTAGATGAGCGGGACTTTGTAGCTTTTTGCTTCTGAATAGTTTTGGCATCTCACTTTTTCCTTTGAAGTTCAGAGTTATTGGCGTCTCTGGGAACTTAGAATTTTGGATAGTGTTATTGACTTTCCTAGTTAAGCATGTTGATTCTTGAACACAGCTACTTATGAGTCTTGGCCGTGGCCCTAAGCACTTTGTTTTCCAGTATTACCACCGGATACATCAATGCCACAGACACATAACTGGGTGAATCTTTTCAGATTGTGACTCAGCTTTGCTAGAGTCCCCAGTTAGTGGTGTCCAGAGCTCTTAAGCACACTCTTTTGCCTTGGATCACGACTTTAACCACTTAGTCTCAAGCTTTTCACTTGGACCTTCATGACACAAGCACATGGTTAGGGACAGCTTGATTTAGCCGCTTAGGCCTGGATTTTCTTTCCTTGGGCCCTCCTATCCATTGATGCTCAAAGCCTTGGATCCTTTTTACCCTTGCCTTTTGGTTTTAAGGGCTATTGGCTTTTTCTACTGCTCCTTCTTTTTCTTTCTAATTTTTTTTCGCCACTTTTTTTTTTTTCGCAAGCTTCCTTTTTCACTGCTTTTTCTTGCTTCAAGAATCAATTTCATGATTTTTCAGATCATCAATAACATTTCTCTTTGTTCATCATTCTTTCAAGAGCCAACAATTTTAACACTCATAAACAACAAGATCAAAAATATGCACTGTTCAAGCATTCATTCAGAAAACAAAAAGTATTGCCACCACATCAATATAATTAATATTAAATTCAAGGATAAATTCGAAATTCATGTACTTCTTGTTCTTTTGAATTAAAACATTTTTCATTTAAGAGAGGTGAAGGATTAATGGATTTTATTCATAGCTTTTAAGGCATGGTTACATACTAATGATCATGAAGTAGAGACACAAAACATAGATAAACACAACATTTTAAAAACCGAAAACAGAAAGAAATAAGAACAAGGAATGAATCCACCTTTAGTGGCATCTTCTTCTTGAAGGACCAATGATGTTCTTAAGCTCTTCTATGTCCCTTCCTTGCCTTTGTTGCTCCTCCCTCATTGCTCTTTGATCTTCTCTTATTTCTTGGAGAATGATGGAGTGTTCATGATGTTCCACCCTTAATTGTTCAACATTATGGCTCAAATCTTCTAAGGAGGTATTGAGTTGCTCCCAATAGTTGTTGGGAGGAAAGTGCATTCCTTGAGGCATCTCAGGAATTTGTTGATGATGAGCTTCCTCATGCACTTCTTGAGGGCCGTGAGGAGCTTCTCTTGCTTGCTCCATCCTTTTCTTGGTGATGGGCTTGTCTTCTTCAATGGGGGTATCTCCTTCTATGATGACTCCAGCTGAGTAGCACAGATGGCAAATAAGGTGAGGAAAAGCTAGCCTTGCCATGGTGGAGGACTTATCGGCTATTTTGTAGAGTTCATTGGAGATGACCTCATGAACTTCTACTTCCTCTCCAATCATGATGCTATGGATCATGATGGCCCGATCCACAGTAACTTCAGATCGGTTGCTAGTAGGAATGATGGATCTTTGGATGAACTCCAACCATCCTCTAGCCACAGGTTTGAGATCCAATCTTCTTAGTTGAACTGGCTTGCCTTTGGAGTCTATTCTCCACTGAGCTCCTTCCACACATATGTCCATTAGGACTTGGTCCAACCTTTGATTAAAGTTGACCCTTCTAGTGTAAGGGCGTTCATCTCCTTGCATCATAGGCAAGTGAAACGCCAACCTCACATTTTCCGGACTAAAATCTAAGTATTTCCCCCGAACCATTGTGAGATAGTTCTTTGGATTCGGGTTCATACTTTGATCATGGTTCCTAGTGATCCATGCATTGGCATAGAACTCTTGAACCATCAATATTCCAACTTGTTGCATGGGGTTGGTTATGACTTCCCAACCTCTTCTTTGGATTTCATGTCGGATTTCCGGATACTCATTCTTTTTTAGCTTGAAAGGGACCTCGGGGATCACCTTCTTCTTTGCCACAACATCATAGAAGTGGTCTTGATGGCTCTTGGAGATGAATCTTTCCCTCTCCCATGACTCGGAGGTGGAAGCTTTTGTCTTCCCTTTCCCTTTTCTAGAGGATACTCCGGCCTTAGGTGCCATTGATGGTAATGGAAAAACAAAAAGCTTATGCTTTTACCACACCAAACTTAAAATATTGCTTGCCCTCGAGCAAGAAAGAAAAGAAGAGAAGAAGAAGAAGAAGAGAATATGGTAGAGAGGGAAAGAAGTAGTTTCGGCTATGGGGGAGAAGAAGGAGTAAATTGTGATCCATATTCTTTTGTACCTGTATGAAATCATTATTGTGGCACCAGTTGAATTCACAACTCCGTTCAACTAACCAGCAAGTGTACTGGGTCGTCCAAGTAATAAACCTTACGTGAGTAAGGGTCGATCCCACAGAGATTGTTGGTATGAAGCAAGCTATGGTCACCTTGTAAATCTCAGTTAGGCAGATTAAATTGATTTATGGTTTCAAAAATAGAAATAAGAAAATAAATAATAAAAGGGATAGAATACTTATGCAGATTCATTGGTGGGAATTTCAGATAAGCGAATGGAGATACTGTATGGCTCAAGGACCCCTACTTTCCTACTGCTTCAACTCAATCCTTCTTACTCCTTTCCATGGCAAGCTGTATGTAGGGCATCACCGTTGTCAATGGCTACATCCCATCCTCTCAGTGAAAACATTCCTATGCTCTGTCACAGCACGGCTAATCATCTGTCGGTTCTCAATCAGGTTAGAGTAGAATCCCTTGATTCTTTTGCGCTTGTCATCACGCCCAGCCTTCAGGAGTTTGAAGCTCGTCACAGTCATTCAATCCCAGGATCCTACTCGGAATACCACAGACAAGTTTTAGACTTTCCGGATCCTCATGAATGCCGCCATCTATCTAACTTATACCACGAAGATTCTGTTGGGGAATCCAAGAGATACACATTCAAGCTCTTGTTGCATGTAGAACGGAAGTGGTTGTCAATCACGTGCGTTCATAAGTGAGAATGATAATGAGGGTTACTTATCATCACATTCATCATGTTCTTGGGTATGAATGAATATCTTGGAATAAGAATAAGAGAGAATTGAATAAAAGACAATAGAATTGCATTAATACTTGAGGTACAGCAGAGCTCAACACCCTTAATCTATGGTGTGCAGAAACTCCACCGTTGAAAATACATAAGTAAAAGGTTCAGGCATGGCCGAATGGCCAGCCCTCTCCATGATCAAGTGACCGAATGATCAAGAGATTAAACTGTCAAAAGATGTCTAATACAATAGATAAATGTTCTATTTATAATAAACTAGCTCCTAGGGTTTACATGAGTAAGTATTTGATGTATAAATCCACTTCCGGGGCCCACTTGGTGTATGCTTGGGCTGAGCTTTGATCAATCCACGAGCTGAGGCTCCTCTTGGAGTTGAACTTCGAGTTATGACGTGTTTTGGGCGTTCAACTCCGGATCATGACGTTTTTCTGGCGTTTAACTCCAGACAGCAGCATGTACTTGGCGTTCAACGCCAAGTTACCTCGTCAATCTCCGAATAAAGTATGGACTATTATATATTGCTGGAAAGCCCTGGATGTCTACTTTCCAACGACGTTGAGAGCCCGCCAATTGGAGTTCGGTAGCTCTAGAAAATCCATTTCGAGTGCAGGGAGGTCAGATTCCAACAGCATCAGCAGTCCTTTTGTCAGCCTTCTTCAGAGTTTTGCTCAAGTACCTCAATTTCAGCCAGAATTTACCTGAAATCACAGAAAAACACACAAACTCATAGTAAAGTCCAGAAATGTGAATTTAACATAAAAACTAATGAAAACATCCCTAAAAGTAGCTCAAACTTACTAAAAACTACCTAAAAACAATGCCAAAAAGCGTATAAATTATCCGCTCATCACAACACCAAACTTAAATTGTTGCTTGTCCCCTAGCAACTGAAAATCAATTAGGATAAAAAGAAGAGAATATACTATAAATTCCAGAATATCAATGAATATTAATTTAATTAGATGAGCGGGACTTTGTAGCTTTTTGCTTCTGAATAGTTTTGGCATGTCACTTTTTCCTTTGAAGTTCAGAGTGATTGGCGTCTCTGGGAACTTAGAATTTTGGATAGTGTTATTGACTTTCCTAGTTAAGCATGTTGATTCTTGAACACAGCTACTTATGAGTCTTGGCCGTGGCCCTAAGCACTTTGTTTTCCAGTATTACCACCGGATACATAAATGCCACAGACACATAACTGGGTGAACCTTTTCAGATTGTGACTCAGCTTTGCTAGAGTCCCCAGTTAGTGGTGTCCAGAGCTCTTAAGCACACTCTTTTGCCTTGGATCACGACTTTAACCACTTAGTCTCAAGCTTTTCACTTGGACCTTCATGACACAAGCACATGGTTAGGGACAGCTTGATTTAGCCACTTAGGCCTGGATTTTCTTTTCCTTGGGCCCTCCTATCCATTGATGCTCAAAGCCTTGGATCCTTTTTACCCTTGCCTTTTGGTTTTAAGGGCTATTGGCTTTTTCTACTGCTCCTTCTTTTTCTTTCTAATTTTTTTCGCCACTTTTTTTTTTTCGCAAGCTTCCTTTTTCACTGCTTTTTCTTGCTTCAAGAATCAATTTCATGATTTTTCAGATCATCAATAACATTTCTCTTTGTTCATCATTCTTTCAAGAGCCAACAATTTTAACACTCATAAACAACAAGATCAAAAATATGCACTGTTCAAGCATTCATTCAGAAAACAAAAAGTATTGCCACCACATCAATATAATTAATATTAAATTCAAGGATAAATTCGAAATTCATGTACTTCTTGTTCTTTTGAATTAAAACATTTTTCATTTAAGAGAGGTGAAGGATTAATGGATTTTATTCATAGCTTTTAAGGCATGGTTACATACTAATGATCATGAAGTAGAGACACAAAACATAGATAAACACAACATTTTAAAAACCGAAAACAGAAAGAAATAAGAACAAGGAATGAATCCACCTTTAGTGGCATCTTCTTCTTGAAGGACCAATGATGTTCTTAAGCTCTTCTATGTCCCTTCCTTGCCTTTGTTGCTCCTCCCTCATTGCTCTTTGATCTTCTCTTATTTCTTGGAGAATGATGGAGTGTTCATGATGTTCCACCCTTAATTGTTCAACATTATGGCTCAAATCTTCTAAGGAGGTATTGAGTTGCTCCCAATAGTTGTTGGGAGGAAAGTGCATTCCTTGAGGCATCTCAGGAATTTGTTGATGATGAGCTTCCTCATGCACTTCTTGAGGGCCGTGAGGAGCTTCTCTTGCTTGCTCCATCCTTTTCTTGGTGATGGGCTTGTCTTCTTCAATGGGGGTATCTCCTTCTATGATGACTCCAGCTGAGTAGCACAGATGGCAAATAAGGTGAGGAAAAGCTAGCCTTGCCATGGTGGAGGACTTATCGGCTATTTTGTAGAGTTCATTGGAGATGACCTCATGAACTTCTACTTCCTCTCCAATCATGATGCTATGGATCATGATGGCCCGATCCACAGTAACTTCAGATCGGTTGCTAGTAGGAATGATGGATCTTTGGATGAACTCCAACCATCCTCTAGCCACAGGTTTGAGATCCAATCTTCTTAGTTGAACTGGCTTGCCTTTGGAGTCTATTCTCCACTGAGCTCCTTCCACACATATGTCCATTAGGACTTGGTCCAACCTTTGATTAAAGTTGACCCTTCTAGTGTAGGGGCGTTCATCTCCTTGCATCATAGGCAAGTGAAACGCCAACCTCACATTTTCCGGACTAAAATCTAAGTATTTCCCCCGAACCATTGTGAGATAGTTCTTTGGATTCGGGTTCATACTTTGATCATGGTTCCTAGTGATCCATGCATTGGCATAGAACTCTTGAACCATCAATATTCCAACTTGTTGCATGGGGTTGGTTATGACTTCCCAACCTCTTCTTTGAATTTCATGTCGGATTTCCAGATACTCATTCTTTTTGAGCTTGAAAGGGACCTCGGGGATCACCTTCTTCTTTGCCACAACATCATAGAAGTGGTCTTGATGGCTCTTGGAGATGAATCTTTCCCTCTCCCATGACTTGGAGGTGGAAGCTTTTGTCTTCCCTTTCCCTTTTCTAGAGGATACTCCGGCCTTAGGTGCCATTGATGGTAATGGAAAAACAAAAAGCTTATGCTTTTACCAGTAGAATGGAAGGGTATTTATAGGGATAGGGGAAGGTGGGTGTTCGGCCATTTTGGGTGGGAATGGGTGGGAAATTGAATTTGAATTGTATGAAGGTAGGTGGGGTGTATGGGGAAGAGTGGATTGAGGTGATTGGTGAAGGTTTTTGGGAAGTGTGATATGGGAAAGGGTGAAATGAGATTTGGATTAGTAGAGTGTGATTAGGATTGAAAGAAAATGTGGGAATATGGTAGGTGGGGATCCTGTGGGGTCCACAGATCCTGGGGTGAAAAGAAATACCATTCCTTCACCATATAGGCATGTAAATTGCCTTCGTGCATCATTCTGGCGTTCAAACGCCCATTGGTGCACGTTCTGGGCGTTCAACGCCCATGTAATGCATGTTTCTGGCGTTGAACGCCAGTTTCATGCTTGTTACTGGCGTTCAACGCCAGCTTGTCTCCTTCTGGCACATTCCTGGCGTTCAGCGCCAGGATGTTGCTTGTTTCTGGCGGTCAGCGCCAGAATGGTGCTCTGTTCTGGCGTTGAACGCCAGCCAGATGCATCTTACTGGCATTGAACGCCATCCCGTGCGTCCTCCAGGGTGAAAAATTTTTTTCTTCTGTTTTTGACTCTGTTTTTAATTTTTTTGATTTTTTCGTGACTCCTCATGATCATGTACCTAATAAAACACAAAATAACAATAGAACAAAATAAAATAAAAATTAGATAAATAAAATTGGGTTGCCTCCCAACAAGCGCTTCTTTAATATCAATAGCTTGACAGTGGCTCTTATGGAGCCACAAGGTGATCAGGTCAATGTTAGTGTAGTCCCAACACCAAACTTAGAGTTTGGATATGCTTTTACCACACCAAACTTAGAGTTTGACTGTGTGGGCTCTTCTTGACTCTGAACTGAGAGAAGCTCTTCCTGCTTACTCTCTTTTGTCACAAAGGGATGGCCATGTGCCTTAAACACAAGGTAGTCCCCATTCAATTGAAGGACTAATTCACCTCTGTTGACATCTATCACAGCTCCTGCTGTGGCTAGGAAAGGTCTTCCAAGGATGATGCAATCATCCTCTTCCTTCCTAGTGTCTAAGATTATGAAATCAGCAGGGATATAAAGGCCTTCAACCTTTACTAACACGTCCTCTACTATTCCATAAGCTTGCCTCAATGACTTATCTGCCAATTGTAATGAGAACAAGGCAGGTTGTACCTCAATGATCCCCAGCTTCTCCATTACAGAGAGTGGCATAAGATTTATCCCTGACCCCAGATCACATAGAGCTTTTTCAAAGCTCATGGCGCCAATGGTACAAGGTATTAAGAACTTGCCAGGATCTTGTTTCTTTTGAGGTAGAGTTTTCTGAATCCAAGTATCTAGTTCACTAATGAGCAAGGGAGGTTCACTTTCCCAAGTCTCATTACCAAACAGCTTGGCATTCAGCTTCATGATAGCTCCTAAATATTGAGCAACTTGCTCTCCAGTCACATCTTCATCCTCTTTAGAGGAAGAATAGTCTTTAGAGCTCATGAATGGCAGAAGGAGATTTAATGGAATCTCTATGGTCTCTATATGAGCCTCAGATTCCTCTGGATCCTTAATAGGAAACTCCTTCTTGCTTGAAGGACGTCCCAGGAGGTCTTCCTTACTAGGATTTTCATCCTCCTCCTCCCTTGTGCATTCGGCCACTTTGACTAAATCAATGGCCTTGCACTCTCCTTTTGGATTCTCTTCTGTATTGCTTGGGAGAATACTCGGAGGAGTTTCAATAACTTTCTTACTCAGCTGGCCCACTTGTGCCTCCAAATTTCTAATGGAGGATCTTGTTTCATTCATGAAACTGAAAGTGGCTTTTGACAGATCAGAGACTATGTTGGCTAAATTAGAAGTGTTTTGTTCTGAATTTTCTGTCTGTTGCTGAGAAGATGATGGATATGGCTTACTATTACTCAGCCTATTGCGTCCACCATTGTTAAAGCCTTGTTGAGGCTTTTGTTGATCCTTCCAGGAGAAATTTGGATGATTTCTCCATGATGGGTTATAGGTGTTTCCATAAGGTTCACCCATGTAATTAACCTCTGCCATGGCAGGGTTCTCAGGATCATAAGCTTCTTCAGAAGCTACCTCTCTAGTACTGTTGGATGCATGTTGCAATCCATTCAGATTTTGAGAGATCATGTTGACCTGTTGAGTCAACACTTTGTTCTGAGCCAATATGGCATTCAGAGCATCAATTTCAAGAACTCCTTTCTTCTGAGGTATCCCATTATTCACGGAATTCCTCTCAGAGGTGTACATGAACTGGTTGTTTGCAACCATGTCAATGAGTTCTTGAGCCTCTTCAGGCGTTTTCTTCAGGTGAATAGATCCACCTGCAGAATGGTCCAGTGACATTTTCGAAAATTCAGAGAGACCATAATAGAATATATCTAATTGGGTCCATTCTGAAAACATGTCAGATGGACATCTTTTGGTCAGCTGCTTGTATCTTTCCCAAGCTTCATAGAGGGATTCACCATCTTTTTGTTTGAAGGTTTGAACATCCACTCTCAGCTTGCTCAGCTTTTGAGGAGGAAAGAATTTATCCAAGAAGGCTGTGACCAGCTTATCCCAGGAGTCCAGGCTATCCTTAGGTTGTGAATCCAACCAAATTCTAGCTCTGTCTCTTACAGCAAAAGGGAAAAGCATGAGTCTGTAGACTTCAGGATCAACTCCATTCGTCTTTACAGTCTCACAGATCTGCAAGAACTTAGTTAAAAACTGATAAGGATCTTCAGATGGAAGTCCATAAAACTTGCAGTTTTGTTGCATTAAAGCAACTAGCTGAGGTTTCAGCTCAAAGTTATTGGCTCCAATGGCAGGAATGGAGATGCTTCTTCCATCAAACTTGGACGTTGGCTTTGTGAAGTCACCAAGCATTCTCCTTGCATTATTATTATTATTATTTTCGGCTGCCATGTCCTTCTCTTGTTCGAAAACTTCTGAAAGGTTACCTTTAGAATAATTTAATTTAGCTTCTCTTAATTTTCTCTTCAGAGTCCTTTCAGGTTCTGGATCAACTTCAACAAGAGTGCCTTTTTCTCTGTTCCTGCTCATATGAAAGAGAAGAAAACAAGAAAAGAAAGAGGAATCCTCTATGTCACAGTATAGAGATTCCTTTATGTTAGTATAAGAAGAAGGGGGTAGAAGAATGAAGATGGGGATTCGGATTTTTGGATGAAGAGAGGTGAAGAGAAGTGTTACTATTTAAATAATTAAATAGAAGAAGAGAAGAGAAGAGAAGAGAAATTTTCGAAAATAATTTTTGAAAAAGAGGTTAGTAATTTTCGAAAATCAAAGACAAAATATAATTAAAATTAAAATTTAAAACAAAAAGAATTTTTGAAAAAGAGAGGGAGAATTTTCGAAAATTAGAGAGGGATAGGTAGTTAGTTGGTTTTGAAAAAGATAATAAATAAACAAAAAGTTAGTTAGTTGATTGAAAAAGATTTGAAATCAAATTTTGAAAAAGATAAAATTTTTGAAAAAGATAAGATAAAAGATAAAAAGATAAGATAAAAATTTTAATAAAAAGATATTTTGAAAAAGATATAATTTTTAAAAAGACTTAACTAACAAGAAACTACAAGATAAGATTCTAGAATTTAAAGATTGAACCTTTCTTAACAAGAAAGTAACAAACTTCAAATTTTTGAACCAATCACATTAATTGTTAGCATATTTTCGAAAATTTGATATAAAGATAAGAAAAAGATTTTTGAAAATATTTTGAAAAATAATTTTGAAATTTTCGAAAATGATAAAAAAAATGAAAAAGATATGATTTTTGAAAAAGATTTTGAAAAGATATGATTTTTAAAATTGAAATTTTGTCTTGACTTGTAAGAAACAACTAATTTTGAAAATTTTTGACCAAGTCAATCCCAAAATTTCGAAATTTTGGAGGGAAATAAGGAAAAGATATTTTTTTGATTTTTGAATTTTTTAAGGAAAAACACAAAAATGACCCAAAACATGAAAATTTTGGATCAAGACACAAGATGCATGCAAGAATGCTATGAATGTCAAGATGAACACCAAGAACACTTTGAAGATCATGATGAACATCAAGAACATAATTTTGAAAATTTTTTGATGCAAATAAAACATGCAAGACACCAAACTTAGAAATCTTTAATGCATGGAAAATATGAATGCAAAAGTGCACATGAAAAACAACAAACAACACAAAACAAGAAATCATCAAGATCAAACAAGAAGACTTGTCAAGAACAACTTGAAGATCATGAAGAACACTATGAATGCATGAGTTTTTCGAAAAAAAAATGCAAAAAAAAAAAATTTTTAAAAGCATGCAATTGACACCAAACTTAAAAATTGACTCAAGACTCAAACAAGAAACACAAAATATTTTTGATTTTTATGATTTTCTAGTTTTTTTTTTTGTATTTTTATTTATTTTTTTCGAAAATATTCTTTTGAAAAAAAAACGAAAATTAAAGAAAAATTTTTGAAAACTTTTTTGGAAAGAAAATTACCTAATCTGAGCAACAAGATGAACCGTCAGTTGTCCATACTCGAACAATCCCCGGCAACGGCGCCAAAAACTTGGTGGACGAAATTGTGATCCATATTCTTTTGTACTTGTATGAAATCATTATTGTGGCACCAGTTGAATTCACAACTCTGTTCAACTAACCAGCAAGTGTACTGGGTCGTCCAAGTAATAAACCTTACGTGAGTAAGGGTCGATCCCACAGAGATTATTGGTATGAAGCAAGCTATGGTCACCTTGTAAATCTCAGTTAGGCAGATTAAATTGATTTATGGTTTCGAAAATAGAAATAAGAAAATAAATAATAAAAGGGATAGAATACTTATGTAGATTCATTGGTGGGAATTTCAGATAAGCGAATGGAGATACTGTATGGCTCAAGGACGCCTACTTTCCTACTGCTTCAACTCAATCCTTCTTACTCCTTTCCATGGCAAGCTGTATGTAGGGCATCACCGTTGTCAATGGCTACATCCCATCCTCTCAGTGAAAACGTTCCTATGCTCTGTCACAGCACGGCTAATCATCTGTCGGTTCTCAATCAGGTTGGAGTAGAATCCCTTGATTCTTTTGCGCTTGTCATCACGCCCAGCCTTCAGGAGTTTGAAGCTCGTCACAGTCATTCAATCCCAGGATCCTACTCGGAATACCACAGACAAGGTTTAGACTTTCCGGATCCTCATGAATGCCGCCATCTATCTAACTTATACCACGAAGATTCTGTTGGGGAATCCAAGAGATACACATTCAAGCTCTTGTTGCATGTAGAACGGAAGTGGTTGTCAATCACGTGCGTTCATAAGTGAGAATGATAATGAGGGTTACTTATCATCACATTCATCATGTTCTTGGGTACGAATGAATATCTTGGAATAAGAATAAGAGAGAATTCAATAAAAGACAATAGAATTGCATTAATACTTGAGGTACAGCAGAGCTCCACACCCTTAATCTATGGTGTGCAGAAACTCCACCGTTGAAAATACATAAGTAAAAGGTTCAGGCATGGCCGAATGGCCAGCCCTCTCCATGATCAAGTGACCGAATGATCAAGAGATTAAACTGTCAAAAGATGTCTAATACAATAGATAAATGTTCTATTTATAATAAACTAGCTCCTAGGGTTTACATGAGTAAGTATTTGATGTATAAATCCACTTCCGGGGCCCACTTGGTGTATGCTTGGGCTGAGCTTGATCAATCCACGAGCTGAGGCTCCTCTTGGAGTTGAACTTCGAGTTATGACGTGTTTTGGGCGTTCAACTCCGGATCATGACGTTTTTCTGGCGTTTAACTCCAGACAGCAGCATGTACTTGGCGTTCAACGCCAAGTTACGTCGTCAATCTCCGAATAAAGTATAAACTATTATATATTTCTGGAAAGCCCTGGATGTCTACTTTCCAACGCCGTCGAGAGCGCGCCAATTGGAGTTCTGTAGCTCCAGAAAATCCATTTCGAGTGCAGGGAGGTCAGATTCCAACAGCATCAGCAGTCCTTTTGTCAGCCTTCTTCAAAGTTTTGCTCAAGTCCCTCAATTTCAGCCAGAATTTACCTGAAATCATAGAAAAACACACAAACTCATAGTAAAGTCCAGAAATGTGAATTTAACATAAAAACTAATGAAAACATCCCTAAAAGTAGCTCAAACTTACTAAAAACTACCTAAAAACAATGCCAAAAAGCGTATAAATTATCCGCACATCACCCCTCGTCAATCCCCCATTCCAGAGTGACTTGAATGTAAAAACTAAGGCCTTTATATAGGCTTTCCTAAATTACAAAATGAAATTAAAAGCAAATTACACTTAAATGAAAATTCCTATTCTAGATGCGTCTTGTGGCCTTGATTGGTTGACAATTGTGGGCTTGCTTGCTTGAGCTTTGAAGTGGACTTGAGAGAGAAGTGAGTCAAGCTGAGGTCCAGGTGCTAAAGTTAGTGCTAAAGTTAGCCACACTAACGCTACAAGTGTGGCGTTAGTGCTAAAGTTATTGTTGCTAACGTTGCACTTGCTGCCCAGTTGGTGTTTTTGGGGCTTAAAAGATGCCTCTTGTTTGTGCTCCAATTTCATGCCCACTATAGAGTATTATATATCGTTGGAAAGCTCTGAATGTCAGCTTTCTAACGCAACTATAATCACTTCCATTGGACCTCCGTAGGGCAAGTTATGCTCCTTTGAAGTGGACATGGTCGCTAGCATGGTCGCCAACATTAATGAAAATGTTGAGTCTCAATAACGCTAGCGATTTCCCGTTTTTGAAGCTCAAACTTAGTGTCCACCCCATACTATTATATATTGTTGGAAAGCCCTGGATGTCTTCTTTCCAATGCTTTTAGAAGCTCATCATTTGGAGCTCTACAACTCGAGTTATACTTCTTGGAAGGTGAAGAGGTCAGTTGGCCTTAATACAGGTTGATACCATGTTCATCATTGCACTTTCGGGGCAGGTTTTCTCCCTCAACGTTAGTGTCAACCATGTAGTGCCATATATTCTTGGAAAGCTCTGGAATCCTACTTTCCAATGCCACTGGAATCACCTCATTTGGAGCTTTGTGGCTCAAGTTATGCATGTTTGAAGAAGGCATGGTCAGGCTGCCAGGTGGGACTTTTGCTCACGTTAACTTCCCACGTTAACTAAGTTAACGTGGGAGTTAACGTGGCTCATTGTGGCTTGTGTGGCTCCTTCCAACGTTAGTGACAATGTTGAGTGTCACTAACGTTGGCTATCACCTTCTTTCATCCACGTTAGCTTCCACGTTAACTAAGTTAACATGGAAGTTAACGTGGCTTCCTTGGGGGTTGTGTGGTTGCTTTCAACGTTAGTGACAATGTTGGGTGTCACTAACGTTGTCAACCACCCTTGCCTCTTATGTTAGCTCCCACGTTAACCAAGTTAAAGTGGGAGTTAACGTTGCATTTTGCACTTAGGCCAACGTTAGTGACAATGTTGAATGTCACTAACGTTGGCTTCCTTCCCCCTTTTAATGTTAGAGGCCACGTTAACTAAGTTAACGTGGACTCTAACGTGGCCACTTATGAGCTTGGTCCAACGTTAGTGATAATGTTAAGTGTCACTAATGTTGGCTCCATTTCCTTTCTTCAAAGTTAATGCCACTAACGTTCCAACTTTCCTTCCTTCCACGTTAGTGCCCACGTTAGTGTAACTAACGTAGCCACTAACGTGGCTCTTCTCTGCTTCTTTTTGCCTGAAATCAAACAAACAGAGTGCATGAAAGTCTTGCTCTTAATCATGGGATCATGCATCATCCAATTTATCATATAATTCATGCAAAATCCTCATGAAATCATGGAAAGTGCACAATGTATACTTGAATCAAGAAGTAAGTGAAATTCTACCCAAAACTAGCTTATTTCCTAAGAAAATGCATGAAACTACCTTAAAAACAGTGAAGAAAAGGTCAGTGAAACTGGCCAAAATGCCCTGGCATCACAACACCAAACTTAAAGCTTGCTTGTCCCTAAGCAAGTACTGGAACAAGAGAATGATGAATGGAATGCCAAGAGTAATGAGTCATTCTTGTGGAAGTCATGTCCCTGGTTTTATGGTGGTTTCATGCATAGCAACTTAGGTTCATTCCTGGCTTTCAGACCTTTATCATGTCCTCGAATTCTCACTGTGACTGCATACCATGAGACTTTTATTAATTGATCCTTTTGTTGTCAATTCAGGGTTTATTTGTGTTCTTGGGCTAGGTGTTTTGTAAGGGGGCAACTCTTTAAAATAAGCTTTCAGCCAACACTCCCGAACCAGTTGGTTCAAGGTGCTAGGTGTTGAAGCACCCCTAAGAACTTACTTGCTCAAGTCTCTCCCCCATACATACACACCACAGGCATATAGTTTATTTATTTTCTTTTCTTGAGACCTTGGTGTCCAGCACCTCTTTGGGTTACTAAATGCTCTGTAGTGAGGGTTACTCTTGATAGTGGACTTTCAGCTGATAATCCCGAGTTAGTTAACCCAAGTTACCAAGTGATAAGGCACCCCAAAGAGCTTATTCATCCAAGTAGATCCCTCACACATGAGCACCACAGACACATGCCTCAAGCTCAAAACCATTGGTGCCTAGCCTTTTTGCTTACTCTTTTTCTTTTGTTTTTCAACCTTTATTGTTCTTTCCCTTTTTCTTCTTAGGATCTTCTTATTTAGTTAGTCTCATGGGGTGTGTCTCCAGCATAGTATTCATGACAGATAGTTGTCCTCCCACCTTGTGGTTGAACCAACTTAGCCAACTTATGACCACACCACAAACTCAGGAACTTACTCCATAGTATGAACTCCACTCTGGTCTTTTATAAAACACTCATTCTCTTTTCATTTGATTCAAAAGGGACAAGCATACAAGTAAGCAAAGTAAGGATGCAGTAATGACATTCAGACTAGAAAACACAGCCTTAGTCAATAAAATGTTTAAAAGACAGAATTGACATGCTTATTCACAAGGAGCAAGCACACATACATACAAAGAACTTAGAAGACAAATATGCAAATTAAAGTGCTGGAAATAAGTAAGAGGAGAAAGGAAATTTACCACCTTGTATTTTATCTTCATTGTTGTTGCCCTTTTCCTCCTATTCTTCCCCTTCCCACACCATACATAGAATGATTGCTTATACTCAAGCAACAATTAAAACAGTGGTGATGGGGTTCATGATGGATCATGAATGTCTTAGAATGAAGTGTGAGTATGCATGTGTTTCAGCAAGCAAGGTTAAGGAAACAATAAAGACACAAGAGATACAAACAGAGACATTTTGATTGCATTAATAAGTGGTGTTGGCATGGTACTTGCTTGAAAGTTAAGTGGCAACACCAAACTTAGTGTGCCACTATCAATTTAGAATGTTGCAAGTACCCAGTGAAGATTGAAAATCAAATTGTTGCATAGCAACACCAAACTTAGAATGCAATTATATGCCAAATTATTGAAAGCAAACTAAGCAAAGCAAGGAAATGTTACCTACGGTTGGGTTGCCTCCCAACAAGCGCTCTTTTAATGTCATTAGCTTGACATGTTGTTCATGACTTTCTTCCTCTTCTTCCAGTTTGTTAAGAGGAATGACCTCAAGAGGAAAGACGAGCCAATTAATGCCCCTTGTTTTGAGTGCCTCTCTCCAGCAAGCCTTCTTCTGTTGTTAGCTTGTGTAAACTTGCTTGATGGGGTAGGGGTGGGATGGCTTTTGGTTGACCTTTTCTTTTTCATGGATATTGTCCTTCTTTTCTTGGTCACCATCCTCTTTTTAGTGCTCATGTTGATTGCCTTCACCACCTTAGTTTCAGTACTTGGGTGTTGTATGAGGGTTGGATCAACATCTTCATCAATAACTTCTTGAATTGGTGGTTCAATGAACTCACCCTCTATGCAACTCTCTGTTTTATTGGAGTAGTGTGGACTCCCTTGATTAACTTCCTCCCTTTCTTCTACATGATGTTGCATTGTGTTCTTTGGGAGTGAGTTTGCATGTTCCTCATCTTTTATTGCAATTTCTCTTGACACAGGGACCTTTTGTTCTTGTTTTTCCACTTCCTCACCCACAAATTGGTCTTCATTCTCACTGTTTGATGGTTCTAAGTTCCCCCTTGTCTGCTCTAAGGGCCCATTCATCTTTTTGAGGATGATTTCTTTCCAGGATTGGGGTCGTGTGTATCTTTCTACGAGTTTTCTATGTATTTCTATGTATGAAGGTTGAGAATAATCTTGGTGACATGGATGTGTTGTGGTGAAGTTGTGCTGAGGGGTGTGGAATGAGTTGTGTGATTGATGGGATGACTTGTATGGACTTTGTGTTGAGGCATAATCAAGTGATGAAGAATTTAGGCATGTAAAACTTGGAGGTGAGGTTGTATAATTGAGAGGTGATGGCTCTTGATGAATGGGGTATGAATGAGTGAAATCTCTTTGATTATGATCTTCCCAGCCACAACTTGAGTAGTGATCAATTTCACCAAAATATGGATCATTTTGTGGCTCTGGAAAGTACCCCATTTCATGTTCTTGATACTCCCACCCACCATGAGCATAGTAAAGTGAATCATTCTGGGGTGGTGGAGAGTTTCCCATGAAATTTGATTGCCTAAAATATGATGGATGCTCCTTTCTTTCCTGCAAAAAGCTTTGTCTCAAACAATAATCACCAAAAGATGATGGATGCTCCTTTCTTTCCTGCAGAAAGCTCTGTCTCAAACAATAATCACCAAAAGATGATGGATGCTTCTTTCTTTCCTGCAGAAAGCTCTGTCTCAAACAATAATCACCAAAAGAAATTGGAATCTCCATTGTCACAGATGAGGAAATTCCCAGTGAGGCAATATCACAAACAGTTAGTGGGTTAGTGAACTGAATTGTAAATAACACAGAAAAACTAAGAAACAGGGTGAAGGAAAGAAATTAACTAAGACAGAAAGTAAATTACTTAAACAGAAAATTAAAGCAAACAAAATAAAAATACTCAATCTAGTGATCCTCTAATTTAATCATTGTCGATGCACAATCAATCCCCGGCAACGGCGCCATAAACTTGATCGGGGTAAAACTTGTCTCTCAACAAATTCCCATTCGGCAAGTGTACCGAATTTGTCGTCAAGTAAAAACTCACAATAGAGTGAGGTCGAATCCCACAGGGATTGATTGATCAAGCAACTTTAATTAGAGGAGTGTTCTAGTTGAGCAAATCCATGAATAAAGTTGATAATTGCAGAAATTAAAATGGCGTGAAAGTAAATGGCTGAAAGTAAATTGCAGAATTGTAAATGGGAATGGGGGAATTGCTCATAAAAGTAAATTGCAGAAATTAAAGAGAATGGGTAAGATCAGAAATGGGGAGTTCATTGGGCTTAGGAGATGTTGCATTCTCCGGATCCTCAATCAATGCACTCATTGATCTCCTTGGCAATCTTAAGTGATTGAATCACAATTTCTTGCAATTCAATCTCTCAAATCTTGATCAATAGCCAATTCCTTGGTCAATTGCTCATGAGAAGAGATGAAGTGTGGTCACTGATTATACCACATGCACTTCCCAAATCAAATGCTTAGAGGGTTATAGCCACATACCCATCGACACTCAATTTGGTCCAGCATGAGAAAGCATTTCTAGCTAATCTCTTCATTCCTCTTTCAAGGATCCGAAGAGATCCATGTTTGAATAGCTTCTTTTCCAAGATAACTATCCAATTGGATGAAGATCGAAAGCTTTCAAGTAAAATCAAAAGGAAAGATAGAAGAAGAATAAGAAAATTAGTATTGATCCATCAAATTACAACAGAGCTCCCTAACCCAATGAAAGGGGTTTAGTTGTTCATAGCTCTAGAAAATGAAAACAAAGATAGTGTGTGAAGGGGGGGAGTCCGAAGACCCCTCGTCAATCCCCCATTCCAGAATGACTTGAATGTAAAAACTAAGGCCTTTATATAGGCTTTCCTAAATTACAAAATGAAATTAAAAGCAAATTACACTTAAATGAAAATTCCTATTCTAGATGCGTCTTGCGGCCTTGATTGGTTGACAATTGTGGGCTTGCTTGCTTGAGCTTTGAAGTGGACTTGAGAGAGAAGTGAGTCAAGTTGAGGTCCAGGTGCTAAAGTTAGTGCTAAAGTTAGCCACAATAATGCTACAAGTGTGGCGTTAGTGCTAAAGTTATTGTGGCTAACGTTGCACTTGCTGCCCAGTTGGTGTTTTTGGGGCTTAAAAGATGCCTCTTGTTTGTGCTCCAATTTCATGCCCACTATAAAGGATTATATATCGTTGGAAAGCTCTGAATGTCAGCTTTCTAACGCAACTGTAATCACCTCAATTGGACCTACGTAGCTCAAGTTATGCTCCTTTGAAGTGGACATGGTCGCTGGCATGGTCGCAAACGTTAATGAAAATGTTGAGTCTCAATAACACTATCGATTTCCCGTTTTTGAAGCTCAAACTTAGTGTCCACCCCATACTATTATATATTGTTGGAAAGCTCTGGATGTCTATTTCCAATGCTTTTGGAAGCGCATCATTTGGAGCTCTAGGACTCGAGTTATACTTCTTGGAAGGTGAAGAGGTCAGTTGGCCTTAATACAGGTTGATACCATGTTCATCATTGCACTTTCGGGGCAGGTTTTCTCCCTCAACTTTAGTGTCAACCATGTAGTACCATATATGCTTGGAAAGCTCTGGAATCCTACTTTCCAATGCCACTGGAATCACCTCATTTGGAGCTTTGTGGCTCAAGTTATGCATGTTTGAAGAAGGCATGGTCAGGCTGCCAGGTGGGACTTTTGCTCACGTTAACTTCCACGTTAACTAAGTTAACGTGGGAGTTAACGTGGTTCATTGTGGCTTGTGTGGCTCCTTCCAACATTAGTGACAATGTTGAGTGTCACTAACGCTGGCCATCACCTTCTTTCATCCATGTTAGCTTCCACGTTAACTAAGTTAACGTGGAAGTTAACGTGGCTTCCTTGGGGGTTGTGTGGTTGCTTTCAACGTTAGTGACAATGTTGGGTGTCACTAACGTTGTCGACCACCCTTGCCTCTTACGTTAGCTCCCACATTAACCAAGTTAACGTGGGAGTTAACGTTGCATTTTTCACTTAGGCCAACGTTAGTGACAATGTTGAATGTCACTAACGTTAGCTTCCTTCCCCTTTTTAACGTTAGAGGCCACGTTAACTAAGTTAACGTGGACTCTAACGTGGCCACTTATGAGCTTGGTCCAACGTTAGTGATAATGTTAAGTGTCACTAACGTTGGCTCCATTTCCTTTCTTCAAAGTTAATGCCACTAACATTCCAACTTTCCTTCCTTCCACGTTAGTGCCCACGTTAGTGTAACTAACGTAGCCACTAACGTGGCTCTTCTCTGCTTCTTTTTGCCTGAAATCAAACAAACAGAGTGCATCAAAGTCTTACTCTTAATCATGGGATCATGCATCATCCAATTTATCATATAATTCATGCAAAATCCTCATAAAATCATGTAAAGTGCACAATGTATACTTGAATCAAGAAGTAAGTGAAATTCTACCCAAAACTAGCTTATTTCCTAAGAAAATGCATGAAACTACCTTAAAAATAGTGAAGAAAAGGTCAGTGAAACTGGCCAAAATGCCCTGGCATCACCCGTGACAATCACCCAATCTTCGTTACTCGCTTAGCCAAGATCCGCATGCCTGACAACCACAAAGCGGTCTACATGATGTTCAACGTAGTCATAGAATGACAACTGGAGTATATTCACTTTGGTCTCTGACCCATAGATCTGAATCACCTCTCCTGACAACAGAGCATTCGAATTCATGACGTTAGAACCTTCGTGGTATAAGCTAGAATCAATTGGCAGCATTCTTGAGATTTGGAAAGTCTAAACCTTGTATGTGGTATTCCGAGTAGGAGCTGGGATGGGATGATTGTGATGAGCTTCAAACTCATGACTGTTGGGCGCAGTGACAGTGTGCAAAAGAATTAATGTATTCTATTCCGACACAATCGAGAATCGACAGCTAATTACCCATGCGGGAAACCGTAGAGGACATGTTTTCACTGAGAGGACAAATGGTAGCCATTGACAATGGTGATCCACCAATATACAGCTTGCCATGGAAGGGAGTACGCATGATAGGATAAGGACAATAGGAAAGCAGAGGCTCAGAGGGAACAAAGCATCTCCATACGCTTGTCTGAAATTCCCACCAATGAATTGCATAAGTATCTCTATCCTATTTTATGTTTTATTTCTCTTTTAGTTATCAAAACCTCATAACTATTTGAATCCGACTGACTGAGATTTACATGATGACCATAGCTTGCTTCAAGCCGACAATCTCCGTGGGATCGACCCTTACTCATGTAAGGTATTACTTGGACGACCCAGTGCACTTGCTGGTCAGCTATGCGGAGTTGTGAAAAGTGTAAATCACAATTTCGTGTACCAGCTGGCACTCAAAGAAGTGAGCGCTACGCTCACAAGTGTGAACATTCTCGTACCTTAGAAGCAAGGAAAGCAAGGCCAAAGCAAGGAGTGCTCAAAGAAGTGAGCGCTATGCTCACAAGTGTGAGCATTCTTGTGGCCCTCACCAAGGAAATAAAGGAAGTGCAGCACTCACAAGAGGGAACACCAAGGCTCGAAGCGGGAGCACCCAAGGGAGCACTAGACATAGCGCTCAATTAAGGAAGCATAGTGCTCACTAAAAGGAGCGCCAACGATCGAAGAGGGGGCACACATTGAAGCAACAAGGAGTAGTGCTCACAATTTGAGCGCAGCACTCACTTAGTGAACGCTACGAGAGCTAAGCCCACGAAGGAAGCATGCTTAGCCAAAGGAAAATGAACGCTACCCTCACAAAACCCAATGGAGTGCTCCACTGGATCATGCCTAAAACCCAAAATTCAATCAATTGCCATCTTGGATCCATTTCTTCACAATTCAAAAGGCCCACTCCAAAGTTTAGAAGACAAAAATAGAAAGTGTATAAATAGGAGTAGATTTGATTTAGAGGAGGACTTTTTTTGGAACTTTTAACTTTGGGGACTTTTTCACTTTTTAGCTAGCCTTTTGATTTTCATTTTTCATTGGGAACTTTCTCTGGAGCTTTCTTAGTGTTTAGAACTTTGTAATTGAGATCGGATCTGAATTTGGCTTTCTGGTTTTCAATTTCTTTCTTCTGCAACTTCTACTTTCTCTTTGATTTTGATTTTTGGAACTCTGATTGGAGATTCTTCTGGATCTCTCCATCGTTGAGTTTCCTTTTGATTTCATAGTTTCTGTTTTCATAAATTTTAAGATCTGATCTCAATCGTTTCTTTAAATTCCACCCTGAAGCAAGTTTTCATTTCTGTTTTAGTTCTTCTATAAATCTACACTTCTGTTTAGATCTTCTGCAATTCTCTTCATTCCTTACTTCTCGGATTTTACTGCACTTTACATTTTCAGCTTTGTTTGAATCCTAACACCTAATTCCTTTAAATCTTCAAGCAATTTAAGTTTCCAGCATTTTAGATTTAGCAATTTAAGTTTCTTGCACTTTAAGTTTCAGTCATTTACATTTCTTACAATTTAAGTTTCTGTTCTTTTACTTTTCTTGCACTTTAAGTCTCTGCTCTTTTACTTGCCTATACTTTAAGTTTCATGCAATTTACCATTCCAGCACTTTAAGATTCTGTCAATCTCCCTTCTCCTTTTTGTTTTCATGCAATTTAGCTTCTGTTATTCAAGTTTCACCCAAATCATCAACTGTTTGCTTAACTAAATTCATCACCTAACTAAAATTGCTCAATCCATCAATCCCTGTGGGATCAACCTCACTCTTGGGAGTAATTACTACTTGATGCGACCCGGTACACTTGGCAGTGAGTTTGTGTGAAAATCATTTTTCCCTCATCAGCGCTACAGTTGCCAGAGCCATGAGATGACACTCATTGATACACACAGAGGGTCAACAATGAGCAAGGGTTGGATCAAGTCCTTGCTGGCATTTGGGTACCTGGAGCTCAGTGGAGGAGGGATGCTCAAGGTCGGCACTACCAACTAGGTAGGCTTCACCTTAGGCCAGTAGCTAAACGATGGTTAGAGTTCATCCAACGTTCTAACATCCCTATGAGTAACCTGATCCGCCACTATTTCGTGGTACATATTGTGCTTAATTTAGGTGGATTTTATCCACTATTCCCACATTTATTCAAGGAAATAGCATGGTTTCGTAATCTTCTCCTAAATTGTGCTTAAGTGTAAAAACATGCTTTTTAGGCCCTTAAATTGCTAATTTTGATTCACCTTTGATTCCACTAGATGCCTTGATGTGATTGTTAGTGAATTCAGGATGGAAAGGCTAGGAATGGATCAAAGGGATGAAGAGAAAAGCATGCAAAGTGGAGAAATCATGAAGAAACAAAGATTTGGGATGGTAAGATCGACGCGCACGCGCAGAAGATGCGCACGCGTGGAAAAGTGAAGTCGCATGGCGACGCATACACGTACATGACGCGTACGCGTCGGTGCTTGCACGTGACCCACTTAAAGTGAATCCGCTGGGGGCGATTTCTAGGCTTCCCAAGCCTATATCTAACTCACTTCTGATGCTATTAAACCCATGGATTGAAGGGGAAGTTATCAAGTTGTTACCACACAAGTTACCAATTAGTTACCAATTAGTCATAGTTTCGTTGGAGAAGTAGTTTAGAGTTAGTTTCTAGAGAGAGAAGCTCTCTCTTCTCTCTAGAATTAGGATTAGGATTAGGTTTAATCTCTTCTTAGATCTAGGTTTTAATTATTCTTCTCATTTACTTCACCTTCTCAATTTCTTGTTGCTACATCTTGTTCTTTTTCTCTTTTGTTGAGATCTTCCTTATTTTGTATATTTTGTTGTTGATACATTCTTGTTCCTCTTATTTTCTTTTAATGCAATTTGAGGTAATTCATGTTAATTGTGCCTTCTTTGATTGTTGTTGTTAATTCTTTGCAATTAGTAGTTGTTAGATCTTATTCTTGTTATGATAACAAATTGTGATAACAAATTGTCAATTACTACCACCTAGTTAACCACTAACCATGGAGGAAATTCAAGTGGATGAATCAATTTGATTCCTCAAGTCCTAATCAACTCCTAAAGGAAAGACTAGCTTTAGAGGCATTCAAATCAATTAGCAACTTCTAATTATCAATCAACAAAAGGAATTAGATAACTCAAGAGTCACTAATTACTCAACCAAGGCCAAGAGGAACAAAACCTACACTAAAATCCAACCAAGCATTTCATCAAACACTTGGAAGGCACAAAAGAAAAGCATAGTAAATTGACAACAAAAATGAAATCTAACAACAATTATTGAAAGGAATTAACAACAACAAACAAAAGAAACACAATTATTATGATTTACCTTGAATTGAATTGAAAGAGGAGAGAAGGAACAAGAGTAGATCTACAACAAAATATAGAAACAAACATAAAGGAAATTACAACAAAAGAATAGAGGAAGATGAATGTAACAACAAGGAATTGAAAGGTAGAAGTAGAAGAAAGAATGAATGAAAACCTAGATCTAAGAACTAAACCTAATCCTAATTCTAGAGAGAAGTGAGAGCTTCTCTCTCTAGAAACTAACTCTAACTACTAAACTAAGCTAAACTAAACTAATGGTAACTAACATGTCCATCCCTCTTCAATCTTTGGCTCAAATAGGATTAGAAATGAGTTGGATTGGGCCCACAAGGCTTGTGAATTCGCTAGCCACGAGTTTGCATGAAGTGAATCACGTGCACCAACGGCACGTACATGTACAGTGCATGTACGCGTCCTTATACGTATAGCAACTATGGCAAATCGTATATCATTTCGAAGCCCCGGATGTTAGCTTTCCAACCCAACTAGAACCGCATCATTTGGACCTCTGTAGCTCAAGTTATGGTCGATTAAGTACGAAGAGGTTAGCTTGACAGCTTTTGCGATTCCTTCATTTCTTCATGGGTTCTCCAACTTTTCATGCTTTTCCTCCATTCCCTTAATCCAATCTTTGCCTCCTAAATCTGAAATCACTTAACAAACATATCAAGGCATCTGATGGAATCAAGGTAAATTACATTTAGCTATTTTAAGACATAAAAAGCATGTTTTCACTCTTAAGCACAATTAAAGGAGAATATACAAAATTATGCTATTTCATTGAATAAATGTGGGTAAAAGGTATTAAAATCCCATAAAATCAATACAAGATGAACCCTAAATATGGGGTTTATCAACCTCCCCACACTTAAACCAAGCATGTCCTCATGCTTAAACCAAGAATGAAGTAAGGGTATGGCATTTATTCAATGGAAACTAACTAAATGCAATCTACCTATATGCAACTATCTACATGAATGTAATTGCTTGGTCAAAATAAATTAATTCCCAAGAAGCATATATGCACAAGGGCTAAGGACTAGCAAGTCTAATCTACAATTGGATTGAGTTATTGATGCAAGTGCATATTTGCTTTATTAGTTAGTTAGTTTAGTAAGTTTTAGCTTAAATTCACTCATTTTCTCTAAATAAACAAGTCCTTTTATGAGTTTTGTTTCCATGCATGATGATATCAAGGAACATGTTAATTCTAGCCAAATTCATGCAAATGATTTAAGGAATGCATATATGAATGAGTATGAATGAATCTCATGAAATTTATTGCTTGAATTGGTAAGACTTTGAAGCTATTTCCCTTGTTGATGATAGGTGATGAAACAAGGAAGCATGGAAGCAAGAATGATGCAAGCTGGGCAAAGTTGGCGTTGCCAACTTGGGATTGGCGTTGCCAACTCCACAACACAAGGCAAGCTTGGTCCTGGAGGCAACCAAGGCAAGAAGTTGGCGTTGCCAACTTGGGATTGGCGTTGCCAACTCCACAACACAAGGCAAGCTTGGTCCTGGAAGCAACCAAGGAGCAAAGTTGGCGTTGCCAACTTGAGATTGGCGTTGCCAACGCCACACACAACCACACCAAGCAAGCTTGGCAACCCTGGAAGCAAAGTTGGCGTTGCCAACTCTAGAACCAAGTTGCCAACGCCCACACAAGCAAGGAACTTGGCCCTGGAAGCAAGGTTGGCGTTGCCAACTCTAGAACCAAGTTGCCAACGCCACACACAAGACACAAGCAAGGAACTTGGCCCTGGAGGAAGCAAAGTTGGCGTTGCCAACTTGAAGCTGGCGTTGCCAACGCCCACACAAGGAACTTGGCCCTGGATTTGGAGCCTCGAGCACGTTGCCAGCCTAGAGATGAGGGGCGTTTTTGAGGACAACGCAGGCTAACAACGCCAAACAATCAAACTTGGCCCTGGAGGAAGCAAAGTTGGCGTTGCCAACTTGAAGCTGGCGTTGCCAACGCCCACACAAGGAACTTGGCCCTGGATTTGGAGCCTCGAGCACGTTGCCAGCCTAGAGATGAGGGGCGTTTTTTTTTTTTTTTTACACTCTTACTCTACTTTGCCAACGCCAACTTACCAAAACAAGGCAGCCTGAACATGTCCACTTCAATGGAAGATATCTTGAGCTACAGAGATCCAAATTGAGTACTTCCAGTTGCGTTGGAAAGCTAACATTCAGAGCTTTCCAACCATATATAATAGTCCATGGTGGAGCACAAGATTGGAGCCAAACCAGAGTCATCTTTAGGCCCTAAAAACAAGAACATGAAGTGAAATTCAAGAAAGCTAGAGTTTGGCCTTGGGGTGTGGGTCGAGCACGTTGCCAACGTGCCACAAGGGGGGCGTGTTTTGCAACAACGCCAGCCCCAAGTCCTTGCCTTGGGAGAGTGATGCACGGGCACGTTGCCAACTTGGGGTTGAGGGTGAGTTATTCACAACAACTTGGCAACAACTTGGCAGCTTGACCTTACCTTCTTTGAGGAACCATAACTTGAGCTAGGAAAGTCCAATTGAGGTGATTCCAGTGGCATTAGAAAATAGACATCAAGAGCTTTCCAATGATGTATAATAGTCCATATTGAAGCTGAAGGTTGACACTCAAATTCTGGGCTACGTTTAGCATGAAAGTAAGGCCAAGAAGAGGAAAAGCAAGTTGTTGGCAACAACTTGGGCTAGCAACGCCCAAGTCTCATACTTCATGCCCAGGAAATTGTCCTGCACGTTGCCAACGTGCATTTGGCCTGGAGTTAGTGCCAATAACGCCCTCAATGGGCCAGAATTGGTGCCAACTTGCTCTACTTCCCCTATTCCTCACAAAGGCCAGAAACTTCATCAATTGAGCCAAGAATTCAACAAAAAGGAAGCCCATCTTGCTAACCCACTTGAAGATCTTTAGGACTAGTATAAATAGAGATTGAGTTTGTACTTTTAGGGGATTTTTTTTACACTCTTACTCTACTTTTTACACTTAGTCATTTTTACACTTTTTAGCACTTGTATTTGGAAACTCTTTTGGTACTTCCGAGAGAAGACCCGGAGAGCTACTCTTGGTTCATCTTGGAACTTCTCTTCTTCATTTTCTTAATCTTCAAGCATTTACCTCTTCTTCTTCATCTTTCTTTGCAAATTAGTTTAACTTTGATTGATGGCAATTGTTGTTGAAATTGGAGCTATGATTCACTAAACCCCTTTCATTAGGGGGAGGAGCTCTGTTGGTTGGAATGAATTGGTGAACCCATCTTCTCTTTCTCAATTTTAGTGGTTGATCTAAAGAGGGAACTCTTGTTCTTCAAAGATTCAACCACCATCGAGAGAGGGGTTAATCTATATGAATTATGTGGTGAATTTGATGAATGAGCCACATAATTCAGTTTAGAGTTCATCCTCTCATGATTTCCTCAATCAACATACCTTGGTTAGTATGTGAGATGTAACTCTCCTTGGTTGAGATTTTGGAAGTTGTGTGGCTGGATTAAAATTGATCTTCATCTCTTCTCATGAACAATTAGATCACGAGAGTGGCAATTGGCTATGTTGAGAGAGATTGAATCACCAAGAGATTGGGATTCAATCACCCATTTGCCATGGATCTATACCCATGATTGAGAAGGATTTGACTAACATCAATTCATGAAAACTAACATCTCTAATCCCTAATGATCCTCTCTATCATTAACTCTCATTTCTCTTGCTCTAGCTATTTGATTACCCAATTCCCAATCCCTTTCTACATTCTGTCTATTTACTACTCTTGTTATTTACATTCTGTTCATCTATTTCTTGCCATTTACCTTTGATGTTATTTAAGTTTCTTGCAATTTAAGTTTCCGTCATTTACTTGCACTTCATTTCTTTATTCTAGTTCTTTACATTCTTTGCCATTTAAATTCTTGCAATTATGTTTAAAAATCAAAATGCTCATGAAATCAAAACTATGTTTGCTTGACTAAATCTACCATTTAACTAAAGTTGCTTAATCTACCAATCCTCGTGGGATCGACCTCACTCTTAGTGAGTCTTACTACTTGATACGACCCGGTATACTTGCCGGTTGTACGTGAAATCTCATTTTTCCGTATCAAGTTTTTGGCGCCGTTGCCGGGGACTGGAAAGATTGACAATGATTAAGTGAAAGGTGGTTTAGATTAAGCATTTTCTTTTGTGTTTTCATTAAGCCCACTAACTGTTTGATACTTTGTTTCACTAACTCCAATTTCACTCTAATTTTAGCGTGTTGCATTTGTGATTTTGGTTCTGTTTGTGTATGTCAGGAACAAGTAGACGTGATATTGAGGACGAGAGAACCCGCCGAAGGTTAAGGAGAGCAGAAAGAGGAAAGTTCATAGTTGGTGAAGAAGGGTCAGAGGAATCAGAGGGAGAAGATCAAGTCATGGATGATGAGATGCAAAACCCTCCTGGAGGGGTCAACAATAATGGTGGACAAGCTAGAAGGGTGTTATCATCATTTACTATCCCTGATCCAAGACATTGTGGGAGTAGTATTGCTACACCAAATGTTCAGGCCAATAACTTTGAGCTAAAACCTCAGCTCATCACTTTGGTACAGAACAATTGCTCTTATGGAGGGGGACCTCTTGAAGACCCAAATCAACATCTCTCTGTTTTTCTGAGGATATGCAACACAGTGAAGACAAATGGAGTGCATCCAGATGTTTACAAGTTGCTGCTATTTCCGTTCTCTTTGAGGGATAAAGCTACTCAATGGCTAGAATCATTCCCCAAGGAAAGCCTCAATGATTGGAATGAAGTGATGGGCAAGTTTCTAGCAAAGTTCTACCCACCTCAAAAGATCATCAAGTTGAAGACAGAGGTCCAGACTTTTAGGCAAATGGAAGGGGAGTCATTGTATGAAGCCTGGGAAAGGTATAAAGCACTAATGAGAAGATGCCCCCCTGACATGTTTAGTGATTGGGTTAAGCTCCAAAACTTCTATGAAGGCTTAAGCTTTGAAGCAAGGAAGGGACTAGATTATTCATCAGGAGGATCACTCAACATGATGAAAACTGCCGAGGAGGCCCAAGACCTCATTGAGATTGTGGCAAACAACCAATACTATTACTCATCAGAGAGGCAAAACAATCCGCCCCCAAAGAAAGGTGTAATGGAGCTTGAAGGTGTTGATGCTATCTTGGCACAAAACAAGTTAATGCACCAACAAATCCAACAACAAATGGAGATGATAACAAAGAGAATGGATGGTTTGCAACTTGCAGCAGTGAACACAACAAATCAACCATTGCTTGAATGGAACCAAGGTGAAGGGACCAATGTTGAACAACCACAAGAACAAGTTCAATACATGCAGAATACTTCAAATTCTCATGATGAATTTCATGGAGATACATACAACCCATCTTGGAAAAATCATCCCAATCTTAAATGGGGTGAAAATCATTGGCAAAAGAATAGCAACCACAACCAAAACCGTCACACAAGCAACCAAAATCACCATGCCAACAACACTAACCAATATAGAAAACCACAAAACACATATCAACCACCCCATCATAACTCACAAACCCACCAAAATAACTTCCCTGCACCAACATCCAACACACAGAATTACCACACTAATCCACCCAACAACTTCCAACAACAATCACCCCCCATCATACCCCCAATTGACCATCATGAGACTAGAATTGCAAGTCTTGAAGCTACCTTGCAAGCACTTGCTCAAACCACTCAAGCCTTAGCTAAGGGACACAAGGAACATGAGGTCATCATGAAGAACATTGAGAGACAAGTGGGACAGCTAGCCAAACAAGCCGAGAGACCAACCAATGTTCTTCCAAGTGACACAATACCCAACCCAAGAGAAGAATGTAAGGCTCTGCAGTTAAGGAGTGGCAAGGTAGTTGGTGAAAGTTCAAATAAAGAAGCAACAAAACCCAAAGAGCAAGACACAGTGGAGAGGCAAGATGAAGAAAAGGCTTCAACATCTAACAAAAGCAAGGAGGTTGTCAAGCCACAAGGCAATCCACCAAGTCAAGGAGGCAACCGTGATGGCAAGGAGGGTATGAATTCACAAAAAGAAAACAAAAATGAAGGAGTGAAAGCTTATGTACCCAAGCTTCCATACCCAACTAGGATACACAAAGGAGCAAAAGACCAACAATTCCCAAGGTTCTTAGAGATCTTCAAGAAACTTGAAATCAACATCCCATTGGCAGAGGCTCTAGAACAAATGCCATTATATGCAAAGTTTCTTAAGGAATTGATCACCAAGAAGAGAAGTTGGCAAGAAAAAGAAACCGTGATTCTCAATCAAGAGTGTAGTGCCATCATTCAACAAGGGTTACCTCCAAAACTCAAAGACCCTGGCAGCTTTCTCATACCTTGCACGATTGGGAGCATGGCTGTTGACAAATCACTTTGTGACCTGGGAGCAAGCATTAACTTAATGCCACTTACCATGATGAAGAAAATGATGATTGAAGAGCTCAAACCCACAAGGATGTCACTTCAACTTGCTGACAGATCCATCAAAGTACCAAATGGAGTAGTTGAGAACCTCTTGGTGAAGGTGGGAAACTTCATATTCCCAGCTGATTTTGTGGTCCTAGACATGGATGAAGAGGGAAATAATTCAGTCATTCTTGGTAGACCCTTTTTGGCTACAGCTAGAACAATCATTGATGTGGAAAAGGGAGAGATGATCTTTAGAGTGCATGATGAGCAAATGACCATAAATGTCTTCAAAGCAATGCAACACCCTGTCGAGAAAGAAAGTTGCATGAGGGTTGATGTAGTAGATTCTTTGGTTGAAGAAGTGCTTGACACAAACATCAAATGAAACAAGAGGAAGTCCATAGCATCAAGGGACAAGAAGAAAACACGTTGAAAGCATCAAAGGAACCAAGTGAAGCTACCAAAGAAGAGGCACCACAACAAGAGTTGAAACCACTACCCCCTCATCTTAAATATGCATTTCTTGGTGAGAAGGATAGCTTCCCAGTGATCATCAACTCCACATTGAATGAAGAGGAAGAAGAAAAGCTCCTTGTGGTTTTGAGAGCTCACAAAGAAGCATTGGGTTGGACCATTGATGACTTGAAAGGCATAAGTCCTGCTGTATGCATGCACAAGATACTCTTAGAGGAGGGTTCCAAACCGGTGGTACAACCTCAAAGAAGATTGAATCCCACAATGAAGGAGGTTGTTCAAAAGGAAGTTCTGAAGTTGTGCAAGGCTGGGATCATCTACCCTATATCTGACAGCCCATGGGTTAGTCCAGTGCAAGTAGTACCTAAGAAAGGAGGCATGACTGTCATTGTTAATGAGAAGAATGAGCTTATTCCAACACGAACAGTGACAGGATGGAGGATGTGCATCGACTATAGGAGGCTGAATGATGCCACACGGAAGGATCACTTCCCTCTACCTTTCATTGATCAGATGCTTGAAAGGTTGGCTGGCCATGCTTATTATTGTTTTCTTGATGGATATTTGGGTATAACCAGATTGTGGTTGACCCCATGGATCAAGAGAAGACATCCTTCACTTGTCCCTTTGGAGTTTTTGCATATAGGAGAATGCCATTTGGACTTTGCAATGCCCCAGCTACCTTTCAAAGATGCATGCTATCAATCTTCTCAGACATGGTAGAAAAATTCATTGAGGTCTTTATGGATGATTTCTCTGTTTTTGGTGATTCCTTCAATACTTGCTTGCACCATCTTACCTTAGTCTTGAAAAGATGCCAAGAAACAAACTTAGTTTTGAATTGGGAGAAATGCCATTTCATGGTACCCGAAGGCATTGTTCTTGGTCATAAAATTTCAAGAAAAGGTATAGAGGTTGACAAGGCAAAAGTAGAAATTATAGAAAAACTTCCTTTGCCAACTAGTGTGAAAGCCGTTAGGAGTTTCTTGGGGCATGCTGGATTTTATAGGAGATTTATCAAAGATTTTTCAAAAATAGCAAAGCCACTAAGTAATTTGCTGGTGGTAGACAATCCTTTTATCTTTGATGATGAATGTAAACATGCTTTTGAAACTCTAAAGGCTAAGCTCACCACAGCACCAATCATCACACCCCCAACTTGGGGACTACCCTTTGAACTCATGTGTGATGCAAGCAACCTTGCAATTGGTGTTGTGTTGGGGCAGAGGAAGGAAAAGAGGCTTCATGTTATCTACTATGCAAGTAAGGTATTGAATGAAACTCAAAGAAACTACACCACAACAGAGAAAGAGTTACTAGCCATGGTGTATGCCGTTGATAAGTTTAGCAATATTTGATTGGATCTAAAGTCTTAGTGTATACTGACCATGCTACCATTAAGTATCTTATGTCAAAACAGGATGCCAAACCAAGGCTAATTAGATGGGTGCTACTCCTACAAGAGTTTGACATTGAGATCAAAGATAGAAAGGGCAGTGAAAATCAAGTTGCTGATCACTTATCAAGGGTACCACAAGATGAATGCCAAGACAACTTTCCATCAATAAATGAAGAGTTTCCAGATGAACATCTCTTGCACATTCAACATGTCCCTTGGTTTGCAGACATGGCCAACTACAAGGCAGGAAGAATCATTCCACAAGAGTACACAAGACAACAAGTTAAGAAGCTGTTGCATGAGGCTAGGTTCTTCTTTTGGGACGAACCATTCTTGTTCAAAAGATGCCCAGATGGAATGATAAGAAGATGTGTGCCAGAAGGTGAGATGAAGGACATACTATGGCATTGTCACAACTCTAGCTATGGTGGTCATTTTGGGGCTGAAAGAACTGCTGCAAAGGTCCTTCAAAGTGGTTTCTATTGGCCTTCAATCTTCAAGGATGCTAGGGAGTTTGTGAGCCAATGCAATGAATGCCAAAGAACAGGGGGTTTGTCAAAGAAAAATGAGATGCCCCAAAAGTTCATTTTGGAAGTGGAACTCTTTGATTTGTGGGGAATAGATTTCATGGGACCTTTTCCTCCATCTTACACGTTCAAATACATCCTGGTAGCAGTAGAGTATGTCTCCAAATGGGTAGAAGCAATAGCCACCACCACATGTGATACCAACGTGGTCTTGCAATTCCTCAAGAAGAACATCTTCACAAGATTTGGAGTACCCAAAGGCTTATAAGTGATGGGGGAAGCCACTTTTGCAACAAGCAACTCAATTCCTTACTCCACAAGTATGGTGTTACACACAAAGTAGCTACCCCATATCACCCACAAACCAATGGACAAGCTGAACTTGCCAACAGAGAGCTAAAAAGGATCTTGGAGAAAACTGTGGGAACAACAAGAAAGGATTGGGTTAGGAAGCTGGATGATGCACTTTGGGCATATAGGACAGCCTTCAAGACACCCATAGGAAAATCTCCATTTCAATTGGTGTATGGAAAGGCATGCCACCTCCCTGTAGAGCTTGAACATAAGGCTTTCTGGGCCACCAAACTTCTAAATCTAGATGCTCAAGCAGCAGGAGAGAAGAGGTTGCTACAACTCAATGAGCTTGAGGAGTTCAGATTGGAAGCATATGACAATGCCAAAATATACAAGGAGAGAGCAAAGAGATGGCATGATAAGAGGATCTCTCAAAGAACATTTGAACCAGGCCAAAAGGTGTTATTATTCAATTCAAGATTGAAGATCTTCCCTGGGAAGCTGAGGTCTAGATGGACTGGTCCATACACCATCACCAAAGTATCACCTCATGGCTATGTTGAATTGCTTGATGAAGCCTCAAAACAAACATTCACAGTCAATGGACATAGGGTGAAGCATTACTTTGGTGACCCTTGGAGCAAGGAAGAGAGTGTGCAACTCCTAACATGAGCAAAGAAGCTGCAATGTCAAGCTAAGGACAATAAACAAAGCGCTTCATGGGAGGCAACCCATGCACAGGGAGTCTTTTATTTTCATGTTTTAGTAACCAATAATGATCAAGTAGACTAGTACATGGTGTATGCAAGGCACTAAGTTTGGTGTGGCCAATCTTGAAGTAATGGCAAATGTGTGTTTATAACACTTAGCCACAAACTAAGTTTGGTGTCCATACATACACGAAAATGCTAGGCTATGAAAGTTTTGTCATCTACTTTAGTTATGAAAAAAAAAAAAAAAAACGTGAAAAAAAGCATATAATGTAGGTAAATACTAAGTTTGATGTGGCTACCTTTGAATTAATTCCATAGAACACTTAGTCACAAACTAAGTTTGGTGTCTTACTTACATTATTAATGCTAGAAAAATTAGATTAGGGAATCAATTCATAATTTTAATTTTAGCTATTATTTTGCATAGGAATATCATCATAAGCTTGTAGCTATTAATATCACTTTAAGAATCTCAAGCCTTTGGCATTTTGTTGCAGGAAAGAAAGAAAGAAGTGATGGGGAATCTTGGAAGCATATAATGAAAGAAGGAAAGAAATGATGGGGAATCCTGAAGAAAGATCACGGATAGATAAGGAAGGGTAGTCACATGAATTTTGAACTTGTGCATGGGGAAAAAGAAATCAACATGCATTGTGCACAAGGAAGCATGCCATGACCGAGCCTTAAATGCCTTCCCACCAACTTTCACTTTAAATACTTCAACCATATTCATTCATCATTCATTCTTCTACCCACCAACTTTCACTTCACTAACCGAACTCATACTCAACCTCCAACCTATCCATGTTTCACAAATTCTAACCTTGACCTCATCTTTACCCAACAAAACTCTTTGAAGCATCACATTCTCACATAACCGAAACACTCAATCTCTTTCACCATCATTTTCTAAGTCACCGTGCTTACCTCATATCTCTCATTCACAATCATTTTCCTTGTGCTTGTGGACAAGCATTCAACTAAGTTTGGTGTTGGGGAGATTCAACTTGCAAGTGAATCTCAATGGCCTCATCATCAAGGGAGAGGAGAGAAGATGAATTTGATGAAAGAAGATTCAAATCCAAACACAATGAGCGGATTTTTAGTTGGATGTCAAGCAAAGATGTTGTTCCAGAGCTACCATTCAAGCTTAAAAAAGATGAATACCCTGAGATACAAAAAATAATCAGAAAAAAGGGATGGGAGCTTCTCTGTGACCAACCTCAAGAAATAAGCATGCTTCTCATCCATGATTCTTCACTAATGTGATAAGAGAATATGATGATGAAGAACCATACATGAGCTATGTAAGGGTGTGGATGTTGATTTTAGCCCGGACACCATCAATAGGGTGCTAAGGGTCAAGCACAAACAGTTCAAACGACCTAGCTATGAAGAAAGGTTGAAAATGACCCAAGATATGTGGATGTGGTGAGTGACTTATGCAGAGTAGGCACGGATTGGGTATTGGATTCACATGGCCGACCACTCAAACTTCGGAGAGGTGATCTCATACCTCAAGCAAAAGGATGGCATGACATAGTGAGGAGGTCATTGATCTCTACTTCAAATAACTCTGAGGTAACGGTGAATAGAGCTATAATGATCCATTGCATAATGAAAGGAGGGGAAATCAATGTTGGAGACATTATAGCCAAGAACATCATTGAAATAGCTCAAAAGGTCAAACAGGACAGCTGGCTAGGATATCCTAGTACTATTCTGCGCCTATGTGAAGAAGCTGGAGTGCCTCTGGGAGAATTTGAAGAAACTGATTTGGTCTCTATTGGAAAACCTCTTACCAAAGAAAGGTTGGAGTTCATCACCACAACCAATTGGAAAGGCAACCTTTAGCAAGAAGGAAGAAAAGGAAAGAAGTAAGACAAGAGGAGGAGCCTCAAGAAATGGATGAATCCACACCTTGAACATGAACCAACTCCAAGCCGCCTTGGAAGGGATTTCTGGGCAATATTCACAAATTCAAAGAAGCCAAGAGGAACAAGCACAACAACAAAGGGACCTTTGGCAATTGATGGATCAACAAAGAGGGGTTCAAGTTCAATGGATGAACCAACAAAATGAGTACCAAACACATGATGGAGTTGCAACAAGAACAATATGCCAAGATGCAAGAAGCCATCAACAATTCAGCTATGGAACATGGAAAAGCCATGGAGAAAGTGATACAAGAACAAGCTCAACTAAGGATGGAGCAAGCTCAGCAAAGAGAACTTCTCCATAGGTTGGATGCTAGCATGAAACACTCTACAGAGATTTCAATGAAAACAGAATGTTCAAAGAAGCCAGGCACAAGGACAGACGTGACTATGACATATGCACCCAAGAAAAGCTTAGTTACCTCTGTTCCACACCCCCATTGATCAACCCACAAATCAAATGTTTTAATGAGGCTCGGAAGATATTTGAACAGCAAGAACTAGCAAGGGTGAGATTCAATCAACAGAGGCTAGAGGAGACAATGATAAGCTCAGGAATTTGGCAAAAAGAAGATCCAAAGGGAATGCAACGACACAACAACAAGGAGAAAGGAGGAGCAAAAAGAAAGAAGATCAAAAAGGAGATGCAACAACACAACAACAAGGAGAAAGGAGAAGCAAAAAGAAAGAAGACCCAAAAGGCAAAGGAAAGCTAGGAGAATCAAGCAAATGAAAAGGGACATGAAAACTAAAGGTGGTGAAGTTCCTATGTTTTTCTTTATGTTTTATTAAATAAAGAAGATGTATGTCTGAAATATGGGATACCTTCTAGGATGCATTTTATCTTTGAAGCATTGTCTTTTATGTTGCCCATTCCATGCATCACCACTCTCAGATTTGGAATGGTTGCTTGTCTTTAATACTTTTACTTGTCATTGGAATAAAAGATGTAGTTTGAGCAAGAACAGAGAGAAATCTAGTTTAAAAAGGATCATGTTATCCCATAGGAAAAGTGCTAGTATATTTATTGTGAAAGAATCAAGGTTCAATGAACTCAAAGGAATGCTTGCTATACAAGACTAGTTTGGTTAAGGATCACAAAGACTTTAACAGTAAAAGCACAAATAACCTTGACAATAAAGAAAATAGAGTACAAAGAACGAAAGGCTAGGCATCAATGACAAAATTTGGATATGTGTCTGTGGTGATTGATGTTAAGAGATATACTTGGGCTAGTAAATCCGAGGGGTGCTTCATCACCCGGTAACTTGAGTTAACTAACTCGGGATTATCGATTGAAAACCCACAATCAAGAGTAGCTCTATAACAGAACATTTAGCAACCCAAAGAGGTGCTGGACACCACTATCCAAACAAAAATTCAATGTTATATGCCTGTGACTGAATGTGTTAAGGAAAGAGGCTTGAGTGAGTAAATCTTTAAGAGTGTCTCAACACTTAACAACTTGAACCAACTGGTTTGGGATTGTTGATTGAAAGCTTATGCTAAAGAGCCGCCTTAAGACAAGATTTCGAGCTTAATTGAAAAAAAAAAAAAAAGGAAAAAGAAATAAGTAAAAAAATTGGTTCAAGGATCATGTGCTAAGGTATGAAAGAAGTCTAGTGTGGTTAACCAATTTAGTAGTGAAGCAAGCATTTTAATTGAAAAGGTTGAATAGTTGTGTTCAATTACAATAAATTAATGACCACACAAGTGAGGATGACATGCTTAATGAGAAATTACTCTCTGGAATAACATTCAAGTCTTACATCTTAAATTCTTGTGACAAAGTCCTTTATATTTTGCTTGAGGACAAGCAATACTTTAAGTTTGGTGTTGTGATGCAAATGCATACTTGCATTATTAGTTAGTTAGTTTAGTTAGTTTTAGCTTAATTTCACTCATTTTCTCTAAATAAACAAGTCCTTTTATGAGTTTTGTTTCCATGCATGATGATATCAAGGAACATGTTAATTCTAGCCAAATTCATGCAAATGTTTTAAGGAATGCATATATGAATAAGTATGAATGAATCTCATGGAATTGGTGCATGAATTGGTAAGACTTTGAAGCTATTTCCTTTGTTGATGATAGGTGATGAAACATGGAAGCATGGAAGCAAGAAGGATGCAAGCTGGGCAAGAAGTTGGCGTTGCCAACTTGGAATCCACGTTGCCAACTTGGGATTGGAGTTGCCAACTCCACAACACAAGGCAAGCTTGGCCCTGGAGGCAACCAAGGCAAGAAGTTGGCGTTGCCAACTTGGAATTGGCGTTGCCAACGCCACACACACTCACACCAAGCAAGCTTGGCAACCCTGGAGGCAACCAAGGCAAGAAGTTGGCGTTGCCAACTTAGAATTGGCGTTGCCAACGCCATACACACTCACACCAAGCAAGCTTGGCAGCCCTGGAAGCAAGGTTGGCGTTGCCAACTCTAGAACCAAGTTGCCAACGCCACACACAAGCCACAAGCAAGCAAACTTGGCCCTGGAAGCAAGGTTGGCGTTGCCAACTCTAGAACCAAGTTGCCAACGCCACACACAAGCCACAAGCAAGCAAACTTGGCCCTGGAAGCAAGGTTGGCGTTGCCAACTCTAGAACCAAGTTGCCAACGCCACACACAAGCCACAAGCAAGCAAACTTGGCCCTGGAAGCAAGGTTGGCGTTGCCAACTCTAGAACCAAGTTGCCAACGCCACACACAAGCCACAAGCAAGCAAACTTGGCCCTGGAAGCAAGGTTGGCGTTGCCAACTCTAGAACCAAGTTGCCAACGCCACACACAAGCCACAAGTAAGCAAACTTGGCCCTGGAAGCAAGGTTGGCGTTGCCAACTCTAGAACCAAGTTGCCAACGCCACACACAAGCCACAAGCAAGGAACTTGGCCCTGGATTTGGAGCCTCGAGCACGTTGCCAGCCTAGAGATGAGGGGCGTTTTTGAGGACAACGCAGGCTAACAACGCCAAACAATCAAGCTTGGCCCTGGAAGAAAAGGAGCTGGCGTTGCCAACTCAAGATGGGCGTTGCCAACGCCACACAACCAAGCAACAAATGAAGCCATGGAAAAAAAGGAGCTGGCGTTGCCAACTCAGAAATGGCGTTGCCAACGCCACACAAGAAAGTTTGGCCAGGCACCAAATTTTGGTGCCAACCAGGCTGCCAAACGCCCATTGGCGCACCAACCAGGCTTCCAAACGCCCATTGGCGCACCAACCAGGCTGCCAAACGCCCAATGGCGCACCAACCAGCGTTCTAAACGCCCATTGGCGCACCACTCACGTTGCCAACGCTGGATGGGCGTTGCCAACGCCAAAACAAGGCAGCCTGAACATGTCCACTTCAATGGAAGATATCTTGAGCTACAGAGATCCAAATTGAGTGCTTCCAGTTGCGTTGGAAAGCTGACATTCAGAGCTTTCCAACCATATATAATAGTCTATAGTGGAGCATGAAATGGAAGCTCGAATCAGAGTCATCTTTAGGCCCCAAAAACAAGGAAATGAGGTTGAAATTCAAGAAAGCATGAATGGGCCAAGGAAGGGTGCTCGAGCACGTTGCCAACGTGCTAAAGGGAAGGAGTGTTTGGCAACAACGCCAGAATGGTGAAGAAATTGTGGTGCACGTTGCCAACTTGGAAATGAATGGGCGTTATTCACAACAACTTGGCAACAACTTGGCAGCTTGACCTTACCTTCTTTGAGGAACCATAACTGGAGCTAGGAAAGTCCAATTGAGGTGATTCCAGTGGCATTAGAAAATAGACATCAAGAGCTTTCCAATGATGTATAATAGTCTATATTGAGGCTGGAGGTTGACACTCAAATTCTGGGCTACATTTAGCATGAAAGTAAAGCCAAGAAGAGGAAAAGCAAGTTGTTGGCAACAACTTGGGCTAGCAACGCCCAAGTCTCATACTTCACTCCCAGGAAAATGCCATGCACGTTGCCAACTTGCATTAAGGCCACGTTATTGACAACAACGCCAATGCCAATGGGCCAGAAGCATGATGAATGAACTCTTCCTTTCCAAGTCTAGCAACACTTCCAATTGAGCCAAGAATTCAACAATGAGAAAGCCCACATTGCTAACCCAAATTGAAGATCTCTGAAGAGTTTTAGGAGTAGTATAAATAGAAGAGATTGATGTACTTGTAAGGGACTTTTTGGAATTTTACACTTTTACTTTACTTTTTACACTTAGTCATTTTTTTTACACTTTTGAGCACTTGTATTTGGAAACACTTTTGGTACTTCCGAGAGAAGACCTCTTGGAACTTCTCTTCTTCATTTTCTTAATCTTCAAGCATTTTACTTATTCTTCTTCATCTTTCTTTGCAATTTAGTTTTGATTGATGGCAATTGTTGTTGAAATTGGAGCTATGATTCACTAAACCCCTTTCATTAGGGGGAGGAGCTCTGTTGGTTGGAATGAATTGGTGAACCCACCTCTTCCTCCTCAATTCTAGTGGTTGATCTAAAGAGGGAACTCTTGCTCTTCATAGATTCAACCACCATCGAGAGAGGGGTTAATCTACATGAATTATGTGGTGAATTTGAGGAATGAGCCACATAATTCAGTTTAGAGTTCATCCTCTCATGATTTCCTCAATCAACATACCTTGGTTAGTATGTGAGATGTAACTCTCCTTGGTTGAGATTTTGGAAATTGTGTGGCTGGATTAAATTTGATCTTCATCTCTTCTCATGAACAATTAGATCACGAGAGTGGCAATTGGCTATGTTGAGAGAGATTGAATCACCAAGAGATTGGGATTCAATCACCCATTTGCCATGGATCTATACCCATGATTGAGAAGGATTTGACTAACATCAATTCATGAAAACTAACATCTCTAATCCCTAATGATCCTCTCTATCATTAATTCTCATTTCTCTTGCTCTAGTTATTTGATTACCCATTTCCCAATCCCTTTCTACATTCTGTCTATTTACTACTCTTGTTATTTACATTCTGTTCATCTACTTCTTGCCATTTACTCTTATGTTCTTTAAATTTCTGCACCCTTTAATTCCTTGCCATTTATCTTTGATGTTATTTAAGTTTCTTGCAATTTAAGTTTCAGTTATTTACTTCCATTTTATTTCTATATTCTTGTTCTTAATTGCCATTTAAATTCCTGTCATTATGTTCAAAAGTCACATTGCTCATAAAATCAAAAATCATGTTAGCTTGACTAAACTTACCATTTAACTAAAGTTGCTTAATCTACCAATCCTCGTGGGATCGACCTCACTCTTTGTGAGTCTTATTACTTGATACGACCCGGTATACTTGCCGGTTATACGTAAATTCTCATTTTTACGTATCAGTGCTCCTTCTTCCTCTTATAGGATCCTTAAGAGGTGGTCAGCAACTTTGTTCTCTGCTCCACTCCTATACTTAATTTCAATGTCAAACTCTTGGAGTAGTAGGATCCATCTTATTAGCCTTGGCTTGGAATCTTGTTTTGTAAGCAAGTATTTGAGTGCTGCATGATCAGTGAATACAATTACTTTAGAACCAATGAGATATGATCTAAATTTATCAAAAGCAAAGATAATGGCAAATAATTCCTTCTCTGTAGTGGTGTAGTTCCTTTGATTCTCATTAAGGACCTTGCTGGCATAATAAATGACATGCACCAATTTATCCTTCCTCTGTCCTAAAACATCACCCACAGCAAAATCTGATGCATCACACATCAACTCAAAGGGTAGATCCCAACATGGTGGAGCTATGATAGGTGCAGAGGAAAGTTTGTTCTTAATCTCCTCAAAGGCTATCATGCATTCATTATAAAAAAAAGGCACATTAGAGACAACTAGGTTGATCAATGGCTTGACGACCTTAGAGAAGTCTCTAATAAACCTCCTATAGAAACCAGTGTGTCCCAAAAAGCTTCTAATTGCTTTGACATTGCAAGGTGGAGGTAACTTTTCAATCACCTCTACTTTTGTCCTGTCCACTTCTATGCCCTTCTTTGAGATTTTATGACCAAGGACCACTCCTTCTGTAACCATAAAATGGCATTTTTCCCAGTTCAAAATAAGGTTGCTCTCTTGGCATATCTTTAGCACCAAGGCTAAGTGATGCAAGCAAACGGAATATGTGTTACCAAATACAGAGAAGTCATCCATAAACACCTCAATGAACCTCTCAATCATGTCAGAAAATATGGAGAGCATGCACCTTTGGAATGTTGCAGGTGCATTGCACAATCCAAAGGGCATCCTTCTGTAAGCAAAAACACCATATGGACAAGTAAATGAAGTTTTCTCCTGGTCCTTTGGTTATACAACTATTTGGTTGTAACCTGAATAACCGTCAAGAAAGCAGTAGTATTCATGTCCAGCCAGCCTCTCGAGCATTTGGTCCATGAATGGTAAGGGGAAGTGGTCCTTCTTGGTGGCTTCATTGAGCTTCTTATAGTCAATGCACATGCGCCAACTGGTCAATGTTCTTGTTGGTATCAGCTTATTCTTCTCATTTGGTATAATAGTGATTCCTCTTTTCTTTGGAACTACTTGTACCGGGCTCACCCAAAGGCTGTCTGAGATGGGGTAGATCACCCCAGCTTGCCACAACTTCAACACTTACTTCTGGACTACCTCATTCATGGTTGGATTCAACCTTCTTTGTTGTTGGCTTGAGGGCTTAACACCCTTCTCAAGTAGGATCTTGTGCATTCACATTGAAGGGCTGATCCCTTTTAAGTATGTGAGCGTCCAGCCTATAGCGTCCTTGTGTTGTTTCAGCACTTGGATGTGCTCCTCTTCTTGCTCCTTACTCAAGCTTGAGTTGATGATTACTGGGTAGGTGCTGTTGTCACCTAAATAGGCATATTTCATGCTTGGAGGTAGGGTTTTTAGCTCTAGTTTTGGTGTCTCTTCTTCATTGTTGTCTTTGTGGTTTGTCATGATTGAACTTTCCATGGTTCCTTGTGGTGGTTCTTCACGTGGTGCTTGTTGTTCCAATTCCATACTTCCTTCATATTACTCTTCTTCCAAAACTCCTTGGACTATTTGTTCTATGGTGTCCACCATCACGTATTCTCCTATTGCTTCCTTAGGATAACTCATTTCCTTGAAGACATTGAAGACCATCTTTTTCTCATGTAATCTCAAGACTAGTTATCTTTTTTGCACATCAATGATGGCTCCAGCAGTAGCTAGGAATGGCCTTCCTAGGATAATTGAAGTGTTTGCCTCTTCTTCCATATCCAGCACAACAAAGTCAGCTGGAAAGATGAATTCTCCCACCTTCACCAATAAATCTTCCACCACTCCATGTGGAAACTTGAATGTTTTGTCAGCTAGTTGCAGTGCCATTCTTGTTGGTTTGGCTTCCTCAATTCTCATCCTTCTCATCATGTTCAAGGACATGAGATTGATGCTAGCTCTCAAGTCACACAAAGCCTTTTCAATAGTGATATCCCCTATGATACATGGGATTTGGAAACTTCCTGGGTCCTTCATTTTTTGGGGAAGTTTCTTTTGTATGATGGCACTACATTCCTCAGTTAGGACTACAGTCTCCTTTTCTCCCCAGTTTTTTTTCTTGTCATGAGCTCCTTCAGGAACTTTGCGTAGAGGGGCATTTTCTCCAATGCTTCAGCAAATGGTATGTTGATTTGGAGCTTTTTGAAGATTTTCAAAAATCTGGAGAACTGGCTGTCCTTCCCATCCTTCCTTAGCCTTTATGGGTATGGTGCCTGGTGCACGAAATTGTGATCCTCAACAATGGCAGCAAAGACTTGGTGCTCTAAAATGTGAATCGCACTTTGTCACAACTCCGCACAACTAACCAGCAAATGCACTGGGTTGTCCAAGTAATACCTTACGTGAGTAAGGGTCGATCCCACGGAGATTGTCAGCTTGAAGCAAGCTATGGTCACCTTGTAATTCTCAGTCAGGTGGATTCAAATGGTTATAATAGTTTTCGAATATAAAAATAAATAAAGCATAAAATAAAGATAGAGATACTTATGTAATTCATTGGTGGGAATTTCAGATAAGTGCATGAAGATACTGTGTTCCTTCTGAATCTCTGCTTTCCTACTGCTTTCATCCAATCATTCTTACTCCTTTCCATGGAAAGCTGTATGTTTTGTTTCACCGTTGTCAATGGCTACCTCCCGTCCTCTCAGTGAAAATGGTCCAAATGCTTTGTTAGAGCACGGCTAATTATCTGTCGATTCTTGATCATGTCGGAATAGAATCCAGTGATTTTTTTGCGTCTGTCACTACGCCAAACACTCGCGAGTTTGAAGCTCGTCACAGTCATTCAATCCCTGAATCCTACTCAGAATACCACAGACAAGGTTTAGACTTTCCGGATTCTCATGAATGCCGCTAATGGATTCTAGCTTATACCACGAAGACTCTGATATCACGGAATGGAAGGCTCGATTATCATGCGAGGGCAACCATGCGTCGTGCATCAGGAATCCAAGAGATACACACTCTAGCTCTCGCTTGTAGAACAGAAGTGGTTGTCAGGCACGCGTTCAAAGGGACGGCTGATGATGAGTGTCACGGATCATCACATCCATCGGGTTGAAGTACGAGTGATATCTTAGAATAAAAATAAGCTTGAATTGAATAAAAGAACAATAGTAATTGCATTAATTCTCGAGGTACAGCAGAGCTCCACACCTTAATCTATGGTGTGTAGAAACTCCACCGTTAAAAATACATAAGTGATAATGGTCCAGGCATGGCCGAATGGCCAGCCCCCAAGTCTAAGGAAAAACGTCCAAAGATATGGTCACAAGACTAGACCCCAGTACAATAGTAAAAAGTTTTATTTATACTAAACTAGCTACTAGGGTTTACAGAAATAAGTCTAAGTGCAGAAATCCACTTCCGGGGCCCACTTTGGTGTGTGCTTGGGTTGAGCTTGAGCTTTACATGTGCAGAGGCTTCTCTTGGAGTTAAACGCCAAGTTGTAACGTGTTTTTGGCATTTTAACTCTGGTTTGTGACCTGTTTCTGGCGTTTTACTCCAGAATGCAGCATGGAACTGGCGTTGAACGCCAGTTTGCATCATCTAAACTCGAATAAAGTATGGACTATTATATATTGAGAGTGCACCTTTTGGAGTTCTGTAGCTCCAGAAAATCCATCTCGAGTGCAGGGAGGTCAGAATCCAACAGCATCAGCAGTCCTTTGTCAACCTCCTATCAGATTTTTGCTCAGGTCCCTCAATTTCAGCCAGAAAATACCTGAAATCATAGAAAAATACACAAACTCATAGTAAAGTCCAGAAATGTGAATTTTGCATAAAAACTAATAAAAACATCCCTAAAAGTAGCTAGATCCTACTAAAAACTACCTAAAAACAATGCCAAAATGCGTATAAATTATCCGCTCATCACAACACCAAACTTAAATTGTTGCTTGTCCCCAAGAAACTGTAAATCAAATAGGATAAAAAGAAGAGAATATACTATAAATCTCAAAATATCAATGAATATTAGTTCTAATTAGATGAGCGGGACTTGTAACTTTTTGCTTCTGAATAGTTTTGGCATCTCACTTTTTCCTTTGAAGTTCAGAATAATTGGCATCTATAGGAACTCAGAATTTTAGATAGTGTTACTAATTCTCCTAGTTAAGTATGTTGATTCTTGAACACATCTACTTTTATGAGTCTTGGCTGTGGCCCTAAGCACTTTGTTTTCCAGTATTACCACCGGATACATGGTGCACGAAATTGTGATCATCAATGGCGCCATCAACATGGTACGCACAATTGTAATCTCAACTCTTTATCACAACTTCGCACAACTAACCAGCACGTGTACTGGGTCGTCCAAGTAATAAACCTTACGCGAGTAAGGGTCGATCCCACGGAGATTGTTGGTATGAAGCAAGCTATGGTCACCTTGTAAATCTTAGTCAGGCAAACTCAAATGGTTATGGATGATGTATGAATAAAACATAAAGATAAAGATAGAGATACTTATGTAATTCATTGGTTAGAATTTCAGATAAGCGTATGGAGATGCTTTGTCCCTTCCGTCTCTCTCCTTTCCTACTGTCTTCATCCAATCCTTCTTACTCCTTTCCATGGCAAGCTGTATATAGGGTTTCACCGTTGTCAGTGGCTACCTCCCATCCTCTCAGTGAAAATGTTCAACGCACCCTGTCACGGCACGGCTATTCAGCTATCAGTTCTCGATCATGTCGGAATAGATTCCAGTGATTCTTTTGCGTCTGTCACTAACGCCCCACAATCGCGAGTTTGAAGCTCGTCACAGTCATTCAATCATTGAATCCTACTCAGAATACCACAGACAAGGTTTAGACCTTTCGGATTCTCTTGAATGTCGCCATCAATTCTAGCTTATGCCACGAAGATTCCAATTAAGGGATCCAAGAGATAAACATTCAAGCCTTGTTTGCTTGTAGAACAGAAGTGGTTGTCAGGCACTCGTTCATAAGTGAGAATGATGATGAGTGTCACATAATCATCACATTCATCATATTCTTGGGTGCAAATGAATATCTTAGAACAAGAACAAGCCGAATTGAATAGAAGAACAATAGTAATTGCATTAATACTGGAGGTACAGCAGAGCTCCACACCTTAATCTATGGTGTGTAGAAACTCCACCGTTGAAAATACATGAGAACAAAAGTGATCATTGGCTTCGGCCCCAGAGAGGGAACCAGAAGAACCAAGATCTGATCTAAGATCTAAAGTGATCAAAAGATGAAAATACAATAGCAATAGATCCTATTTGTAGAGAACTAGTAGCCTAGGGTTTACAAGGATGAGTAAATGACATAAAAGTCCACTTCCGGGCCCACTTGGTGTAGAGACTCTTCTTGGAGTTAAACGCCAGCTTTTGTGCCAGTTTGGGCGTTTAACTCCCATTCTTGTGCCAGTTCCGGCGTTTAACGCCGGGCAGTTTTGAGCTGATTTGGAACGCCAGTTTGGGCCATCAAATCTTGGGCAAAGTATTGACTATTATATATTTCTGGAAAGCTCAGGATGTCTACTTTCCAACGCCGATGAGAGCGCGCCAATTGGGTTTCTGTAGCTCTAGAAAATCCACTTCGAGTGCAGGGAGTTCAGAATCCAACAGCATCTGCAGTCCTTTTCAGCCTCTGAATCAGATTTTTGCTCAGGTCCCTCAATTTCAGCCAGAAAATACCTGAAATCACAGAAAAACACACAAACTCATAGTAAAGTCTAGAAAAGTGAATTTTAACTAAAAACTAATAAAAATATACTAAAAACTAACTAAAACATACTAAAAATTTACTAAAAACAATGCCAAAAAGCGTATAAATTATCCGCTCATCACAACACCAAACTTAAATTGTTGCTTGTCCCCAAGCAACTGAAAATCAAATAAGATAAAAAGAAGAGAGTATGCAATGAACTCCAAAAACATCTATGAAGACCAGTATTAATTAGATGAGCGGGGCTTTAGCTTTTTGCCTCTGAATAGTTTTGGCATCTCACTCAATCCTTTGAAATTCAGAATGATTGGCTTCTATAGGAACTCAGAATCCAGATAGTGTTATTGATTCTCCTAGTTAAGTATGATGATTCTTGAACACAGCTACTTTATGAGTCTTGGCCGTGGCCCAAAGCACTCTGTCTTTCCAGTATTACCACCGGATACAAACATGCCACAGACACATAACTGGGTGAACCTTTTCAGATTGTGACTCAGCTTTGCTAGAGTCCCCAATTAGAGGTGTCCAGGGTTCTTAAGCACACTCTTTTTGCTTTGGATCACAAATTTTTTTTCTTTTCTCTCTCTTTTTTTTCGTTTTTCTCTTTTTTTTCTCTTTTTTTTTGTATTCACTACTTTTTCTTGCTTCAAGAATCATTTTTATGATTTTTCAGATCCTCAGTAACATGTCTCCTTTTTCATCATTCTTTCAAGAGCCAACATTCATGAACAACAAATTCAAAAGACATATGTACTGTTTAAGCATACATTCAGAAATCTAAAGTATTGCCACCACATCAAAGTAATTAATCTGTTATAAAATTTAAAATTCATGCAATTCTTCTCTTTTTCAATTAAGAACATTTTTCATTCAAGAAAGGTGATGGATTCATAGGACATTCATAACTTTAAGGCATAGACACTAAGACACTAATGATCACAAGACACAAACATAGGTAAACATAAGCATAATTTTCGAAAAACAGAAAAATAAAGAACAAGGAGATTAAAGAACGGGTCCACCTTAGTGATGGCGGCTTGTTCTTCCTCTTGAAGATCTTTTGGAGTGCTTGAGCTCCTCAATGTCTCTTCCTTGCCTTTGTTGCTCCTTTCTCATGATTCTTTGATCTTCTCTAATTTCATGGAGGAGGATGGAATGTTCTTGGTGCTCCACCCTTAGTTGTCCCATATTGGAACTCAATTCTCCTAGGGAGGTGTTGATTTGCTCCCAATAATTTTGTGGAGGAAAGTGCATCCCTTGAGGCATCTCAGGGATTTCATGATGAGAGGGGTCTCTTGTTTGCTCCATCCTTTTCTTAGTGATGGGCTTGTCCTCATCAATGAGGGTGTCTCCCTCTATGTCAACTCCAACTGAATAACAGAGGTGACAAATGAGATGAGGAAAGGCAAACCTTGCCAAGGTAGAGGACTTGTCCGCCACCTTATAAAGTTCTTGGGCTATAACCTCATGAACTTCTACTTCTTCTCCAATCATGATGCTATGAATCATGATGGCCCGGTCTAGAGTAACTTCAGACCGGTTGCTAGTGGGAATGATTGAGCGTTGGATAAACTCCAACCATCCCCTAGCTACGGGCTTGAGGTCATGCCTTCTCAATTGAACCGGCTTCCCTCTTGAATCTCTCTTCCATTAGGCGCCCTCTTCACAGATGTCTATGAGGACTAGGTCCAACCTTTGATCAAAGTTGACCCTTCTAGTGTAAGGGTGTTCATCTCCTTGCATCATGGGCAAGTTGAATGCCAACCTTACATTTTTCGGACTAAAATCTAAGTATTTCCCCCGAACCATTGTAATCCAAATCTTTGGGTCCGGGTTCACACTTTGATCATGGTTCTTGGTGATCCATGCATTGGCATAGAACTCTTGAACCATTAAGATTCTGACTTGTTGAATGGGGTTGGTAAGAACTTCCCAACCTCTTCTTCGGATCTCATGTCGGATCTCCGGATATTCACTCTTTTTGAGTTTAAAAGGGACCTCGGGGATCACCTTCTTCAAGGCCACAATTTCATAGATGTGGTCTTGATGCACCCTTGAGATGAATATCTCAATCTCCCATGACTCGAAGGTGGAAGCTTTTGCCTTCCCTTTTCTCTTTCTAGAGGTTTCTCCGGCCTTGGATGCCATAATGGTTATGGAAAAACAAAAAGCAATGCTTTTTTACCACACCAAACTTAAAAGGTTTGCTCGTCCTCGAGCAAAAGAAGAAGAGAGTAGAAGAAGAAGAAATAGAGGAGATGGAGATGGCTTTGTGGTTCGGTCAAAGGGGGAGAAGTAGTGTTTAGGTTGTGTGAAAATGAAGGTGTGAAGATGGGTTTATATAGGAGTGGAGAGATGGGTAGGGTTCGGTCATGTATGGGTGGGTTTGGGAGGGAAAGTGGTTTGAATTTGAATGGTGAGGTAGGTGAGGTTTTATGAAGGATGGATGTGAGTGGTGAAGAGAAAGATGGGATTTGATAGGTGAGGGGTTTTTGGTGAAGAGGTGTTGAGGTGATTGGTGAATGGGTGAAGCAGAGAGAGAGTGGTGGGGTAGGTGGGGATCCTGTGGGGTCTACAGATCCTGAGGTGTCAAGGAAAATTCATCCCTGCACCAAGTGCCGAGCAAAAATGCCCTTTGTGCCAATTCTGGCGTTAAACGCGGGGCTGGTGCCCATTTATGGCGTTTAACGCCAACTTCTTGCCCTTTCCTGGCGTTTAACGCCAGTCTGGTGCCCCTTTCTGGCGTTAAACGCCCAGAATGGTGCCAGACTGGCCGTTAAACGCCCATTTGCTGCCCTTACTGGCGTTTAAACGCCAGCAAGGTCTTCCTCCAGGGTGTGCTATTTTTCTTTCTGTTTTTCATTCTGTTTTTCCTTTTTCAATTGATTTTGTGACTTCCCATTATCATCATCCTACAGAAAACATAAAAATAACAAAGGAAAAATAGATAAATATAATATTGGGTTGCCTCCCAACAAGCGCTTCTTTAATGTCAGTAGCTTGACAGTGGGCTCTCATGGAGCCTCACAAATGCTCAGAGCAATGTTGGAACCTCTCAACACCAAACTTAGAGTTTGAATGTGGGGGTTCAACACCAAACTTAGAATTTGGTTGTGGCCTCCCAACACCAAACTCAGAGTTTGACTTTGGGGGCTCTATTTGGCTCTGTTTTGAGAGAAGCTCTTCATGCTTCCTCTCCATGGTTACAGAGGGATATCCTTGAGCCTTAAACATAAGGGATTCTTCATTCACTTGAATGATCAATTCTCCTCTGTCCACATCAATCACAGCCTTTGCTGTGGCTAGAAAGGGTCTGCCAAGGATGATGGATTAATCCATGCACTTCCCAGTCTCTAGGACTATGAAATCAGCAGGGATGTAATGGTCTTCAACTTTTACCAGAACATCCTCTACAAGTCCATAAGCTTGTTTTCTTGAATTGTCTGCCATCTCTAGTGAGATTTTTGCAGCTTGCACCTCAAAGATTCCTAACTTCTCCATTACAGAGAGAGGCATGAGGTTTATGCTTGACCCTAGGTCACACAGAGCCCTCTTGAAGGTTATGGTGCCTATGGCGCAAGGTATTGAAAACTTCCCAGGATCTTGTCTCTTTTGAGGTAATCTCTACCTAGACAAGTCATCCAGTTCTTTGGTGAGCAAAGGGGGTGCATCCTCCCAAGTCTCATTACTAAATAACTTGTCATTTAGCTTCATGATTGCTCCAAGGTATTTAGCAACTTGTTCTTCAGTGACATCTTCATCCTCTTCAGAGGAAGAATACTCATCAGAGCTCATGAATGGCAGGAGTAAATCCAATGGAATCTCTATGGTCTCAGTGTGAGCCTTAGATTCCCATGGTTCTTCATTAGGGAACTCATTGGAGGCCAGTGGACGTCCATTGAGGTCTTCCTTAGTGGCGTTCACTGCCTCTCCCTCCTCTCTGAATTCGGCCATGTTGATGGCCTTGCACTCTCCTTTTGAATTTTCTTCTGTATTGCTTGGAAGAGTACTAGGAGGGAGTTCAGTAATTTTCTTGCTCAGCTGCCCCACTTGTGCCTCCAAGTTTCTAATGGAGGATCTTGTTTCAGTCATGAAACTCTGGGTGGTTTTGATTAGATCAGAGACCATGGTTGCTAAGTCAGAGTGGCTCTGCTTAGAATTCTCTGTCTGTTGCTGAGAAGATGATGGAAAAGGCTTGCCATTGCTAAACCTGTTTCTTCCACCATTATTGTTGTTGAAACCCTATTGAGGTCTCTGTTGATCCTTCCATGAGAGATTTGGATGATTTCTCCATGAAGGATTATAGGTGTTTCCATAGGGTTCTCCCATGTAATTCACCTCTTCCATTGAAGGGTTCTCAGGATCATAAGCTTCTTCTTCAGATGAAGCATCCTTAGTACTGCCTGATGCAGCTTGCATGCCAGACAAACTTTGAGAAATCAAATTGACTTGCTGAGTCAATATCTTGTTCTGAGCCAATATGGCATTCAGAGTATCAATCTCAAGAACTCCTTTCTTCTGATTTGTCCCATTGTTCACAGGATTCCTTTCAGAAGTGTACATGAATTGGTTATTTGCAACCATTTCAATGAGCTCTTGAGCTTCTGTAGGCATTTTCTTCAGATGAAGAGATCCTCCAGCAGAGCTATCCAAAGACATCTTGGACAATTCAGACAGGCCATCATAGAAAATACCTATGATGCTCCATTCAGAAAGCATGTCAGAAGGACACTTTCTGATCAATTGTTTGTATATTTCCCAAGCTTCATAGAGGGATTCTCCTTCCTTCTGTCTGAAGGTTTGGACTTCCACTCTAAGCTTACTCAATTTTTGAGGTGGAAAGAACTTTGCCAAGAAGGCATTGACTAGCTTTTCCCAAAAGTTCAGGCTTTCTTTAGGTTGTGAGTCCAACCATGTCCTAGCTCTGTCTCTTACAGCAAAAGGGAATAGCATAAGTCTGTAGACCTCAGGGTCAACCCCATTAGTCTTGACAGTGTCACAGATTTGCAAGAACTCAGCTAAAAATTGATGAGGATCTTCCAATAGAAGTCCATGGAACTTGCAATTCTGTTGCATTAGAGAAACCAATTGAGGCTTAAGCTCAAAGTTGTTTGCTCCAATGGCAGGGATAGAGATGCTTCTCCCATAGAAGTCGGGAGTAGGTGCAGTGAAGTCACCCAGCACCTTCCTTGCATTGTTGGCATTGTTGTTGTTTCCGGCTGCCATGTCTTCTTCTTTGAAGATTTCTGTTAGGTCCTCTACAGAGAATTGTGCCTTAGCTTCTCTTAGCTTTCGCTTCAAGGTCCTTTCAGGTTCAGGGTCAGCCTCAACACGAATGCTTTTGTCTTTGCTCCTGCTCATATGAAAGAGAAGAGAATAAGAAAATATGGAATCCTCTATGTCACAGTATAGAGATTCCTTGAGGTGTCAGAGGAAAAGAAAAATGGAAGGAAGAGGTAGAAAATTCAAACTTATCAAGAAAGATGGAGTTCGAATTGTGCATTAAGGTAAATAGAAGGATGTGGGAAGAGGGGAAGAAATTTTTGAAATTTAAGTAAAAGATTTAAAAACATTTTGAAACAACACTAATTGATTTTCGAAAACCAAGGGTGGAAAAGAAATCAAGTGATTTTTGAAAAAGATTTTGAAATTAGAAAGTAAAAAGGTATGAGTGAAAACTATTTTGAAAAAGATGTTATTAAAAAGATATGATTGAAAAGTTATGGTTTTAAAAAGATGTGATTGAGAAGATATGATTTGAAAAACAATTTAAAAAGATTTGATTTTGAAAATTAATGACTTGGCTAACAAGAAAAGATATGATTCAAACATTAAACCTTTCTCAACAGAAAAGGCAACATACTTGAAATGTTGAATCAAATCATTAATTGATAGCAAGTATTTTTGAAAATGGGAAGAAATTGATTTTGAAAAAGATTTGATTGAAAAGATTTGATTTGAAAAAGATTTGATTTTGAAAAATGTTGAAAACTTGAAAAAAAAATTGAACTGAAAACAGAATCTTCCCTTTTGTGCCATCCTGGCGTTAAACGCCGAGAATGGTACACATTCTGGTGTTTAACGCCCAAAGCACTACCCTTTTGGGCGTTAAACGCCCAGCCAGGCACCCTGGCTGGCGTTTAAACGCCAGTTTGCCTTCCTCACTCGGCGTTTTGAACGCCCAGCTTTTTCTGTGTAATTCCTCTGCTGTATGTTCTGAATCTTCAATTCTCTGTATTGTTGACTTGAAAAGACACAAATTAAAAATATATTTGGATTTTTAATAATGAGGAATAATCAAAATGCAACTAAAATCAAATAAACAATGCATGCAAGACACCAAACTTAGAAGTTTGTATACTACTGACACTAACAAAATATTCAAGACAAGAGAATTTAAAGATCAAAACAAGGAAATCATCAAGAACAACTTGAAGATTAATGAAGACACATGCATGAATTCGAAAAATGCAAGAAGAATAGAAACATGCAATTGACACCAAACTTAAAATGAGACTAGTGTCTCAATAAGAAACATAAATTTTTTTTTGGTTTTTATGATTTTGTAATTTTTTTGTGGTTTTTTTTTCGAAAACTATGTGGAAAAGTAAAATAAAGGATTCAAAATTCTTAATGAGAATCCCAGGAATCATTGCAATGCTAGTCTAAGACTCCGGTCCATGAATTAGACATGGCTTCATAGCCAGCCAAGCTTTCAAAGAAAGCTCCGGTCCAAAACACTAGACATGGCCAATGGCCAGCCAAGCCTTAGCAGATCATTGCTCCAACAGCAAGATTGATAGAAATCAACAAGCTCTTGTGATGATAAGTTGAAACCTCGGTCCAATAAAATTAGACATGGCTTCACAGCCAGCCAGACTTCAACAGATCATCATGAAACTCTAGAATTCATTCTTAAGAATTCTGAAAAATACCTAATCTAAGCAACAAGATGAACCGTCAGTTGTCCAAACTCAACAATCCCCGGCAACGGCGCCAAAAACTTGGTGCACGAAATTGTGATCATCAATGGAGCCATCAACATGGTACGCACAATTGTAATCTCAACTCTTTATCACAACTTCGCACAACTAACCAGCAAGTGTACTGGGTCGTCCAAGTAATAAACCTTACGCGAGTAAGGGTCGATCCCACGGAGATTGTTGGTATGAAGCAAGCTATGGTCACCTTGTAAATCTTAGTCAGGCAAACTCAAATGGTTATGGATGATGTATGAATAAAACATAAAGATAAAGATAGAGATACTTATGTAATTCATTGGTTAGAATTTCAGATAAGCGTATGGAGATGCTTTGTCCCTTCCGTCTCTCTGCTTTCCTACTGTTTTCATCCAATCCTTCTTATTCCTTTCCATGGCAAGCTGTATGTAGGGTTTCACCATTATCAGTGGCTACCTCCCATCCTCTCAGTGAAAATGTTCAACGCACCCTGTCACAGCATGGCTATTCAGCTGTCGGTTCTCGATCATGTCGGAATAAAATCCAGTGATTCTTTTGCGTCTGTCACTAATGCCCCACAATCGCGAGTTTGAAGCTCGTCACAGTCATTCAATCATTGAATCCTACTCAGAATACCACAGACAAGGTTTAGACCTTCCGGATTCTCTTGAATGCCACCATCAATTCTAGCTTATACCACGAAGATTCCGATTAAGGGATCCAAGAGATAAACATTCAAGCCTTGTTTGCTTGTAGAACAGAAGTGGTTGTCAGGCACTCGTTCATAAGTGAGAATGATGATGAGTGTCACATAATCATCACATTCATCATATTCTTGGGTGCAAATGAATATCTTAGAACAAGAACAAGCCGAATTAAATAGAAGAACAATAGTAATTGTATTAATACTCGAGGTACAGCAGAGCTCCACACCTTAATCTATGGTTTGTAGAAACTCCACCGTTGAAAATACATGAGAACAAAAGTGATCATTGGCTTCGGCCCCAGAGAGGGAACCAGGAGAACCAAGATCTGATCTAAGATCTAAAGTGATCAAAAGATGAAATACAATAGCAAAAGGTCCTATTTGTAGAGAACTAGTAGCCTAGGGTTTACATGGATGAGTAAATGACATAAAAATCCACTTCCGGGCCCACTTGGTGTGTGCTTGGGCTGAGCATTGAAGCATTTTCGTGTAGAGACTCTTCTTGGAGTTAAACGCCAGCTTTTGTGCCAGTTTGGGCATTTAACTCCCATTCTTGCGCCAGTTCCGGCGTTTAACGCCGGGCAGTTTTGAGCTGATTTGGAACGCCGGTTTGGGCCATCAAATCTCGGGCAAAGTATGGACTATTATATATTGCTGGAAAGTCCAGGATGTCTACTTTCCAACGCCGTTGAGAGCGCGCCAATTAGGCTTTTGTAGCGCCAGAAAATCCACTTCGAGTGCAGGGAGGTCAGAATCCAACAGCATCTGCAGTCCTTTTCAGCCTCTGAATCAGATTTTTGCTCAGGTCCCTCAATTTCAGCCAGAAAATATCTAAAATCACAGAAAAACACACAAACTCATAGTAAAGTCCAGAAAAGTGAATTTTAACTAAAAACTAATAAAAATATACTAAAAACTAACTAAAACATACTAAAAACTTACTAAAAACAATGCCAAAAAGCGTATAAATTATCCGCTCATCAATACATAAATGCCACAGACACATGACTGGGTGAACCTTTTCAGATTGTGACTCAGCTTTGCTAGAGTCCCCAGTTAGAGGTTGATGAGCGGATATTTTATACGTTTTTTGGGGGTATTTTCATGTAGATTTTAGCATGTTTTCATTAGTTTTTAATATAATTCTATTAGTTTTTAGGAAAAAATTATATTTCTGGACTTTACTATGAGTTTATGTGTTTTTCTATGGTTTCAGGTATTTTCTGGCTGAAATTGAGGGAGCTGAGCAAAAATCTGAGTTAGACTGAAAAAGGACTGCTGATGTTGTTGGATCCTGACCTCCTTGCGCTCTCAATTGGGTTGGAAAGTAGACATCCAGAGCTTTCCAGCAATATATAATAGTCTATACTTTGCGTGAAGATAGACGACGTAAACTGGCATTCAATGCCAGTTCCATGTTGCAGTCTGGCATCCAGCGCCAGAAATAGGTTACAAGTTGGAGTTCAACGCCCAAGACACGTTACAACCTGGCGTTCAACTCCAGAAACAGCCCAAGTACGTGAGAGGCTTAATTCTCAGCCCCAGCACACACCAAGTGGGCCCCAAAAGTGGATCTCTGCACCAATTATCTTAGTTTACTCATTCTCTGTAAACCTAGGTTACTAGTTTAGTATTTAAACAACTTTTAAAGACTTATTTGGTTCCTCATGACATTTTTAGATCTGAATTTTATACTCTTTGATGGCATGAGTCTCTAAACTCCATTGTTGGGGGTGAGGAGCTCTGCAGCGTCTCGATGAATTAATGCAATTATTTCTGTTTTCCTTTCAAACATGCGTGTTCCTATCTAAGATGTTCATTTGCGCTTAATTATGGAGAAGGTGATGATCCGTGACACTCATCACCTTCCTCAATCCATGAACGTGTGCCTGACAATCTGTGGTATAAGCTAGATTGATGGCGGCATTCATGAGAATCCGGAAAGTCTAAACCTTGTCTGTGGTATTCCGAGTAGGATTCCAGGATTGAATGAGTGTGACGAGCTTCAAACTCCTCAAGGCTGGGCGTTAGTGACAGACGCAAAAGAATTATTGGATTCTATTCCAACCTGATTGAGAACCGACAGATGATTAGCTGTGTTGTGACAAAGCATTTGGACCATTCTCACTGAGAGGATGGAAAGTAGCCATTGACAATGGTGATTCCCTACATACAGCTTGCCATGGAAGGAGCCTTGCATTTATGAAAGTGAGTAAGCATTATGTTGTGGGGATTCAGAGGACAAAGCATCTCCAAAACCCAACATATTCTCCATTACTGCACAACAAGTAATTATTTCACGCTCTTTATTTTTTTCTAATAATTCAAACTGATAATTATAATTGATATCCTGACTAAGAATAATAAAATAAACATAGCTTTCTTCAAGCCAATAATCTCCGTGGGATCGACCCTTACTCACGTAAGGTATTACTTGGACGACCCGGTGCACTTGCTGGTTAGTGGTACGAAGTCATAAGAAATCTTGATTTTGATATTGGGATTACAATTTCGTGCACCAGAGGTGTCCAGAGCTCTTAAGCACACTCTTTTTGCTTTGAATCACGACTTAACCACTCAGTCTCAAGCTTTTCACTTGGACCTGCATGCCACAAGCACATGGTTAGGACAGCTTGATTAGCTGCTTAGGCCTGGATTTTATTCTTGCGCCTTTCTATCCATTGATGCTCAAAGCCTTGGATCCTTTTTACCCTTGCTTTTGGTTTTAGATTGGCTTTTGCTCTTGCCTCTTGGTTTAAAGAGCTATTGGCTTTTTCTGCTTGCTTTTTTTTTTTTCTTTCTATATTTTTTTGCCAAATATTTTTTTGCAAGCTTGTTCTTCACTGCTTTTTCTTCCTTCAAGAATCAATTTTCATGATTTTCAGATTATCAATAACATTTCTCTTTGTTCATCATTCTTTCAAGAGCCAACAATTTTAACATTCATAAACAATAAGATAAAAAAATATGCACTGTTCAAGCATTCAGTCAGAAGTGAGTCCACATTAGTGATGGTGGCATCTTCTTCTTGAAGGCCCAATGATGTCCTTGAGCTCCTCTATGTCACTTCCTTGCCTTTGTTGCTCCTCCCTCATAGCTTTTTGATCTTCTCTAATCTCATTAAGAATGATGGAGTGTTCTTGGTGTTCCACCCTTAATTGGTTCATGTCATGACTCAATCCTTCTAGAGAAGTGTTGAGTTATTCCCAATAATTATTTGGAGGAAAATGCATCCCTTGAGGCATCTCAGGAATTTCTTGATGATGAGCATCCTCATGCGTCTCTTGAGATCCATGAATGGGCTCTCTTGTTTGCTCCATCCTCTTCTAGTGATGGGCTTGTCCTCTTCAATGAGGATGTCTCTTTCTATGACAACTCCAGCTAAGTTGCATAGATGGCAAATGAGATGAGAAAAAGCTAGCCTTGCCAAGATAGAGGGCTTTTCGGCTACTTTGTAGAATTCAAGAGAGATGACTTCATGAAATTCTACTTCCTCTCCAATCATGATGCTATGGATCATGATGGCCCGATCCACAGTCACTTTGGATCGGTTGCTAGTGAGGATGATGGAGCATTGGATGAACTCTAACCATCCTCTAGCCATAGGCTTAAGGTCCAGTCTTCTCAATTGAATCGGCTTGCCTTTGAGTCTCTTTTCCATTGAGCTCCTTCCACACATATGTCCATGAGGACTTGGTCCAACCTTTGATCAAAGTTGACCCTTCTAGTGTAGGGGCATGCATTTTCTTGCATTATAGGCAAGTGGAACGCCAACCTTACATTTTCCATACTGAAATCTAAGTATTTTCCCCGAACCATTGTAAGCCAATTCTTTGGATTCGGGTTCATACTTTGATCATGGTTCCTAGTGATCCATGCATTGGCATAGAACTCTTGAACCATTAAGATTCTGACTTGTTGAATGGGGTTGGTCAGAACTTCCCAACCTCTTTTTCGGATCTCATGTCGGATCTTCAGATACTCATTTTTCTTGAGCATGAAAGGGACCTCAGGGATCACCTTCTTCTTGGCCACAACTTCATAGAAGTGGTCTGATGGACCTTTGAGATGAATCTCTCCATCTCCCATGACTCGGAAGTGGAAGCTTTTGTCTTCCCTTTCCTTTTTCTAGAGGTTTCTCTAGCCTTAGGTGCCATAAGTGGTTATGGAAAAAAACACAAAAGCTATGCTTTTACCACACCAAACTTAGAATGTTGCTTGCCCTCGAGCAAAGAAAAGAAAAAATAGAGAAGAAGAAGAAGATATGGAGGATAGGGAGAGATGTGTGGGTTTTGGCTAAGGGGAGAAGAGAGGGTTGTGTTGTGTGAAAATGAAGAAGGATGGAAGGGTTTATATAGTAGAGGGAGAGGGAATGGGGTTCGGTCATTTAGGGTGGTTTGGGTAGGAAAGAGATTTTGAATTTGAAGGTAGGTGGGGTTTATTGGGAAGAGTGGATGGATGTGAGTGGTGAAGAGGTGATGGGGAAGAGAGATTGAGGTGATTGGTAAAAGGTGTTTAGGAAAGAGTGTTATTAGATTGTGTGAAGAAAGAGAAGGTGAGTTGAGGTAGGTGGGGATCCTGTGGGGTCCACAGATCCTGAGGTGATCCTGTGGGGTCCACAGATCTTGAGGTGTCAAGGATTTATCATCCCTGCACCAATTAGACGTGTAAAACGCCCTTGTATGCATCCTGGCATTTAACGCCAGATTAATGCTTGTTTCTGCGTTAAACGGCCAAATATAGCATGTTTCTAGCGTTTAACGCCAAGCTGATGCTTGTTTCTGGCGTTAAACGCCAGCTTTCCTCAGGTGCAATCCTAGCATTTAAATGC